>NC_135723.1:16078056-16745556 GCF_964656455.1 Halichoerus grypus | reverse complement strand
TGTACAAGGCACTATGTGAAAGTTCATTATTCATCTCATCTGATCCCCCAGTAACAATGATGTGAGATGAATTTGGAAGCCTCCATGTTAGACACAAGGAAATAAGGTTTAGTGAGTAATTAACTTGCCAAGAGTCATACCAGTGACTGGTAGAATCAGCACTCAAAGGTCAGTTGTGGAGGTTTAGATGAGCTAGAACATGTGGCAAGTACCTTGTAAAACAATCCATTGAAATCAAATATACTCCACCATTGTGGACTCTCAGACATCATCTCTTCCAGATATCTTAACTAGTCTTTTTTTTTTTTTTTTAAAGATTTTATTTATTTATTTGAGAGAGAGAGAATGAGAGACAGAGAGCATGAGAGGGAGGAGGGTCAGAGGGAGAAGCAGACTCCCTGCTGAGCAGGGAGCCCAATGCGGGACTCGATCCCGGGACTCCAGGATCATGACCTGGGCCGAAGGCAGTCGCCTAACCAACTGAGCCACCCAGGCGCCCCAGATATCTTAACTAGTCTTAACAAATGACCTTTTTATTGCAGAAGCTCACCATTTTAGTTCACTTCTTTCCAGGGACAGAAGATAGAGCAATAATAATTATAGTTTTCCGAACATTTAAAACCTGAGGTGAGAGTTGTATTTCTCTACAGTGTAAAAAAAAAAATGCCCAACATACATACAAAGACAAAATTCCTTTAAAAGATCATTGACCATTGGATGCAGGAAGAGAGAGTTGCAAGGTTGTTTTGTTTTATCCTTTTCTGCTCCATGTGTCCTTATCCACACAGGCATGGTTCTGGTGTGCAATTTTATGCACTCCACACAATCTTCTATTGGTGCACTCTTAAAAAAAATGGGTTTGAGGTATAGGCTTTGGGGTAAATCCCCAAAATAAAATGTTTATATAATCATGTTTAGATGTTAAATTATCCTCAAGAACTGACTTTAAAGTGTCTTAAAAGTCCTTTTCTTTTCCATACAGTGGCTTTACTGAGAGAAATAAAAGAGAAAGAGAAGTGAAATAAAAGAGAAATAAAAATTTCTTATCACCATGCATTGATTGATTGAAAAGCATTAAGGTAACAATTTTTCCAATTAAAATCTGTGTGTGTGCCCTAGGTCCTCTTTCTCAATCAAGTTGGTTGAAAACTTGGACCAGATAGTTTCATCTCTTCAAAATCATTTCATGGATTTGGGCTTCCATGTTCTATATATTTTTAGCTTTCATCAAAACCAAAAAGAATAAACAAAACACTTACAAGAAACAGCATTAGAAATTTGCTGTAGAAAGGCATTAACAGAAATGCCCTCAATAGCTTTGTTGCTATAAGACCGTGGGAGACATTTCTTTCAGAAATTAATTCCCAAGTAAAACACATCATGAATAAGAACTTCTCCCTTTTCTATAATCATTACCATGGAACGTACTATAGTATATCTTTACTTTGATCAATAAAAAATCAATACGTAAAGGACTTCAGCCCAGTGATTACATTAAGCTTATGTTTAGCTCATTTGCCTCCTCTCTGTTTCTTAGCTATAGAAATAAAAAATTAGGGCTGTTTGTAATCTTAGTTCAGTTATCTTAGGAAAGGATATACATAAATACAATAAACATGAATAAATGCAGCCATGTCGTGCTTTCAAAACCAAGCATTTTCACTGACATTATTGCGCTTCTTCATCACAAGCCAGGAGAAAGGAAAGATAAGTGTTCCACCCTAATTTGATTGTTGGAAACACTAAGGATCCAAGAGGATAAAGATTTACTTCAGCAATTCAGAGTGGTACACTGCAAAGGTCTTTGCATGTTTTGTTATGTGTTTGTTTCCCACTGCTTCCCAAGGGCTTGTGAACCGCATGGAAAGTACAGACTGGTTCCTGCTCATGGTCCCACTGGGGTCTTGGTCTGTGATGTTAATACCAGGACTTGACTGAGTGTGGTGAGTTACTGGACCACAGCTGGGCCAGGGCACCTTTAGCCGTCTGCCCACACTGTCTAAATATGTCCAGCATCTGCCCCAATGGGGTTCATTTGGGGCACCATGCCTAAATCATGCCTGAATCATGAGTGACCTTGAGTGATTAGGAAAAGCATGTTCTCTCTACTGTAGTGATCCTCCTTGGGGCAGTAGTTCATCCTGCATCCCTACCAGGCCTGGCACACAGTAGGACTGCAATGATGTTTGCTGAGCAGCTTTATCAATGGTAAGGAATACATTCATTGTATAGAATGGAAGAATGTAAACATTAGCCTCACCCAATCTTTACTTACAAATTTCACCTTATGGTGGTATATAAAATTCAAATCTAAAAAATCCAAGACCATACTAAAACCTCAACACCCAAATTACTCTGTTTTTTATTGAGTTGGGATCTGGTTCTATCAAATGAATAGCATTTTGTCACCAACTCATTGTTGATGGGTTATACTTTCAATAGACCAGATCGAAGTGAGAGGGACTTTGACTTCTGAGTAGAACATTCCTGAAAGACGTGTAATTGTTTTTATTTCCTGATCAAGTATGATCATCAAAAGCAGACTCTCTTTTTGAGCATATATGGTGTGCAAGTTGCTAGATGCTTCCATGTATATTGTTTCATTTAATCCCTATAATGATCCTAAAAAACATCATTATACCCTTCATATTTTGGATGATAAACTGAGGTGAGAAAGGGTAAGTGAATTTTTCTTTTCCTTTTTCTTTTTTAATGTTCCAAAGCCCATACTATTTCAATTCGCTGGGGAAATAGAAGGACATTTATGCTACCATGAAAGGTAACAACATTTAGAAAGATTTCTGTTTGTTTCTTTTCATTAATATTTAACAGAAAAGGTAGGGCATTTCCTTTGAAGAAAAAGGGCACTGGAAGCTTGCATTTCTATATCTATATGCACATACCTTTTTTCATTGAACGAAAAAGAATCTCTTCATCAATCCCTCCTTTATTATTCTCGTGTGTGACAATACATTTTTGTTCTTTAGCCATTGACTTTTTAGTCACGGTCAGCCAGCTGAATTTCATGTATGTGTCGCTGGTCTTCATGGTGTCTCCCTGCTGGGATTTCAGAATTGTTTTGCCATCTTTTTCTTTCCAATGTATCTTGATAACTTCAGGGAAAAAATTCTCAAGAAGACAAAGATATGTTCCAGCCTTATGGAATTTTATTTCAGCAATTGAAGGGAAAAAAATTGTGGGAATGGGGGAATTGTCTGCATCAGGGCTTTTATCTGTGGGGGAAAATGGAATAGCAATTAAAAACATTATTATAGAAATACAAACATTGTGTGGTTTGGAACCACCTAGCACAGAGTGAAATGAAGGAAATTTGCCATAGAATTAGTGCTTATCATGGTCTCTCATCACAGTGGGTTATGAGGTACTGATTATTCTTATTTTCAACAGGAAAACAGATTCAAGAAGTCATGTAACCTGCTTAAAGTCACAGCTATTAAGTGATGGAGTCTGGATTAAAACGTGAAATTTTTTGAAACAATACACACTTTTTGAATGGGAATCGACTGTAACACATACTTGACAATCTATCAAATTGACCTTTAAATCTTCAAGTATGGATCTCATGTCCACTTCTGAAGTAATGGAGGTCTCCTACTTGATTTCTGATTTTATAAAACATCTCAATCTCTCATCTGAACCACTCCAGGATTTTAAGTAGGACAATGTTTAAAACTGCACCTCCCAATTATTTACAATGCCTTGAATTTAGAAGCAAAGCAGCAGTATTTCCAAAACTGCTATTAAAAAACTTATTTTCAGATATGCTTTTATATTAGCTGTATCAAGTAACACACTTACCAGAATTTTGTTTTGCTTTGGAAGATGTTCACTGAAAGCACATTTTATATTGGAATTTCATTTACAATTTAGGTATAACTAAGAAGCCACTCTAAGAAGACATACTATGAAGAATTTGGACTCTCAGAGTCTCCCCTCAAAGTTGAATCTGCCCTAGAAAGCTGCTAAACAGTTTTAGAATGCCACAGTATTCTGTGATTTCACCTGCTGAATAAAATATATATATAACGAGTAGTGTAAAAGTTATGGTTCCATAGTTTTTTGACATAATGTCAAAATATGTAACAAAACATCATAGTTTTAAAGGGTGTGTCACTTGAATGTTGGTATGTTACTTGATTATACATTTACTATTAATTTAATGATTAAAATTACAAATGTTAGAACCCTTTTAAAATTGATTTCCAAATGAAATTCAAGTAGTTTTCTGATATTCTTTTTGGGCTAGTTTGGTTAGTTTAATAATTCAATTTCTTAAGAAAAGAGGAATTGGATTTCTCATTTGAGAAGAGAAGGAAAACTTCTTTTGGGGGGGCTCTTAATATTCTATTTTTTGGGGGGGAAAAAGTCATGAGAATGTCTACCTGTGTAGCAAAGCTCCTGATTTTTATACTAAATCAGTAAGCAAACAATGAGTTCTTATTCATGGTGTAAGTAGAATTAGGACATAACGTGCTTATTTTAAATTCATACATCTTGTTTGCAGTGCAAATAGTATTTTATTGATTATAACAGTAAGACACTGTATATTTCTCAACCATACACTGTTTTTAATTTAAAAAGCATGTTAAAGATTAATTTTTCAATTGTACATGATGGTTACATAATTTTAGCCTCTAGTCAATATATTAAGGAATTCAACTTTCATCTTAGAAACTGTGCTTTTTTATAGGAATACTTCTGATTCATTATAGTCAAGAAATTGAAAATCAAATGATGAAATTGAAACGTTTCTGGACAACAACACCCTGTTTTTACCTCCTGTCCCTTTTCCTCAGCTGGATTCTTGATGTTTTATTCTTTTGGATAAAATGAATCTTAAGCTTTCACAATTTTCTCAAAGGAATAGTTAACTGAGCATTATTTAATTTGATTGCTAGAATATACATTGATTATGTAGTCAGTTGGAAAAAAGAGGACCAGAAACTCGCTTTTCAGTTTATGAATTCATATGTGCCTATCATCACGACCATGAAGAAAAGCAAGATATATCATTTCTTTCATTTTTTTCAATGTTTTACCACCTTTGTGAAAATTCTTAAAAACTTTTATTTGAGCAGACCTAATGTGCTAGAAACATCCCTGTGAGATGTTCTCCCTCATTCAGGCAAAATTTCATCTCTACGGCTAGTGAAGAATGAACAAATATAGTAGTTTGAATTTAGGGGGGAAAACTTAGCTTATAACATTCTTGAATATGTTTACACATTAAGTATTTTGATACTTAATCATCCTCTGACAAATGAAAGTGTAGCAGTTTTTTGTTCATTCTTTTCCATTGGTTATTTTTGAAATCAAATAAATAAGATGTACAAACCTCTTTACAAAACTTTCAACACAGAAATCCCAAATGGCTCTAACATCTTAGAAACCCCCACTTGCTGTAGCTAGTTAGCTCCTTGCTAATGTCCTCCATGCTAGCTCAGGCAGGAACTACCCCCAGGACTGGGACAGAGTCACCAACCTCTCCAAGGATCCTGCTACTATTTGTGACCAAAATGGGACCAAATCCTAGAATTCTGAGCCAGCGCCAGCACCTAGACTGCAGCCCCTGCATTACCAGCCTCCCTCCCCTCCCTTATACTGAAGAATGTAATTTACCTGTAACCCTGAGCTTTGTGCCAAGACCAAACACTTTGATTCTGCTCCAGCCATACTAATCCCACCTGAAAAGCTTTTACAGAAATCTCTCTTTGTGCGTCTTTTAAAATTGTGCCCATATTTTTTCAATATTTATATAGATTTATAAAAATGGGCCTTGTTAACATTAAACAAAGATAAAGTTCAAGCAAAATCACATTAGATACGATCATAGCCAAGAATGGATTAACTGACCCCTCTCTGCCTGGACAGCTTGGGTCTGTCTTTCCCATCTCACTCACAGGAGTTGGGGAGTATGGTTTTACTTTTCCATTTTCTTGACCCTTAGATATCTCTTCTTTTAAAGGGTTTTCCTGTGTGATATCACTTCTTTTACTAGAGATAATTTACAGCTATTATTTCTTTTGTTTTCAAAGAGGAACAAAAAAGTATTTACTAAATCAACGTTCGGTACTTTTACAGGTATTTGTTTTTCTTTCTATGTATTGAGGGGTGGGTATCTAGTTTGATTGTAAAGTAAGTTCTTTCCTGAATCCAATCCCCACTAATCAGCGACGAGATGAGTTGTTACAGAGTCTGAAATCTTAATGCTGATCTTGTAACATATTTATTACAGAAAGATTGCCTCTCTGAACCTGAAATTACCCTAACAGGTTCCAGGGTATTGAGTTACAATCCTGAGCTGCCCATCAGAGGATCCTGCTTGGTTTGCTCTCCCTGCAGCTGTCCCAGCCGGAGTGCAAAGGCAGCTCTGAGTTCTGCAGCTGAGTCCTGCATGTAGTACAACTGCTCCCATTCTTCTGCCAGCTTCCATATTTCCAGCAAATTTGATGCCAATACAGAAAAGAGTTGAATTCAATGGTGTCAAAGGACTTGTCATTTAATAGAAATTCCCCAAGAATCACATTTTGAAAATTTAATAAGTGCATATTCAGCATGACTTAATTGATGTCTCGGGGGAAGAGAGGCAATTTTAGTGCCATGATTAGAAGCAGAAGCATTGTTTTCCACGTGAGGAGTCATACAAATTATGAGCTATTACTAGCTAAGCATTCAACTAAAGAGTCTATTTAAAAGGTCAGGCTACAAAAGACTATATATTCGGAATATAAAAATATGGCTTAATGTTTCTAGTATCACATAATGGTCTAGACCATGCTTTTTGGAATGGACAAGTCTCTACTGGATCCCACTCTTCACCATAGTAACTAGCCATGTGACTTTATGCAAATAACTGAATTTCTCCAAGCCTCAGTATCCTCATCTGTGAATTTGGAATAAGAGGATATACTCTATAGGGCTGTTGAGGAATGAGATAAAGCACTAGACTAGTCAGCATGGTACCTGACCCACAATAAATCTTAGCTAATATCATGATTTTCCTTAGTGGGATGGTTTCAGGCCATTTTATCAAATTCTTCCATCAAACAAAATATATGGATTTTATAAGCAATAGGTATTTCATAAGTTAAGACAACAAACGAGCTCATGAATCCAAGACGTTCCGGGTCTCTCGCAGCCACAAGCTGAAAAACACAGGACCCAATGAAACCACAGTCTAGAATAGTTGTCCTCTAGACTAGAAGCTTTTTAGTGTTGAGACTGTGTCTTTTTCACCCTTTGATCTCTAGCATCCAGCAGAATAACTGTCTTCAGGAAATGTTTGCTGAGACAATAAATGAACAAACGAAAGTGTAAAACCACACAAACTCTTTTCATGGACGCTGGAGCTGAAGTGGTTTACTGAGTTCACAAATTTCATTAAACTGGACCATATTTAGGTAATACCCCAAGACTAGCAATAACACAAATTTTGACCGGTCTCAGCCTCCTCTCTGAGAAGTTAGAGTAATAAGGGGATTATTGATGTTCTATCATCATTTACTGTAAGAGTTAATTTTTTTTACACTGCTGTTAAAGATGAGATCAAAAGCAATCACATATTTTGCAGGTTATTAGAGAAAGGAGCACTATTCATTAAGAAAGGAACACTATTAATACTAGAGGTACTTAATCAAAGCATTTCTCACTTAAAAGACCAATTAGAAGAAAAGCATTTTGGATCCCAGGATCCTGGGATCGAGCCCCGCATCAGACTCCCTGCTCAGTGGAGAGCCTGCTTCTCTCTCTCTGATTGCTGCTCCCCCTGCTTGTGTGCTCACTCTCTCTCTCTGTGTCAAGTAAATAAATAAAATCTTTTAAAAAAAAGAAAAGAAAAGAAAAGCATTTTGAACCAATAACTCACACCAATGGTTTGTAGGCACAGTCCTAAAAATAATTTTAATTTCAAGCCTGAGTCTATTTTTGTGTGTGTATATATTCTGAAGGTAGAATTTTAATCTGCTTACACACAGGGAAGTAAATAAATCATTTGCAAAGTAATTTTCTTTCCATATATAATAATCAGTAGCTGCAAAATTACTGTCCATATGCTGAGGTGATCCTACATTGTTTTTTCTAAAAACCATCTATCAGTATTCCATTCACAGTGTCAAAACAGAACAGAGTTACTTACCTGGGGGAGTTACTATGAGCTTAGTTCCTTGTGCAAATATCTTGATCCAGCCTGAGTAACCACATTGGTTAGAGCTTCTGCAAAAAATGTCAGCCTTCTGAGCTTCATGGCAGGACCAGCAGGTAGAAACCTTGTACTGGCAATTTGATCTTCTTCATTCCCTTGGAAGTCCTTGAATATAAGCTTCATGGCATCTGATATCTTATGTTTTCCTCAGATTAAGAGACAGCAATATCTGTTTTCCAAGGAGGCAGTTAATCACAGAAACAATAGAAAGCAGAAACAATAAGAGCAAAAGAAAAGAGAGAGAGAGGGAGTAATCGGTCAACCAACTACTTACCTAAATTACCAGGAAAATTACCATCAATTAAGAGGTTTTGATTTCCAGGTATTCAATTGCGTGAAACTGCTCAGAAATCACATCAAAGGAAAAGCCTTTCTGTTCTCACAAACACCAGACCTGCTCCATTAGCAATTTGGGATTGTATTTCTAAAGGAGGAAACTCTTCAGTAACCCAAAATGCAAATATGTCAATAAAAATATACTTGAGAAATGTGAACAATGTTCTCCATTTTTAATCAGCTACTTTTACAACTTGGCAAAATGATTTTTTACTACATAATGCAAAATGAGAAATATTATTTGTGTAATGACATATTATTCCTGGAATGAAGGAATAAATTTGTAGAAGTCTATCTTCCATCATATAATAGATTCCTATCTAAACCAAAATTTTAAAACAAAACCCAGTTCTCTGATATGTTGAAAGAAAAAGCCTCTTGGAAGCTATTCTGTGATCTTCAGAATGCACGTGTAGCTCTACCTCTGTGGTTAACTAGTTTTGGACAAGGAATTTGCCATCCCTCGGCCCCCACATCCCATTTGCTGTGTGGGCATTGGGCTATGTATGTCCAAAGAGCCCTTCCTGTTCCAACAGCTTATGAACCTGTGATTAAGAGCAGGAAAGGGTCTGATATGGTTGCTCAAGTGAGAAAGGAGTTGAGGGTTAGTAATGAAGAAGGATTTCTCACAGGTCCCTTCTGACTTTGTGACATTGTGAGATCCCAACAGCACAATAGCAGGGGGCTTAATCAGACTTGAGGACATTATTGATTATGAGGTAAAAGACTCTGTTGTCTTTCTTATCTGTGTCCAAGCCAAAATTGGGCTCGTTTTACAGGTAATATTGGTTGAGCCATATAGGATTCATTTCAGGGGCTCCCCTTCTTTTGGTTGGTACCATGCATGATAGTCTTCTCCGGGGAAACCCCAGACAGCTTGCAACCTTATGTGCACTGTTCTCTCATGTCTTTGGTTAAAGGAGACTTGATCCTGAGAGATTCTCATTTCGCTATCTACATTTGTCAAACAAAGGAGAAAATCAGAGAAACTTGACAAAGTTGACAGTGGACATAAAAACATGGAAAGATAAGATTGGAATATAGTCAACCTACAAATCCAAGCTGAAGACATGTATATCCATGGAGTTGGCGTTGCCAATGACTAGTCAGAATTCTCTCCAAGAGGGCGCATGCATCAGGACTGGGGATGCAGTGGCAGCCCTGTTCTTCAGAGGCAAGGAGAGGGGAGGAAGGTTTGCTTTAGAACCAATGAAAGATATTAATATGGTCTGTCTCAGTGTTATTTTATTATGTTCCTGGTATAAAGAACTATCAGGTCCCAGAAGACCTCACCAAAACACCTATGTTATAATAATTCATTGTTATCTTCCCCTTGGGAACAACACTCTTGCATTGTCCTTTAGGTTTTGCTTCAAACACACTATCTTTGAGCCCTTTTTCACTCTGAATGAGAATGTGGGGAGCTCTATGCCCATCATGAGAATTGGAAGAAAAGTTTAATTCTGTATAATAACAAATGAGACAATAATCCCACAACTATGCAGAAGTATATATATTTTATAGATCAGTAGTTTGTAGGAAGTTCACAAAGTTTGGTGAATATTAAAAATTACTGTAGTTATTGCTTTAGAGGTTATTATATTTCTACACTCTACTGTGAATGAAGAAAAATCTTGGAGCAAAAATATCCTTTGGTTTATTATCCTCGATTCTTTTCCAATTCACAATTCTTAGCTTTTCAAAATAAAGCAAACTTTACTGTTGTTTGGAGGACAATGTATGGTGTGACTTTCGAAGAGTCTCTGAGTTCCTGTGTTAGCTGAGATGGCTCAGGGAAGCAGTTCAGTTGTAACGGGAAAGGACACTGTGATGTGTTGATCCTGTGCTAGACCTGTCCTGTATCGAGCCTCCTTCAGTCCCCAGCAACCCTATGAGAAAGATGTAGTATCTTCCCTGGATTGTGCTGTGAGTTAAGTGGCTGAGTAGGAATTTGAAATCCAGATCTCGATCCTTCCTTCCTTCCTTCCTTCTTCCTTCCTCCCTCCCTCACTCCCTTCCTCACTCCCCCTCTCCCTCCCTCCCACTTTTCCTCCTATTTTCTTTTTCTTTCTTTCTTTCTTTCTTTCTTTCTTTCTTTCTTTCTTTCTTTCTTCTTCCTTCCTTCCTTCCTTTCTTCCTTCCTTCCTTTTCTTTCTTTCTTTTTATTTATTTATTTATTTTATTTTAAAGATTTTTATTTATTTATTTGACAGAGAGAGACACAGCGAAAGAGGGAACACAAGCAGGGGGAGAGGGAGAGGGAGAAGCAGACTCCCCGCTGAGCAGGGAGTCCGATGCGGGGCTCGATCCCAGGACCCTGGGATCATGACCTGAGCTGAAGGCAAACGCTTAACGACTGAGCCACCCAGGCGCCCCTGATATGAGGAATTCTTAATCTCTGGAAACAAACTGAGGGTTGCTGGAGTGGGGGGTGGGGTGGGAGGGATGGGGTGACTGGGTGATAGACACTGGGGAGGGTAAGTGCTATGGTGAGCGCTGTGAATTGTGCAAGACTGTTGAATCACAGATCTGTACCTCTGAAACAAATAATGCAATATATGTTAAGAAAAAAAAAAAAGAAGATAGCAGGAGGGGAAGAATGAAGGGGGGTAAATCGGAGGGGGTGACAAACCATGAGAGACGATGGACTCTGAAAAACAAACAGGGTTCTAGAAGGGAGGGGCGTGGGAGGATGGGTCAGCCTGGTGATGGGTATTAAAGAGGGCATGTTCTCCATGGAGCACTGGGTGTTATGCACAAACAATGAATCATGGAACACCACATCAAAAACTAATGATGTAATGTATGGTGATTAACATAACAATAAAAAAGAAAAAAAAGTAACTGACTTTAAACAAAACAAGAATTCCTCATATCAGTGAGGTCATATGATACATGTCTTTCTCTGATTGACTTATTTCGCTCAGCATAATACCCTCCAGTTCCATCCACGTCGTTGCAAATGGCAAGATCTCATTCCTTTTGATGGATGCATAATATTCCATTGTATATATATACCACTTCTTCTTTATCCATTCATCTGTCGATGGACATCTTGGCTCATTCCATAGTTTGGCTATTGTGGACATTGCTGCTGTAAACTTCAGGGTGCACGTACCCCTTCGGATCCCTACATTTGTATCTTTGGGGTAAATACCCAGTAGTGCAATTGCTGGGTCATAGGGTAGCTCTATTTTCAACTTTTTGAGGAACCTCCATACTGTTTTCCAGAGTGGCTGCACCAGCTTGCATTCCCACCAACAGTGTAGGAGGGTTCCCTTTCTCCGCATCCCCGCCAACATCTGTCATTTCCTGACTTGTTAATTTTAGCCATTCTGACTGGTGTGAGGTGCTATCTCATTGAGGTTTTCATTTGGATTTCCCTGATGCCGAGCGATGTTGAGCACTTTTTCATGTGTCTGTTGGCCATTTGGATGTCTTCTTTGGAAAAATGTCTGTTCATGTCCTCTGCCCATTTCTTGATTGGATTCTTTGTTCTTTGGGTGTTGAGTTTGATAAGCTCTTTATAGATTTTGGATACTAGCCCTTTATCTGATATGTCATTTGCAAATATCTTCTCCCATTCTGTCGGTTGTCTTTTGGTTTTGTGGACTGTTTCTTTTGCTGTGCAAAAGCTTTTTATCCTGATGAAGTCCAAATAGTTCAATTTTGCCCTTGCTTCCCTTGCCTTTGGCGATGTTTCTAGGAAGAAGTTGCTGCGGCTGAGGTCGAAGAGGTTGCTGCCTGTGTTCTCCTTTAGGATTTTGATGGACTCCTGTCTCACATTGAGGTCTTTCAACCATTTTGAGTCTATTTTTGTGTGTGGTGTAAGGAAATGGTCCAGTTTCATTCTTCTGCATGTGGCTGTCCAATTTTCCCAACACCATTTGTTGAAGAGACTGTCTTTTTTCCATTGGACATTCTTTCCTGCTTTGTCAAAGATTAGTTGACCATAGAGTTGAGGGTCCATTTCTGGGCTCTCTATTCTGTTCCATTGATCTATGTGTCTGTTTTTGTGCCAGTACCATACTGTCTTGATGATGACAGCTTTGTAATAGAGCTGGAAGTCTGGAATTGTGATGCCACCAGCTTTGCTTTTCTTTTTCAATGTTCCTCTGGCTATTCGGGGTCTTTTCTGGTTCCATACAAATTTTAGGATTATTTGCTCCATTTCTTTGAAAAAAGTGGATGGTATTTTGATGGGGATTGCATTGAATGTGGAGATTGCTCTAGGTCGCATTGACATCTTCACAATATTTGTTCTTCCAATCTATAAGCATGGAACATTTTTCCATTTCTTTGTGTCTTCCTCAATTTCTTTCATGAGTATTTTATAGTTTTCTGAGTACAGATTCTTTGCTTCTTTGGTTAGATTTATTCCTAGGTATCTTATGGTTTTGGGTGCAATTGGAAATGGGATCGACTCCTTAATTTCTCTTTCTTCTGTCTTGTTGTTGGTGTATAGGAATGCCACTGACTTCTGTGCATTGATTTTATATCCTGCCACTTTACTGAATTCCTGTGTGAGTTCTAGCAGTTTTGGGGTGGAGTCTTTTGGGATTTTCCACATAAAGTATTATATCATCTGCAAAGAGTGAGAGTTTGACTTCTTCTTTGCTGATTTGGATGCCTTTGATTTCTTTTTGTTGTCTGATTGCTGTGGCTAGGACTTCTAATACTCTGTTGAATAGCAGTGGACATCCCTGCCATGTTCCTGAACTTAAGGGGAACGCTCTCAGTTTTTCCCCATTGAGAATGATATTCACTGTGGGTTTTTCATAGATGGCTTTTATGATATTGAGGTATGTACCCTCTATCCGTATACTCTGAAGAGTTTTGACCAAGAAAGGATGCTGTACTTTGTCAAATGCTTTTTCTGCATCTATTGAGAGGATCACATGATTCTTGTTCTTTCTTTTATTAGTGTATTGTTTCAAATTGATTGATTTGCAGATGTTGAACCAACTTTGCAGCCCAGGGATAAATCCCACTTGGTCGTGGTGAATAATCCTTTTAATGTACTGTTGGATCCTATTGGCTGGTATTTTGGTGAGAGTTTTTGCATCCATGTTCATCAAGGATATTGGTCTGTAATTCTCCTTTTTGATGGGGTCCTTGTCTGGTTTGGGGATCAAGGTAATGGTGGCCTCATAAAACAAGTTTAGAAGTTTTCCTTCCATTTCTAATTTTTGGAACAGTTCCGGTAGAATAGGTATTAATTCTTCTTTAAATGTTTGGTAGAATTCCCCTGGGAAGCCATCTAGCCCTGGGCCCCTGTTTGTTGGGAGATTTTTGATGATTGCTTCAATTTCCTTAGTGGTTATAGGTCTGTTCAGGTTTTCTATTTCTTCCTGGTTCAGTTTTGGTAGTTGATACATCTCTAGGAATGCATCCATTTCTTCCAGATTATCTAATTTGCTGGCATAGAGTTGCTCATAATATGTTCTTATAATTGTTTGTATTTCTTTGGTGTTGGTTGTGATCTCTCCTCTTTCATTCATGATTTTGTTTATTTGGGTCCTTTCTCCTTTCTTTTTGATAAGTCTGGCCAGGGGTTTATCAATCTTGTGAATTCTTTCAAAGAACCAGCTCCTAGTTTCGTTGATCTGTTCTACTGTTCTTTTGGTTTCTATTTCATTGATTTCTGCTCTGATCTTTATTATTTCTTTTCTCCTGCTGGGTTAGGCTTTATTTGCTGTTCTTTCTCCAGATCCTTTAGGTGTAGGGTTAGGTTGTGTATTTGAGACCTTTCTTGTTTCTTGAGAAAGGCTTGTATTGCTATATACTTTCCTCTTAGGACCGCCTTTGCTGCATCCCAAAGATTTTGAACAGTTGCATTTTCATTTTCACTTGTTTCCATGAATTTTTTAAATTCTTCTTTAATTTCCTGGTTGACCCATTCATTCTTTGGTAGGATGCTCTTTAGCCTCCATGTATTTGAGTTCTTTCTGACTTTCCTCTTGTGGTTGAGTTCCAGTTTCAAAGCACTGTGGTCTGAAAATATGCAGGGAATGATTCTAATCTTTTGGGACCGGTTGAGAGCTGATTTGTGACCTAGGATATGATCTATTCTGGAGATGTTCCATGGGCACCAGAGAAGAATGTGTATTCTGTTGCTTTGGGATGGAATGATCTGAATATATCTGTGAAGTCCATTTGGTCCAGTGTGTCATTTAAAGTCTTTATTTCCTTGTTGATCTTTTGCTTAGATGATCTGTCCATTTCAGTGAGGGGGGTGTTAAAGTCCCCCACTATTATTATATTGTTGTCAATGTGTTTCTTTGCTTTTGTTATTAATTGCCTTATATAATTGGCTGCTCCCATGTTAGGGGCATAGATATTTACAATTGTTAGATCTTCTTGTTGGATAGACCCTTTAAGTAGGATATAGTGTCCTTCTTCATCTCTTATTACAGTCTTTGGTTTAAAATCTCATTTGTCTGATATAGGGATTGCCACCCCAGCTTTTTTTTTGGTGTCCATTAGCATGGTAAATGGTTTTCCACCTCTTTACTTTCAATCTGGGGGTGTCTTTGGGTCTACAATGAGTCTCAGACAGCATATCGATGGGTCTTGTTTTTTTATCCAATCTGATAGCCTGTGTCTTTTGACTGGGGCATTTAGCCCATTTACATTCAGGGTAACTATTGAAAGAGATGAATTTAGTGCCATTGTATTGCCTGTAAGATGACTGTTACTGTATATTTTCTGTGTTCCTTTCTGGTCTATGTTGCTTTTAGGCTCTCTCTTTGCTTAGAGGACCCCTTTCAAGATTTCTTGTAACACTGGTTTCGTGTTCGCAAATTCCTTTAGTTTTCGTTTCTCCTGGAAACTTTTTCTCTCTCCTTCTATTTTCAATGACAGCCTAGCTGGATATAGTATTCTTGGCTGCATATTTTTCTCATTTAGTGTTCTGAATATATCATGCCAGTCCTTTCTGGCCTGCCAGGTCTCTGTGGATAGGTCTGTTGCCAATCTAATATTTCTACTATTGTAGGTTACAGATCTCTTGTCCTGAGCTGCTTTCAGGATTTTCTCTTTGTCTCTGAGACTCGTAAGTTTTAGTATTAGATGTCGGGGTGTTGACCTATTTTTATTGATTTTGAGGGGGGTTCTCTGTGCCTCCTGGATTTTGATGCCTGTTTCCTTCCCCAAATTAGGAAAGTTCTCTGCTATAATTTACTCCAATATACCTTCTGCCCCTCTCTCTCTTTCTTCTTCTTCTGGGATCCCAATTATTCTAATGTTGTTTCGTCTTATGGTATCGTTTATCTCTCGAATTCTGCCCTCGTGATCCAGTAGTTGTTTATCTCTCTTTTTCTCAGCTTCTTTATTTTCCATCATTTGGTCTTCTATATCACTAATTTTCTCTTCTGCCTCATTTATCCTAGCAGTTAGAGCCTCCATTTTTGATTGCACTTCATTAATAGCCTTTTTGTTTCGACTTGGTTAGATTTTAGTTCTTTTATTTCTCCAGAAAGGGTTTCTCTAATATCTTCCATGCTTTTCTCAAGCCCAGCTAGTATCTTTAAAATCATCATTCTGAACTCTATTTCCAACATCTTCCTAATGTCTGTATTGATTAGGTCCCTGGCAGTTGGTACTGCCTCTTGTTCTTTTTGTTGAGGTGATTTTTTCCATCTTGTCATTTTGTCAGAGGAGAAAAAATGAATGAGAGAATAAACTGCTAACAGGGTAATAACGACCCAAGAAAAATATACACTAAACAAATCAGAAGAGACCTGAAATTGGGGGAAAAGAAAGGGAAAGAAAGAAAAAAGAAAAAAAAGAATAAGATAAAGATAAAAACAAACAAACAAAACAACAACAACAAAAAAGAGAATATGATCAACTATGATCAGGCTGGTGCATAGATCCGTGCCACACACTAGATTTGGGGCATATTTTGATCTGTTAGAAGAAAGTGCCTCCCAAAATTTTAAAGAAAGAAAAACTTATATATGTGCAAAAATAAGCGTTAATACGATGAAGGGGTGGAATATGACTGTAAAGATGAAAATTATAAAAGATTTTATAAAAGGAATTGATAAGATAAGAAGTTGGTTGATAAAAGAAAGAAGAGGATTTAAAAAAAAAAAAGGGAAGAGAATGTGATCAGGCAGGAGACTAGAACAAAGCCATACACTAGAGATATAGGGTATATTTTGGTGTGTTTGAAGAAGTTGTATCCCAAAATTTTAAAGAGAGAACAACTTATATATATATATGTATACCAAAAATAAGGTTAACTATTATGAAGGGATAGAATATGACTCTAAAAATGAAAAATAAAAAAGTTTTTTTTTAAAAAAGGATTGATAACATGTTGGTTGAAAAAGGGAAAAAGAAAAATTCAAAAAAAAAAAAGAAAAAGAAAGTTAAAAGAAAAAAATTAACTTTGACAGTCTAAAGAATCATGGGAAAAAAGCCATGAATTCTATGTGCAGTATTCCCCTAGCCCTGGCGTTCTCCCATTCTCATTGATCGGTAAACTTGGTCTTGGCTGGCTGTTCTCGCTGATCTTCTGGGGGAGGGGCCTGTTGCTGTGGTTCCCAAATGTCTTTACTGGAGGCGGAATTGCTCCGCCCTTTCCAGTCGGGCTAAGTAATCTGCTTGGGTTTGCTCTCCAGAGCTTTTGTTCCCTGCAAGCTTTCCGTCCAGCTTTGGAGGATGAGAGTGAAAATGGCGGCCTCCCAATCTCCGCCCCGGAGGAGCCGAGAACTCGGGGCCCCGCTCCTCAGTGCGCCCTCAGAGAAAAGCAGTCAGTCACTCCCATCTCCCTGGTCTCCGGCCGCACTCCGTGCTCACCCAGCTTGCGACCAAGCGTTTCTATCTCTGGCACCCGACCCCGGGTGGAGTCTCCAAACCCAGCAGATCCCTGCAGTGCGCTCCCACGCCGCTCCTCCTGGGGAAGGAAGGTGAGTCTCCCCGGATCTGCCGCTTGTTGGGTCCCTGCTGGAGGAGCAGTGGCCCGACTGTGCCAGGGATCATGGTTTAGGGCAACCCCGAGCTGAGAGTCCGCTCCTCTGCTCTGTCTCCGCAGCTGGCTTCCCTGCTCCGATACCTGGGAGCTCTGCCGCACTCAGGCACCCCCGGTCTTTCTGTGACCCTGAGGGTCCTGAGACCACACTGTCCCGCGAGGGTTCCACCGGAGCGATGTCCCTCAGCGGAGCCGACTTCTAAAAGTTCCGATTTTGTGCTCCGCGGCTCTATCACTTGCCAGAAGTGGCCGACGGAGGCCCCTCCCCCGCCGTCTATCCTCCAGAATATCGCCTCAGATTCACTTCTCCGCACGTCCTACCTTCCAGAAAGTGGTCACTTTTCTGTTCAGAGAGTTGCTGCTACTCTTTTCTTCGATCTCCTGTTGAGTTTGTAGGTGTTCAGAATGGTTTGATCCCTATCTAGCTGAATTCCTGAGACCAGAGGAAATTTAAGTCTCCTACTCCTCCGCCATCTTGCTCCTTCTATGTCTGTGTTCTTGTGAGGGAAGAAGCACCTGCTATTGTGATGTCTCCAGTCTACCTGTGCTAATAGCTTCGTGGGCGCGAATCTCATGTCACCCTGTCCACACTGACAAAATGAGACAGAAAGTCAGAGCCTCAGTAAATCACCTGCCATGCAAAAATGCAGATCCTGGTGGAATGTCAGGGATCACCTAGTGCTACAAGATGTCTGCGTGCTGTTTCCTTCAGAGCAGTGTCATCGGAGTGGACTGAGGGAGCAGCGTCTCAACAGTCCTGGTCATACGATCCCCACTCATGTAGCAGGTGCTGGAATGAACTTGGTATAAAATAGGGGGACCCCTCACCCACAGCCTCACAGTATGTTTGACAGCAGGAGCATGCGCAGATGGATATGTCCTTTCCATTAGCTGTGGCCCTCTGGAAGTGAGCAAAGTCAGCTGTGGTTTAACTGTCCTTATTTCATCTTCCAACACCCGAGCCACCTCTTGCACAGCCCCAACCAGCAGGGGCCGGTTTGACTTCAAGCATTTTCCACAAATCAACCACATTTGACAGAGCACGTTGACAAAAAGAGCCTGAGAAAGTAAAGCACCATCACCACACCAGCGCCCTCCTGCCCCCCACACTGTCTCCTGCACCACCACCTTCCCCCTTTCTGCACCTCCCAGTCCAGGCAGTCCAGGGCCCACTGGGGAAGGAAGGTGCTAAGGAGTTGGAAGCCATGGGAGACACTGCCTAGGAGCCCCAGCAGTGACTCAGCCCACACAGCTTTAGGTCTTTTGCTAGTTCTCCTCTGTGCCTCTGTGCTTTCCACGTGCAGTAACAGGTCCAGATCTCTCAGTAGAGGCTCAGACATTTGTCCTAAAGAAGTCTGATCACATTCTTGAGAATCAAGGAGTAAATCGAAATTAAATTTCCATTTTCTTGTATCTGATGGGTTTTAGGTTGTTTCCACATGGGAACCTCTACTTGGTTTCCAACAGAATGTTTCACAGAAACTGAAGTTGATTGTAAATAAACAAAAAATCCTTCCCAATTTTAAATGAGACATTGTTTTATTCTAATATATAAAAACTTTTACTTTTAAAGATTAATTTGTAAAGGAGAAAAATAAACAATCATTTATTTCTTCACCCACCAACCATGCATTGAACATTTTGTTTTATACTTATGTTTGTAGAAATATACACACACATATAAATGAGTGTCATACTTGTTAGTGTTATTACTTGTAGAAATCATGCTCAAAAGACTGGACAAATACTGCACAAAAAAAGAGATAAAAATGGACTCAATGTATGAAAAGATGATTATCCTCATCAGAGAAAAGCAAACTAAGATCATAATGAGATACTATTTTTCACCTGTCACATTATGAAAATCGTGATGTTTGACAGCACTTTCCTGACACTCACCTACATCATGGAAGAAGTGTACAATGATGCTCTCTATTGGGGTAAGTTGGCAATACCTGTCAAAATGACCAGTACGTATGTCCAAAGTGACATAAAACAATATTATAATTTTAGCATATTTTATGATAGTAAAAGATTGGAAATAATCCATTGGTCTATCACAAGGAACTGATCTTATAAAGTATACAGTCACCAATGAAATACTCTGCAGCTAAGTGTTCTTTTATATTGACATAAAAAGAGCACAAGGATATGTGAGAGGTGCAGAATAATGTATGTCATTACTACCTATGTGTTAGAAGGAAGAAAATTAGATCTATATGTATTTATTTTTTTTATATCTAAGTTCATATTTGCCTAAATAAAAATTGGAAGGATGGGCAAGAAACAAAAGTGTGACCTATAAGTTGTGTGCAAGTAGAGACAGTTGTTGGAGTAAGATTTTGTAGTTCAATTTTTAGAGAGTTTAAATTTTGGAACCATGTGAATGTATAACAATTTTAGTAGGGTCTTGCTGTGCATATTTCTTCAGCAACACTTTCTTTTTTTTAAAGTTTTTATCTATGTAATCTCTACACCCAATGTGGGGCTTCAACTTACAACCCCAAGATCAAAAGTCCCTCGTTCCTTAGACTGAGTCAGCCAGCAGCCACCTCAAAAACACTTTTCTGATTAATTTTCCATTTCTTCAACAATCTACATTTCTGTGTAGATGCATCCTAGTCCATCATACAACATCATTTGTTTTATTTTATTTTTTAGTTTCTTATTGGGCACTTGATTTAATTTGGGACTGTTGTAAATGGTTCTATGGTATTGCATATAAATCTTAGTGCATACCATAAGGGTGTGAGTGCGTGCAAGCAGGTGTGTCAGCTATTATTTCTAAAGTAGAGCTGCCAACAGTAGATGCTAATGCTGTTGAGGACTGGCATGTACCCAGCAAAATTAACCCATTTCATCCACACAACTCCAGGAGACGGGCACACCATATCTTCATTTTACAAAGGAGAAAATTATGGCACAGATATTTCAAATAGCTATAGACTCAAGACTTAAACCCAAGTACTTGGGGTTCAGAGTTCAAGCACTTAACCCCTCCACCACTCTACTTTTCCAGTGTTAGTGGGGCTCTCATGGGGTTATTGTGAGATCAGGAAACATGGGTCTGAGCACACCAGCCAGTCATGCGACATGTTATACTGTCGCCACCAGAATATCTTAAACCAAATGAGTCTGAATCTCCTTTCCTCTGAAGGAGAAATAACCTGGGCACCTTCAGTGGCTGTGGCCCCCTTGGCACCAGTGCCCCAAAGAAGGCATCATAAGGACCATCTCAGGGAAAGATTTGAAATGTGGAATTGACCAATATTACAACCAGTACTGAATTTAAAGGCTTAGTTGTCATGCTGTCCCTTACTTGGACTCTCAGTTAGATTGCGCCAAATGAAAGTACGCAGAGGCCAAAGTAGACTTTTGATTGTTTTTATTGTGCCTATTATGAAAGCAGTACAAAATTCAGGTAGCAAAGATTGCAGCTTCCAGATGTGTAAAATAAAAGGTTTCGAAGCAATTATCTGGTTAAAGAGCCCCAGGAGATACACCTGGAAGCTGTGCGTTGGCTAAACTCAGGCAGGGGTGGCTCTGAGGAGCTGGTAGACATTAAGGAGAGAACAATGCTGAAGCCCCTGTGGATGGCCCCCTGGCCCCACCCCTGAGTCATGGCAGAATTTGTTCTTACTGCAGATTGAACTTTTCTGCTTGTCCAATGGTTTGTAAAACCATTCTGCAATAATGACACAATAGAAAGAGACACATGTGAACTGAAATAACCCAAACCCAGAAAGCCCTGCTATATTCTCAGATGATGTTTTAGGCGACAATAGCCAATGAAGACAAGTGGACCCTGGGTGCCACCATGTGCTAGGAACTCTTCCCATTGCCACAGAATGCTGGCCTCCCAAGCAGATAGAAGGCAATGATGGTGGAGTAAATCAGGTTCTTGAGGAGGAGGAGGAGGTAGGTGTAGTAGGCAGAGGTGCTCATGAGCTGCAGCTGCAGGGTGTCTAAAAGAAGTCATTTATTAGTTTTACCTTTTGTTCTTTTGAAGGGCTAGGACTTATTAATGGCAGAGGGGTCACATTATACATTTCTGATGACCTAGGTTGAAGTGACACTCCCCCAACAACACAACCCAACAGTAAGCATCTACACCACCAGCACCACTACCACTACCACCACCACCAAATAACTCAGAATCCAGCTTGCAGGTCAAGTCAATCAACAACATCAGAGATTCACTAAGAACATTCCAAATTGTTAAAAAGTAAGGTTATATCTTAAATGAATGAGTCAACCTGAAAAAAACATTGGTGAGAAATAGCTTTTACCATTTCTTCACCCCCACCATGTCTCTAAGTAATAATAACTGCTAATATGCTTTAACCACTAACTAAATGGCAGACTTAATTTGAGAGGTTTGTGTGCAAAGCTTTAATCTTACTTAATTTTTCAATAACCTACGAGATTATTATTTTCATTGTCATTTTACAAATAAATTGAGAACAGAGAATTGATCTGCCTGATGTCATACAGTTAGTAAGTACCACCAGCAAGATTTTAATGCCAGCAACATAATGTTCTAGAACACATTCCTACCTACTCTGTATTTCTGTACCTCCACGTGTAATAAATACTCCCAATAACAAAGAGTTAAGCATAAATATAAAGGTGAATTGCTGATTTAGAAGCATCTTAGCCACTACACCTTGTGTATTACTGAGATTCCTATCAAGGGTACGATCAATGGAAATTTGGTTGTGCTCAAGGTAGGGTGGGTGGGAGGTTTTAGTAAAGAGGGCATTAGTTGTGATGAGCACTGGGTAATGTATGGAAGTGTTAAATCATTATATTGTACACCTGAAATTAATATTACCCTTATGTTAAATAACAAATTTAAATAAAAACTTGAAAAAATAATAAAATAAAGTGGAAGAAAGGGGCGAATCCAAATTCTCTGCAACTTTAGGTCAAACTCACTCCCTTGTCTTTCCTGAATACCTTCATTGTAGCTATGATGTTATATGATAATTGCATTTTCTATCCTTTGAGGTTTTGTAGGAAATATATGATGTCAAGAAATAATTAATGACAACGATGGTGGGCAGGACTGGCTATTCAATGAACCACTAGGCTGTCTGTTCATCTGGAAATTTCTTTTTTTTTTTTTAAGATTTTATTATTTATTTATTTATTTTTTTGACAGAGAGAGAGAAAGAGCCAGAGAGCACAGGCAGGGGGAACAGGGGAGGGAGAGAGAGAGAAGCAGGCTCCTAACTGAGCAGCGAGCCTGACATGTGGCTGGATACCAGGACCCTGGGATCATGCCCTGAGCCAAAGGCAGACGCTTAACTGACTGAGCTACTGAGGTGCTCCTGGAAATTTCTTTTATGTGTTTATCTTGTAAGAGTCAGAACTCAAGAATCATTAGCCCTTGCTGTGGAAAAGGACCTCGAGTGGTGCTGTGCTCATAACACCTCCCTTGGTCAGGTAATATGTTAGCTAAGGTCCAGAGGCTCCTTGAGATTGGACATGGAGGGCAGATCAGCAGGGTTAGAGTCAATGCTCCTTGTAGTTTCTTGATATATATGTTGGGAGAAAGGACCAGAAACCAGTACTTATAATGTGTCAGCTAAATGAGATACCCTATGCTAGATATTCCACATATATGACATTATGTCTTCAATAACTGAGTGAGGCGTTATTCATGTTATTCCTGGTTGGCTCAGAAAATGTAACTGCTATACCCATATTCATGTAGCTAATAATTAAAAGACTGGGGTTAATATCCAGTCTGTGGCATTTGAAACCCTGCACTCATGTGTGCACCTGTCTCAGGGCCTTGGCTTTGGGATTTAGAGAAAGAATAAAAACTGAGTAAAGTGTACGAATTGTTAATTCAGGTCTGGGTTGAAGCCCCAGATCTCACTGTGTGGCACAGTGCAAGGGACTTAATTAATTTTAGTTCATTGCCCTCATGTGTCAAATGGGGATAAACCCCTTCACAGTGAGTATTAAGGGAATTAAACAAAATGCACTCACAGTGCAGCACAACGCCTTCTGTATGAGAATCTCTCAGTGTCAGTTCATGTTATTAACCACCAACAAGAACAAAGACTTAAAGATATCTAGAAGCAACTTGATACCATGTTTTCCTCAGTCAGTAGAAACAAAGGCCACAGAAGTGAATGGAGTCCATTGTTGAAAGAATTCAGAGCACATCACTGCACCCCTAATTTATAGTCCTCTCACACCCAAACCAGCATTTACTGTGTGAAGATGACTCCTGAGAAATGATGGATTGACTTAAATATCACTCAGTCTATTTTGCAAGATACAGCCATTCTGAGGTTTCTCCCTGAAGCCAGGGAATTTCAAAAGTTAAGGTGATCAGGAGGAAAAAATGCTATAGCATAACATAAAGGCAAACATAGACAAAATCTTACCATTTTCATCTTTCAGAGAAGCTTTTGTAGAGTTAATAGCAGTGAGCTCTAAAAGAAATAAGAGCAAGTATTATTCAGTTGTTCATATCCATTATTTGACATGTGTCTGTGTTGTGGATGGATTGATAGATCGATCAATCGATCAGCTGGTAGAGAAATTTTGTCAACAGAAGGAGAGAACCATTACTAATATGAGCACCACAATTCCAGAACTGATTGTTCTGAGTGTGTAATTCAGTAGATCCATTCATATATTTCATTTCTGCACATGAAGATGTTGAAGTTCATGAATGATACATTTTTTTTCTTCTTTTCTCACCACTGGAGGGTAATGTCTAAGACTATCTTGTTTTCCTTCTGTGCTCATAGCTCCTAGCACAGAGCCTGCCACACAGTAGGTGTTCTATAAATACTTGCTGAATGGAAAAATAACCAGGAACATTGGCTGCTGTACAGTCCTCAGCACCCACTGCTGACATGAAGGGAGGGTTGCTACCAAAATGAATTCATCCAACCCTAGAGTGCACAGCAGAATCTTAAATTTTGGAAGGAGTCTGGAATAGGTAAATTCCCCATCTAAGCAATAGAAAGAGGTCCTACCCTTCCAAAGCACACATGTTCCCAATATCCCCAAGTCTTGCACACGATTTTCTGGAGTGGTGGTGTTTGTGGACATGAGAACAATACTAATGAAAGCCAATACCTATTGAGTGATTATTACTGTGCCAGGCACTATGTGAAAGGTTCACATGTATTAGATCGTCTGATTCCCTAGTGACACTGACGTGAGCTGTATTCGTGTTAGTCATGAAGAAATAAGATTTAGAGAGTCTAAGTAACTTGCTGGGAGACATACCAGTGATTGGCAGAGCCAGCACTCGAAGGACAATTATGGGGGTTTAAATGAGCTAGAGCATGTAGAAAGTACCTTGTAAAATAATCCATAGAAATTGCACATAACTCCACCATAGTGGACTCTCAGGTATCATCTCTTCCCCTATCTTAATTACTCTTAGAAAATGACCTTTTTATTATAGAAGCTCAGCATTTCAGTGTGCTTCTTTCCAGGGATAGAAAGATTGGACAAGTGATAATCATAGTTTTCTGAATATATAAAAATGAGATGAGGGTTGTATTTCTCTACAGTGTAAAAAAAACCCACAAAAACAAAAACAAAAACCCAATATGCATACAAAGACAAAATTCCTTAAAAAGATCATTGACAAGATTATTTGCTTGTAGAGATCAGAGAGGGAGACAAACCGTGAAAGACTCTGGACTCTGGGAAACAAATTGAGGGTTTCAGAGGAGAGGGGGGTTGGAGTAGCTGGGTGATGGGTATTAAGGAGGACACGTGTTGTGATGAGCACTGGGTGTTGTATGCAACTGATGAATCATTGAATACTACATCAAAAACTAATGATGTACTAAATGTTGGCTAACTGAACATAAAAAAAAAAAAGATCATCAACTGTTGGATGGAGGAAGAGAGTCCCAACATGTTTTGGTTTATCATTTCTCTCCTTGATGTGTCTTTGTCCATATAGATATGGTTCTGTTATACAAATTATTCACTCCACACAATCTTATTTTGGTATGCTCTTAAAAAATGAATCTGAGGGGGAGACGAACCATGAGAGACTATGGACTCTGAGAAACAACCTGAGAGTTCTAGAGGGGAGGAGGGTGGGGGGATGGGTTAGCCTGGTGATGGGTATTAAAGAGGGCACGTACTGAATGGAACACTGGGTGTTATATGCAAACAAGGAATCATGGAACACTACATCAAAAACTAATGATGTAATGTATGGTGATTAACATAACATAATTAAAGTTGGTTTCATGAAAAAAAAAATGAATCTGAGCTATAGGCTTTGGGGTAAATCCCAAGAACAAAAATGTTTATATAATCATGTTTAGATGTTAAAATATCCTCAAGAACTGGTTTTTAAGTGTCTTAAAAGTCTCTTTCTTTTCCATACAGTGGCTTTGCTCATTAAAAGAGAAATAAAAATCTCTTATCACCATTATTGATTGAGGTTTAAACATTAAGGTAACAATTTTTCAAATTAAATCTGTGTGTATATCCTAGTTTCACTTTCTTAATCAGTGTTGGTTGAAAACTTGGACCAGATTAGTTTTATCTCTTTTCAAAATCACTTATTTGTTTTGTGCTTCCATGTTCTATATATTTCATCAAAAACAAAAACAACAAACAAAAAATTCACAAGCATTAGCGTTAGAAATTTGTTGTAGAAAGGCATTAACAGAAATGCCCTCACTAGCTTTGTTGCTATGAGAAGACCTTGGGAGACATTCCTTTCAGAATTTAATTCCCAGGGAAAACACACCATAAGGAAGAACTTCTCCCTTTTTGATAATTATCACCATGGAACATACTATCGTATAGTTTTACTTTGATCACTATAAAAATTAATACCTAAAGAACTTCAGCCCAGTGGTTACATTAAACTTATGCTTAACTCATTTGCCTCCTCTCTGTTTCTTAGCTGTAGAAATAAAAAAAAAAAAAAAATTGGACTGTTTTTAATCTTCAGTTGTTTTAGGGAAGGATACATGAATACAATAAACAGATGAATAAATGTATCCATCTCATGTTTTCAGAAACAAGCATTTTCACTGACATTATTGCACTTTCTCTTCATCACATGCCAGGAGAAAGGAAAGGTTAAGTCAGTGTTTTACTCTAAATTTGATCATTGGAAACACTAAGGATCCAAGAGGATAAAGATTTACTTCAGCAATTCAGAGTGGTACACTGCAAAGGTCTTTGCACGTTTTGTTAAGTGTTGGTTTCCCGCTGCTTCCCCAGGGCTTGTGAACCACAGGGAAAGTACAGACTGGTTCCTTCTCACGGGCCCTCTGGGGCCTTGGTCTGTGATGTTAATGCCAGGACTTGACTTCTGAATCTAGAGTTTACTGGACCACAGCCAGGCCAGGGTTGTACTTTGAGTAGAGCAGTACTGAAATGAGAAGGACTCTGGCTGCTGAGTAGAACATTCCTGAAAGGTATATTTGTTCCTGTTTCCTGATCAAGTAAGATCATCAAAAGTGGACTCTCTTTTGAGCAGTTATGGTGTGTGAGGTTGCTAGGTGCTTTCATGTGTATTGTTTCATTTAATCCATACAATGACCCTAAAAAAACATTACTGTGACCTTCATATTTTGGATGTATGTTCCAAAGCCCATTCTCTTTCAATTCTATGGGGAAATAGCAAGACATTTATACTACCATTAAAGGTAATAACGTTTAGAAAGACTTCTATTTGTTTCTTTTCAATAATATTTAACAGAAAAGGTGGGGTATTTCCTTTGATGAAAAGAGCACTGGAATACATATACATGTACATACCTTTTATATGGGAAGAAAATAGAATCTCTTGATCAACCCCTCCTTTATTCCGCTCGTGTTTGACAATACATTTGTGTTCTTTATCCATTGACGCTCCAGTCACGGTCAGCCAGCTGAATTTCATGTATGTGTCATTAGTCTTCATGGTGTCTCCCTGCTGCGATTTCAGAATTGTTTTGCTATCTTTTTCTTTCCAATCTATCTTGATAACATCAGGGAAAAAATTCTCAAGAAGACAAAGATATGTTCCAGCCTTATGGAGTTCTCCCTCAGCGGTTGAAGGAAAAAAAATTGTGGGCTTGGGAGCAATGTTTGCATCAAGGTTTCTATCTGTGGGGGAAATGGAAGAGCAATTAGAACATTATTAGAGAAACACAAACATTGTATGGTTTGGAACCACCTAACACAGTAAAATGAGGAAATTTGCCATAGAATTAGTGCTTATCACAGGCTTTTCATCCACAGTGGGTTATGAGGGACTGATTGTTCTTATTTTCAGTGGGAAAACAGGTACAAGAAGTCATGTAACTTGCTCAAAGTGACAACTATTAAGTGGCGGAGTCTGGATTAAAATGTGAGATTTTTTGAAACAACACACACTCACATTTTGAATGGGAATCTACTGTAATGCGTACTTGACAATCTATCAAGCTGACCTTTAAATCTTCAAATATGTAACCCAAACCCACTTCTGAAGTAATGGAGGTCTCCTACTTAATTCCTGATTTTACAAAACATCTCAATCTCACATCTGAACCATTCCAGGATTTTGAGTAGGGCAATGTTTAAAACTGTACCTCCCAAGTATTTACAATGCCTTGAATTTAGAAGCAAAGTGTCAGTATTTCCAGAACTGTATTTAAAAACTTACTATTTTCAGAAATGCTTTTGTATTAGCTTTATCAAGTAACACACTTACCAGAATTTTGTTTTGCTTAGGAAAATGTTCACTGAAATCACATTTTATATTGGAATTTCATTTGTTGTTTAGATATGATTAAGAAGACACCATATTTTGATTCTCAGAGTCTCCCTTTAAAGTTGAATCTGCCCTAGACAGCTGCTAAACAGTTTCAGAACACCACAATATCTGTGATTTCACCCGCTGAATAAAATGTATATATAACTGTTGAAGTATAAAAAGTTATAGCTTCACTAATGATATACTATATGTTGGCTAATTGAATTTAAATTTTAAAAAAGAAGTTATGGTTCCAGAATTTCTTGCAGTCATAACGTCAAGACATACAACAAAACAGCATAGTTTTAAAGGGCATGTCACTTGACATGGGTATGTTACTTGATTATGCATTTATTGTTAATGATTGACATTATAAATGTTAGGACCCTTTAAAATTGATTTCCAAATGAAATGCAAGTACTTTTCTGATATTCTCTTTGGGTTAGTTTGGAGTTAGTTTACTGATTCAATGGGCAATTTCTTAAGAAAAGAGGAATTGGATTTCTCATTTGAGAAGAAAGGGCAAAAAATTCTTTTTTGGGGGGTGGTTCGTAATACTTTCTCTCGCTCTTTTTTTTTTTTTTTAGGAAAAAATTCTTGAGAATTTTTACCCGTGTAGCAAAGCTCCTGATTTTTATACTAAATCAGTAAGCAAGCAATTAGTTCCTATTCATGATACAAATAGAATTAGGTCATGATATACTTATTTTAAGTATACACCTTGGGGGCACCAGGGTGGCTCAGTTGGTTAAGCATCTGCTTTCAGCTCAGGTCATGATCCTGGAGTCCCTAAATTGAGCCCCATGTCAGGCTCCATGCTCAGCAGGGTGTCTGCTTCTCCCTCTCCGTCAGCCCCTCCCCCTCCCTGTTCTCTGTCTCTTTCTCTCTCTCTCTCAAATAAATAAATAAAATCTTTTAAAAAGGCTTATATATCTTGCTTGTAGGGCAAATAATATTTTACTGATTGTAATAGTAAGACACTGTATATTTTTCCAACCATATACTTTGTTTTTAATTTAAAAAGCATGTTAGATAAACAAGATTAATTTTTCCATTTTATATGTTATTTACATAATTTTAGTCTCTAGTCAATATATTAAGGAATCTAATTTACATCTTAGAAACTGTATTTTTTTTTATAGGAACACTTCTGATTCATTATAGTCAAGAAACTGAAAATCAAATGATGAATTTGAAAAATTTCTAGAAAGTAACACACTGTTTTATTTCCTGTCCCTTTTCTTTTGCTAGATTCTTGTTTTATTCTTTTCAGGATAAAATGAATCTTGAACTTCCACAATTTTCTCAATGGAATATTAACTGAGCATTAAAATAGTGTACTTGATTACATATAGTTAGTGCCTATATTTTGGGTAATTATATTATACTGTTTTTTCTTCAACATTTTTTTTTTAAACATTAACAGCAGTTATTATGGCCAAAATCATTTTTATGATGCATGAAGTTGAAAGTGTATTCCAAAGTAAATAAGCCTGTCCAACACATTTATATACATTCATTGGAATAACTACAAAATTAAATTGTCAGAGTTATTTATATTTTATTAAGATGCAGCAGTGTGAATTCTATATAAATTTCCCAAATGTCAGCTACATTTTCAATGCAAGTGTGATATTTCAAACCTGCATATTGGTGTTGATTTAATTGTTCTCTATTTTTCTGTTATTTTTCTTTTACTAAATAAATAGAACTATTTCATATTTGAATGTGAATTTCAAATTTATGGCATTTCTAACTTTATTTAAAATACTAACTGTATTTAAAAAGTTTAAACTTTTTTCTAATAAATGCGAGCATGAAGGCCAAACTTGTTGGTGTCTGACCATGTCTGCCGAAGGTCACCATCTGTGAATGACATTAAGTGTCATGGTGCCCACAGTAATGATGCAGTGGGAGCATGAAATGTGCTTGTTTAAAGACCATTTCTTCCATTTTATAAAGTGGAAGTGGAAGGCAATGCCCACTCTTTCACTTCACATGCCTCCTAAAGGACTCATGCACTGAAGTCCTTTTCTCATTTTATGGTGAGAAAAGCATAACAAATTTGAAAATTTAGTGTGCTTCATCACATTTTTCCCCTACCTTTGAACATAAAATTTGACCCTGTGTTTCTTGATAGATAATCACAGGCCTTTTTTCTTCTGCTTTCCTTAGTGCTTTTGATCTTCTATTTTTATTTCATGATTTAACTCTACTTGTTTATTTGATTTCTTCCCAAATAGATTTTGGAAATAGGTAGTATAACTAAGTGAGAAATAGTTTGTGCATTAGAGCTTGTTTCTTTTTCTGCCCCAGAACTTGATAGTTTGGTAAGGTCTAACTCAAAGATGACATGAAAAACGGGAGATGTTTGCAAATCCTGCTCTGAGATACAGACACAAAACACGTAGAATTCAAACACATTGAAATGCCAGAGCATAAGGTGGAGCTTTCGTTCCCAACATCATCCCTCACAAAACCGGGTTTGCCTTATGTGTCAGCCTCTCATATTAAAAGAGGCTCTTCTAATGCTCTACTTTGATCAAACAATACTACTTGGATATCAACCTGAAATGAACTCAAATTAGTTTTAGAGGTAGAGCTGGTAAAAGACAGTAAAGAAGTTTAATATGGATTTGGTAAATATTACCTGGAACAAAAGTCTCTACATGTTATGCTTACATTGCAAAATATAGAATACCAGAGTAAATAAAAAATGCTTTTTAAAAAAATTTTTAAGAGGGTAATTTTCTCTTCAGATAAACTATCCAGTGACATCATCATAAGGGGATCTCAAAACAGACACTCAGACCCTGAGACAACTCAGAAATTTGCTCTGAAGTGGATGTTTTAGATGCATGTGAAGTGTTTGCACAAAATTTTGTAATGAAATTGAGGGCAGAAAAAGCAGTATTTCTCAACTGATATTTGTATTGATATAATTTTTAACTATGTAGGTATAATTTAATTAAGATATTAAATTTAGAAGTGAATATTTGAGTTTTATCCATATTATTATAAATTTACATATTCAAGTTGCAAAACCTCCTTCCTTTTTCCTTTACATCTGGATATTTCCACTGAAACATGAGAGATCACCTTATATTCAGGCTAACAATACTTGAGACAATGCTTATTACATTCTCATCATTTTTAGAATCAAGTGACAATGAGTCTTAGAAATTGAAGTATTCCACAAATTAGACCATTGGTTCTAAACTGATCTGTAGACTAGATGGTAATTATTAATATATTTTTCTGTACTCCTGATGTCATAAAGATATCCAGTAGGTGGTCATTTGAATTCTGGAGGATAGACATTCTTTATCACTGACCATGTCCCAATTTTTATGATAGCTATTTCCATATTTAATTTCATATACTCCTAGCACCATTCACTTGAGATTGTTGTTACATTGATAATATGAATGGATGGAAATCCAAGATGTTAACAGTAACAAGTGTCACTATAATATCTTAATTTTTTCTTTTCTAATTTTTTCCATAATGAGCATATATCATTTTCATAATTTTAAGAAAGCAATAACAAGTGAATCAAAATTTATTTGCTAACAGATGATTATACAGAAAATGATAGATCCAGTTCACAGTCCATATTTTTTTTCTGCACCACACTCTCCTAAAAAAATTATTTTCAGGAACTCATGAATTATGTCTATGTCACCATTATTAAACTTGGTTCCTAGAATTTGCATCGATCATGTAGTCAGTTGGAAAAAAGAGGACCAGAAACTTGCTTTTCAGTTTATGATACATTTGTGCCTATGATCACAACCACTAAGGAAAACTAAATATGTCATTTCTTTAATTTTTTCAATGTTTTATCACCTTTGTGAAAATTCTTTCAAAACTTTTATTTGAGGGCACCTTGGTGGTTCAGTTGGTTAAGCATCTGAATTCTGCTCAGCTCATGATCTCAGTGTCCTGGGATCGCCCCGCATGGGGCTCCATGCTAAGCAGGGAGTCTGCTTCTCCCTTTCCCTCTCCTTCTGCCCCTCTCCCAGCTCATGCTCCCTCTCTTTCTCTCAAATTAATAAGTAAAATCTTAAAATAAAATTTTTTATTTGACAAGACCTTGTATGCTAGAAACATCCCTATGAGACAGTCTCCCTCATTCAGGCAAAATTTCATCTTTAAGGCTAATGAAGAATGAACAAATTTACCAGACTGAATTTAGGCGAAAAATAACCCCTACCTTATGACATTCTTGAATAAGTTGCATAGTTAAATATTTTGATACTTGATATTAATCATCCTCTGACCAAATGAAAGTTTAGCAACTTTTTGTTCATTCTTTTCCATTATTTTTGGAATCAAATAAATAGGATATAGAAACTTCTTTACAAAACTTTCAACACAGAAATCTCAAATGGACCTAACATCTACACTACTTAGGGACCCGCAGTTGCTTTAGCTACTTAGCTAAAGGACTAGGGCAGAGTCACCAACCTCTCCAAAGATCCTGCTGCTACATGTGACCAAACTGTGTCCAAATCCTGGAATTCTGAGCCAGCGCCAGCACCTAGACTGCAGCCCCTGCATTACCAGCCTCCCTCCCCTCCCTTATACTGAAGAATGTAATTTACCTGTAACCCTGAGCTTTGTGCCAAGACCAAACACTTTGATTCTGCTCCAGCCATACTAATCCCACCTGAAAAGCTTTTACAGAAATCTCTCTTTGTGCGTCTTTTAAAATTGTGCCCATATTTTTTCAATATTTATATAGATTTATAAAAATGGGCCTTGTTAACATTAAACAAAGATAAAGTTCAAGCAAAATCACATTAGATACGATCATAGCCAAGAATGGATTAACTGACCCCTCTCTGCCTGGACAGCTTGGGTCTGTCTTTCCCATCTCACTCACAGGAGTTGGGGAGTATGGTTTTACTTTTCCATTTTCTTGACCCTTAGATATCTCTTCTTTTAAAGGGTTTTCCTGTGTGATATCACTTCTTTTACTAGAGATAATTTACAGCTATTATTTCTTTTGTTTTCAAAGAGGAACAAAAAAGTATTTACTAAATCAATGTTCGGTACTTTTACAGGTATTTGTTTTTCTTTCTATGTATTGAGGGGTGGGTATCTAGTTTGATTGTAAAGTAAGTTCTTTCCTGAATCCAATCCCCACTAATCAGCGACGAGATGAGTTGTTACAGAGTCTGAAATCTTAATGCTGATCTTGTAACATATTTATTACAGAAAGATTGCCTCTCTGAACCTGAAATTACCCTAACAGGTTCCAGGGTATTGAGTTACAATCCTGAGCTGCCCATCAGAGGATCCTGCTTGGTTTGCTCTCCCTGCAGCTGTCCCAGCCGGAGTGCAAAGGCAGCTCTGAGTTCTGCAGCTGAGTCCTGCATGTAGTACAACTGCTCCCATTCTTCTGCCAGCTTCCATATTTCCAGCAAATTTGATGCCAATACAGAAAAGAGTTGAATTCAATGGTGTCAAAGGACTTGTCATTTAATAGAAATTCCCCAAGAATCACATTTTGAAAATTTAATAAGTGCATATTCAGCATGACTTAATTGATGTCTCGGGGGAAGAGAGGCAATTTTAGTGCCATGATTAGAAGCAGAAGCATTGTTTTCCACGTGAGGAGTCATACAAATTATGAGCTATTACTAGCTAAGCATTCAACTAAAGAGTCTATTTAAAAGGTCAGGCTACAAAAGACTATATATTCGGAATATAAAAATATGGCTTAATGTTTCTAGTATCACATAATGGTCTAGACCATGCTTTTTGGAATGGACAAGTCTCTACTGGATCCCACTCTTCACCATAGTAACTAGCCATGTGACTTTATGCAAATAACTGAATTTCTCCAAGCCTCAGTATCCTCATCTGTGAATTTGGAATAAGAGGATATACTCTATAGGGCTGTTGAGGAATGAGATAAAGCACTAGACTAGTCAGCATGGTACCTGACCCACAATAAATCTTAGCTAATATCATGATTTTCCTTAGTGGGATGGTTTCAGGCCATTTTATCAAATTCTTCCATCAAACAAAATATATGGATTTTATAAGCAATAGGTATTTCATAAGTTAAGACAACAAACGAGCTCATGAATCCAAGACGTTCCGGGTCTCTCGCAGCCACAAGCTGAAAAACACAGGACCCAATGAAACCACAGTCTAGAATAGTTGTCCTCTAGACTAGAAGCTTTTTAGTGTTGAGACTGTGTCTTTTTCACCCTTTGATCTCTAGCATCCAGCAGAATAACTGTCTTCAGGAAATGTTTGCTGAGACAATAAATGAACAAACGAAAGTGTAAAACCACACAAACTCTTTTCATGGACGCTGGAGCTGAAGTGGTTTACTGAGTTCACAAATTTCATTAAACTGGACCATATTTAGGTAATACCCCAAGACTAGCAATAACACAAATTTTGACCGGTCTCAGCCTCCTCTCTGAGAAGTTAGAGTAATAAGGGGATTATTGATGTTCTATCATCATTTACTGTAAGAGTTAATTTTTTTTACACTGCTGTTAAAGATGAGATCAAAAGCAATCACATATTTTGCAGGTTATTAGAGAAAGGAGCACTATTCATTAAGAAAGGAACACTATTAATACTAGAGGTACTTAATCAAAGCATTTCTCACTTAAAAGACCAATTAGAAGAAAAGCATTTTGGATCCCAGGATCCTGGGATCGAGCCCCGCATCAGACTCCCTGCTCAGTGGAGAGCCTGCTTCTCTCTCTCTGATTGCTGCTCCCCCTGCTTGTGTGCTCACTCTCTCTCTCTGTGTCAAGTAAATAAATAAAATCTTTTAAAAAAAAGAAAAGAAAAGAAAAGCATTTTGAACCAATAACTCACACCAATGGTTTGTAGGCACAGTCCTAAAAATAATTTTAATTTCAAGCCTGAGTCTATTTTTGTGTGTGTATATATTCTGAAGGTAGAATTTTAATCTGCTTACACACAGGGAAGTAAATAAATCATTTGCAAAGTAATTTTCTTTCCATATATAATAATCAGTAGCTGCAAAATTACTGTCCATATGCTGAGGTGATCCTACATTGTTTTTTCTAAAAACCATCTATCAGTATTCCATTCACAGTGTCAAAACAGAACAGAGTTACTTACCTGGGGGAGTTACTATGAGCTTAGTTCCTTGTGCAAATATCTTGATCCAGCCTGAGTAACCACATTGGTTAGAGCTTCTGCAAAAAATGTCAGCCTTCTGAGCTTCATGGCAGGACCAGCAGGTAGAAACCTTGTACTGGCAATTTGATCTTCTTCATTCCCTTGGAAGTCCTTGAATATAAGCTTCATGGCATCTGATATCTTATGTTTTCCTCAGATTAAGAGACAGCAATATCTGTTTTCCAAGGAGGCAGTTAATCACAGAAACAATAGAAAGCAGAAACAATAAGAGCAAAAGAAAAGAGAGAGAGAGGGAGTAATCGGTCAACCAACTACTTACCTAAATTACCAGGAAAATTACCATCAATTAAGAGGTTTTGATTTCCAGGTATTCAATTGCGTGAAACTGCTCAGAAATCACATCAAAGGAAAAGCCTTTCTGTTCTCACAAACACCAGACCTGCTCCATTAGCAATTTGGGATTGTATTTCTAAAGGAGGAAACTCTTCAGTAACCCAAAATGCAAATATGTCAATAAAAATATACTTGAGAAATGTGAACAATGTTCTCCATTTTTAATCAGCTACTTTTACAACTTGGCAAAATGATTTTTTACTACATAATGCAAAATGAGAAATATTATTTGTGTAATGACATATTATTCCTGGAATGAAGGAATAAATTTGTAGAAGTCTATCTTCCATCATATAATAGATTCCTATCTAAACCAAAATTTTAAAACAAAACCCAGTTCTCTGATATGTTGAAAGAAAAAGCCTCTTGGAAGCTATTCTGTGATCTTCAGAATGCACGTGTAGCTCTACCTCTGTGGTTAACTAGTTTTGGACAAGGAATTTGCCATCCCTCGGCCCCCACATCCCATTTGCTGTGTGGGCATTGGGCTATGTATGTCCAAAGAGCCCTTCCTGTTCCAACAGCTTATGAACCTGTGATTAAGAGCAGGAAAGGGTCTGATATGGTTGCTCAAGTGAGAAAGGAGTTGAGGGTTAGTAATGAAGAAGGATTTCTCACAGGTCCCTTCTGACTTTGTGACATTGTGAGATCCCAACAGCACAATAGCAGGGGGCTTAATCAGACTTGAGGACATTATTGATTATGAGGTAAAAGACTCTGTTGTCTTTCTTATCTGTGTCCAAGCCAAAATTGGGCTCGTTTTACAGGTAATATTGGTTGAGCCATATAGGATTCATTTCAGGGGCTCCCCTTCTTTTGGTTGGTACCATGCATGATAGTCTTCTCCGGGGAAACCCCAGACAGCTTGCAACCTTATGTGCACTGTTCTCTCATGTCTTTGGTTAAAGGAGACTTGATCCTGAGAGATTCTCATTTCGCTATCTACATTTGTCAAACAAAGGAGAAAATCAGAGAAACTTGACAAAGTTGACAGTGGACATAAAAACATGGAAAGATAAGATTGGAATATAGTCAACCTACAAATCCAAGCTGAAGACATGTATATCCATGGAGTTGGCGTTGCCAATGACTAGTCAGAATTCTCTCCAAGAGGGCGCATGCATCAGGACTGGGGATGCAGTGGCAGCCCTGTTCTTCAGAGGCAAGGAGAGGGGAGGAAGGTTTGCTTTAGAACCAATGAAAGATATTAATATGGTCTGTCTCAGTGTTATTTTATTATGTTCCTGGTATAAAGAACTATCAGGTCCCAGAAGACCTCACCAAAACACCTATGTTATAATAATTCATTGTTATCTTCCCCTTGGGAACAACACTCTTGCATTGTCCTTTAGGTTTTGCTTCAAACACACTATCTTTGAGCCCTTTTTCACTCTGAATGAGAATGTGGGGAGCTCTATGCCCATCATGAGAATTGGAAGAAAAGTTTAATTCTGTATAATAACAAATGAGACAATAATCCCACAACTATGCAGAAGTATATATATTTTATAGATCAGTAGTTTGTAGGAAGTTCACAAAGTTTGGTGAATATTAAAAATTACTGTAGTTATTGCTTTAGAGGTTATTATATTTCTACACTCTACTGTGAATGAAGAAAAATCTTGGAGCAAAAATATCCTTTGGTTTATTATCCTCGATTCTTTTCCAATTCACAATTCTTAGCTTTTCAAAATAAAGCAAACTTTACTGTTGTTTGGAGGACAATGTATGGTGTGACTTTCGAAGAGTCTCTGAGTTCCTGTGTTAGCTGAGATGGCTCAGGGAAGCAGTTCAGTTGTAACGGGAAAGGACACTGTGATGTGTTGATCCTGTGCTAGACCTGTCCTGTATCGAGCCTCCTTCAGTCCCCAGCAACCCTATGAGAAAGATGTAGTATCTTCCCTGGATTGTGCTGTGAGTTAAGTGGCTGAGTAGGAATTTGAAATCCAGATCTCGATCCTTCCTTCCTTCCTTCCTTCTTCCTTCCTCCCTCCCTCACTCCCTTCCTCACTCCCCCCTCCCTCCCTCCCACTTTTCCTCCTATTTTCTTTCTTTCTTTCTTTCTTTCTTTCTTTCTTTCTTTCTTTCTTTCTTTCTTTCTTTCTTTCTTTCTTTCTTTCTTTCTTTCTTTCTTTCTTTCTTTCTTTCTTTCTTTCTTTCTTTCTTTCTTTCTTTCTTTCTTCTTTCTTCCTTCCTTTCTTTCTTCCTTCCTTCCTTTTCTTTCTTTCTTTTTATTTATTTATTTATTTTATTTTAAAGATTTTTATTTATTTATTTGACAGAGAGAGACACAGCGAAAGAGGGAACACAAGCAGGGGGAGAGGGAGAGGGAGAAGCAGACTCCCCGCTGAGCAGGGAGTCTGATGCGGGGCTCGATCCCAGGACCCTGGGATCATGACCTGAGCTGAAGGGAGACGCTTAACGACTGAGCCACCCAGGCGCCCCTGATATGAGGAATTCTTAATCTCTGGAAACAAACTGAGGGTTGCTGGAGTGGGGGGTGGGGTGGGAGGGATGGGGTGACTGGGTGATAGACACTGGGGAGGGTAAGTGCTATGGTGAGCGCTGTGAATTGTGCAAGACTGTTGAATCACAGATCTGTACCTCTGAAACAAATAATGCAATATATGTTAAGAAAAAAAAAAAGAAGATAGCAGGAGGGGAAGAATGAAGGGGGGTAAATCGGAGGGGGTGACAAACCATGAGAGACGATGGACTCTGAAAAACAAACAGGGTTCTAGAAGGGAGGGGCGTGGGAGGATGGGTTAGCCTGGTGATGGGTATTAAAGAGGGCACGTTCTCCATGGAGCACTGGGTGTTATGCACAAACAATGAATCATGGAACACCACATCAAAAACTAATGATGTAATGTATGGTGATTAACATAACAATAAAAAAGAAAAAAAAGTAACTGACTTTAAACAAAACAAGAATTCCTCATATCAGTGAGGTCATATGATACATGTCTTTCTCTGATTGACTTATTTCGCTCAGCATAATACCCTCCAGTTCCATCCACGTCGTTGCAAATGGCAAGATCTCATTCCTTTTGATGGATGCATAATATTCCATTGTATATATATACCACTTCTTCTTTATCCATTCATCTGTCGATGGACATCTTGGCTCATTCCATAGTTTGGCTATTGTGGACATTGCTGCTGTAAACTTCAGGGTGCACGTACCCCTTCGGACCCCTACATTTGTATCTTTGGGGTAAATACCCAGTAGTGCAATTGCTGGGTCATATGGTAGCTCTATTTTCAACTTTTTGAGGAACCTCCATACTGTTTTCCAGAGTGGCTGCACCAGCTTGCATTCCCACCAACAGTGTAGGAGGGTTCCCTTTCTCCGCATCCCCGCCAACATCTGTCATTTCCTGACTTGTCAATTTGCGCCATTCTGACTGGTGTGAGGTGCTATCTCATTGAGGTTTTCATTTGGATTTCCCTGATGCCTAGAAATGTTGAGCACTTTTTCATGTGTCTGTTGGCCATTTGGATGTCTTCTTTGGAAAAATGTCTGTTCATGTCCTCTGCCCATTTCTTGATTGGATTCTTTGTTCTTTGGGTGTTGAGTTTGATAAGTTCTTTATAGATTTTGGATACTAGCCCTTTATCTGATATGTCATTTGCAAATATCTTCTCCCATTCTTTCGGTTGTCTTTTGGTTTTGTGGACTGTTTCTTTTGCTGTGCAAAAGCTTTTTATCCTGATGAAGTCCAAATAGTTCAATTTTGCCCTTGCTTCCCTTGCCTTTGGCGATGTTTCTAGGAAGAAGTTGCTGCGGCTGAGGTCGAAGAGGTTGCTGCCTGTGTTCTCCTTTAGGATTTTGATGGACTCCTGTCTCACATTGAGGTCTTTCAACCATTTTGAGTCTATTTTTGTGTGTGGTGTAAGGAAATGGTCCAGTTTCATTCTTCTGCATGTGGCTGTCCAATTTTCCCAACACCATTTGTTGAAGAGACTGTCTTTTTTCCATTGGACATTCTTTCCTGCTTTGTCAAAGATTAGTTGACCATAGAGTTGAGGGTCCATTTCTGGGCTCTCTATTCTGTTCCATTGATCTATGTGTCTGTTTTTGTGCCAGTACCATACTGTCTTGATGATGACAGCTTTGTAATAGAGCTGGAAGTCTGGAATTGTGATGCCACCAGCTTTGCTTTTCTTTTTCAATGTTCCTCTGGCTATTCGGGGTCTTTTCTGGTTCCATACAAATTTTAGGATTATTTGCTCCATTTCTTTGAAAAAAGTGGATGGTATTTTGATGGGGATTGCATTGAATGTGGAGATTGCTCTAGGTCGCATTGACATCTTCACAATATTTGTTCTTCCAATCTATAAGCATGGAACATTTTTCCATTTCTTTGTGTCTTCCTCAATTTCTTTCATGAGTATTTTATAGTTTTCTGAGTACAGATTCTTTGCTTCTTTGGTTAGATTTATTCCTAGGTATCTTATGGTTTTGGGTGCAATTGGAAATGGGATCGACTCCTTAATTTCTCTTTCTTCTGTCTTGTTGTTGGTGTATAGGAATGCCACTGACTTCTGTGCATTGATTTTATATCCTGCCACTTTACTGAATTCCTGTGTGAGTTCTAGCAGTTTTGGGGTGGAGTCTTTTGGGATTTTCCACATAAAGTATTATATCATCTGCAAAGAGTGAGAGTTTGACTTCTTCTTTGCTGATTTGGATGCCTTTGATTTCTTTTTGTTGTCTGATTGCTGTGGCTAGGACTTCTAATACTCTGTTGAATAGCAGTGGACATCCCTGCCATGTTCCTGAACTTAAGGGGAATGCTCTCAGTTTTTCCCCATTGAGAATGATATTCACTGTGGGTTTTTCATAGATGGCTTTTATGATATTGAGGTATGTACCCTCTATCCGTATACTCTGAAGAGTTTTGATCAAGAAAGGATGCTGTACTTTGTCAAATGCTTTTTCTGCATCTATTGAGAGGATCATATGATTCTTGTTCTTTCTTTTATTAATGTATTGTTTCAAATTGATTGATTTGCAGATGTTGAACCAACTTTGCAGCCCAGGGATAAATCCCACTTGGTCGTGGTGAATAATCCTTTTAATGTACTGTTGGATCCTATTGGCTAGTATTTTGGTGAGAGTTTTTGCATCCATGTTCATCAAGGATATTGGTCTGTAATTCTCCTTTTTGATGGGGTCCTTGTCTGGTTTGGGGATCAAGGTAATGGTGGCCTCATAAAACAAGTTTAGAAGTTTTCCTTCCATTTCTAATTTTAGGAAGAGTTCCGGAAGAATAGGTATTAATTCTTCTTTAAATGTTTGGTAGAATTCCCCTGGGAAGCCATCTAGCCCTGGGCCCCTGTTTGTTGGGAGATTTTTGATGACTGCTTCAATTTCCTTAGTGGTTATAGGTCTGTTCAGGTTTTCTATTTCTTCCTGGTTCAGTTTTGGTAGTTGATACATCTCTAGGAATGCATCTATTTCTTCCAGGTTATCTAATTTGCTGGCATAGAGTTGCTCATAATATGTTCTTATAATTGTTTGTATTTCTTTGGTGTTGGTTGTGATCTCTCCTCTTTCATTCATGATTTTGTTGATTTGGGTCCTTTCTCTTTTCTTTTTGATAAGTCTGGCCAGGGGTTTATCAATCTTGTGAATTCTTTCAAAGAACCATCTCCTAGTTTCGTTGATCTGTTCTACTGTTCTTTTGGTTTCTATTTCATTGATTTCTGCTCTGATCTTTATTATTTCTCTTCTCCTGCTGTGTTTAGGCTTTATTTGCTGTTCTTTCTCCAGCTCCTTTAGGTGTAGGGTTAGGTTGTGTACTTGAGACCTTTCTTGTTTCTTGAGAAAGGCTTGTATTGCTATATACTTTCCTCTTAGGACTTTCCTCTTAGGATTTTGAATAGTTGTGTTTTCATTTTCATTGGTTTCCATGAATTTTTTTAATTCTTCTTTAATTTCCTGGTTGACCCATTCATTCTTCAGTAGGATGCTCTTTAGCCTCCATGTATTTGAGTTCATTCCGACTTTCCTCTTGTGATTGAGTTCTAGTTTCAAAGCATTGTGGTCTGAAAATATGCAGTGAATGATTCCAATCTTTTGGTACCGGTTGAGACCTGATTTATGACCTAGGATGTGATCTATTCTGGAGAATGTTCCATGGGCACTAGAGAAGAATGTGTATTCCGTTGCTTTGGGATGGAATGTTCTGAATATGTCTGTGAAGTCCATTTGGTCCAGTGTGTCATTTAAAGTCTTTATTTCCTTGTTGATCTTTTGCTTAGACGATCTGTCCATTTCAGTGAGGGGGTTGTTAAAGTCCCCCACTATTATTGTATTGTTGTCGATATGTTTCTTTGCTTTTGTTATTAATTGCCTTATATAATTGGCTGCTCCCATGTTAGGGGCATAGATATTTACAATTGTTAGATCTTCTTGTTGGATAGACCCTTTAAGTGGGATATAGTGTCCTTCTTCATCTCTTATTACAGTCTTTGGTTTAAAATCTAATTTGTCTGATATAAGGATTGCCACCCCAGCTTTCTTTTGGTGTCCATTAGCATGGTAAATTGTTTTCCACCCCCTCACTTTCAATCTGGGGGTGTCTTTGGTTCTAAAATGAGTCTCTTGCAGACAGCATATCGATGGGTCTTGTTTTTTAATCCAATCTGATAGCCTGTGTCTTTTGATTGGGGTATTTAGCCCATTTACATTCAGGGTAACTATTGAAAGATAGGAATTTAGTGCCATTGTATTACCTGTAAAGTGACTGTTATTGTATATTGTTTGTGTTCCTTTCTGGTCTATGTTGCTTTTAGGCTCTCTCTTTGCTTAGAGGACCCCTTTCAAGATTTCTTGTAGGGCTGGTTTCGTGTTTGCAAATTCCTTTAGTTTTTGTTTGTCCTGGAAGCTTTTTATCTCTCCAATTTTCAATGACAGCCTAGCTGGATATAGTATTCTTGGCTGCATGTTTTTCTCATTTAGTGCTCTGAATATATCATGCCAGTCCTTTCTGGCCTGCCAGGTCTCTGTGGATAAGTCTGTTGCCAATCTAATGTTTCTACCATTGTAGGTTACATATCTCTTCTCCTGAGCTGCTTTCAGGATTTTCTCTTTGTCTCTGAGACTCGTAAGTTTTACTATTAGATGTCGGGGTATTGACCTATTTTTATTGATTTTGAGAGGGGTTCTCTGTGCTTCCTGGATTTTGATGCCTGTTTCCTTCCCCAAATTAGGGAAGTTCTCTGCTTTAATTTCCTCCATTATACCTTCTGCCCCTCTCTCTCTTTCTTCTTCTTCTGGGATCCCAATTATTCTAATGTTGTTTCGTCTTATGGTATCGTTTATCTCTCGAATTCTGCCCTTGTGATCCAGTAGTTGTTTATCTCTCTTTTTCTCAGCTTCTTTATTTTCCATCATTTGGTCTTCTATCTCACTGATTCTTTCTTCTGCCTCATTTATCCTAGCAGTTAGCGCCCCCATATTTGAGTGCACCTCATTAATAGCCTTTTTGATTTCTACTTGGTTAGATTTTAGTTCTTTTACTTCTCCAGAAAGGGTTTCTCTAATGACTTCCATGCTTTTTTCAAGGCCAGCTAGTATCTTTAAAGTGATGATTCTGAACTCTAGATCTGACATCGTACTAATGTCCGTATTGAGTAGGTCCTTGGCAGTCGGTACTACCTCTTGTTCTTTTTGTTGAGGTGATTTTTTCCATCTTGTCATTTTGTGCAGAGGAGAATAGAGTAATGAGAGAACAAAATGCTAGCAGGGTAACAACGTCCCCAGAAAATATACTCCAAGCAAATCAGAGAAGACCTGAAGCAGTGGGAAAAGAAAGGGAAAGAGAGAAAAAGGAAAAAGAAAGAAAAAAAGAAAAAAGATAAAGATAAAGATAAAAACAAACAAAAACAGAACAAAACAAAACAAAACCAGAATGTGATGAAATATGATCAGGCTGGTTTATAGATCAGTGCCACACACTAGATTTTGGGTGTATTTTGGTCTGTTAAAAGAAAGTGCCTCCCAAAATTTTAAAGAAAGAAAAACTTATATATGTACAAAAATAGGGGTTGATGTGATGAAGGGATGGAATATGACTGTAACAATGGAAATTATAAAAAATTTTATAAAAGGAATTGATAAGTTGTTTGAAAAAAGAAAGAAGAGGATTAAAAAAAAAAAGAAAAAAGGGAGAGAATGTGATCAGGCAGGGGAGTAGAAAAAAACCATACACTAGAGATTTAGAGTATATTTTGATCTGTTAGAAGAAACTATCTCAAAATTTTAAAGAGAGAACAACTTATATATATATGCCAAAAATACGGGTAACTACTATGAAGGGATAGAATATGACTCTAAAAATGAAAAATAAAAATGTTTTTTTAAAAAAGGGATTGATAAGATGTTGGTTGAAAAAGGGAAAAAGAAAAATTCAAAAAAAAAGAAAAAAAGAAAAAAGAAAAAAAGACAGTTAAAAAAAATAATTTACTTTGAAAGACTAAAGAATCATGGGAAAAAAGCCATGAATTCTATGTGCAGTATTCCCCTAGCGCTGGAGTTCTGCCATTCTCACTGATCGGTAAACTTGGTCTTGGCTGGCTGTTCTCGCTGATCTTCTGGGGGAGGGGCCTGTTGCCGTGGTTCCCAAATGTCTTTGCCAGAGGCAGAATTGCCCCGCCCTTGCCGGTCCGGGCTAAGTAATCTGCTCGGGTTTGCTCTCAGGAGCTTTTGTTCCCTGCAAACTTTCCGTACAGCTTTGGAGGCGGAGAGTGAAAATGGCGGCCTCCTAGTCTCCGCCCCGGCGGAGCCGAGAACTCGGGGTCCCGCTCCTCAGTGCGCCCCCAGAGAAAAGCCGTCAGTCACTCCCGTCTCCCCGGTCTCCGGCCGCACTCCGCGCTCACCCGGCCTGTGACCGCGCCTTTCTATCTGGCACCCGACCCCGGGTGGAGTCTCCAAACCCAGCAGATCCCCGCGGTGCGCTCCCGCACCTCTCCTCCCGGGGGAAGAAGGTGAGTCTCCCCGGATCTGCCGCTTGTTGGGTCCCTGCTGGAGGAGCAGTGGCCCGACTGTGCCAGGGATCATGGTTTAGGGCAACCCCGAGCTGAGAGCCCGCGCCTGGGCTCCGTCTCTGCAGCCGGCTTCCCCGCTCCGATCCCTGGGAGCTCTGCCGCACTCAGGCACCCCCGGTCTTTCTGTGACCCCGAGGGTCCTGAGACCACACTGTCCCGCGAGGGTTCCACCCCCCACTTCGCCACCAGAGTGACGTCCCTCAGCGTAGCAGACTTCTTAAAAGTTCCGATTTTGTGCTCCGCGGCTCTATCACTTGCCAGAAGCGGCCGACGGAGGCCCCTCCCCCGCCGTCTATCCTCCCGAATATCGCCTCGGATTCACTTCTCCGCACGTCCTACCTTCCAGAAAGTGGTCACTTTTCTGTTCAGAGAGTTGTTGCTATTCTTTTCTTCGATCTCCTGTTGAGTCTGTAGGTGTTCAGAATGGTTTGATCCCTATCCAGCTGAATTCCTGAGAGGAGAGGAAATCCAGGTCTCCTACTCCTCCGCCATCTTGCTCCGCCCCCTGGACAAAACTCTTAAAAGGTGATGGGAAATACCTTATATATGGTCCCTCAGGGTTCACACTCTTCCACTAGTCTATACTCAGCTCTCAATATTTCATTAGAAATTTCCACTTTAATCTTGTGACCAGGTGAATGTGTTTGACATCTATCCAAGGTGAGCAAATGCTCACTTCCTATGTCCCCCTGCAAGTGCCTGTCTCCGGTTTTTGTTTAAGTAAAGTACCCTGCAACCTCAGTTCTCCAATGGATGCAAAGAATTACATTTCAGTTCCTCCTGCTTTTTTGGATGTTACTGTAAGATGAGAGCAGTGTTATTTCCAGCTCTCAACACCTCTGAACATATGTGGGTCCTTTTTCCTAATTTTTGTTTCTTTGTTTGTTTTTCTTCATTTTTTAAAAAGATTTTATTTATTTATTTGAGAGAGAGAGAGAGAACAAGCTTGGGGGGGGGGAAGAGAGGGAGAGGCAGAGGAACAAGCAGACTCCCCACTGAGCAGGGATCCTGAGTCAAGACTCAATCCCAGGTCCTGAGATTATGACCTGAGCCGAAGGCAGACACTGAACCAATTGAGCCACCCAGGTGCCCCTGTTTGTTTTTCTTTAAGGTAAATTGTTATTTATCTTAATTTTCTGCTATCAAAAGAAGAAGACAAGTAAATTTTAGTTGAGTTCTGCCCAAATTCCCATTATATCTCTTTATAATTTTTTAACTGGGTTTCATTTATTAATATTGAGGCTTGAGACTTCTCTCTTTATGGCAGATCTCACCTCAGTCTTTTCTCTGATATGTATTTGGACAATATTTTCTTTTAATCTGTGGCTTTTTGATTTTATTTGACTTGATTTATATGATTCACTTTTTATTTTTCTTCCATTTTCAGTCCTGAGAAGAATAGAAATGTTAATTTTGAGGAAGTGCAAATCAACAAACATTTCTTTTATGATTCTTACTTTTTGTGTCTTATATGAGAAATCTTTGGCTAACCCAAGATCACAGATATTTTTGTGACATATTTTCACAACATCTAGAAGTGTTATTGTTTTAGTGTTTACATTTTGTCTTAGAATCTGTTTTTAGTTAATTTGTGTATGTGCTGCTTGGTATGGATTGTGGTGTATTATTTTTTACATAGATGAAGAGTTGTTTCATAACCAGTTGTAGAAAAGTCCATTATTTGTCCATTGGACTTCCATGGCATCTTATTAGGAATTAGTTAACCACATATGTGTTGCCCTATTTCTGGATTCTGTTCCTCTTACCTATGTATCTATGCTTTCACCAATACCCCACTGTCTTGACCACTGTAGCTTCATAGTAAGTGCTTAAATTCTTTTCAAGACTATTTTGCAATGCTATGTTCTTAGTCTTCCCACACAAATTTTGCAACCGGTTTATGGATTTGTATGAAAGTTCTCTCAGGATTTTGGTTGGGATTACATTGAATGTATTTATCAGTATTGAGTCTTCCAATCTATGAACATGGTATATCTCTAGATTTATTTATTTTTTCTTTGACTTGTGTCAATAAAGTTTTACTGATTTTAGCATACTAAAATCCTTCCCATTTTTGGTTAAATTTCACCTCTACATATTATAGAGTTTTTTTGATATTGTTAGTGTGGCTATTATAAATGATAGTATTTTTTACATTTCACCTTCCAATTGTGAATTGCCAGTATATAAATTACCATCGACTTTAAATCTCACTTTATATTTAGCAATGTATACTCCTCCACTAGGTACATGTGCCATCATTTATTCAACTAAACTTACTATATTTGGATATTTATGTCATTTCCAACATTTTGTAGTTACCCAGTGAATACTTTTGTGCATATATATGTTCATAGTGTTGATACTGTGCCTTCAGAGTAAATTCCTAAAAGTGTTTCTGCTAGGTTGAAAGGTAAATACATATGAACTGTTGTTAGATATTTCCAAATTCCCCCATGAAAGGGTTGTATTTTGCATCCTTACCAACAAGGTGTAAGAGTGCCTCCCACAGCTTCCCCAAAAGAGTGTATTACTTTTATTCAGTCTCATGAATGAGAAATGGTATGTCAATGTAGTTTTAATTGATATTTATCTTATTAAAAGTGAAGGTGAGCATCTATTTATCTATTTAAGATCTATGTTTTTATTTCTCTTCATGAATTGGCTTTTCATGTCTTTTGCCATTTTCCTATAGGATGCTTTAAATGATTTACTTCCATTTTTAAAAAGTATTTTTATTTTAAGGATAGTTGATCATTATGTGCTATACAACTTGCAAGTATTTCCTCATGGATTGTCATTTGCCTTTTGTTTTAACTTATGCTGCTTTTTGCCATGCAAGCTTTGTTTTTATTTTCATGGAGTAAAATTTATCAAAATATTTTCTTCTTGTATCTTGAATTTTAGTTATAGTTACAAACTCATTCCCTTACTCTTTTTTGCACAGAAGGGGCTGCCAACATTTTTCTGTACAGAGTCAGATAACAAATATTGTACATAGGCTGTTTGGCCCTAAGGTCTCTGTTGTGATTTGTCACCTCCACCACTGTAGCTCAAAAGCCTTCAGAGACAGTAAGGAAATGCATAGGCATGGCTGTGTTCCTGGAATGTCAGTAGCAGGTGTTCTATTAGAAATGTCTGAGAGGAAAAGTTTTCTATTTTCCCTTATTCTATTATTTAAAATTAAAAAGTAAAGAAAATAATAAGTTATGGCTTTGGTTTTATATTTTGTTCTATTATGGTCAAATATGCCATAATAACCCATAAGCAATGTAATGCCTCAATATAGTGAGCATTAGACATGCTCCAAGCACGTGTAGGAACTTTATATGTATTCTTTAAGTTACTGCTCTCAGCAGTTCCTCCAGGTAAATATATTTATATTTTCCATTTCCAAATGAGGAAAATGAATCAAAGATATGGTAAGCGATTTATCCAGAGTAAGACAGTTAATATGGGGAGAGTGGATATGTAACAAAGGGTCATTGAGGAAACCCTGAGAAATAGGGAAACATAAAATAAAATAAATGTCACTCCATAGTATATCATTCTAGGGAAGTGATTGACAGATAGCTTCTGTAGAGGGTGAAATGATCAATATTTTAGGGTTTGTGGGTCTCTGTTGCAAATATTCAGTTCTGCCATTTTAAAGCAAGGGCAGCTTTCTACAATTTATAAGCATATGGTCAAGGCTGTGTTTCAATAAAACCTTATTTGCAAAACTGGGGGTTGCTGGGCTTGGACATAGTTTGTGGACCTCCTATTCCATGGTACCCAGTATTGCCATAGTGGTTAATTACAGATTTTCAGTTTTTCATTTTTCTGGAGGTATAAGTAGTAATACTACTGGATGGAAAATATAAATATATAACCATTTGAAGTGTCATATATACAGTTTTAATTTTTTTATACAGTTATATTTTAAATTGTTATGTAAACAATCTGTTATTAAATGTAAAAACCCAAAAATATTGATGGCAGGAGCACTGAAAATTGACTCTACCTTTGCCCTCTATCTTGATTAAGTCCTCTCTTGGGGCTCCATGCTCTGGGCCCCTTTGGAGGTTAATATGCACACCTTAGTAAGGCCCGCCAATGTCCAATCAGGGGAGACTTGGTTTGGACTTCAGTAAAGTTGTAAATTTTACTTATAATTCTTCAAAAAACATGTTTTTAACAGCTACATAGTATTCTGTCACTTCAAAGCCTCATAGATAAGGTGCCCTTTTCCCTACTGCTCATCACTGTAGTGTTTCAAGGTTGTTGTGTGTTGAAAGGTCAGGGTGGCTCCATCTCTTGAGATCCATCTCCAGGTAGCCACATTAATCAAATTCTGCACTGTTCTTTTGAGTATCAAATGAAGTAATCCGTATTTAGCACAGATAGTGTGAGAAGCTTAATCCCTCTTTTCATTCACTTCTTTCTGGAAAGGGTTCATGTTCTCTGACTCTATATTCCATTCAGGGGTCTTCTTGCCTTTGTTTCTGTAGACTTGTTAGGGGACAGGTGAGGCCCTTTTGAGACCAGACCCTCAGGTTCCTCCTGCTGATGTCTCACCACAGTCAGGAATCACGATGGACAGGGTGTGGGACACCAGACCCTGAGTTTGCCCTTGGGAAGGTTCTGACACTGCTGTCACAGGAATTCATTCTGCTTCCATAGCATCTCTGCACTATATAGCACCACCTGATTCTTAGAATGAGAAACTGGAAATGAAAGTGCTGTCATGATCTCAGGAACTAGAGGTAAATGGCAGGCATGGCAATTATGTGGTCAGATATCCCTGTTACCAAAGGTACCCAATTTTTGTGAAGTAAAGGTTTTTACTCAAGGTTTGAGAGTGGACTCTAAGGAGGTGAGAGAGGAGCTTTTGTAGTTTCACACACTACACTATGTATTTCCTTATTTCTTGAAAACTCATGACCATCCAGTTACTAATCACAGAATTCAATTCTCAATAATTACTTTTTGTTTTATTGATTTGTGAGGGACATTGCCTTTCTTTTCTTTAGAGATATAGGGAGCATGTATTATCTTTCTTTTTAACCATCTGATACTTATTCAGGATCTTTAGTTTTCTTTGCAGAACCCTGGAGAGCAAAGTCAGAGGCATATCCACCATGATGGAAGCACCTGATATGTTCAGGGGCCTGATCCAATAGAGCAGTCTTGGTTTTGTCCCAATATTGATCCCTGAATGTGGAGTGAGGTGCTGTTTCTACCTCTGGGATACAGGATTTATACGGCAGTCTCTCCTGTGTCCCCAAATAGCTGATTGTTTACTTCAGGAATTAATGGTCAGATTCCTTCAGAATGGCCTCAGACACTAATAAAAGACATATAATATTTACTTTTGAGAGATCATTGCACTTCTGAAGAATTGTAATGTCCATGAATAAAATCAGAAAATAGTAATAACAAGAAATATTTATATAAAATGTAGACCTCTTCCTTTCTTCATTCTGAACCATTCAAGTACTAAAAATCCCTTTCTCTGCAGTGAATTAACAGACAAATGGATTTTTCTCTGAGCCATCCATCCTGTATTTTCAGAGTTCCCAGACAACTGAATTTCGTGGGAAATAGCATCAAAATGCTTATATTTGTACCATCATTGCTGATATCATTCAGGATTCACTGAGTGAGCAGAATCTACAATGTCTTCCTGCAGAGTTCAGGAAATACTGCAGAGCAAGAGACAGGCTGGGCACCCAGCTGTGCAGCCCCTGTGGTTGCCCATATTGAGAAGGATGTGGATGGGTCAGACCTGAAGATGGTTCTTGTGCAGCTTCTCTTGGTAACGCTGACACTGTGGATCTACTCCAGCAGGCACAGTAGTACATGGCCTCGTCTTCTTGCTCTAAGAAATTTACATTCAAGGTTGCAGTGGACGTATGAGTATTTTTACTTGCTTCAAGTTTGTTTTTCTTCCCACCTAAAGAAACTTGAGCAGAGCTTGCCTGGATATATGTTAGATGTTCTATCTCCTGATGTGGTTTCTGCCGGTACCAGTGTATTACTTCATCATTAAAGTTCTGAGTGAACACCTTGCATGATATGTGGGCACTCTTATCTCTTGCTCTGGAAATTGATATTTCAGGTTGCTCCAATTTCACCTGCCCAAGGCCAACTGCAAGCAAAGAAGAGAAATTCCCATGAACACATGATATGGGAAAAGGCAACAATAAAGAATTTCTTGAGTCTCTCCTGTAGACTGAAGTGACTGGGGGACAACTCACAGGCCCAGAGGCAGGAGAAGATGACTGCTTTCAAGAGTGGCATCCCGTTGGCCTGGCTGGCTCCCCAGTGACAAGGTAAGAAGTGAGGTGCCTGGTAGCAGGACTTGTCATGTCAGTGGCTGGAGGGCGGGGCTGGTTTGGTTTTCTCAGAAGAAGCGGTGACTTAGGTAGTTCCCTGGGGTTGTTCATGATCAGCCACAGGTCTGAGCAGTTTGGGGCTTCCTGTGCCCAGTGAGTGCTGGGCAGATGGGGTGAGAGGGCTCCCAATCTGGAAATCTGGAAAGAAATTCCTGGTATGAATGTGTCCTTCTGGGGTAGGACAGGATGATTCCCACACCCATCAGCCATTTCCCCCTGGGATCCCATACTGCAGAAACATTGCTCAGAAACATGAGGACAGGCCTGCAGCATTCAGCCCCTATGTCTGTCTGTGTCTGATTTGCTGTTGATCTGGGACTGGGATGCAAAACCTGACTTTAACTCTTCTGTAACTCAGCACAGAAGAACAACAGACAGTGAACTATCTCATCGATATTATTGAATATACCTTGTGCACAAGCATTTTTAAAGTTAACTGAGATATCACCAGGCAGATTAGGACTCAGAGAAATCAACTTTCATTTATATTCTGGGTGTCTCCAAGAAGGGACTAGGCTGCAATTGCTGGAGATACATGGGTCAGAGCTGTCTCTGGAAACCAGCTTCTACTCTTCCGGGGCTTACAACTGTCTCAGGATCATGACGTCACATGCAGGATCATTTTCAAAGTAATGTTATGTGTAATAAGTAATGAAAAACTTTACAATTAATATACATCCAATGTTCGTTGTGGACTTGCAATGTGTCAGGCAGTATTCTAAATGTTTCTTGCATTATTTTATTTAATACTCTCTGCAACCTTATGAGAGAGCTGTTATGATTAATCTCCATTTCACAAATGAAGACAGTGGCAAAGAGAAATGACTCATGCCAAGACACAGACCCGGTACATAACAGAGTACATATTAGAAACATACTTCCTTAAAGACAATCTGAGAGAAATGAAATATAAAAATGACAGCACAAGGCACCCATCATCTACTTTTACTTTGATTTTTCTGTACATATTTATAATTTTTTAAACATTTATTCATATATTTATTTGAAAGAGAGAGGGGAAGAGAATGGATGGGGGAGGGGCATATGGACAGGGAGAGAGAGAATCCCAAGCATACTCCATGCTGAGCTCAGAGCTAGAGGCTGGGCTCAAGCCCAGGACCCTGATATCAAGATCTGAGCCAAAACCAAGAGTTCAATGCTTAACTGACTAAGCCACCTAGGTGCACCACTACATATTTATAGATATAAATAGGAATGCTTGCAATTTTATATGCAAATATACATTTTTAAGTGATACTTGCATATTTGATTTTTTATTCTCTTTATTTGGTTAACTTATTATTGTGATCAATACTGTAAGTCTTTAAGTAATCTATGAGAATATTTTTAATTGCCAGAAACAATTAAACACCCTCCTCTACCACTTAACCCATTTAGTTAACTTCATGTTTTGAAAATTTATCAGGTCCTTAAAAAGTGTTTGTGAATATTAGTAATGACCTATGAAAATAGAGACCCTCCTATACTAATTACCCCTTTGGATTGTGGCTGAGTTATTTAATTTTTTCATGTCTGAGTTTCTATAATTGCCATAAAAAATATCTTTCAGAAAGTTAAATTGCATTATCACACTAAACATAACGAACACGAAGGACATTCTGTGCCTGGCAATAATATGTCCTTTTGAGGTTTTCAAGTTGTATTTTTATTATTATTGAAAAACAAGAAAGGCTTTGTTGAATAATATTTTAATTCAAAAAATTCTTGTAGTCCCTTTTCTGAAAATGTATAAAATCAATAAAAGAATTAAGAGGAAATTAACCCACCCCAATTCAGCAAACAATGTAGTCAAAACAACTTCTTAATTCAGTCACCATGATTGATTTGGATGTCCTTTACTGTCTTGTCCATCCACCTGTGGAGAGTATTTCTGTACTCCCCAATGGGCTTAGAGTGAACGCTTAGTGAACTGGACAAGCTTAGAAAACCCAAAAGAGGAAAGCCATCTATATATTTTGATGAGAGGACTGCACATAAAATCTTTCTTTTAACTTCAACCTATACCTTTTTAACACTTTGTGTTGAAAAAAGTTTAAAAAAATCGTTTGTCTTTTGTTAGATGACTAACCCCATTATTAAAACCATGTCTAAGTAGCATGCTGGGTAATCACACTTTGCTATGGAATCACAGAAGGTTAGTCAATTACAGATGAAAAGTGTGGGGACCCAGGGCAGGCTTCCCCTGAAGGGCCACTTTGGCATGAAGATTATTTTGAGTTAAAATAATCAAAACCCAGCAGATGCAGGAAAAGCTTCTGCCTCCCCCTAAACTGCAGAAATTTACACTGGAAAGGAGAGCCTGTGGCAGCAAGAGAACTATTAACAAAGACTCCCCTTTGCCTAAGGAACTCATCTGCATAATTGGGCAACCTGTTCTTCCAAACACCTCCTCTCACCTTCCTCCTTCTGGCCCCTTTGTGTCCTCAGACCCTGCCCCCTCCTTAGCTCATATAAGCTTCCTACTGCCTCATTGTCTTAGAATTTCCATGCCTATGTGAACTCCCCATACATATTTCTATTAAATTTGATTTTCTTCTGTTAATCTGTCTCATATCAATTTGATTCTAAGTCCAGGTAGAAGGACCAAAGGGGAAGGAAGGTCTTTCCCCAACAAAAGGAAAGCTTTCCTTCCAGAAGCCTCATTGTTCCTCATCTTTAAAGATGAGAAAACAGCTTCCAAAAAGCAGGAGACTCATTCAATATGACAGGACCATGAGTGGCTGAGGTGGGATTAGAACCCCTACCCCCTTCTCTCTACTGTGCGCCCCTCTCATGAGTGGACCTGGCATTTCAAACTCAGTCACTACATGCAGAGCACCCACCTCCCATCAGGCATGGGGCCAGTCCACTTTCAAACGTTAACCTCAATTTTGTAACCATGAAAATAATAAAATCTATGAAGCACACATGAGTATTGTCAGCCAACAGAGAATGACAGGTTTTTGGACAGTCTTCACCAAGGACTCATTTAAAAAGGTGAGCAACAATGAGATACCACCTCACACCAGTCAGAATGGCTAAAATTAGCAAGTCAGGAAATGACAGATGTTGGCGGGGATGCGGAGAAAGGGGAACCCTCCTACACTGTTGGTGGGAATGCAAGCTGGTGCAGCCACTCTGGAAAACAGTATGGAGGTTCCTCAAAAAGTTGAAAATAGAGCTACCATACGATCAGCAATTGCACTACTGGGTATTTACCCCAAAGATACAAATGTAGGGATCTGAAGGGGTACGTGCACCCCGATGTTTATAGCAGCAATGTCCACAATAGCCAAACTGTGGAAAGAGCCAAGATGTCCATCGACAGATGAATAGATAAAGAAGAAGTGGTATATATATACAATGGAATATTATGCATCCATCAAAAGGCATGAGATCTTGCCATTTGCAACGACGTGGATGGAGCTGGAGGGTATTATGCTGAGCGAAATAAGTCAATCAGAGAAAGACATGTATCATATGACCTCACTGATATAAGGAATTCTTAATCTCAGGAAACAAACTGGGGGTTGCTGGAGTGGAGGGTAGGGTGGGAGAGATGGGATGGCTGGGTGATAAACACTGGGGAGGGTATGTGCTCTGGTAGGCGCTGTGAATTGTGCAAGACTGTTGAATCTCAGATCTGTACTTCTGAAACAAATAATGCAATATATGTTAAGAAAAAAAAAAGAAGAAGAAGATAGCAGGAGGGGAAGAATGAAGAGGGGAAATTGGAGGGGGAGACGAACCATGAGAGAGGATGGACTCTGAAAAACAAACTGAGGGTTCTAGAGGGGAGGGGGATGGGAGGATGGGTTAGCCTGGTGATGGGTAGTAAAGAGGGCACGTTCTGCATGGAGCACTGGGTGTTATGCACAAACAATGAATCATGGAACACTACATCAAAAACTAATGATGTAATGTATGGTGATTAACATAACAATAAAAAAATTTAAAAAATAAAAAATAAAATAAAAAGATGAGCAAATTTGATAAGCATTGAACCTGCTTTCCTAGAAGAAATTAGGATCAGTTATATTGGTCCACTTTGGCTCTCCTCAAAGGTAAATGGATGTGGGCAGGGGGTGGTGATTTGCTAACCAATACTGACTCTTGCAGCTGTGTTAATACTTACAGAGCTTCACACCCGATGTCGCCTGACCCCATTCTGTCAGTCAGGCTCCTGTTGGCATCACTCTGGGCAGGTGTCTTGTCGCTAGGAACCCTAGTTGGGGGATGAGGGACAAGGTCCTGCGGGATGATCTCTGGGCTCCCAACCGCTAGGGGGAGCCCCGCCTCTGCATTTCAGGGGTCCCTTCTGTGGGGAGAGTGCCTTTGCATGTTGCACCTAGTGGGGGACAAAACTTAGGTTCCCAGCACACTAGCCTGCTAGACCCTGGGAGGAGGGAGAGCACCAGTAGCCAGGGAGGGATCAGGCGCCACGGAGAAGCCCACGTTGGCCCAGTGCGCGTTCAGGGGCCGGAGACAGAGTGATGTGGGCAGGAGCCGGGCCTGGCTGAGCTTTTCCAGGCATTAGGAGCTTCTGGCTCAATCAGGTGTGTTTGGGGGCAGGTGTCTTCCACATGTAAAATGTCTAATTCAAATGGTGCTGGGTTATGTGCCCGTCAGCTGACGACAGCAGTGACCAGTGCCTTTTTACTCCCAAAGTGATCCTGTCACAGGTCCAGCCTCCCACGTGTTCTGTACCATCACCGTCTATAATGGTGAAGCCTCGTTTTCCAGTGTGAGCTCCCGGAAACTGCATTTCCCTCTCCTGGTCACGTCTGTCCTTCCAGTTTTTCTCTAGGAACTTTCGGCTGTGTGCTCCCCATCATTCCATGCCTCCTCGCCTGAATGGAGACGTGGTACCTGGATCTTAAAGTGTTACCTCAAGAGGCAGAAGAGGAACCAGTAAGTGTCCCCCCAAGTTAGGCTCCTGAAACTGGCTAGGGACCGAGCTAGAAGGAAGACCCTGGGAGTGCTGATTGGAACGGAGTCCCACTCGGGGGGTGAGGTGGATCTCGGGTCTCCATCCTTCCGTGGGCCCAGCAGAAATCCAGAGCAGGTGGAGGACAGGATGGGGAGAGAACGTGGCTCCTCTCTTGAGCTGTCAGGCCAGGCTTCCCTAGAAGACAGTGTGAGCCCTGGGGAAAAGCCCCTTCCAACACCAGAAACAGCCAGCACCTCTGTCCCTGGGATCACAGTCCTAGGACACTAAGCACTTTGTGCATCTGAACAGCCCGGTTCCTCAGGGACAGAGAGATGGAAACCAGTCAGGCTGAGCTGAGACAGCAACTCTAAGAGTCAGAGACCCTCCAGGGTCTCCCGTGGCTTCCATAGGGCAGGTGGTGGCTTTGAGGGGCCACCATCAGCACAGGTGGTGCCTGGAGTGGGATGAGTTGTGGGTGAGGGAGGAACGTGGAGGGTGGGAGGAGGGAGACAGCCAGTCAGACAAATGTTCAGTCACCTCAGGCTTCCCCCACCCTCCTGTGAGGAGCAGAGGGGTTCCTAATGCTGTGGGATCCTGAGCCCTGCCAGGGGGTTATCGTCACCTGTGGGCTTTGAGACCCCCGGACATTGACCAGGACGCCCCATGATGGACTGAGCTGCATGGTTCATTATTGGGCTGGAATTTTTCTCTGCATGATGGCCTGAGTGGAAGCCCAGGGGCCATCCCCGCCCTCTTGCTGGTGACATGATCAAGACTCAATGCAGAGACCCAGGCCATTTCAAGACATGCTCTGATTATGCTCTGTCACACATCTGGCTTGGTTTGCACTGCCTAAGGAAAAAAAGGTTTTTTAAAAAAAGATTTTATTTATTTATTTATTAGAGAGAGAGAGAGCATGCATGAGTGGGGTGAAGAGGGGCAGCGGGAGGGGGAGAAGCAGACTCCACTCTGAGCAGGGAGCCAAACATGGGGCTCAATCCCTGGACCACAAGATCATGACCTGAGCCAAAAGCAGGTGCTTAACCAACTGAGCCACCAGGCAGCCCTGCCTAAGAAGAAAAAGATTCTTATCTCCTAGAAAAAGTTAACCATGATTATATCCTTAATGAACAGTAGAGGAAAATAAATGTGTAAAAGGTTTTATTTTGGGTAATCTAATTTACAGAGCAGAAATCTATAAGAACAGAATTATTATTCAAGAGTAAATTTTATTTTTTTTTATTTTATTTTATTTTTTTTAAAGATTTTATTTATTTGACAGAGAGGCACAGCGAGAGAGAGGGAACACAAGCAGGGGGAGTGGGAGAGGGAGAAGCAGGCCTCCCGCGGAGCAGGGAGCCCGATGCGGGGCTCGATCCCAGGACACTGGGATCATGACCTGAGCCGAAGGCAGACGCTTAACGACTGAGCCACCCAGGCGCCCCTCAAGAGTAAATTTTAAAACACCTGAATCAGATCAAGATAATTCTTCTCTTGTGAGCCCTCTGTTCTATGAAAACCTGTCATGGAGCAGCGGCAGAGAGAACTAATGGAAGTTCCTTCTGTAGTTGTGTGTCAACATCAAATTGAGCTTGGTTGAAAGTAGATCAACTATTAATGTGACTGAGGCTTGAATGCTTATGTGATTCAACCAAATTCAAGAACACAGGACGAATGAAACAATTTACAACAGCCTGTATTTTCATGGTCTATAGCACATTAGGTGGGGTGCTCCTCTACCTTCTCCCAGTGTTACCCTCCCTTGGGCCCTGAGCCTCACTGTGATGGACCCTCTCCTCACGTGCGAGTGTGCTGAGCTCCCACATCAGGCTTCCTCCTCTTTTATGTGCTTTTTAAATTCCTTTCTTCTCTGTGGGTAACTTTTTATTGAATAACTATTTTTTCCATCTTAATAATGTTTTATACATTCATAAAAGGCTATTATTTATTATGCTTTACAATTGACATTTCTCTACCAAAATGCATACTTTAGGCCATTTGTCCCACCTGACTGGGACTTTTGATTTGCTTTGTGCTTTTGTTTTAATGAGTTGTTTTCTGCAGGGTGGAAAGTATTCCCCAGGGGAAGACACCAAATACTGAGTCAAGGAATCAAATGAGTAAAAGGTAATTTTTAAAACTAGTTGGAATTTGTGCTTATAGCACTGGTTTATAATTTATTAACAAAACAGTTTTTGGTCAAGAGATTTCAAAATACCTCTTTTTGCTGAGTTTTACTCTCCTGAATCTGAAACAGATAAAAAAATGTGATTATCATTTGTGTTTTCATCCATCACTCAATAGCTCAGCCCTCCCTCCCGCTCCTTTGCTCCCTCTGCTCTCAAAACACTGAGCAGACATTAAACACAGCAGACACTGAGGATACGACAGTAACTGACGTGGTAACTGAGATGTGGTCTTGCTGTGGAACCCGTGGTGAGACCCAGAGTGTAAGATAAATGTACCCGAGGGCCACAGACCCTGTGATGTGCAATCTGCATCTCAGAAGACAGGCAGAGCAGGGGAAGGGTCTTGATGCTCTCTTATTCCCTGCAACGCCCTCACCTGACCGTCCTCCAGGACCCCCCTCTGTGAGAAGGGATCTTGGTCCACCCGGTTGCCCACGACAGAGACCAGAGCCTCCCTGTGGACCCGCTCTTTCTCAGGGCTCCCATCCCATTGCTCCCCCTGCCATTTCCATCCTCTGTATTCCTGCCTCCTGGGTCTCATGCATTGTACCATCTCCTGTCTCCTCCACCTTCCACTCAGCCTTTCCTGCTGCGGTTCCTGCATCAGCCTCTTGTGTCCCTGCCTCAGTCAGCCTCTCCCAGCCCCACCAAAGAGCCATGTGACAGAGCACTTGCATTGCTCCAGGGTTCCTCAATCCACTCTAGGAGGCGAAAGTCTCATTATTCCTGTTTCAGAGATGAGCAGATTGAAGCACAGAAAAGGGAATAATTTGTGCAAGGTCATAGTAAGAGGTGGAGCTAGAGTTTGAACCCCGGCTCAGTGTTAGAGTCCACATTCACAGCTAATCCATATGTGGACTTTCAGTATTAATAGAAATACAGCATTGATCATATCTTCTGCCCAAAAGCCTTCACTGGCAGAAAGGATAAAGCAAGTCATGGTCCTTAGCCTGGCAGCAAGCACCAGTTTGACCTCACCAGTTGTCCAACCTCCCAGTACTGTCTCCCTGTGTTCCCTTCTTAGCTTTGCTGAAAACATTGCATGCCCAAACCCTCAAGCCATTGCTCAGCGTGCTTTCCTATCCTTTCCACTGTTGCTCTGCAGTCCTACTCTCCACTCACAGGAGGGAAGGCTTCTCCCACCCCACCCCCACCCCCTGGCTCCCTGGAGGGTGTTCTCTGCATTTCCTCAGGGACTCTCCCCCAACCCTGTCATCTGTGCTGGCTGCACTGCTCTTAGCACTGACCTGGCCTGTTTCTACCACTGGGATTGCAGACTGAGTTGGAGACTGCATTATTTTATTCCCAGCATTGAGTTCAGTAAGTAATGAAACACACACACGCACACGCACGCGCACACACACACACACACACACACACACACACATGATGGTAGAGCAGATTCCAGGCAGAAAAACTCATGTGAGTGATCAGAGGCACAGCAAGGGGACAGCGAATCAGGGGAACTCCAAGCAACCTGATACTCTGGACTTTTGAATTGGATCTAAAAGCAGTATAAAACATAAAAGCATAGAGTTAGATGAAATACAGATATGAATCAGCCAGCAGAAACTCAAATAAGTATTAACCTCCCTAGGCATTATTCATCATGCTTTCCAGTTCTGAATCCATTGGCTTCCTGCCTCTGAATTTTTTTTTAACTAAGATTTTTATTTATTTGAGATAGAGATCGAGAGAGAGAGAGAGAAAGAAAGAGAGAGTGCGCACAAGTGGAGGGAAGGGGCGGAGGGAGAGGGAGAAGCAAATTCTCCACTGAGAAGTAGGAGCGAGGACTAGCTGCAAATTCAGAAACATTTATGGGTGATAAAAGTGCTCCAAAATTATACTGCCATGTTGATTTAAAAAGTACATATTTACCAGAAACCATGCAATTAATTGTCCACCGATCTGCTTTCTGTCTTGAAAATTTGCACTTCATGGACAATTAATATAAATATAATCACAGAATATGTAGTTTTTTTGCATGTAGCTTCTTTTACTTAGTATAATGTTCTTGATGGTCATTCATGGTGTACCATGTATAAGTAGTTTCTTCCTTTATATGACTAGATACTATTCCATTTTATGGATATACAGTGTTTTGTTTATTCATCAGTGGATGGACATTTGAATTGTTGCCAATTTTTGGCTATTATGAGTAATTCTGATATGAATATTTACATACATGTCTTTGTGGGGACATTTGTTTTATTTTTTCTTAGATTCCTAGGGGAGGATTTGCTGGGTGTTTTGGTGAGTTTTTGTTTAACTTTTTATGTTATTGCCAGAGTGTTCTCCAAAGTTGCTGTACCATTTTATGGGTTTATTTCTTGACTCTCAATTGTCTTCTACTGACCTGTATGCTTTCTTAGCACCAGTACCACATTGGCCTTATTACTGTAACTTGATTCTTTTGTAATTTTTGAAATCAGGTGCAGTAAGGCCTTGTTTGAAAGGCCCGCCCTGTTGTCCCCAGGACCTCATGTGTCAGTGATATAGTTTCCCACACCCTCTGTGTGTGCAGCATTATCAATATCATCATCCAAATCAAATTTTGGGTGCATTCCGCCCCCCACTGCTTCTGTGAGGTGACCATGAGTCTTCCAACTTTGTTCTTTTTCAAAATTATTTTGTCTTTCTAGGTCTTTTGGGTTTCATGTCAATACTAAGAGGAGCTTGTTAATTTTTGCCCATGAAGCCTGCTGCATGGAATCTTCAATGGATTTGGTGAGAGTTGCAGTCATGACAATATTGAATCTTTTAATCCATGAACATGGACCCTCTCTGCATTTCTTTAGATATTCTTTCATTTTTCTCTGCGCTGTTTTGTAATTTTCAGTGTACAAGTTTTGATCTTCTTTTGTTAATGTAATTCCTAAATGTTTTATTCTTTTTGGTTTTATTGTAAGTAGAATTGTTTCCTTAATTTCATTTTCAAGTTGTTCATGCTAGTGTATAGAAATGCAACTGATACTTTGTATATCAAATGTGCACCTTGTGTCAATGCTAAACATGTTTATGGGTTCTAGTTTGGGTTTTATGCATATGTAGATTCCATGGAATTATCCACATACAGGATCATGTCATCTGTGGATAAAGATATTTTAACTTTTCCTTTGCAATCTGTTAGATATTTTTAATTTTTTTCTTGTTGTATATTCTAGAACCTTTAGTACCATGTTAAATAGAAGTGTCAAGAGCAGACATCCCTGTCTTGTTCCTGGTCTTTGGGTTAAAGTGTTCAGTCTTTCAACATTAAGTATGATGTCAGCTGTGGGTTTTCACAGATGTTCTTTATCAGGTTGAGGAAGTTCCCCTGTATTGAGATTGTTTCTTCTGCCAACTGGAATATTCCCTTAAATCCCTCTAGTGAATAGTTCACTGCAGCTGTAATGCTTTTCTATTGCAGATTTTTATTTATTTTTTATTTTTTTAATTCCTCTGATTATTTTATTTTTTTAATTTTTTATTGTTATGTTAATCACCATACATTACATCATTAGTTTTTGATGTAGTGTTCCATGATTCATTGTTTGTGCATAACACCCAGTGCTCCATGCAGAACGTGCCCTCTTTACTACCCATCACCAGGCTAACCCATCCCCCCACCCCCTCCCCTCTAGAACCCTCAGTTTGTTTTTCAGAGTCCATCGTCTCTCATGGTTCATCTCCCCCTCCGATTTCCCCCCCTTCATTCTTCCCCTCCTGCTATCTTCTTCTTTTTTTTTTTTCTTAACATATATTGCATTATTTGTTTCAGAGGTACAGATCTGTGATTCAACAGTCTTGCACAATTCACAGCGCTCACCATAGCACATACCCTCCCCAGTGTCTATCACCCAGCCACCCCATCTCTCCCACCCCACCCCCCACTCCAGCAACCCTCAGTTTGTTTCCTGAGATTAAGAATTCCTCATATCGGTGAGGTCATATGATACATGTCTTTCTCTGATTGACTTATTTCACTCAGCATAACACCCTCCAGTTCCATCCACGTCGTTGTAAATGGCAAGAGCTCATTCCTTTTGATGGCTGCATAATATTCCATTATATATATATACCACATCTTCTTTATCCATTCATCTGTCGATGGACATCTTGGCTCTTTCCACAGTTTGGCTATTGTGGACATTGCTTTTCTATTGCAGATTTTAAAAAAATATCTGTTCTTTTTTGTAATTTCTGGCTCCTTCTTTAGATTTCTATTTGTAGATTCATTGTTGTCATACTTTCCTTTAACTCTCTAACCTGGTTTTGTGTGGTTTTTTGAACATATTTGTAATAGCTGCACTGAAGTCTTTGTCTGCTACAGAAAATGTCTGGTCACACTCAAGGACAGCTTGAATTGAGTTGTGGGAGTTCTCCCCTTATAATAGACATACTTTTTTGATTCTTTACCAGTCTTGCTAATTTACTATTGAAAAAATATTTTGTGGCAAATATATTGCAGCAACGCTAGATTGTGAATTGTCCCCAATTGCTGTTTGTGTACTGAGAATGTTGCTTGGGTTGAATGTGTGATATTATCTCCTCTATGGTATGTGCCTGCTCGTGACTCTCCTGTTTTCTTTTTTAATTATTTATTTTTCAGCCTAGCTTCCTGGGTATCACCCCATGTCTACATAGTTTAGTGGTAGCCACGATTAGATAGGGATTGTGGTCAAGCGCTTTGATTAAGACTTCCATCCTCTGCCAAATCATTATGTTGTATGTATTGGGTAGCACATTCATATTTTAGGCAATTTTGAGTCTTACCCAGCTTATACATTTTGTGAGGCCCTTCATGTTTGCTCTGCTTATGAGTATGGCCTCAGGGTTGACTAGCAGTGTTTGGCTGGCTTGGGCTCTTTTAGGTCTCTGCTAAGCATGCACACAGCTTCAGCCCAGCACATGCTTGCTGCAACCATAACCCCAACCGCAGACCAGCAGAGCCCCTGGCCTTCCTGCTTGCACACCACACAGCTTGTCAGGTCGCATTCATATCACTTCCCACCCCAAATTAACTCAGCTCCTTACACTGTGTAATATTACTGCTAGTCCTCATAGGCCATTCTATCTTAGAAGAACCTTCATGCCCATGGAGCTGGGTATTGGGAGGTGGGTGAGGAATGGGATCAGCTCCAGGCAAGAGCACCGATGTTGTTCCCTGAATTCAGCAGTTTTTCAAGCACAAACACTTCTTAGATTACTGTATGCCTGTGGACATTTCCTGAGGGTTGAAATGGCTAGTTTTGTTGTTTTAGTCCAGTTTTACATATGATTTTCAAGGAGAAAATTTGTTAACCTCACTTGACCATAGCCAAAAGTCCTTGCTAGATTTCACTGTTAAATTAGGCAAAGCATACATATTATAATTAAAAGTTTGTCTTCAGTTAGGACGCTGACATAATTCCGAGACATGTCAGCTTGTTGTGGCTCAAATACCATTAGCCTGACATGTGGAAAGGAAGCCCAGAAACAGGAAGACTTGGTACAACCACCTTCCTCAGACTCGTTTCAAATTAAGAAGGTATTTAATCTATCCCAGCATCTCTAAGATTTATAACAGTTTAATAGGCTGGCAATGAAGCCTTCCAGTAGTGATGTCCTTGTCTATTTATTTTACCACAAATTTCACCTGAACTGTGTGACAATTGGAAGTTAAAAAGTGGGACATAATCTTTTCCTAATAGTGTCTGCTATTCATTAGCTGTACCACACTTGTTCTTGGCTGTAATGCACGTAGACATTCTCAGAAGAAAATGTCCTATCTAAGGTGTATTATCTGACAAGAGGAAAGCAACTGTGAGGTAGGCTGCTTCCTTTGTGTGTGAGTAGGCTCTATCCCTCACCTGCTACCTTGTCTTCCCACAGATCCTGTTTTATGTCCCTTCCCTGATTGCGAGAGTAACACTTGCCTTTTATAAAAATGTGCACAGAACAGCAATCACAGAACCTGTCCTTCAAACTCTGCGGCCACATCAGTGCTGGCAGTTCACTTTGTCTCCTGCTCATTTTGTATTTGTAATTCCACATAATCGTGGCCACACTGCTGATATTATTTATACCCTGTTTTAATTTAAAGAAATTATAAACTCAGGGGCGCCTGGGTGGCTCAGTTGGTTAAGCGACTGCCTTCGGCTCAGGTCATGATCCTGGAGTCCCTGGATCAAGTCCCGCATCAGGCTCCCTGCTCGGCAGGGAGTCTGCTTCTCCCTCTGACCCTCCCGACCCTCCCCCCTCTCATGCTCTCTCTCTCAGTCTTTCTCTCTCAAATAAATAAATAAAATCTTTAAAAAAAAAAAAAAAGAAATTATAAACTCAGTCATAATATGTAATGTTGTACATATTATGGAATATCCAGAAATGATTTAAGTCACCTGGTTATTTTCATCTTGTCTTTCTGATTTGTGTATATATCTTTACTTTTTTTATTATTATAAATATGATCCTGTGATATATACACTTTTTTCGTTACATATTTGCCTTTATTTATAACATTAGCATTTTCCATGCTGTTTTAAACTATATAAATATAATTTTAAGCAGATATTAAATATCTTCTGGAAATATAATATTTATTTAACTTTTCCTCTCTTCTCACACATTTAGACTTTGTTATGATTTTTAGGAGGAAAGTGTGCATAATTGAAATCAAGTATTATTTCATTAGAGATATTTCCTAGAGAAATAATACCAGTGAAATAGCAGGATTAAATGTATGATTAACATAAGGCTCATGAAGCATGACCCACAATGGCTAGAGCATGTAATAGTGACCACCTGGGATTGCCCTTGGCATTGGGAAGTCCTCACGACTCTCATTCACTGGGTACAGCGACTTTTAAATTTTTTTTTTAAGTGGTGTGTTTCACAAATTTGAATTAAAATGAACTAAATTATCTTGTGAGCTCCTTCATTCAAACATGAATATTTACCTTAATGCTTCATAGGAAAGTTGTGTGTCTATCAGTTTTCCTTCTTTATTCATTGTGTCCTTCAAGAAAAACTCACTTGTGTGTAGTGGCAATGGTGCTAGTCTAGGTGGAAACAGACCATTGATTTGTGCAGGTCAGATCATCCATCTGTGCTTGTTGTGAGAATGGACCAAATGACAGAAGTGTCACCGGGAGGGGCTGTGGGAGGCTGAAGCCTAACCAGAAAGAGCTCCTTATGGTGGAGAAAGGGGTGAAGGAGGCTCTGTAGGGTTTGGCCTTGGGACCCAAATCTCAAGAAGTAAGAGGTGTGGCCACAGTTAGAATATCCTATCTCAGGAAGGGAGCCACATTCATACCAGACCCACAGATGATGCCTAAGATGGATGTGAGCATATAATTTACCCTAAGAATGTGCCCTCACCTACACATGCTAGACAGAACCTATGGCATGGGGCCCATGCTCATGGGATCAAGGCTCACCCAGAAGTTGGATCTCAAGCACAGACAAGAGGAGTGAAATCTATGGTGAGAATGTGCTGTGAGGTCAGACTGTGAAAACCTAGGGTGCTGATCTTAGCAATAGAGTTATACTTTGCCAGAGACTGGACAGATTGGATCCTGGGACTGGGCCCCCTCTCTGTTGTGTGCTTGGGTTGGGTGGGGGTGGGAAAACTTTCTCTTTGTGCTCACATTGCTGAACAGCTCTCCTCTGCTCCACCCCCAGCACACTTATCTGATGTGCATGACTTCTATGGAGACTTGCTTTAATTAAGTTTGACTCTACTGTCATTTGTCCCTTTAGAGGGACTGAGATGACTCAGTCTATGACATTCAATGACACAGTTGAACTCAGGGCCTCCATAAAGCTGTGTTCTTGTGAGGGAAGAAGCACCTGCTGTTGTGACGTCTATAGTCTACCTGTGCTAGTAGCTTCGTGGGCACGGGTCTCATGTCACCCTGCCTACACTGACAAAATGAGACTGAAAATAGGAGCCTCAGTAAATCACCTGCCATGGAAAAGCACAGATCCTTGTGGAATGTGGAGGATCACCTAGTGCTACAAGAAGTCTGTGTGCTGTTTCCTTCAGAGCAGTGTCATCAGAGTGGACTGAGGGAGCAGCGTCTCAACAGTCCTGGTCATACGATCCCAACTCATGTAGCAGGTGCTGGAATGAACTTGGTATAAAATAGGGGGACACCCCACCCACAGCCTCACAGTATGTTTGACAGCAGGAGCATGTGCAGATGGATATGTTCTTTCCATTAGCTGTGGCCTTTTGGAAGTGAGCAAAGTCAGCTGTGGTTTAACTGTCCTTATTTCATCTTCCAACACCCGAGCCACCGCTTGCACAGCCCCAACCAGCAGGGGCCGGTTTGACTTCAAGCATTTTCCACAAATCAACCACATTTGACAGAGCACATTGACAAAACAAGCCTGAGAAAATAAAGCACCATCACCACACCAGCACCCTCCTGCCCCCCACACTGTCTCCTGCACCACCACCCCCCCCTCTCTTTACCTCCCAGTCCAGGGCAGCCCAGATCCAGTTGGGGAAGGAAGGTGCTACAGGAGACACTGCCTAGGAGCCCCAGCCGTGACATCAGCCCCACACAGCTTTCCATCATTTGTTAGTTTCCCCCCTCTGTGCCTCCATGCTTTCCACATACAGAAACAGGTCCAGATCTCTAAGTAGAGGCTCAGACATTTGTCCTAAGAGGTCTGATCACATTCTTGAGAATCAAGGAGTAGATCAAAATTGTTTCCTCTTTCTTGTATCTGGTGGGTCTTATGTTGTTTCCACATGGGAACCTCTACTTGGTTTCCAAAAGCACCTGTTTCACAGAAACTTAGGCTGATTGTAAATAAAAAAAGATCCTTCTGCATTTTATTTTTTTCCTTTTTTTAAATTTTATTATGTTATGTTAGTCACCATACATTACATCATTAGTTTTTGCTGTAGTGTTCCATGACTCATTGTTTGTGCATAACACCCAGTGTTCCATTCAATACATGCCCTCTTTAATACCCATCACCAGGCTAACCCATCCCCCCACCCCTTCCCCTCTAGAACCCTCAGTTTGTTTCTCAGACACCATAGTCTCTCATTGTTCATCTCCCCCTCCGATCTCCCCCCCTTCATTTTTCCCTTCCTGTTATCTTCTTCTTTTTTTTTTTTTTAACATATAATGTATTATTTGTTTCAGAGGTACAGGTCTGTGATTCAATAGTCTTACACAATTCACGGTGCTCACCATAGCACATACCCTCTCCAATGTCTATCACCAGCCACCCCATCCCTCTCACCCTCCACCACTCCAGCAACCCTCAGTTTGTTTCCTGAGATTAAGAATTCCTCATATCACTGAGGTCATATGATACATGTCTTTCTCTGATTGACTTATTTCGCTCAGCATAATACCCTCCAGTTCCATCCACATCATTGCAAATGGCAAGATCTCATTCCTTTGATGGCTGCATAATATTCCATTGTGTATATATACCACTTCTTCTTTATCCATTCATCTGTCGATGGACATCTTGGCTCATTCCATAGTTTGGCTATTGTGGACATTGCTGCTATAAACATTGGGCTGCACGTATCCCTTCGGATGCCTACATTTGTATCTTTGGGGTAAATACCCAGTAGTGCAATTGCTGGGTCATAGGGTATCTGTATTTTCAACTTTTTGAGGAACCTCCATACTGTTTTCCAGAGTGGCTGCACCAGCTTGCATTCCCACCAACAGTGTAGGAGGGTTCCCCTTTCTCCGCATCCCCGCCAACATCTGTCATTTCCTGACTTGTTAATTTTAGCCATTCTGACTGGTGTGAGGTGCTATCTCATTGAGGTTTTGATTTGGATTTCCCTGATGCCTAGCGATGTTGAACACTTTTTCATGTGTCTGTTGGCCATTTGGATGTCTTCTTTGGAAAAACGTCTGTTCATGTCTTCTGCCCATTTCTTGATTGGATTCTTTGTTCTTTGGGTGTTGAGTTTGATCAGTTCTTTATAGATTTTGGATACTAGCCCTTTATCTGATATGTCATTTGCAAATATCTTCTCCCATTCCATTGGTTGTCTTTTGGTTTTGTTGACTGTTTCTTTTGCTGTGCAAAAGCTTTTTATCTTGATGAAGTCCCAATAGCTCATTTTTGCCCTGTTCCCTTGCCTTTGGTGATGTTTCTAGGAAGAAGTTGCTGCGGCTGAGATCCTTCTGCATCTTAAATGAGACATTGTTTTATGCTAAAATATAAAAACTTCTACTGTAGACGGATTCATTAGAAAAGGAGAAAAATAATCATTTATTTCTTTACCCACCAACCATGCATTGAACATTTTGTTTTATACTCACGTTTGTAAAAATATACACACATATATAAATGAGTGTCATACTTGTTAGTATTACTACTTGTAGAAATCATGGTCAAAGGACTGGACAAATATTGCACACACAAAAAGAGAAATAGAACTGGACTCAGTATATGAAAAGATGATTATCCTCATCAAAGTAAATTTAGACCATGATGAGATACTATTTTTAACCTGTCAGATTAGGAAAATCAGTGATGTTTGACAGCACTTTCCTGACACTCACCTACATCATGGAAGAAGTGTACAATGGTACTATCTCTAGTGGGGTAAGTTGGCAATACCTGTTAAAATGACCAGTAACCACATCTGAAGTGATATAAAACAATATTATATTTCAGCATATTTTATAATAGTAAAAGCTTGGAAATAATCCACTGGTCTACCACAGGAAGCTGATCTTATAATGTATCTTATAAATATATAATCACCAATGAAATGCTCTGCAGCTATCTAAGTGTTCTTTTATAATGACATAAAAACAGCACAAGGTTATATAAGTGAGAAGTGCAGAATAATGTATGTCATTACTACCTGTGTGTTAGAAGGAAGGAAATTAGATCTATATGTATTTACTTATTTTTTTTATAACTAAATTCATATTTGCCTAAATAAAAACTGGAAGGATGGGCAAGAAACAAAAGTGTGACCTGTAAGTTTTGGGCAGGTAGAGACAGTTGTTGGAGCAAGATTTTGTGTTTCAATTTTTAGAGTGTTTTGATTTTGGTACCACGTGAATGTATAATCTAACAATTTTAGTAGGGTCCTGCCATGGATATTTCTTCAACAACACCTTCTTTTTTTAAAAAAAAGTTTTTATTTATTTATGTAATCTCTACACTCACTGTGGGGCACCACCTTACAACTTACACTTCGTTCCTTCCACTGAGCCAGGCAGCTGCCACCTCAATATCACTTTCTGATTAATTTCCATTTCTTCAACAATCTACATTTTTGTGTAAATGCATACTAGTCCATCATGCAACATCATTTATTTTATTTTTTTAATTTCTTCTTAGGTGTTGGGCTTAATTTGGGACTGTGGTAAATGGTGCTATGGTGTTGCATGTAAATCTTACTACATACCTTGAGGGTGTGTGTGAGTGTGTGTGAGCAAGTGTGTTATCTAATATTTCTAGGTAGAGCTGCCAACAGCAAATGCTAATGCTGTTGAGGACTCGCATGTACCCAACAAAATTAAATCATCACATCTACACAACTCCAGGAGACAGAGCACACTGTATCTTCATTTTACAGATGATAAAATAATGGCACAGAGAGTTCATATAGCTATAGATTCAAGCCCTTGGGATTCAGAGTTCAAGCACTTAACCCCTCCATCACCCCACCTTTCTGGTGTTAGTGGGGCTCTCATGGGGTTCTTGTGAGGTCAGGAACATGGTGTCTGTGAAACACTGGGATAGGTCTGAACACACCTGCAAGTCATGCGACATGTTATACTGTCGCCACCAGAGCATCTTAAACCAAATGAATCTGAATCTGAACTCTTTGAAAGAGAAATAACTTGGACACCTTCATTGGCTGTGGCTGCCCTGAGGCTGGTGCCCCAAAGAGGGCGTCATAAGGACTATCTCAGGGAAAGAATTAGAAATGTGGAATTGACCAATATTACAACCAGTGTTGAATTTGAAGGCTCAGTTGTCATGCTGTCCCTTACCTTGGACTCTCAGTTAGATTGTACCAAATGAAAGAACACAGAGGCAAAAGTAGACTTTTGATTGTTTTTATTGTGCCTATTATGATGAAGCAGTACAATACTCAGGTAGCAAAGATGGGAGTCCAGATGTGTAAAATAAATGGCTTTGAAGCAATTATCTGGTTAAAGAGCCCCAAGAGATGCAACTGGAAGTTGTGTGTTGGCTGTGCTTAGAGACATGAGTACCAGGTGGCTGAGGAGCTGGTGGACATTAAGGAGGGAGTGGTGCTGAAGCCCCTGTGAATGGTCCCCTGGCCCCACCCCTGAGTCATGGCAGAATTTGTTCTTGTTGTGGAGTGAAAGTTTCTGTTTACCCAGTGGTTTGTTAACCAGTTCTGCAATAATGACACAAGAGAAAAAAACACATTTGAACTGAAATATACCAAACTCAGAGAGAAAGTCCCACTAGATGCACAGCAGACAATTTTAGGGACAATAGACAATAGAGACAAGTGGACCCTTGGTGCCACCATGTGTTAGGAACTCTTCCTGTTGCCACAGAATGCTGGTCTCCCAAGCAGACAGATGATGATGATGCTGGAGTAGATCAGGCTCTTGAGGAGAAGTAGGAGGTAGGTGTAGTAGGCAGAGGTGTTCATGAGCTGCAGCTGCAGGGTGTCTAAAAGAAGTCATTTATTAGTTTCACCTTCTATTCTTTTGAAGGGCTAGGACTTATTAATGGGAAAGGGGTCACATTACACATTTCTGATGATCTAGGTTGAAGTGATGCCCCCACACCAGCACAACCTGACAATAAACGTCTATACCACCAACACTACCACCACCACCATCACCAAATAACTCAGAATCCAGCTTGCAGGTCAAGTCCATCAACAACCTCTGGGAAATTCACTTAGAACATTCTAAAGTATTAAAAAGTAAGGCTGATGAATCAACCTGAAAAAGCATTGGTTAAAAATAGCTTTTACCATTTCTTCACCCCCACTACATCTGTAAGTAATAATATATCTAATATGCTTTAATCACTAACTAAATGGCAGACATTTAATTTGAGAGGTTTGTGTGCAAAGCTTTAATCTTAATTTTTCAATAACCTAGGAGATTATTATTTTCATTGCCATTTTACAAATAAATTGAGGACAGAGAATTGATTTGCCTGATACCATACAGTTAGTAAATACCACCAGCAAGATTTTAATCCCAGCAACATAATGTTCAAGAACACATTCTTACCTACTCTGTATTTCTGTACCTCACGTGTAATAAATACTCCTGACAACAAAGAGTTAAGCATAAATATAAAGATGAATTGCTGATTTAGAAGCATCTTAGCCATTATATCTTGTGCATTGCTGAGATTCCTATTAAGGGTACAATCAATGGAAATTTGCTTGTGTTCAAGGTAGGGTGGGTGGGAGGTTTTAGTAAAGAGGGCATTAGTGGTGATGAGTGGAAGTTTAAATCACCATATTGTATACCTGAAACTAATATCACACTATATGTTAACTAACTGGAATTTAAATAAAAACTTAAAAAAATAATAAAATAAAAAAGTGAAAGAAAGGGGCAAATCCAAATTCTCTGCAATTTTAGGAGGTCAAACTCGCTCCCTTGTCTTTCTTGAATACTTTTATTGTAGTTATGATGTTATAGGATAATTGCATTTATTATCCTTTGAGGTTTTGCAGGAAATACATGATATCAAGAAATAATTAATGCCAATGATAGCGGGCCAGATCGGCTACTCAATGAACCATCAGGTTGAGCCTGTTCTTATGGAAATTTCTTTTACGTGTTTATCTCCAAAGAGTCAGAACTCCAGAATCATTAGCCCTTGGTGTGGAAAAGGACATCAAGTGATGCTGTGCTCGTAATTCCTTGACAAAGGGTCCTTGGTCAAGTAACATGTTAGCTAAAGTCTAGAGGCCCCTTGATATTGGACATGGAGGGCAGATCAGCAGGGCTAGAGCCAATGGTCTTTGTACTTTCTTGTTACATATGTTGGAATAAAGGTCCTGACGCTAGTACTTATGTGTCAGCTAAGTGAAATATCCTATGTTAGACATATGTGACCTTATGTCTTCAATTACTGAATGAGGCATTATTTGTGTTATTTCTGCTTGGCTCAGAAAATGTAACTACTGTACCCATATTCATGTAGCTAATAATTAAAAGACTGGGGTTAATGTCCAGTCTGTGGCATTTGAAATCCTGCACTTACACCTCCTCCCCAAGTGTGCACCTGTCTCAGGGTCTTAGCTTTGGGATATCTTGCTTTATGACAAAAACATAGAAGAATAGAAAACTGAGTAAAGTGCATGAATTGTTAATTCAGATGGTCTGGGTTGAAGCCCCTGATCTCACTGTGTGGTGGTGCAAGGGACTTAATTAATTTTAGCTCATTGCCTCATGTGTGAAATGGGAATAAACTCCTTCACAGTGAGTATTAAGGGAATTAAACAGAATGCACTCACTGTGCAGCACAACGCCTTCTGTACAAGAAGCTCTCAGTGTCGGTTCATGTTATGAACCACCAGCAAGAACAAGGAGAAGCAATTTGATATCATGTTTTCCTCAGTCAGTAGAAACAAAAGCTACAGAAAAAATGAAGTCCATTGTTGAAAGAATTCAGAGCACATCACTGCACCCCTAATTTATAGTCCTCTCACACCCAAACCTGCATTTACTGTGTGAAGATGACTCCTGAGAAATGATGGATTGACTTAAATATCACTCAGTCTATTTTGCAAGATCCAGCCATTCTGAGGTTTCTCCTTGAAGCCCAGGAAGTTCAAAGGTTAAATTGATCTGCAGGAAAAAGTGCTATAGCATAACATAAAGGCAAACATAGACAAAATCTTACCATCTTTATATCTCACAGAAGGTTTTGTGGAGTTTATAGCAGCAAGCTCTAAAAGAAATGAGGACAAGTATTCAATTATTCATATCCATTATTTGACAGGTGTCTGTGTTGTGGAGAGATGGATGGGTAGATAGACAGATAGATAGAATTTGTCAACCAAGAGGAGAGAGTCATTACTAATATGAGCCCACAATTCCAGAATTGATTGTTCTGAGTGTGTAATTCAGTAGATCAATTCATATATTGTATTTCTGCACATGAAGATGTTGAAGTTCATGAATGATACATTTTTTTCTTGTTTTCTCACCACTGGAGGGTAATGTCTAAGACTATCTTGTTTTCCTTCTGTGCTCATAGCTCCCAGCATAGTGCCTGCCGCACAGTAGGTGTTCTATAAATACTTGTTGAATGGAAAAATAACTAGCAACATTGGCTGCTGTACAGTCCTCAGCACCCACTGCTGACATGAAGGGAGGGTTGCTACCAAAATGAATTCATCCAACCCTAGAGTGCACAGCAGAATCTTAAATTTTGGAAGGAGTCTGGAATAGGTAAATTCCCCATCTAAGCAATAGAAAGAGGTCCTACCTTTCCAAAGCACACATGTTCCCAATATCCCCAACTCTTGCATACGATTTTCTGGAGTGGTGGTGTTTGTGGACATGAGAACAATATTAATGAAAGCCAATACCTATTGAGTGATTATTACTGTGCTAGGCACTATGTGAAATGTTCACATGTATTAGGTCATCTGATCCCCCAGTGACACTGAAGTGTGCTGTATTCATGTTAGACATGAAGAAATAAGGTTTAGAGAGTCTAAGTAACTTGCTGGGAGTCATACCAGTGATTGGCAGAGCCAGCACTCAAAGGACCATTGTGAGGGTTTAGATGAGCTAGAGCATGTGGAAAATACATTGTAAAACAATCCATAGAAATGGATAATAAGTCCACCATTGTGGACTCTCAGACATCATCTCTTCCAGTATCTTACTCTTAACAAATGACCTTTCTGTTACAGAATTTTCACAGTTCAGTCCACTTCTTTCAAGGGATAAAAAGATGGGCCAAGTAATAATCATAGTTTTCTGAATATATAAAACTGAGGTGAGGGTTGTACTTCTTTACAATGTAAAAAACAACAACAAAAACAAAACCCAACATGCATACAAAGACAAAAATCCTTAAAAAGATCATTGACTGTTGGATGGAGGAAGAGTCCCAACATGTTTTGGTTTATCCTTTCTCTGCTTGATGTGTCCTTGTCCATACATATGTGGTTCTGTTATGCAAATTGTTCACTCCACACAATCTTATTTTGGTACACTCTTAACAAATAAATCTGAGCTGTAGGCTTTGGAGTAAATCCCAAGAATAAAAAAGTATATATAATCATGTTTGGTGTTAAAATATTCTCAAGAACTGACTTAAAGTGTCTTAAAATTCCCTTTCTTTTCTATAGTGGTTTTACTCATTAAAAGAGAAATAAAAATCTCTAATCACCACGCATTGATTGATTGAAAAACATTAAGGTAACAATCTCTCAAATTAAAATCTGTGGGTGTACCCTAGGTTCTTTTTCTCAATCAGGTTGGTTGAAAACTTGGACCAGAATAGTTTTATCTCTTCAAAATCACTTCATGGATTTGGGCTTCCATGTTCTATATATTTTTAGCTTTCATCAAAAACAAAAAGAACAAACAAAAAACTTACAAGAAACAGCATTAGAAATTTGTTGTGGAAAGGCATTAACAGAAATGCCCTCAATAGTTTTGTTGCTATGAGAAGATCTTGGGAGACATTCCTTTCAGAAATTAATTCCCAGGTAAAATACATCATGAATAAAAACATCTCTCTTTTCTATTATCATCACCATAGAATGTAATATAATATATTTTTACTTTGATCATTATAGAAATCAATACCTAAAGGACTTCAGCCCAGTAGTTACATTAAACTTGTGTTTTTCTCATTTGCCTCCTCTCTGTTTCTTAGTGGTAGAAATAAGAAATTAGGGCTGTCTGTAATCTTACACCAGTTATTAGGAAAATATACATAAATACAATAAACAGATGAATAAATGTGTCCATCTCATGTTTTCAGAAACAAGCATTTTCACTGGCATTATTACAATTTCTCTTCACTACATGCCAGGAGAAAGGAAAGGTAAGTAAGTTTTGACTCTAAATTTGATCACTGGAAACACTAAGGATCCAAGAGGATAAAGATTTACTTCAGCAATTCAGAGTGGTACACTGCAAAGGTCTTTGCATGTTTTGTCATGTGTTTGTTTCCCGCTGCTTCCCAAGGGCTTGTGAACCACAGGGAAAGTACAGACTGGTTCCTTCTCATGGTCCCTCTGGGGTCTTGGTCTGTGATGTTAAAGCCAGGACTTGACTGAATCTAGTGAGTTACTGGACCACAGCCGGGCCAGGGCACCTTCAGCTGTCTGCCACACTGTCTAAATATGTCTAGCATAAGCCCCGATGAGGTTAATTTGGGACACAATGCCTGAATCATGCCTGAATCACAAGTGACCCTGAGTGATTAGGAAAAGTATATTCTCTCTACTGTAGTGATCCTCCTTGGGGCAGTAGTTCGTTCTGCATCTCTACCAGGCCTGGCACACACTAGGACTGCAATAATGTTTGCTGAGCAGCTTTACCAATGGTAAGGAATATATCCATTATGTTGAATGGAAGAATGATTGTACACATTAGCTTCACCCAATCTTTATTTACCAAACTTCACCTTAGAGTGGTATATAAAATTCAAATCTGAGAAATCTAAGACCATACTAAAACCATAGTGACCAAATTATTGTAGCCTCTATCTCATTGTTTATGGGTTATACTTTGTGTAGAGCAAGACTGAAGTGAGAAGGACTTTGACCACTGAATAGAACATTCCTGAAAGATGTATAATTGTTCTTATTTCCTGATAAAGTAAGATCATCAAAGGTGGTTCTTGAGCATTTATGATGTGCGAGGTTGCTAGGTGCTTTCATGTGTATTGTTTCATTTAATTTGTACAATGATCCCCAAAAAACATCACTGTGACCTTCATATTTTGGATAATGAAACTGAGGCAAGAAAGACTAAGTGAATTTGTCTTTTTCTTTTTCTCTTTATGTTCCAAAGTCCATTTTACTTCAATTTTATGGGAAAATAGCAGGACATTTATGCTACCGTTAAAGGTAACAACATCAATGAAAGGTTTCTATTTGTTTCTTTTCATTAGTATTTGACAGAAAAGGTGGAATATTTCCTTTGGAAGAAAAAGGTACTGGAAAGTTGCATTCATATATACATGTACATACCATTTTTCTGTGAAGGAAATAGAATCTCTTGATCAACTCCTCCTTTATTCCACTCGTGTTTGATGATACATTTGTGTTCTTTATCCATTGACGCTCCACTCACGGTCAGCCAGCTGAATTTCATGTATGTGTCATTAGTCTTCATGGTGTCTCCCTGCTGCGATTTGAGAATTGTTTCGTCATCCTTTTCTTTCCAATCTATCTTAATAACATCAGGGAAAAAGTCCTCAAGAAGACAAAGGTATGTTCCAGCCTTATGGAGTCTTCTTTCAGCAATTGAAGGAAGGAAAATTGTGGGCTTGGGAGCAATGTCTGCATCAAGGCTTCCATCTGTGGGGGGTGGAACAGCAATTAGAACATTATTAGAGAAACACAAATTTTGTGCAGTTGGAACCACCCAGCACAGTGAAATGAGGAAATTTGCCATAGAATTAGTGCTTATCTCAGACCTTTCATCCACAGTGGGTTATGAGGGACTGATTGTCCTTATTTTCAGTGGGAAAACAGGTACAAGAAGTCATGTAACTTGCTCAAAGTCACAACACTTAAGTGGCGGAGTCTGGATTAAAATGTGGAATTTTTTGAAACAATACATAATCACTTGTTTGAATGAGAATTCACTTCCATGTGTCCTTGACAATCTATCAAGTTGAACTTTAAATCTTCAAACTGGATCCCAAATTCACTTCTGAAGTAATGGAGTTCTCCTACTTGATTCCTGATTTTATAAAACATCTCAATCTCACATCTGAACAACTCCAGGATTTTAAGTAGGACAATGTTTAAAACTGCACCTCCCAAATATTTACAATGCCTTGAATTTAGAAGCAATGGGGCAGTATTTCCAAAACTGCTATTAGAAAACATTTTTTTTCAGAAATGCTTTTGTATTAACCTTATCAAGTAACACACATCAGAATTTTGTTTTGCTTTGGAAAATGTTCACTGAAAGCACATTTTGTATTGGAATTTCATTTGAGGTTTATATATGACTAAGATGACACCATATTTTGACTCTCAAAGTCTCCCTTTAAAGTTGAATCTGCCCTAGAAAGCTGCTAAATGGTTTTTAGAACCCCACAATATCTGTGATTTCACCTGTTGAATAAAGTATATATATAATTGGTGTAATGTTAGAATTATGGTTCCAGAGTTTCTCGCAGACATAATGTCAAAATATATAACAAAACATCATTGATTTTATTTTATTTTATTTTTTTTTTTTTAAAGATTTTATTTATTTATTTGAGAGAGAGAGAATGAGAGACAGAGAGCATGAGAGGGAGGAGGGTCAGAGGGAGAAGCGGACTCCCTGCCGAGCAGGGAGCCCGATGCGGGACTCGATCCTGGGACTCCAGGATCATGACCTGAGCCGAAGGCAGTCGCTTAACCAACTGAGCCACCCAGGCGCCCCAAAACATCATTGATTTTAAAGGGCATGTCACTTGAACACTGGTATGTTACTTGATTATACATTTACTGTTAGTGATTAAAATTATAAAAGTTAGAATCCTTTTAAAATTTATTTCCACCTGAAATGCAAGTGCTTTACTGATATTCTCTTAGGGCTACTTTGGAGTTAGTTTAGTAATTCAATGGGAAATTTCTTTAGAATTCTATGAGAAATTGGATTTCTCATTTGAGAAGAAAAGGAAGAAAAATCTTTTCTGGATGGCTCATAGTACTCTTTTTTTTTTTTTTTTTTTTAGGAAAAAAATTCTTGAGAATTTCTTCCTGTGTAGCAAAGCTCTTATTTTCATACTAAATCAGTAACAAACCATGAGCTTTTATTCATGATATAAATAGAATTAGGTCATAATGTACTTATTTTAAGTTTATATATCTTGATCGTGGTGAAAATAGTATTTTATTGATTATAATATTAAGACACTGTATATTTCTCCAATGATATACTTTGTTTTTAATTTTAAAAACATGTTAGATAAAGATTAATTTTTCAATTGTATATTAATTTTTCAATTATGTGATATTTACATAATTTTAGCTTCTAGTCAATATATTAAGGAATCTAATTTTCATCTTAGAAACTTTGTGTGTGTGTTTTATAGGAATACTTCTGATTCATTATAGTAAAGAAATTGAAAATCAATTGATGAACTTGAAAAATTTCTGGATGGTAACACACTGGTTTTACCTCCTGTCCCTTTTCCTTAGCTAGACTCTTGATGTTTTATTCTTTTCAGCATTAAATGAATCTTGAACTTCCACAATTTTCTCAGTGGAATATTCGCTGTGCATTAAAATAGTGTACTTGATTAAATATGGTTAGTGCCTATATTTTGGGTAATAATATTACATAGTTTTTCCTTCAACATTCTTTTTAAAACTAACTAACAGTGATTTTTATGGCCAAAATCATTTTTATGATGCATAAATTAGAAACCAGATTCCAAGAAAAATAAACCTGTCTAATACACTTATATACATTCGTTTGCATAATCACAAAATACATTGGAGTTAAATTGTCGGAGTTATTTATATTTTATTAAGATGCAGCAGTGTGAATTCTATATAAATTTACCAAATGTCAACTACATTTTCAAGTGCAAGTGTGATATTTCAAACCTGCATATTGATGTTGATTTAATTGTTCTCTATTTTTTCTGTTATTTTTCTTTTATTAAATACATAAAGCTATTTCATATTTGAATATGAATTTCAAATTTATGGCATTTCTAACTTTATTTAAAATACTAACTGTATTTAAAAAGTTTAAACTTTTTCCTAATAAATGCGAGCATGAAGGCCAAACTTGTTGGTGTCTGACCATGTCTGCCGGAGGTCACCATCTGTGAATGACATTAAGTGTCATGGTGCCCACAGTAATGATGCAGTGGGAGCATGAAATGTGCTTGTTTAAAGACCATTTCTTCCATTTTATAAAGTGGAAGTGGAAGGCAATGCCCACTCTTTCACTTCACATGCCTCCTAAAGGACTCATGCACTGAAGTCCTTTTCTCATTTTATGGTGAGAAAAGCATAACAAATTTGAAAATTTAGTGTGCTTAATTTTTTCAGATAATATAAACTATGTACTTCATCACATTTTTCCCCTACCTTTGAACATAAAATTTGACCCTGTGTTTCTTGATAGATAATCACAGGCCTTTTTTCTTCTGCTTTCCTTAGTGCTTTTGATCTTCTATTTTTATTTCATGATTTAACTCTACTTGTTTATTTGATTTCTTCCCAAATAGATTTTGGAAATAGGTAGTATAACTAAGTGAGAAATAGTTTGTGCATTAGAGCTTGTTTCTTTTTCTGCCCCAGAACTTGATAGTTTGGTAAGGTCTAACTCAAAGATGACATGAAAAACGGGAGATGTTTGCAAATCCTGCTCTGAGATACAGACACAAAACACGTAGAATTCAAACACATTGAAATGCCAGAGCATAAGGTGGAGCTTTCGTTCCCAACATTATCCCTCACAAAACAGGGCTTGCCTTATGTGTCAGCCTCTCATATTAAAAGAGGCTCTTCTAATGCTCTACTTTGATCAAACAATACTACTTGGATATCAACCTGAAATGAACTCAAATTAGTTTTAGAGGTAGAGCTGGTAAAAGACAGTAAAGAAGTTTAATATGGATTTGGTAAATATTACCTGGAACAAAAGTCTCTACATGTTATGTTTACATTGCAAAATATAGAATACCAGAGTAAATAAAAAAATGCTTTTATTTTATAAGTGGGTAATTTTCTCTTCAGATAAACTATTCAGTGACATCATCATAAGGGGATCCCAAAACAGACACTCAGACCCTGAGATGACTCAGAAATTTGCTCTAAAGTGGATGTTTTAGATGCGTGTGAAGTGTCTGAACAAAATTTTTTAACAAAATTGAGGGCAAAAAAAGCAGTATTTCTCAACTGATATTTGTATTGATATAATTTTTAACTTTGTAAGTATAATTCAATTAAGATATTAAATATACAAGTGAATATTTGACTTTTATCCATATCACTGTAAGTTTATATATTCAAATTGCAAAACCTCCTCCCTTTTTATGTCTGGATATTTCCACTGATAAATGAGAGACCACCTTATATTCAGGCTAACAATACTTGAGACAATGCTTATTACATTCTCATCATTTTTTTAAGTTTTTTTTTAAAGATTGATTTATTTATTTTAGAGACAGAGAGAGAGAGTATTAGCAGGGGCAGGCGTAGAGGGAGAGAGAGAGGGAGATAAGTAGACTCCCTGATGAGCCAGGGACCCCTAGATTCTCTTAATTTATAAAAGCAGGTAACAAAATAAAAAAAAAATTTTAAAAAGCAGGTAACAATGAGTCTTAGAAATTGAAGTATCCCACAAATTAGACCATTGGTTCTGAACTGATCTGTAGACTAGATGGTAATTATTAATATATTTTTCTGCACTCCTGTTTCATAAAGATCTCCAGTGGGTGGTCTTTGAATTCTAGAGAATAAAAATTCTTTATCACTGACCATGTCCCAATTTTTATGTTAGCTATTTCCATATTTAATTTCATATACCTTAGCACCTTCCACTTGAGATTGTTGTTACATCAATAATAAGAATGGATGAAAATCCAAAATGTTAAAACAGTAACAAGTGTCACTATAAAATTTTAATTTTTTTCTTTATTTTTTCTCTTTTCCAATTTTTTCCATAATGAACATGTATTATTTTTAAAATTTTAAGAAAGCAATAACCAGATTATACAGAAAGTGATAGACCCAGATTCATAGTCCATATTCCTCTTTACACCACACTCTTCTCAAAAACATCTTTTCAGGAACTCATGAATTATTATGTCTGTGTCACCATTATTAAACTTGATTGCTAGAATTTACATTGATTATGTAGTCAGTTGGAAAAAAGAGCACCAGAAACTTGCTTTGCAATTTATGAATTCATTTGTACCTATGATCACAACCATTAAGGAAAACTAAATATATTTCTTTCATTTTTTCAATGTTTTATCACCTTTTTGAAAATTCTTTGAAAACTTTTATTTGACTCGACCTAGTACTCTAGAAACATCCTTCCGAGATATTCTCCCTCATTCAGGCAAAATTTCATCTTTAAGGCTAATGAAGAATGAACAAATTTACCAGACTGATATTGGGGGGGGGGAACCTAGCTTATGACATTCTTAAGTATATTGCATAGTTAAATATTTTGATAGTTGATATTAATCATCCTCTGACCAAATGAAAGTTTAGCAATTTTTGTTCATTCTTTTCCATTGGTTATTTTTGGAATCACATAAATAAGATGTACAGTCTTCTTTACAAAACTTTCAACACAGAAATCCCAAATGGACCTAACATTTCCTCCTCTTAGGGACCTGCAGTTGCTGCAGCTAGTTAGCTCCTTGTTAATGTCCTCCACGCTAGCTTAGGCAGCAACTACCTCCAAGGACTGGGATGGAGTCACCAACCTCTCCAAGGATCATGCTGCTACTTGTGACCAAACTGGGACCAAATCCTAGAATTCTGAGCCAGCACCAGCACCTAGCCTTCAGCCCCTGCATCACCTGCCTTCCTTCCCTACCTTATACGGAAGTATGTAAAGAAAATTTACCTGTAATCCTTAGCTGTGTGCCAGGACCAAACACTTTGTTGCTGCTCCAGCCATACCAATCCCACTATCTGAAAAGCTTTTACAAAAAACCCCCTTTGTGCCTCTTTTAAAATAGTGCCCATATTTTTTCAATATTTATATAAATATATAAAAATGGACCCTGCTAATATTTTTTTTTTGAGAGAGAAAGAGGGTGCGAGCAGGGGGTTAGGACACAGGGAGAGGGAGAGAGGGGAGAGGCATGACCAGCAGGCAGGGAAATAAATTATCTCACAACTCTGTGATCATGACCTGAGCCTACATCAAGCTGGATCCTTAACCAACTGAACCATGCAGGAGCCCCAAACCCTGCTAACATTAAACAAAGATGAACCTGAAGCAAAATCACATTAGATATGAATTGATGAACTGACCCCTCTCTGCCTGGTCAGCTTGGTTCTGTCTTTCCCATCTCACTCACAGGGGTTGGAGAATATGATTTTACCTTTTCTCACCATTTTCCTGAAAGTTCTAATCTCTTCCCTTAAAGGGTTTTCTTCTATGATAGCACTTCTTTTACTAGAGTGTAATTTACAGTTATTATTTCTTTAATTTTCAAAGAAGAAAAAAATAGAAATAATATATATGAGTATTTAATAAATGAGTGTTCAGTATTTTTACAGGATTATTTTATTTCCATATATTGAGGGGTGGGGATATCTGGTTTAATTGTAAAGTAAGTTCTTTCCAGAATCTAATTCCCACTGATACTAGACCCGATGAGTTGTTACAGAGTTTGAAATCATAATGATCATCTCTTAACCTAGTTATTCCTGAAGGACTGCTCCTTTGAGCTTGAAATTACCCTAATAGTTTCCAGGGAATTGATTTAAAATTCTGAGTTGCTCTATCAGAGGATCCTGTTTGTTTTGGTCTTTCTGCAGCTGTCCCAGCAGGAGTGCAAAGGCAGCTCTGAGTTATGCAATTGAGTCCTGCATGTAGTATAACTCTCCCTCCCCTTCTGCTCCTCTTCCCACGTGCACTTTCTCTCCATCTCTCTCTCTCAAATAAATAAATAAATAAATAAATAAAATCTTAAAAAAATATGGCCTAATGTTTCTAATATCACATAATGGTCTAGACCACATTTTTGGAATGGACAAGTCTCTATTGGATTCCATTCTTTGCCATAGTAACTAGCTGTCCATATGCTGAGGTGATCCTATATTGTTTTTTCTAAAAAGCATCTATCAATTTTTCATTCACAGGATCAAAACAAAACAAAGTTACTTACCTGGGGGAGTTACTATGAGCTTAGTTCCTTGTCCAAATATCTTGATCCAGCCTGCGTTATCACACTGGTTAGAGGTTCTACAAAAACATCAGCCTTCTCCTGAGCTTCACGGCAGGACCAGCAGGTAGAAACCTTGTACTGGCAACTTGATCTTCTGGGTTCCCTTGGAAGTCCTTGAATACAGGCTCATAGCATCTGATATTTTATGTTTTCCTGAGATTAGTTGACCCAAATGTCTGTTTTCAAAGGAGGCAGTAATCACTGAGAAGTGCTGATAGAAAACAGAAACAATAAAAGCAAAAGAAAAAAAAGAGAGAGATTGGGAGTAACGGGTCAACCAACTATTTATCTACATTATCAGGAAAAGTATTCAGTGAATTAAGAGGTTTTGATTTTCAGGTGTTCAACTGTGTGAAACTGCTCAGAGATGCATCAAAGGAAAAGCCCTTCTGTTCTCACAAACACCAGACCAGCTCTGTTAGCAATTTGGGATTGTATTTCTAAAGGAGGAAACTTTAGTAACCCCCAAATGCAACGTACCAACAGAGATATACTTGAGAAATGTGAACAATGGTCTCCATTTTGTAATCGTCTACTTTTACGACTTGGCAACATGATTCTTTACCACACCATGCAAAATGAGAAAATAATTTGTGTAACAACATTATTTTTCCTGGAATAAAAAAGAAATTTGTAGAGAAGTCTATCTCCCATGAGATAATAGATTTCGATTTAAACCAAAATTTGAAAACACAATCCATTTCTCTGAAGTGTTGAAAGAAGAAGCCTCTTGGAAGCTATTCTGTGATCTTCAGAAATGCATGTGTAGCCCTACTTCTGTGGTTAACTAGCTTTGGACAAGACATTTGCCATCCCTGGGTTCCCACGTCCCATTTGCTGTGTGGGCATTGGGCTATGAATGTCCAAAGGGCCCTTCCTGTGCCAACAGCTTGTGAACCCGTGATTAAGAGCAGGAAAGGGTCTTCTGTGGTTGCTCAAGTGAGAAAGGAGTTTAGGGTTAGTAATAGAGAAGGATTTCTTACAGGTCCCTTCTGATTCTGTGATACTGTGAGATCCCTGTAAGCACAATATCAGGTGGCTTCATGGGACGTGAGGACTTTATTGACTATCAGGTAAAAGACTCTGTTGTTTTTCTTATCTGTATCTAAGCCGGAATTGGGCTAGTCTTACAGGTAATATTGGTTGAGCCATATGGGATTCATTTCAGGGGCTCTTCTTCTTTTAGTTGGTACCATGCATGATAGCCTTCTCCAAGGAAACCCCAGACAGCTTGCAATGTATGTGCAATGTTCTGTCTGGTGTTGGGGTAAAGGAAAGTTGATTCTGAAAGGTTCTTATTTTGTTTTTGCTTTTTTTTTTTTTATTTTATTATGTTTTGTTAGTCACCATACAATACATCATTGGTTTTTGATGTGGTGATCCACAATCCATTGTTTTCATATAAGATTCTTATTTTGATGTCTCCATTTGAAATGCAAGGGGGTGAGATCAGAGGTACCTGAACAAGTTGACAGTGGACATAAAAACAGTGAAGATACAAGAAAAGAATATATTCAACCTACAAACCCAAGCCAAAGACCCATATATCCATGGGGTTGGCAATGCAAGTAACTAGTCAGAATTTTCTCCAAGAGGGGGGCATGCATCGGGACTGGGGAGGCAGTGGCAGCCTATATTCTTCAGAGGCAAGGATGGGGGAGGAAGGTTTGTTTTAAAACCAGTGAAAGACCTTCTCAGTAAGATCTGTCTCAGTGTTATTGATTATGTTCCTGGTATAAAGAACTATCTGATCCCAGAAGATCTCACCTAAACCCCATGTTATAATAATTCATTGTTATATTCCCCTTGGGAGCAACATCCTCACATTTTTCCTTTAGGTTTTGCTTCAAACACACCTATCCTTGAGCTCTTTTTCACTCTCAGAGATTTTCCACCATATTTTGGGAGAGTGTGTGGAGCTATATGGCTCTTGTGAAAAATGGAAGAGAAGTCTTATTACTTTATGTAATAACAAATGAGACAATAATCCCACAACTTTATTCAGAAGTATGTACATTCTATAGATCAGTAGTTTGTAGAAAGTTCCCAAGGCTTGGTGAATATTAACAATTGCTGTAGCTGTTGCTTTAGATGCTAGGATGTTTCTATACTCTGCTATGAGTGAAGAAAATTCTTGGAGAAAAAATATCTTTTGGTTTATTACCCTCAACTCTTTTCCTATTCATAATTCTCAGCTTTTCAAAATAAAGCAAACTCTACTATTGCTGGGAGGACAATGTAAAGTGTGCCTTTAAAAAAATACCTGAGTTCCTATGTTAGCTGAGATGGCTCAGTGAAACAGTTTAGTTGTAACGGGAAAGGACACTGTGATGTGTTGACCCTGTGCTAGACCTGTACTGTGTGGAGCCTCCTTCAGTCCCCAGCAACCCTATGAGAAAGATGGAGTAACTTTCCGGATCGTGCTGTCAGTTAAGAGGCTGAGCAGGAATTAAACCCCAGGGCCATAACTTTGAAGTTATTTCAAAGGCCTTATATCTTCTGTCATTCATTCATTCATTCACTCAAGTCAGCACACCATTTGGCACATTGGATTTAGCTTCCTTCCCCGGGAAACTTATCATAGATGGAGAAGCAGGACACTAACTAGGACACCAGTGAGGTCACTAACAAAAGCCAACCTAGGCCCCAGAGAGGTAAATAAATGATAAAGTGACCTAACTAAAAGAAACAACATAGATTGGGTGCTTGGGCTCCTAGCTCAGATCTTGCTGAGGACATAGATGCAGGAGAAAAGTCCTGTAGAGACAGTAGCCAGGTTCCTCAGGGAGGTACAAAGGAGCATGTATGTGTTTGCACGGGTGTGGAGTTGTGGGAGGGTTTTTGTTCAGTGGCTGTGGAGCATTTCCATACAGTGTATCCCAGCAGGCACAGTAATACAGCCCAGCATCTTCCTCATTAACTTGGTGTATCCTGAGACTCGCTGGCAAATCGCTCTGCCATTTCCTGGCTTCATATCTTTCCTCACTAACACCTTGTTCGTGGACCACATTTTCATTTGAGGAGATATACAGAACTCGTTTTAGAGGCTGGTCTGACTTCTGTCGGTACCAGTGAATATATACATTATTCCTTAAGCCACTTGTTTTTATTTGGCATTCTAAAAATGCTGTCTTTCCTTGTTTCTTGGTAATGGATGGTATGAGTTGCATTATTAAAATGTCTGCATTTGTATCTGAAAGGAAAACAAAAACAACAATTAGCAAAATTTTGACATTCCTTAAAATAGTACGCATTTGTTTTCTATCAATGAAATGCTTGAGGTCTGGGGTTTACATTTTCTTCCTGAAGAATTCAAAATCATCGTGGAATTTATCAGCCTGGATTGAATGACCTTTTGGGCTTTCTTCTGCCCATAATGGCTGACTTGATTGTCCATGTTTTCTCTCTCCTTTCTTCACTGAGTGAAATCTCCCAAGGGTAAAGCCACTTACAACTCCACAGGGAGGCCACCAGGATGACCTGTGGCAGGAGCAGCATCCTGCCAGCACTGTCAGGAGAGGTGGTTGAATACTGGGCTGATCGCAGAGCAAATCTGAGGGATGATTTAGTAGAGGAAGTTCTGCTCTGCACACACAGCTATGACTCATAGACTGCAGAGAAAGAGACCCACAGTATTTACCACAAATCATCCTGCAAAACAGGACTACTAACTCAATTTATCAGTACATCTCTCTCATTACTGTGTGATTGTTACCATGGATCGAAAATTAGTGTAAAGAAGCCATTTCTTATTAAAGGACTATAGTCCTTTATTGGTTAAAATCAGAGAGTGGGAGAAGGAGAGAGGAGGAGAGTTCTTACAGTTTTCTTCTTCTAGTAGTTATGATTATCTGCTTCTCTCTCTCTAACATCCCCTCTCTCTCTCTGACTCTGTCTCTGTCTCTCTCTCTCTAGTCCTTCCATTGCAGTTTATGTAATTTCTAGTGGCCTATCTTTATGTTAACTAATTCTTTCCTTATATCTCTTAAATCCACTGGTGAGCCTTTCAGGGCATTCTTCATCTGTTACTGTTTTGTATTTCGTTCATTTCCTTTGGTTCTTTAAATCTCTATACTGAAATTATCTGTCTGATTTTGTATACTACTTACCTTTCTATTAGATTAAAGCCTTTAACATAATAAAATAAAAAAATGCAAAAAAAGAAGATAATGAGCACATCTTTCCTTCTGCTAGGCTATTATGTGGGGGTTTGGGTTACTAGTCAGGAGTTCGACTGGATTTGAAGTTTGTTGTTGGTAAGTTATCAGAGTTGAAATTTGTTGTTGTCAGAGTTCAGGGACTTAAAAATTCTCTAGTTCTACTTTGTTTTTGGTTTTTTTTTCTGGATTTTAAGACTTTTTTTTAATGTTATATTTATCACCATACATTACATCATTAGTTTTTGATGTAGTGTTCCATGATTCGTTGTTTGCATATAACACCAAGTGCTCCATGCAGTACTTGCCCTCTTTAATACCCATCACAAGGCTAACCCATCCCCTGAACCCCCTCCCCTCTAGAACCCTCAGTTTGTCTCTCAGAATCCATAGGCTCTCATGGTACGTCTCCCCCTCTGATTTCACCCTCTTCATTCTTCCTTTCCTGCTATCTTCTTCTTCTTTTTCTTAATATATAATGTATTATTTGTTTCAGAGGTACAGGTCTGTGATTCAACAGTCTTACACAATTCACAGCGCTCACCATAGCACATACCCTCCCCAATATCTATCACCCAGTCAACCCATCCCTCCCACCCTCCACCACTCCAGCAACCCTCAGTTTGTTTCCTGAGATTAAGAATTCCTCATATCACTGAGGTCATATGATACATGTCTTTCTCTGATTGGCTTATTTCGCTCAGCATAATACCTTACAGTTCCATCCACGTCGTTGCAAAAGGCAAGATTTCATTCCTGTTGATGGCTGCATAATATTCCATTGTGTACATATACCACTTCTTCTTTATCCATTCATCTGTCGATGGACATCTTGGCTCTTTCCTTAGTTTGGCTATTGTGGACATTGCTGCTATAAATATCGGGGTGCATGTACCCTTTCAGATCTCTACATTTGTATCTTTGGGGTAAATACCCAGTTGTGCAATTGCTGGGTCATAGGGCAGCTCTATTTTAAACTTTTTGAGGAACCTCCATACTGTTTTCCAGAGTGGCTGCACCAGCTTGCATTCCCACCAACAGTGTAGGAGGGTTCCCCTTTCTCTGCATCCCTGCCAACATCTGTCATTTCCTGACTTGTCAATTTTAGCCATTCTGACTGGTGTGAGGTGCTATCTCATTGAGGTTTTCATTTGGATTTCTCTGATGCCAAGCGATGTTGAGCACTTTTTCATGTCTGTTGCCATTTGGATGTTGGAAAAATGTCTGTTCGTGTCTTCTGCCCATTTCTTGATTGGATCATTTGTTCTTTGACTGTTGAGTTTGATCAGTTCTTTATAGATTTTGGATACTAGCCCTTTATCTGATATGTCATTTGCAAATATCTTCTCCCATTCTGTCAGTTGTCTTTTGGTTTTGTTGACTGTCTCCTTTGCTGTACAAAAGCTTTTTATCTTGTTGAAGTCCCAATAGTTCATTTTTGCCCTGCTTCCCTTGCCTTTGGCGATGTTTCTAGGAACAAGTTGCTGCAGCTAAGGCTGAAGAGGTTGCTGCTTGTGTTCTCCTTTAGGATTTTGATGGACTCCTGTCTCACATTGAGGTCTTTCAACCATTTTGAGTCTATTTTTGTGTGTGGTGTAAGGAAATGGTCCAGCTTCATTCTTCTGCATGTGGCTGTCCAATTTTCCCAACACCATTTGTTGAAGAGACTGTCTTTTTTCCTTGGACATTCTTTCCTGCTTTGTCAAAGATTAGTTGACCATAGAGTTGAGGGTCCATTTCTGGGCTCTATTCTGTTCCATTGATCTATGTGTCTATTTTTGTGCCAGTACCATACTGTCTTGATGATGACAGCTTTGTAATAGAGCTGGAAGTCCAGAATTGTGATGCCACCAGCTTTGCTTTCCTTTTTCAACATTCCTCTGGCTATCCGGGGTCTTTTCTGGTTCCATAAAAATTTTAGGATTATTTGTTCCATTTCTTTGAAAAAAGTGGATGGTATTTTGATAGGGATTGCATTGAATGTGGAGATTGTTCTTGGTAGCATTGACATCTTCACAATATTTGTTCTTCCAATCCATGAGCATGGAACGTTTTTCCATTTCTTTGTGTCTTCCTCAATTTCTTTCATGAGTATTTTATAATTTTCTGAGTACAGATTCTTTGCCTCTTTTGTTAAATTTATTCTTAGGTATCTTATGGTTTTGGGTACAATTGTAAATGGTATCGACTCCTTAATTTCTCTTTCTTCTGTCTTGTTGTTGGTGTATAGGAATGCAAGTGATTTCTGTGCATTGATTTTATATCCTGCCATTTTACTGAATTCCTGTATGAGTTCTAGCAGTTTTGGGGTGGAATCTTTTGGGTTTTCCACATAAAGTATCATATCATCTGCAAAGAGTGAGAGTTTGACTTTTTCTTTGCCAATTTGGATGCCCTTTATTTCTTTTTGTTGTCTGATTGCTGTGGCTAGGACTTCTAATACTATGTTGAATAGCAGTGGTGATAGTGGACATCCCTGCCGCATTCCTGACCTTAGGGGGAAAGCTCTTAGTCTTTCCCTATTGAGAACGATATTCACTGTGGGTTTTTCATAGATGGCTTTTATGATATTGAAGTATGTACCCTCTATCCATATACTCTGAAGCGTTTTGATCAGGAAAGGATGCTGCACTTTGTCAAATGCTTTTTCTGCATCTATTGAGAGGATCATATAGTTCTTGGTTCTTTCTTTTATTAATATATTGTATCACATTGATTGATTTGCGGATGTTGAACCAACCTTGCAGCCCAGGGATAAAATCCACTTGGTCGGGGTGAATAATCCTATTAATGTACTGTTGGATCCTATTGGCTATATTTTGGTGAGAATTTTTCATCCATGTTCATCAAAGATATTGGTCTGTAATTTCCTTTTTGATGGGGTCCTTGTCTGGTTTTGGGATCAAGGTATTGGCGGCCTCATAAAACCAGTTTGGAAGTTTTCCTTCCATTTCTATTTTTTGGAACAGTTTCAAAAGACTAGGTATTAATTCTTCTTAAAATGTTTGGTAGAATTCCCCTGGGAAGCCATCTGGCCCTGGGCTCTTGTTCGTTGGGAGATTTTTGATGACTGCTTCAATTTCCTTAGCGGTTATAGGTCTGTTCAGGTTTTCTATTTCTTCCTGGTTCAGTTTTGGTAGTGGATACATCTCTAGGAATGCATCCATTTCTTCCAGATTATCTAATTTGCTGGCATAGAGTTGCTCATAATATGTTCTTATAATTGTTTGTATTTCTTTGGTGTTGGTTGTGATCTCTCCTCTTTCATTCATGATTTTGTTGATTTGGGTCATTTCTCTTTTCTTTTTGATAAGTCTGGCCAGGGGTTTATCAATCTTGTGAATTCTTTCAAAGAACCAGCTCCTTGTTTCGTTGATCTGTTCTACTGTTCTTTTGGTTTCTATTTCATTGATTTCTGCTCTGATCTTTATTATTTCTCTTCTCCTGCTGGGTTTAGGCTTTATTTGCTGTTCTTTCTCCAGATCCTTTAGGTGTAGGGTTAGGTTGTGTATTTGAGACCTTTCTTGTTTCTTGAGAAAGGCTTGTATTGCTATATACTTTCCTTTGGGACTGCTCTGCTGCATCCCAAAGATTTTGAACAGTTGTGTTTTCATTTTCATTTGTTTCCATGAATTTTTTTAATTCTTCTTTAATTTCCTGGTTGACCCATTCATTCTTTAGTAGGATGCTCTTTAGCTTCCATGTTTTTGAGTTGTTTCTGACTTTCCTCTTGTGATTGAGTTCTAGTTTCAAAGCATTGTGGTCTGAAAATATGCAGGGAATGATCCCAATCTTTTTGTACCGGTTGAGACCTGATTTGTGACTTAGGATGTGATCTATTCTGGAGAATGTTCCATGGGCACTAGAGAAGAATGTGTATTCTGTTGCTTTGGGATGGAATGTTCTGAATACATCTGTGAAGTCCATTTGGTCCAGTGTGTCATTTAAAGTCTTTATTTCCTTGTTGATCTTTGCTTAGATGATCTGTCCATTTCAGTGAGGGGGAAGTTAAAGTCCCCCACTATTATTGTATTGTTGTCCATGTGTTTCTTTGCTTTTGTTATTAATTGCCTTATATAATTGGCTGCTCCCATGTTAGGGGCATAGATATTTATAATTGTTAGATCTTCTTGTTGAATAGACCCTTTAAGCAGGGTATAGTGTCCTTCCTCATCTCTTATTACAGTCTTTGGTTTAAAATCTAATTTGTCTGATATAAGGATTGCCACCCTAGCTTTCTTTTGGTGTCCATTAGCATGGTAAATGGTTTTCCACCCCTTTACTTTCAATCTGGGGGTGTCTTTGGGTCTAAAATGAGTCTCTTGCAGACAGCATGTCGATGGGTCTTGTTTTTTTATCCAATCTGATAGCCTGTGTCTTTTGATTGGGGCATTTAGCCCATTTACATTCAGGGTAACTATTGAAAGAGATGAATTTAGTGCTGTTGTATTGCCTATAAGGTGACTGTTACTGTATATTGTCTGTGTTCCTTTCTGGTCTATGTTACTTTTAGGCTCTCTCTTTGTTTAGAGGACCCCTTTCAATATTTCTTGTAGCACCAGTTTCGTGTTTGCAAATTCCTTTAGTTTTTGCTTGTCCTGGAAGCTTTTTTTTTTTTTCTTAATTTTATTTTATTATGTTATGTTAATCACCATACATTACATCATTAGTTTTTTATGTAGTTGTACCCAAGCAATGAATTATGTCTTGGAAGATTTTTATCGCTCCTATTTTCAATGACAGCCTAGCTGGGTATAGTATTCTTGGCTGCATATTTTTCTCATTTAATGCCTGAATATATCATGCCAGTCCTTTCTGGCCTGCCAGGTCTCTGTGGATAGGTCTGTTGCCAATCTAATGTTTCTACCATTGTAGGTTACAGATCTCTTGTCCTGAGCTGCTTTCAGGATTTTCTCTTTGTCTCTGAGACTCGTAAGTTTACTTTTAGATGTCGAGGTGTTGACCTATTTTTATTGATTTTGAGGGGGTTCTCTGTGCCTCCTGGATTTTGATGCCTGTTTCCTTCCCCAAATTAGGGAAGTTCTCTGCTATAATTTGCTCCAATATACCTTCTGCCCCCCTCTCTCTTTCTTCTTCTGGGATCCCAATTATTCTAATATTGTTTTGTGTTATGGTATCACTTATCTCTCAAATTCTGCCCTCATGACCCAGTAGTTGTTTATCTCTCTTTTTCTCAACTTCTTTATTTTCCATCATTTGGTCTTCTATCTCACTGATTCCCTCTTCTGCCTCATTTATCCTAGCAGTTAGAGCCCCCATTTTTTATTGCACCTCATTAATAGCCTTTTTGTTTCGACTTGGTTAGATTTTAGTTCTTTTATTTCTCCAGAAAGGGTTTCTCTAATATCTTCCATGCTTTTTTCAAGCCCAGCTAGTATCTTTAAAATCGTCATTCTGAACTCTAGTTCCGACATCTTACTAATGTCCATATTGTTTAGGTCCCTGGCAGTTGGTACTGCTTCTTATTCTTGTTTTTGAGGTGATTTTTTCCATCTTGTCATTTTGTCCAGAGGAGAAGAGACGAATGAGAGAACAAAATGCTAACAGGGTAACAATGACCCCAGGAAAATAAACAAATCAGAAGAGACCTGAAACCGGGGGAAAATAAAGGGAAAGGGAAAGGGAAAGAAAGAAAAAAGAAAAAAGGGAAAAGATAAAAAACAAACAAACAAAAAACAAAAACCGAATATGATCAAATATGATCAGGCTGGTGCATAGATCCATGTCACACACTAGATTTTGGGCATATTTTGGTCTGTTAGAAGAAAGTGCCTCCCAAAATTTTAAAGAAAGAAAAACTTATATATGTACAAAAATAAGGGTTAATACGATAAAGGGATGGAATATGACTGTAAAGATGAAAATTATAAATGATTTTATAAAAGGAATTGATAAGAAGTTGAATGAAAAAAGAAAGAAGAGGATTTAAAAAAAAAAAGGAAGAGAATGTGATCAGGCAGGAGACTAGAACAAAGCCATATACTAGAGATTTAGGGTATATTTTGGTCTGTTAGAAGAAATTGTATCCCAAAATTTTAAAGAGAGAACAACTTATATATATATACCACAAATAAGGGTAACTACTATGAAGGGATAGAATATGACTCAAAAAATGAAAAATAAGATTTTTTTTAAAAGGAATTGATAAGATGTTGGTTGAAAAAGGAAAAAAGAAAAATTCAAAAAAAAGAAGTTAAAAAAATTAACTTTGAAAGACTACAGAATCATGGTAAAAAAGCCATGGATTCTATGTGCAGTATTCCCCTAGAGCTGGAGTTCTGCCGCTCTCATTGATCGGTAAACTTGGTCTTGGCTGGCTGTTCCCGCTGATCTTCCGGGGAGGGCCCTGTTACCGTGGTTCCCAAATGTCTTTGCCGGAGGCGGAATTGCCCCCTTGCCCGGTCAGGCCTAAGTAATCTGCTCGGGTTTGCTCTGGGGTGCTTTTGTTGCCTGCAAGCTTTCCGTACAGCTTTGGAGGAGGAGAGTGAAAATGGTGGCCTCCCAATCTCCGCCCCGGAGGAGCTGAGAACTCAGGGCCCCGCTCCTCAGTGCACCCCCAGAGAAAAGCCGTCAGTCACTCCCGTCTCCCTGGTCTCCGGCCGCACTCCATGCTCACCCGGCCTGTGACCACACGTTTCTATCTCTGGCACCCGACCCTGTGTGGAGTCTCCAAACCCCACAGATCCCTGCGGTGCACTCCCGCACCACTCCTCCCGGGGGAGGAAGGAGAGTCTCCCTGGATCTGCCGCTTGTTGGGTCCCTGCTGGAGGAGCAGTGGCCCAACTGTGCCGCGGATCACGGTTTATGGCAACCCTGAGCTGAGAGCCCGCGCCTCGGCTCCATCTCTGCAGCCGGCTTCCCCGCTCCAATACCTGGGAGCTCTGCCGCACTCAGGCACCCCCGGTCTTTCTGTGACCCCGAGGGTGCTGAGACCATGCTGTCCCGCGAGGGTTCCACCCCCCACTTAGCCACTGGAGCGACGTCCCTCAGCGGAGCCGACTTCTAAAAGTTCCGATTTTGTGCTCTGTGGCTCTATCACTTGCCAGAAGCGGCCGACGGAGGCCCCCTCCCCCGCCGTCTATCCTCCCGAATATCGCCGGATTCACTTCTCCGCACGTCCTACCTTCCAGAAAGTGGTCGTTTTTCTGTTCAGAGAGTTGTTACTATTCTTTTCTTCCATCTCCTTTTGAGTTCGTAGGTGTCCAGAATGGTTTGATCCCTATCTAGCTGTATTCCTGGGACCAGATGAAATCCAAGCTTCCTACCCCTCCGCCATCTTGCTCCTCCCCCCTAGCTGTACTTTGTCTTTGTCTCTTGTCTTTGAGTCTTTTTTCTGCTCCCCAAAGAAAGGTCTCTTGAAGCTCTCTCAGTTGTATTGCACTGTGACTTTTACTCAAGGTTTGCTAGCATGTGGGTCAACATTCAGGAAGGAGGACATTTTCTGATATTTTTATTTAGTCTCAATTTTAACCAGATACAGTGAAACTGGGTCTTAAGCATGTGGCCTTCACAAGTATTCCTGCTTCTTTTCCAGAGGTAGAACATTTTATTTCACTTTTTTAAAATTTTGTTTATTTATTTAGAAAGAGAAAGAGCATGAGCAGGGGGAGGGGCAGAGGGAGAAAGAGAAAGAATCTGAAGCAGCCTACCTGCTGAGCATGGAGCCAGACACAGGGCTGGATCCCGAGATCACGACCTGGGCAAAGTCAAGAATCCAATGCTCAACCAACCCTGAGCCACCCAGGTGCCCCCAGAGATAGAACATTTTCAATCCTTGTCCCCTCCCCCAGCTGCAGGAGGTACCCACCTACTTCAGGCCATGGTTTTGATGCCCATCCTTCTGCAGATGAAAACGTGTTACTTTTGGACATAAGGGAGATGTTTTGGGCAAAGTCGTGGTGATTGCCTCCTTTCTATTCCTTCATCTGCAGTGGGATTCCACCAGCACCTTCCCCTGCAGGTGAAGTCACTTTTTTCTACAGTGGTGATGGGGTAGATTAGATCTGGGGGGATTTATCAGTAGCTGTTTTTCCCATCCTGCAGCACCAACGGAAGCTCTCTCTGGATTGGCCCTGATCTTCCCTGCAAGAATTTTATGGAGTTCCTGGAGAAGCTTAAAAAGTGATGGGAAGTACCTAATATATTGGTCCTCCAGGGTTCACACTCTTCCACTTGTCTGTATTCGGCTCTTATTGTTTCATTAGAAATCTCCTCTTTATTTTTTATTTATTTATTTTTTTAAAGATTTTATTTATTTGAGAGAGAGAGTGAGAGAGAGAAAGAGCACAAGAGGGGGGAGCGGGAGAGGGAGAAGCAGACTCCCTGCTGAGCAGGTAGCCTGATGCGGGACTCGATCCCAGGACTCCAGGATCATGACCTGAGCCGAAGGCAGTCGCTTAACCAACTGAGCCACCCAGGCGCCCCAGAAATCTCCTCTTTAATCTTGTGACCAGCTGAATGTGTTTGACAACATCTGTCTGAGGTGAGCATCCTGTTTCTCCCTGCAAATGCCTGTCTGTCTCCAGTTTTTGTGTAAGTCATTAACCCTGCAACCCTAGTTCTCTGATGGCTTCAAGCAAAGTATCAAATTTCAGTATGTCCTGCTTTTTTGGATGTTATTGTAAGATGGGAGCCCTGCTATTTCCAGCTCTCTACATCTCTGAGCACATGCAGGTCCCTTTTCCCATTTTGTTTTTGTTTGTGTTTATTTGTTTTTCTTTAATGTAAATTATTATTTACATTAAAGAGAAGAGAAGTAAATTTCAGTTGACTTCTGCCCAAAGTCCCATTATATCCCTTTCCATTTTTTAGCTGGATTTCTTTTCTCATTACTGAGTCTTGGGACTTCTCTCTGTATTCTGGACATCAGCCTTTTCTCTGATATGTTTTTGGAGAATATTTTCTTTGAATCTGTGTCTTCTCTATCCATTTTCTTGAAATTTTCTATTTTCCTTCCATTTTCAGTCTTGAGAAGAACAAAACTGTTAATTTTGAGGAAGTGCAATTTATCAAAGATTTCTTTTATGATTCTTGCTTTCTGTGTCCTATATGAGAAATGTTTAGCTAACCCAAGGTCACAAAGATTTTCTCCTGTATTTTCATCTAGAAGTGTTATTGTTTAGTTTTTACATTTAGACCTAGAATCCATTTTTAGTTAATCTGTGCATGTGATGTTTGGTATGGATTGTGGTTTATTATTTTTTTACATACATAAACAATTGTTTCATAGCCAGTTGTAGAAAAGTCTATTCTTTGTCTTTGGATTTCGTGGCATTTTTGTTAAGAATTAGTTAACCACTTATGTGTTGCCCTATTTCTGCATTTTGTTCTTATCTATGTATCTATGTTTTCACTGATACCATACTGTCCTGACCATTGTAGCTTAATAGTAAGTGTTTAAACTCTTCAAAATTATTTTGGCAATGCTATGTTCTTTGTCTTCCCATATAAATTTTGTAACCAGCTTACTGATTTCTATGAAGAGTTTTCCTGGGATTTTGATTGGGATTACATTGAATGTATTTATCAGTTTGGAGAATGTTTGACATCTTAAATATTGAGTCTTCCAATCTATGAACATGGCATATCTCTAGATTTATTTAGTTCTTCTTTGCCTTCTGTCAATAAAGTTTTATTGTTTTCAGCATACAAATCCTTCCCATTTTGGTTAAATTTCACCTATAAGTATTATAGAATTTTTTTTATATTGTTGCTGTTCCTATTGTAAATGATACTATTTTTTAAATTTCACTTTCCAGTTGTGAACTGCCAATATAATTACAATTGATTTTACATCTCACATTCTATTTTATTGTATATAGTCCTCCATTACATGCATGTGCCATCATTTATTCAACCAGTCTCGCTATGTTTGGATATTTATGTCACTTCCAAAATTTTGCAGTTACACAATGAAGGTCCATGTCCATATATATTTTCACATTTTTGAAAGCTGTGCCTTTAGATTAAATTTTTAAAAGTGCTTTTATGAGGTTGAAAGGTAAATGCATATGAACTTTTGTTAGATATTTTCAAATTCCCCCACAAAATGATTGTATTTTACATCCTTACCATCAATATATGAATGCCTATTTCCCCCCACAGCTTCACCAATGGAATGTGTTGTCAAACTTTTAAATTCTTGCCAATCTCATGGGTGAGAAATGATACCCCAATGTAGTTTTAATTGATCTTTATCTTATAAGTGAAGCTGAGCATTTTCTTATATGTTTAAGAGCTATTTTCATATTTCTCTTCATAAGTTGGCTTTTCATGTCTTTTGCCACTTTCCTACAGGATATTTTAAATGTTTTATCTCTATTTTTAGAAATGTATTTTTTATATTGGGGATAGTTGGCCTTTATGCGCTCTACAGATTGCACCTATTTCCTAGTGATTTGTCATTTGTCCTTTGGTTTAACTTCTGCTGCTTTTTGTCATGCGAGCTTTTTTTAAATTTCCATGTAGTACAATTTATCAATATTTTTTCCTATTGCATCTTGAGATTTAGTTATACTTACAAACTCATTCCCTAATTTTATGTTGTATAGCAGAGGCTGGTAAATATATATATATAGTAGAGGGTCAGATAACAAATATTTTATTTAGACTTTTTTGCTTGAAGGTCTTTGTTGTGATTTGTCACCTCTGCCATGTAGCTCAAAAGCAGTCATAGACAGTTACGAAATGAATAGGCATAGTTGTGTTCCAAGAGTGTCAGGAGCAGGCGTCCTATTATAAATGTCCAAAAGCCTGGTGATGGGTATTAAAGAGGGCATGTTCTGCATGGAGCACTGGGTGTTATACGCAAACAATGAATCATGGAACACTACATCAAAAACTAATGATGTAATGTATGGTGATTAACATAACATAATAAAAAAAATAAATGTCCAAAAGAAAAAGTTTTATTTTTTTATTTATTTCTATTATTTTTTTTAAAAAAGGAAAGAAAATACTATGTTATGGGTTTTGTTTTATATTTTATTTCTTATACTGTTTTATTTTTTGATATTATATTTTGTTGTTGTTTTATAATCTGAAAGTCCAATCAGCCAACATGTTTATACTTATTCTAGGAAGACAACACTTAAATTCAGACTCAACAGAGAATAGACGTCTATTTGTGTCAGTACTTATTTTGTGACTAACAGTTTGTTTTCTCTTTGGCTGTAGGAACCACAGAGTAAATGCCATTTCTACTGCTTGTGTTTCAGAGGCAGGACAGTACCTGGTACAAGGACAGACACTGAAGCCAGAAACCAGCCCTCTATCCCATTTGGTGACTCTGTGACCACAAAGTAAATAATGTCCTTATGCCATTGTTTCCTCATCTGTAAAATGTGAATCATGATAGTGCCAGTGTCACAGTATTGCCACAGGATGAGAGAGATTGTATCTAAGGGATTTAGCACAGTGCCTAAGAAAGAGCAGCAGCTCTGATTAAATGGCCCCTGCAATCTTTCCTAGGCTCACAGGAGAACCCCGGGGAAAAGGGTCCTGATAGGATTTTCCACCTTACTGTGTGATCACTAATGCTCCCCTCCCTGCCTGGGAGGATCTGAGGCTTGTGCAGAAGGAAGTGTGCTGCTTGGTCTTACAGTGTGGAATGATCTATAATTCTCACTGTAGGAGAGGGTGTGAGCTCCTGTCCACATTCTCCCCCAGTGTGTACAGAGTAAATAAATACTGAGCTTCCTCAGATGGCCTGATGAAGATGAAGAAGGATGGGATGAAGGATTTGAAAGTTATTTCATCTAATCTCATGTTATTCATATTACATTGGAAAAAAGGAATATTACATTGCAAAAATGTTGTGATGATTATATACATATGTAATATCAGCTATGTGTTTCCCGGCACTCAGTGATTTCCTCTTTGGATCTGAGCAATTAATCTCTAGACAGTTAAGAAAAAAAGAGTACATGACTAAGCGTGGTTTCCTCTCAAGGCGGGACTCCTTGTCCCTGCCTGCCTTTCTTTGACTATCCCTCATTATGGGCACTTCTCATCCCATGTTTCTAGCAGGCACTGTAGTAAATACCCACATTTCCTTTTCCTGAGAATTTATTTTAAGGTCAAAATGAGACTGGGAGCATTGTTTTTTGTTACAGAACCTAATTGAACTTGAGCACATGACATTGTTGCTAAAAATATGTCAGGGTATGTTTCAACCAGTACAAGTGGCTAGATATCTTACACAGTATTTGGACTTTTTATATATTTCTCTGAAAAATTAACATTTCAGGTTGTTCCAATTTAAACTGTCAAAAAAACTGTTATCAAAAACAGAAAATCTGGACACTTGATCTATAAAGATGCACCATTAAATAATTTCTTTGTTCTCATCAAAGGTTGAAAGGATTGAGGAGCAGCTATGAGCTCAGAGGGAGGAGAAGATGAATGCTTCCAGCAATGACATCTTGCTGAGAAGGCAGGAAAATAAGAACTTGATGATCAGCTGGTTTGGGTCAGGGGGAGGAGGGTGTGGCCTGACTTGGGTGGGTCACATGGTTCCCTAAGGCCCTTCTTTGCTGGCTGCAGACCAGGTAGGACACCCATGGGTGCCCAGAAGATCAAGAGAGACAGCCTTGATTGTGTATGGGTTTGGGGATGATGCAGAGAGTGCCTTAATTTTCCTTTACACACCCCATGTCCCTCCCAGTTGTTCATACAGTACCTATGAAAAGAGGCCTTTTTGTTCAGTTAAAACCTTTCACTTTGTGGATTCAGGACAGAGGGACTTGAAACATTACAGTATTTTTCAATGCTTATATCCATTACTGAGATTTCTACTGATATTGTTTGGATACCAAATTAAAGCCCAAATTTATAAACAGTAGAATACATTTAAAAACTTAATTTGGACCTCACAATACAGATGCAATTTCACAAAATCCAAATTTCAATTTCATCTCTTTCACTTGTTTCAGACAATACCAGATAGACTAGGGTGTAGGATGGGTAGTGGCTTGAAACCTGCCTAAACCTCGTTGCCTGTCTCATGTATATCTCAACACTTAGAAGATCTTCTAAAAGTAATTTTGGTATGGAATAGCAACCATTAATGTTACTATTTTTTGAGCATTTGCTATCTTTTAGGCACTATATTATTTCATTTTCTCCTCTTAACAGTCTTAAGATGTAGATACTATTATAGTCACTGTTGTACAGATGAGAAAAGTGCAACAAACAGATGTTAATTCACTTATCCAGAGTCACACAGCTGGTACATGTGGGAGCCTGGATAAGTAGTGGGAGCTCAGTGAAAAAATTCTGTGGAAAAGGGGAATATATAAAGATAACAATAAAAGTCTCTCATTATTATAGCACTGTAGGGCAAACACCATTTTCACTGTGGTAAATTTATTTATAGTTTTTCCTCTACAGAGTATACATGTACAGATATACATAAAATTATGTGACTAAATGCAAAAACTAAATTATATACATACATAATTTTAAATTATATATATAACAAGTGGTCATTTACATATAGACTTGTTTATACTTTTAGTTTTATTATAAACTTATGAATAAATACTTTTATAACTGAAATTTATAAATAAGTATAAATTTAACATCTTATAGTGTGTATTTTTCATAATAAATTTATACGAAATCATTTTAAAGATTTTAAAAATCAGAAAAAGTGCAAGGAAATAAAAACTGCCCATCACAGGCTTTACCACTCTTAAAACTTTTAAACTTACCTTGATTTTATAAATATATAGATTCACATATCTGAGAGCTGACCACATATGCAATATTCTGTTCTTTTATTTTTTTCAATATTTTGAAGTTAGTATTTTCAAGCTTATTCCTTGAAGTCACTATTTTCAGTAGACATCTAGTGTTCCCAACTTTGAATGCAACATTAATTAGCTTCACCATTTTCCTACCGGTAGCTGATGTGGCTTCCACCGCATGGCGTTTTGCGTTACTCACAGGTGATTCTCTACCTTTAGATCCAGACTTCTCAGACTGTAAAGTGCACAAGAATCCTGTGGGAATCTTGTAAAATGAGATTGTCATTCAGTAGGACTAGTTGAGGTTTGATTTTCTGCATTTGTAACAAGCTCCTAGGTGAAGTGGATGCTGCTGATCCATGAATCAAACTTTGAGTACCAAGGACTTGGAGTACTTATCTAAATAATTCCATTTTCAAATATGCAGTAATAACCCATATAAGCAGTGATGCCTCAATATATCGAGCATTAGCCTTGCTCCAAGCACTTGTAAGAGCTTTATATGTATTATTGACATTACTCTTCTCAACACCTCCTTCGGGTTAATATGTTTTCTATTTTAAAATAAAGAAAATGAATCAGAGATATGTTATGCAATTTATCCAGAGTAAGACAGCAAATATGGGGAGGTTGGATATATAATAAAGGGTCATTGAAGAAACACTGAGAAATAGGGAAACCTAAAACAACAATAAATGTCACTCTCAGTGTATCATTCTAGAGTGGTGATTGAGAAATGTTTTCTGTAGAGGGCCAAATGGTGACATTTTAGGCTTTGTGGGTCTCTGCCACAACTACTCAACTCTGCCATTGTAGTGCAAAAGTAGCTACAGACAATTTGTAAACATATGGACAAGGTTGTCTTTCAGTAAAACTTTATTTACAAAACTGGGGGTTGCTAGGTATGGACATAGTTTCCTGACTTCCTGTTCCATGGTAACCATTATGATAAATTGTAGTGTTTAAGTTTTTATTTTTCCTGGGAGATACAGTGTGGTAATATTATTCCACAGAAAATTATAAATATATAACAATATTAAGTATCTCTTATATGTATAGATATAGTTTATATTGTTATATGAACAATCTCATTATTAAATGTATAAATCAATAAAATATTGACTGTTATGTATACGTAGTAGAAGCTTTTTGATAAAATGTACAATATCTGTACATGTACCAAGAAGAATTAAAAACACCTATCCTTCCAGGAACGTCCACTCTTTAAACTTTAAAGAATTCCTTTGCATTTGTTCTTTTTATGTATTTGAGAGCTTACTATATATAAACCGGTTCTGTATTTGACATTTTCCATGCTAATATGTGGTGAATATGTTCAAGTTTACTCATAATTGATCAAAAAACATGTTTTTAATGGCTCCATAATATTTTGTCACTTCAAAGCCTCATAGTTAAGGTGCCCTCTTCCCTCCTGTTCATCACTGGAGTGTTTCCCTGTTGTTGAGTGTTGAAAAGTCAGGGTGGCTCCATCTCTTGAGATCCATCTCCAGGTAGCCACGTTAATCGAATTCTGCACTGTTCTTTTGAGTATCAAATGAAGTAATCTGTATTTAGCACAGACAGTGTGAGAAGCCTAATCCTTCTTTTCATTCACTTCTTTCTGGAAAGGGTTCATGTTCTCTGACTCTATATTCCATTCAGGGGTCTTCTTACTTTGTTTCTGTAGACACCTTAGGGGATAGGTGAGGCCCTGTTGAGATTCAGGCCCTCAGGTTCCTCCTTTTGGGGACCCATCCCAGTCAGGAATCATGATGGACAGGGCGTGGGACGCAAGATCCTGAGTTTGCCCCTGGGAAGGTTCTGACACTGCTGTCACAGGAATTCATTCTGCTTCCATAGCATCTCTGCACTTGATAGCACCACCTGATTGCTAGAAGGAGAAACAATGAATGTCATGATCTCAGGAACTAGAGGTAAATTGTAGGCATGACAATTATGTGATCAGATATCTGTGTTACCAGAGGCAACAAATTTTTGTGAAGTAAAGGTTTTTCCTCATCCTTTGAAAGTAGACTCCTAAGTGATGGGAGGGGATTTTTATATTTTCACACATTACACTGTGTGTTTCCTTATTTCTTGAAAACTCACAACCATCCAGTTACTAATCACAAAACTCAATTCTCAAGAATTATCTTTCATTTTATTAATTTGTGAGGGACATTGCCTTTCTTTTCTTTAGAGATGTAGGAAGAGTGTATTATCTTTCTTTTTAACCATCTGATCCTTATTCAGGATCTTTGGTTTCTTTGTAGAACCCTGGAGAACAAAGTCAGAGGCATATCCACCATGTTGGAGGCACCTGATGTGCTCAGGGGTCTCTTCCAATGGAACAGTGCTGGTCTTCTCCCAGCATTGATCCCTGAATGTGGAGTGAGGTGCCGCTTCTACCTCTAGGATACAGGATTTATACCTTGGTTTCTCCTATACCCCAAATATTAATAATTAAGACACTAATAAAAGACATACAATTTTTACATCTGACAGATCATTGCACCTCTGAAGAACTGTAATGGCAGTGAATAAAATCAGTAAGTAATAACAACCAGAAATATTTATGTAAAATATATACCCCTTCCTGTCTTCATTCTGAACCATTCAAATACTAGCCTTCCTTGCCTCTGCAGTGAAATAACAGAAAAATGGATTTTTCTCTGAACCATCTGCCCTGTATCTTCATAGTTTCCGGGCAGGTGAATTTGGTGGGAAATGGTGTCAAATTGCTATAATTTGGACCACAAGTGCTGATATTACATGGGGCTCACTGTGTGAGCTGAAGCTACAATGTCTTCCTGCAAACTTCAGGAAATACTGCAGAGCGAGCAGGTCAGACTGGGCGCCCAGCTGTGCAGCCTCTGTGGTTGCCCATATTGAGAAGGATGGGGTGGGTCAGACCTGAAGATGGTTCTTGTGCAGCTTCTCTTGGCAACGCTGATGCTGTGGATCCTATTCCAGCTGCTACAGTAGTACATGGCCTCGTCTTCTTTCTCTAGAAAATGTATTTTCAACGTTGCAGTGGAAGTGCCAGCATTTTTACTTGCCTCAAGTTTGTTGTTCTTCCCACCTAAAGAAACTTGAACATGGTTTGTTATGACATTTGTTAGATGTTCTATCTCCTGATCTGGTTTCTGCCGGTAGAAGTATATGGTTTCATGTTAAAGTCCTTAGCAGACACCTTGCATAATATGTGGGCACTCTTATCTTTTTCTCTGGAAATTGATATTTCAGGTTGCTCCAACGTTGCCTGCCCAAGGCCAACTGCAAGCAAAGAAGAGAAATTCCCATGAACAAATGATATGGAAAAAATTTCTTGAATCTCTCCTGCAGACTGAAGTGACTGGGGGACAGCTCACAAGCCCAGAGGCAGGAGAAGATGACTGCTTCTAGCAGTAGCATCCCGTTGGCCTGGCTGGGTCCCCAATGACAAGGTAAGAAGTGAGGTCCCTATTAGCAGGACTTGTCATGTCAGTCGCTGGAGGGCGGGGCTGGTTCAGGTTTCTCAGTAGTTCCCTGTGGTTCTTCATGATCAGCCACAGATATGAGCAGATCTGGGGCTTTCTGTGCCCCATAAGTGCTGGGCAGATGGGGTAAGAGGGCTCCCAATCCAGAAAGAAATTCCCGGTTTGAATGTTTCCATCTGAGTTTGGCAGGATGGTTCTCACACCCACTCAGCCATTTCCCCCTGGAATCCATACTGCAGAAACATTTCTCAGAAACATAAGGACAGACCTCCTGTGTTCAGCCCCTATGTCTGTCTGTCTCTGATTTGCTGTTGATCTGAGACTCAGATAGGATACCTGACCTTTACTCTTTGTAATACAGCACAACAAAACAATAACCAGACACTGAAATATCTCACTGACGTTACTGAATATGCCATGTGCACAAGCACCGGAGTATTTTGTGTTTTCTGAAGTTAATTGAGTGGTGACCAGTCATATTAGGACTCAGAGAAATCAAATTTCATTTATAACTGGGGTGCTTCCAAGAAGGGACTAGGATGCAATTGTTGGGGATACAGGGGTCAGAGCAGTCTCTGGAAATCAGCTTCTATTCGCCCTGGGCCTTGCAACTGTCTCATGAGCATGATGTCACAAACATGATCATTTTCAAAGAAATGTTGTGTTTAATATCTAATGATAAGCTTTATAATTAATATACATCTAATATCCATTGTGGACTTGCAGTTTGTCAGGCATTGTTTTAAAACATTTTCTTGTACTATTTTATTTAATCCTCTCCACAGCCACATGTGATAGCTGTTATGATTAATCTCCACTTCACAAAAGAGGACAGTGGAAAAGAAAAGTGACTCATGCAAAGATACAGAACCAGTAAATATGAGAACACATATAAGAGTTGTTCCTTGAAGAAAATATGAGAAAAAATGAGATATAAAAATAACAATACCAGGCACCCATCATTTACCATTACTTTGAATTTTTTTTACATATTTACAAATAGAAGCAAGCTTGCTTGGAATTTTATATATACATGTACGTTTTAAAGTGAGATTTGCATATTTGGCTTTGTATTTTCTTTATTTGGTTAACTTATTATTGTGAGCAATATTACAATTCTTTTAAATTATGTATGAGAATATTATTTTTAAGTGCCAGAGTTAATTAAACACCCTCCTCTACCACTTAACCCATTTAGTTAACTTTGTGTTTTGAAAATTTATCAGGTCCTTAAAATGTTATTGTGTATGTTTTTAATGACCTATGAAAATAGGTATCCTCCTATACTACTTATTCCTTTGGATGGTGGCTGAGTTATTTAATTATTTCATATCTGAGCGTCTATATCTGTAATTGTCACAATAAATATCTTTCAGAAATTTAATTATGTTATCACTCTAAAAATGATAATGAACATAATGTACATTCTGTGCCTGACAATAATATGTGCTTTTTGTGTTTTCAAGTTATATTTTTATTATTACTGAAAAACAGGAAAAAGACTTTGTTAAATAATATTTTAATTGTGGGGTGCCTGGGTGGCTCAGTAGGTTAAGCGTCCAACTCTTGATTTCGGCTCAGGTCATGATCTCAGGGTTGTGAGATCCATCCCCGTTGGGCTCCACACTGAGCCTGCTTAAGATTCTCTCTCTCCCTCTCTTTCTGCCCCTCCCCCCAACTCACACACTAGCTCTCTCTCTTAAAAAAGAAAAATAATATTTTAATTGTAAAAATTCTTGTAGTCCCTTTCTTGAAAATGTACAAAATCAGTAAAAGAATAAGGGAGGAAGTAACGCAGCCACCTTTAAGGGAAAAAGGCTATCTTAAAACTCAGATATTCCAGGGGTGCCTGGGGGGCTCAGTCGGTTATGTGTCCAATTCTTGATTCAGCTCAGGTCCTGATCTCAGAGTCATGATCTCAAGGTCCTGAGATTGAGCCCTGCATCAGGCTCTGTGCTGAGCATGGAGTCTGCTTTGTTCTAGGCACCACCAACATCTCCTTTCATGGGTGCTATTTGTCATGGTTTAGCATAAGCAGAGGAAGGGCTCCAGGTGACATGACCTCTGTGGGAGAATAAAACTATGCCAGCTACAAATTTCCAAAACATCATCCTTATTGAACATTTTGATTTCTTACTTTGGTCCACGTACAAGGTTTTGACCACTCTCCATGTTGTTGATCCATGATATTTTCTGCTAAAGCAAGTTCACAATACAGAGAAGATACGTGATTTTTCTTAGCCTTTCCCCCTCCACTAGCAGGTAGGGTTCTGGGGAAGACTGTCCACAATGGGAACTCTTCCAGATGTCTGCCCGCTGTGCCCCTTTCACCCTGGCTTCTTGAATGACCGGTCATTCTGTCCTGACCAAGCTCTGCTGGGCTGGGCAGCAGGAGTGGGACCACCTGTGTTTATCCACAAATGCCAGAGTATATTCTTGTAAAGTTACAAACACTAAGGGAATTCGAAGTGACCGAATAGTGCAATCAAAACAGCATGGACTATGTATTTGGAAACATATCTGTTCCTCTCTAAGCATCAATTCTTTCTTCCATGAAATAAGGTTATTTACAGATTTTTATCATGATCACATGATTTCCTGGACAGACACAACATTTAGCTCATTATCTGGCAGACAATGGAGCTAAATGGATATCAATTCCATTTTGTTCATTGCCAGCACCTTCAGGCTGAGCTTTCACACTTACTGAAAATCTCTGGGGAGTGAAATACTGCACCTTGCTTCTCTCTGAGATAATCAGACCATTTCAACATACACAGTCTCTAAATAGGAACCCAAGTCAACACCAGACATTTGGGTGCATGGTTAGTGACATCTGTGGGGGTACAACAGATAGCCATCAGACTCCCTTTCCTCTTTCCTCTGCTACCAAGGCATTGACCAGAGAGGCTCAGGAAGTAGTGCAGGCTGAGGCTGAGGCCCAGTCAGGGCTGAGGTCTGGGCTTGGGACCAGTGTTGCTCAGCGTTGGGAAGGATGTGGTCACAATCATAAGTGGGGGAAGGGTGTGCTTATTAACTTGGCTGTAATGATACTGTATGTCTAGGGGCCTTTATATTAGGTCAAAATCATGTCCTCTTCTTCTGTGCATTTTACATTAAGGATCAAAGAGGAACAGACAGAATTTTATGTGCCTCATGGTTGTAGTTCTTTGTCTGTAACTGATATTGAGCAAGATTTTTTTCCCAAGGAATTATCTGATCCTTTGGTGTTTGTCAGTACCTGTGTGTATGAAGAGTTAAATCCGGATACTCTGCAATGAAAATGTCATTTCTCCTATTGAAATAAATTTTTTCAATTGCTTCAATTATAGCTGTGCATGTGCAACTATAAACAAAAGAATAGCGTTTCCAAAAAAAAAAAAAAAAGCCAAAGTTGTCAAAGAATAAAACATTAATTTTTTAAAAATCCTTCAACCAATCTGAGAAGTAGGGGAACACATTCACATTCCAAGAGGGAAGAGCAAATGAATATTTGTAGCCATAACATCCTGTCTGCTCAGGCTGTTTGCCCAAGAAGAAGATGAGGAAGAGATAGAGAACCTGGAACATGAAAAAGAGGGAGTCTGCCAGAGTGTTAACAGTGGAAATGGGTGTCTCAGGGCCTGGTGCCCAGATCAGTCATTTCTGAGATTGCTCTTATGGTCAGCTTTACCCATATCTATCTGATACCAAATGAGCAACAAGCAGTCCATTTACTAAGGTAAAAGTTACCCCTAGGATAATTCTTAGGTAGATTATTATTTCAAGATTATTTAGTTGATTTCAGTAGGAAAGTTGGCCCACAAGTTACCAAGATGACCTGACATCACCTTTTGACTTCTTAGGTGAGAGTCATCACTGGTCTCTCTGCCCATCTAACCCACAGGACACAGGTCAAACACTTCCAAGACCCTTTATACAGACCTCGGCTCTGAATCTACGGTGGCCCCAGGGCCTGGGAGTCCCCTTGTTTGGTATGGAAGTGGGTGTGCTGTCTCCCCAACTCCTCATTGGAAGAAGAGAGAGGTTGCCATGACACTCCCAATTGTTCTCTTTAGAGAAAGACTCCATGGAATCAATGTCCCCAAGGATTTAGGCTCTCCTTGTATCTGGGCTGGATGTAGCTCAGGAACCCAAGATTGGAGTTATCAATTTTGTCCATCTCCTAAGGTAGCTAGGCCAGGGTTTCTCAACCTCAGCATTATTGATATTTTGGGCTCAATATTTGTTTGACATGGGGGTGGGGCTGTCTTGTGCCCAGTAGGATGTTTAGCAGCATTTCTGGCCTCTACTCACGAGATATCTACAGCACCCCCAACCTTTTGTGATGACCAGAAATGTTTTCAGACACTGCCAATATCCTCTGGAGGGGGGATTGCACCCAGTTAAGAATCACTGGTCTAGGCCCCTTCCTGTAGGATACAGGCATATGTTCTTACTCTTGTCTTGAGCTTGAGGTTGAGCTTCAGCCAGCCAAGAATGGGACAAAATGAAGCTACCATTAAACATCCAGCACACAAAAGTTCTATTCACTCATGAACAACGTCATTAATTCTTTAGTATGTTCTCCGTCTTTGGTGATTTCTCTCCCTTATCTGGGTGAGTGTAACAGCAAATGACCCTGTCACTTTGTTAGCATATAGGTTCTGCCTTGTTTGACCAGTTCTTTCTGTTACTTTCATAAAACCTGTGCTAAATATCACTTTTGCTACATCAGTTATATGTTTTGTCATTGTTAAATTTCCCTACTGCATCAAGCATGGTGCCTTCCCTTTGGTGAGAGCTCCTTAGATATTGGTTATCATTAAATGATAATTCATATTGTAGATCTTATTAGAACAAATGAAAGATGTTAAAATAAAACTATAAATCTTTAATATGGTATTTACAATATCCAAAACATCTATATTCTTTAGTTCATTTTATCTAGATGATGATATTTTGAGGCAAACAGTGATTTCCAGAGGAATGAGGATGTAATGTTAGGCTTCTCAGGTAGTGAATGGTGGAGCTGAAAGTCACTTATTTCTTTAACACCAAGTCCACACATTGTACTATAGAAGAGAGCCCAAAGGCATTCTGCACAGTTTTTATTTTTTTAATTTTATTTTTTTAATTTTATTTTTATTATGTTACGTTAGTCACCATACAGAGCATCATTAGTTTTTTTTAATTTTTTTATTGTTATGTTAATCCCCATACATTACATCATTAGTTTTAGATATAGTGTTCCATGATTCATTGTTTGTGCATAACACCCAGTGCTCCATGCAGAACGTGCCCTCCTCAATACCCATCACCAGGCTAACCCATCCTCCCACCCCCCTCCCCTCTAGAACCCTGAGTTTGTTTTTCAGAGTCCATCGTCTCTCATGGTTCTTCTCCCCCTCCGATTTCCCCCCCCTTCATTCTTCCCCTTCTGCTACATTCTCCTTCTTCTTTTTTTCTTTCTTAACATATATTGCATTATTTGTTTCAGAGGTACAGATCTGAGATTCAACAGTCTTGCACAATTCACAGCACTTACCAGAACACATACCCTCCCCAGTGTCCATCACCCAGTCACCCCATCCTTCCCACCCCACCCCCCACTCCAGCAACCCTCAGTTTGTTTCCTGAGATTAAGAATTCCTCATATCAGTGAGGTCATATGATACATGTCTTTCTCTGTTTGACTTATTTCGCTCAGCATAATACCCTCCAGTTCCATCCACGTCGTTGCAAATGGCAAGATCTCATTCCTTTTGATGGATGCATAATATTCCATTGTGTATATATACCACATCTTCTTTATCCATTCATCTGTTGATGGACATCTTGGCTCTTTCCACAGTTTGGCTATTGTGGACATTGCTGCTATAAACATCGGGGTGCACGTACCCTTTCGGGTCCCTACTTTTGTATCTTTGGGGTAAATACCCAGGAGTGCAACTGCTGGATCATATGGTAGCTCTATTTTCAACTTTTTGAGGAACCTCCATACTGTTTTCCAGAGTGGCTGCACCAGCTTGCATTCCCACCAACAGTGTAGGAGGGTTCCCCTTTCTCCGCATCCCCGCCAACATCTGTCATTTCCTGACTTGTTAATTTTAGCCATTCTGACTGGTGTGAGGTGGTATCTCATTGAGGTTTTGATTTGGATTTCCCTGAGAGCATCATTAGTTTTTGATGTAGTGTTCCATGATTCATTGTTTTTTATAACCCTGAGTGCACTGCTTTAAAATATATATATATACATTTATACATATATATATATATTATACATATATATATATATATCAGTTTAGTTAACATAGAGTGTATTATTAGTTTCAGGGGTAGAATTTAGTGATTCATCAGTTGCATGTAACACCCAGTAGTCATCACAAGTGCCCTCCTTAATGCCCATCACCTAGTTACCCCATCTCCCCACCCAACTCCCCTCCAGCAACCCTCAGTTTGTTTCCTATGGTTAAGAACCCCCACTGCTTTTAAATCTAATTCTGCATGTTATTGGCATGATTTATTGGTTATCTAACACTCAGTGTCCTCAACTATAAATGCAATAAGAGTTCAGGGTCTGACATCTACTTGCACCTCTCCCCATGTCAGGTCCTCCCTGGCAGCCGTAGAGAAAGTGAGCATAACTTGACCATTTTAGCCAGGGTTGCTGTTTTGTCTTTCAAACATCTGAGCTCCAACAAGCTCCTGGGAGGAACCCTCATCAGAGTGGACTCCTGTCTGTGTCTTATCTACATCCTCTTTAAATGGGGCCCAGGTCACAAATAATAATGACATGTGCTATGGTTATTGAACTCTTACTGTTTGACAGGCATGGATCCTAGTGCTTTGCATGTATTAACTCTGTATGTCTTTCAACAACTCTCTGAGGTAGGACTTATTATACCCTTTTAAATGCTGGAGAGACTGGATCTCAGAATGTTGAGCTGGTTAACTGTATGTTCTGTGTGGGCACCTATATACACTAGGGAACAGGGTCATCAAAGTTGGAAAGGGACACACTCCATCACAATGTCTGAACTCAATTAATGCTCTGTATAGAGGTCTCCAAACATTGGTTCACTTTTGAATTTTTACAACAGTGGTTATGTCCTTCATGAACCTCTTCTCTCCAAATTTGGGCACAATGACCTCCGTTCCACCATAAGGCCTAATGCTCATGTTTTCATCACCAGCGTTATTCCATTTCTGAGCAGCAATCAGGCTGTGACCGGTGGGGCTGGGAGTATGTCCAGGGGCATTTCAAATTCAGCAAACAAAGTAGTCAAAACAACTTCTCAATTCAGTCACCATGATTGACCTGGAGGTCCTTTACTCTCTTGTCCATCCAACTCTGGAGAGTATTTCTGTACTCCTCAGCAGGCTGAGAGTGGGAGAGGGCAGCATCAAAGGCGGTAATCAAGGAGCACAACCTTGTGTTCCATCTTGATGTTTTCTTTTGCTCAATAAACAGCTTTTGTTATGCCTATATTTTCTTGGAGAAAAAATCTTGGAATCCAGAAGTCAGAAAAAAATTGATTTCATAATAAAATTCTCTGCTGAAAATTGTCTGCAGATTGTCTCTAAGTTCACATCAGAGGGATCAATTGAAATAACTTTGTGTGGCTCTGGGGAATGGAATATGTTACAGATTAAAAAAAAAACTATTCAAACAATGGATGGTTAAATTCTACATTTCCCCCAAAATGTCTTCTTCATGAAGTTTTGTTTTGCTCATCACCCTGGATCACGAGCTCAGATTTTGTAATCAGATCTGGATTTAGATTCCAATTTACTATCAGGGCACTTAATTTATCGAAGTTTAAATTTCTATCTATAAAATATCTATAAAATTGAGATGATGATAATAATGGCTATCTCAAAGTATTGTTATCAGGATTATGTAACAGAAAGTATATGAAGTACTTAATACAGTGCCTAGTCAACAAGGAATACTCAATTAGTGATAGAGCTAATCTTATCAGAACATTACATTATATTTATTCATTTTCATATGAAACTAAGCCCCTTGAGAGACTGACTGCACATTCACCGCTACACACAGAAACCATTGAATTCTTTGTTTTGATTTGGCTGAACAAAGAAAAGGAGTAAAGTCAAAGAAATTTGTTGACCCATGAACTGCAAATGCTAATTGCAGTTCCAGAATATATGCACTTCCAGAATATAACTGCAGATTTTTGGTAATTATTTTGTAACCTCAATTTAGAAGTTCAAAAATAAAGACAACAGAACTATAGTGGCTAGGAATGATCAGCTTGGGATTGAACCAATTAAAAATTGGCTCATAGATGGCACAAGAGTAGATTGAGGAAGATCAGAAAGGATAAATCAATTACAACAAATGTGAGAGGCTGAATTTTGTTGACATTATGAAAGTGGCAGGTATTTCTCTAGTCTCAATTATTTAATAAGAGTTGGGATTGTTTCACTGCTATACACTCGTTTATTGTATTAAAGAACATCAAGAACACAAAATTGGATTCATCATAATATTGGTTCATAAGGCACTATAGTCATTTATCTACACATGGATCTCTTTTATGTTATTTATTTTATTTGACTTATGTGTTGATGACTTACTTAACAAGTCAACAAATACCAGAGAATCCATTATTTAACCAAAGAACAAAAGCATTGCAAATAATCTACATGCTCTTTTCTTAGTTCATCAAATAGAAAAGCATAGAATTTAATGATAATCTCTCAACACTTGTCCTGTTTCCTGTTTTGTTACTGAAGGAACAGGGCACATCCTGTTCTGTTAGACATGGGATCTTGGTGGCTTTGTGGAAAGTGAAATGAATCAATTTGGATATAATCTTTTCCCTATTCCCCCAAATTGTTTTACTAATCTGGGGACAAACATAATCACTTATCTGACCATCTGCTTGATTTTTTCTTTTTGCTCCTGCAGATGGACTGTCCACCTCTCTTTACCTTGCCCTGGGCATTATGAGCAGACCTTCCTGAGCTGCATCTGTGGTCTTCGTTATCTTCTGGTTGCTGTTGGAAGCAGTCAGTGGGAGCAAAGCAGGAGACTGGGAAGTGGGAACAGAGTGAGCTCAGGGTTCCCTCTATGACAAGTGGCTTTAGGTTGGCTGCATCTTCCCTGGTTGCAACATATGGTGCCATCTACCCCAGAGCCAGAGGTTTATGCTCAGGAACCAAGAGGTGCAGGTGGGAGTGGCCATTTCCTTTCATACCAGTTAACCTACTGGAGGAATTTGTTTCTTTTCTCCTAGGGCCCTGGCTCCACAGGCTTGGAAATCTAATGCCCAAGAAGGAATGCTTATGTCAGGTGACATGGTAATGGTTCTTTGAACTTCAACCTCGATTGGTCAACATTTGATAGAAATCAGAGCAAAGATGCCCATTAGTGGAATCCATAGGGGTTAGCCTCCTGGAGCACAGAGCAGGGTGGAGAAACATGGAATGTCGATCCTGGGTGGGAAACAAGGTTTTGGAGAATCCTCCCTTTATGCCCCTCGGCATCCATGCTTGTCTTTTGACTGGGAGAGAAATCCGTGTCCCCAAAAAAGGGGACACAGAGTCCTAATTGAAATTTTATCTTTTCTCAGTCTCCAGGTGAAGATTACGTAAAAATGATTTTCTAGCAACATTCCCTGAAATTAGGAGATCATGTGTTCAGGCAATAAAAGTGCCAAACAACTTTGCTGAAGGAAACTATGGTTGTGTGCAAACTGCCTGCAATTCTGCTTGAGAGGATCTCATTCCTGCATCTGCATGCGGACAAAAGATATGTAAAGAAAGAATGAAGTTACAGTACAGTGTTAATAAGAAGACTGAGTATTTGTGCCCCTCTCTGTAGTACCTGGTAACTGTCCTACACAGAGGAAAAGACCTTCTGTTCCCAGAAGTTACTCCGAGCTCTCCTAAGTGTGAACTTTGTCTCTAACTTGGCAGACAGTCAATGGGAATCAGGAGAGAAAATAAGATTTTGTTTTATAAAAGAAGCCAAGGTTGTTTGAGAAGAGGGGAGAAAAGTGATCAGGACAGAGCCAGTTACAGGCCTTTCTAACCATCAGATTTCACATGTTGTGTCTAAGTGCTCAATAATATGCAGCGATGTTTAGTATTAAGAACCTGGTGAATTTTTTTTTTCCAGTTTGTTTGTGTTTTACTGATGCTAGTGCTCAGGTCTTGACCACGTACTTCTTCAGCCAGGACAGCTGCTCCTTCCACAGCTGCTTCTTGGTCCTCAGGTTTTCCTCCTGCTTGTTCAGCCAGCGGCCCAGGCACCTGTCTTCTTGGGCTGCAGATCCATATCTTGGGCTTGTACTTCTTACCCTTGTAATTTCCTGATGTTCTCTTTCTGAGTCTGATTGATGATGGTGAGAACACAGGTGATGGATTTGTGAACAACTCTGTTCTTGGAGAGCTTGGCAACAGCGCCTCCTGTCACTTTATTGAGGCATAGCTGGACAGCTCCACCTTCAAGTCTTCCTGCTGTTTAAGCAGCTCCTCCTTCTTTTTGCCAGGAAGGTCTGGAGCCTTAATCTTGACCATGACTATATAATCCACCACCGCCTAGGGACTGAGGCCGGGGGCCATGTGAATTCTTTTTAAAATTAAATTTTAAAGTAAAATTCAAAAACAATACAAGGTTTCTATGTGACAATTCAGGGAATGTGGAAGTGACAGAAAAAACTATCCTGATTCCAAATGTTTAGAAGTGACCTCTCCAAAGTTGTGCCCTTTCCTCTGTCCCAGGCTGCATCCCTGAACCTGAACATAAAGAGCACCCAACACAAAAGAGTCAACGTGAATTTCCAGGTGTGCCAGGCTATTTTTAGAATTGTGATTTTTACAAAGTGACTCTGAGGTAACAGACATCAATTTTTACACAGTACTACTCTGTATGGTCAGTTGGTAAAGGATAATGTAACTATGAAATCATGATATTTAAGATGTTCTTAAACTTAATCAGCTTTAATATGATAACATAATGTTGGTCAAATTATTCAAACTCATTGTGTCTCACCCACCTCAGGAATGAAAGAAAATGAGTTGAACCCAAATTATCAGGAGATTTTGAACATCCATCTATGCAAAACCCCCCACCCATGAGGTAATGTGAGCCCCTCTCTAATAGTCAAAATACCAATCTCACTTCAACAGATATTAATGGAGTCACCACTCTACTCAAATAAGAAGCTTTCAGTGTTTTTATGAATCAGACATTTAAGCGACCATTTAATTAACAAATGTTTACTTAGGACAGGAGGGCTGGTTGGCCTCTGGCTGGTTTGCCTTTGCTGTGTGTGGCCAAAGTGTCCTTGGTAAAGCTCACCTTAGCCACAAGGAGAAGGGCAGGAGCAGTAAATGTCTCTAAAGTTGTACTTCCCCCACCCCACCATAGGGTTGTTTGCTCTGTGCACAAGGTCACTGTCCTTCTAGTTACGTGTAACTCAAAAGCACTATGGAATCATGTTGACAACTTGGATTTTAATTGATTGGGATGACTTCTCATGAAAGTGTCTTCATACATAGCTAATTTCTCTCTAACTAAACTGTAATAGTCACATCTCAGAGTCACTTATCTGTGGAGTCAGGCACTGAGAGGGAGGAACAAGAGGAAAGGGTATGGTTGTAATAGGAAATGGGGAAGACAGATGAAGGAAGATCCCCCAAAACAGGATGAAGATAAATTTCTGCCCCTCCATACCCACCCTTTCCTGCACATGCTGAAGGTGTTAACCTTGACCCAGCCTTCAGTAGAGGGTCAGGGTGTTAGTTGGGCTCTTTCAAAAGAAGGCATGTCTAAATTAAAAATCTCCTACCACAAAAACAGAAGCTCAGGGAGATAGATGAGTCAGTGAACCCTAGGGACCAATTTCCTTGAGATCATCTAAACTTTGAATAATCATGTTTAGCAATGCAACTAAGGTATATTAGACTTTGAAATTTCAGTTGAAAATTTGTTTGATTCAGCTTAGACCTCTTCAGAGAGCTTTTTCTTCTTCCCCTCATATAGCCACAGGAGTTTTCCTGTTTGGGGCTAGAGGATCAGTAATACCAGTTTTCTTTTCTTTCTTTTTTTGGTCTTTTGAATCAGTTGACTACCTTTATGAGAAGGTAGTGAACATAGTGATACTTATGTAATTTTGCTATATACAGAAATCAGTCACGTAATTTTAACCATTAAATGTCCTCATTTTACAGATGAGAGAACAGAAGTCCAGAGAATCTGGTCCCAAAATCCCATATGGAGTAGCATTCAAGGAGAAGTGGAAGGTGGAGGGCCCCTGGTCTCACCCAGGGCTGATCCATCAACCTGCCTGAGGATCATGTCCCCCCACAGGAGTTGAGCACCAAGCATGCCAGTGCATGAGGATGCTGAGAAGTTAGCCCTACTGTTTTCTGTGCTTTTGATCCCTGATGCTCCACTGTAAAGGAACTAGCAGTGGGTGGGGCAGCAACTTAGAAACTGGAATCAGGAGGCGACTTTCAATCTCAGTTTTCAATCATTTTTATGGTAAATCTCCAAAGAGTCCTTCACCCTTGACATTATTTGCACAATATTTTATTTGCACATTCTTCAGGGCATAGTGATTTTTAAATTACCAGTGTATAAGAGTGCTGTTTAATAGAAAAAAATGTGGGTCAGCAACTGGAGCCAAGAATAAAAATTCTATAACTGCTACATTAAAAAAGTAAAAAGAAGTAAAATTCACTTTAGGACCATTTTTATTTAGTAATCCAAGATATCTGAAGTCATTTGAAACATTTAATCAGGGACGCCTGGGTGGCTCAGTTGTTAAGCATCTGCCTTCCTCTCAGGTCATGATCTCAGGGTCATGGGATCGAGTCTCGCATCCGGCTCCCTGCTCAGTGGAGAGCCTGCTTCTCTCTCTGCCTGCAGCTCCCCCTGCTTGTGCTCTTGTCTGTCTGTCTCTCAAATAAATAAATAAAATCTTAAAAAAAAACTAATTAATATAGAGATTAATGAGATTTTTAATCTTCTTTTTGTAGTCTTTGAAATAATGGTTTGTATGTTACACAAGCAGCCCATCTCAGCTTGGACTAGTGGACTAGGTATATTTCACATGCTCAGGAGCCACATGTGGCTAGTGGCTCATGACTACTGCATTGAACAGAACAGATTCTGCTCCAAATGCTTCAGAAACGCTGCGCTGGATGATCTTCAGAAAAGTCTCTCCAGACTGGACAGCTCCCTGGGTCTGCGCCAACCTGCGCGCCAGGGCTCCTTAGCCTGCAGGGTTCTGTGCAGTGGACCCGCGGAGGGGGCGTTAGAGAGAGTCCGGGGTGCTGAGGCTGACCCCAGGGCAACTCCAGGGACCCAGAGCCGGTGGAAGGTGCCAGGCATGGAGCACCCTGGGAGACAGAGACCTTTTTGCTCAGGGACCTGGGGAGCAGGAGTGCTGTGCGCTTCCCAGGCAGCGCAGTAGTACAAGCCCTCGTCACGTTTCTCCAGCTTCAGCAATAACAGGGTACAGCTATAACCATCCTTGGCCTCTATGGCGTTGACTTTATCCGCTTTCTCGACCGAATCCCACTGGACATCCGATTGGTACATGGCCAGGCGGAGGAGCCTCTGTGGGGCCTTTCCCTCCTGGTGGATGTACCAGTGGATGTAGCTGACCTTAGTGTTCGCTGCACAGAGCAGGGTGGCTGAGCTACCCTCACGCGCCACCACTACTGCTGGCTGCTCCAGCCTGGTCTCTGCATGGCCACCTGCAAGGGGGACATCGGTGAGGCGGTGGCAGGAGCCTGAGGGCACCCCACGCACCCTACACCAGGGAGGGAGTCAGGACTTACCGGGAAACAGGATGACACAAAGGACAGCAAGGGGGCCCAGCATGACTCTCCTTCCCACCAGGGGGAGAAAAGCCTAGGGGGACCTCACAGCTGCTCCTGCTGGCAGGAGACCACCTGGGTGGTGGCAGAAGGCGGGTAAGGGTCTGAGCCTCTGCTTCCTGAGGCACCTGCAGGTACTGGTGAGTCAGACCCTGCAGGGAAGGAGGGGCCTGAAATCAGGGACTAGTCTGACCACAAGGGGGCGGGGCGGACTATCAATGGTCAGGGCCACGAGAAACACAGGAATGTTGGTGCTCGAGAGCACCAGCAATAATAGCAATTCTTTTTTCTTTTTGCTTTATTTTTTTTTAATTTTATTATGTTATGTTAATCACCATACATTACATCGTTAGTTTTTGATGTAGTGTTCCCTGATTCATTGTTTGCATATAACACCCAGTACTCCATTCAGTACGGGCCCTCTTTAATACCCATCACCAGGCTAACCCCTCCCCCGACCCCCTCCCCTCTAGAACCCTCAGTTTGTTTCTCAGAGTCCATAGTCTCTCATGGCTCATCTCCCCCTCTGATTCCCCTCCCCCTTCATTTTCCCTTCCTGCTATCTTCTTCTTTTTTTTTTTTAACATATATTATTTGTTTCAGAGGTACAGGTCTGTGATTCAACAGTCTTACACAATTCACAGCGCTTACCATAGCACATACCCTCTCCAATGTCTATCACCCAACCACCCCATCCCTCCCACCCCTCACCACTCCAGCAACCCTCACTTTGATTCCTGAGATTAAGAATTCTTCGTATCAGTGAGAACATATGATTCATGTCTTTTTCTGATTGCCTTATTTTGCTGGCATAATACCCTCCAGTTCCATTCACGTTGCAAATATCTTCTCCCATTCTGTCGGTTGTTTTTTGGATTTGTTGACTGTTTCTTTTGCTGTGCAAAAGCCTTTTATCTTGATGAAGTCCCAATAGTTCATTTTTGCCCTTGCTTCTCTTGCCTTTGGTGATTTTTCTAGGAAGAAGTTGCTGCGGCTGAGGTCGAAGAGGTTGCTGCCTATGTTCTGCTCTAGGATTTTGATGGACTCCTGTCTCATTTAGGTCTTTCAACCATTTTGAGTGTATTTTTGTGTGTGGTGTAAGGAAATGGTCCAGCTTCATTCTTCTGCAGGTGGCTGTCCAATTTTCCCAACATCATTTGTTGAAGAGACTGTCTTTTTTCCATTGGACATTCTTTCCTGCTTTGTCAAAGATTAGTTGACCATAGAGTTGAGGGTCCATTTCTGGGCTCTCTATTCTGTTCCATTGATCTATGTGTCTGTTTTTGTGCCAGTACCATACTGTCTTGATGATGACAGCTTTGTAATAGAGCTGGAAGTCCGGAATTGTGATGCCACCAGCTTTGCTTTTCTTTTTCAGTATTCCTCTGATTATTCGGGGTCTTTTCTGGTTCCATACAAATTTTAGGATTATTTGTTCCATTTCTTTGAAAAAAGTGGATGGTATTTTGATAGGGATTGCATTGAATGCGTAGATTGCTCTAGGTAGCATTGACATCTTCACAATATTTGTTCTTCCAATCCATGAGCATGGAACATTTTTCCATTTCTTTGTGTCTTCCTCAATTTCTTTCATGAGTATTTCATAGTTTTCTGAGTACAGATCCTTTGCCTCTTTGGTTAGATTTATTCCTAGGTATCTTATGGTTTTGGGTGCAATTGTAAATGGGATCGACTCCTTAATTTCTCTTTCTTCTGTCTTGTTGTTGGTGTATAGGAATGCAAGTGATTTCTGTGCATTGATTTTATATCCTGCCATTTTACTGAATTCCTGTATGAGTTCTAGCAGTTTTGGGGTGGAGTCTTTTGGATTTTCCACATAAAGTATCACATCATGTGCACAGAGTGAGAGTTTGACTTCTTCTTTGCCAATTTGGATGCCCTTTATTTCTTTTTGTTGTCTGATTGCTGAGGCTAGGACTTCTAATACTATGTTGAATAGTAGTGGTGATACTGGACATCCCTGCCATGTTCCTGACCTTAGGGGGAAAGCTCTCAGTTTTTCCCCATCGAAAATGATATTCACTGCGGGTTTTTCATAGATGACTTCTATGATATTGAGGTATGTACCCTCTATCCCTATACTCTGAAGAGTTTTGATCAAGAAAGGATGCTGTACTTTGTCAAATGCCTTTTCTGCATCTATTGAGAGGATCATATGGTTCTTGTTCTTTCTTTTATTAATGTATTGTATCACATTGATTGATTTGCGGATGTTGAACCAACCTTGCAGCCCAGGGATAAATCCCACTTGGTCGTGGTGAATAATCCTTTTAATGTACTGTTGGATCCTATTGGCTAGTATTTTGGTGAGAATTTTTGCATCCATGTTCATCAAGGATATTGGCAATTCTCCTTTTTGATGGGGTCTTTGTCTGGTTTGGGGATCAAGGTAATGGTGGCCTCATAAAACAAGTTTGGAAGTTTTCCTTCCATTTCTATTTTTTGGAACAGTTTCAGAAGAATAGATATTAATTCTTCTTGAAATGTTTGGTAGAATTTCCCTGGGAAGCCATCTAGCCCTGGGCTCTTGTTCGTTGGGAGATTTTTGATGACTGCTTCAATTTCCTTAGTGGTTATAGGTCTGTTCAGGTTTTCTATCTCTTCCTGGTTCAGTTTTGGTAGTGGATACATCTCTAGGAATGCATCCATTTCTTCCAAATTATCTAATTTGCTGGCATAGAGTTGCTCATAATATGTTCTTATAATTATTTGTGTTTCTTTGGTGTTGGTTGTGATCTCTCCTCTTTCATTCATGATTTTATTTATTTGGGTCCTTTCTCTTTTCTTTTTGATAAGTCTGGCCAGGGGTTTATCAATCTTGTTAATTCATTCAAAGAACCAGCTCCTAGTTCTGTGGATCTGTTCTATTGTTCTTTTAGTTTCTATTTCATTGATTTCTGCTCTGATCTTTATTATTTCTCTTCTCCTGCTGGGTTTAGGCTTTATTTGCTGTTCTTTCTCCAGATCCTTTAGGTATAGGGTTAGGTTGTATATTTGAGTCCTTTCTTGTTTCTTGAGAAAGGCTTGTATTGCTCTATACTTTCCTCTTAGGACTGCCTTTGCTACATCCCAATGATTTTGAACAGTTGTGTTTTCATTTTCATTTGTTTCCATGAATTTTTTTAATTCTTCTTTAATTTCCTGGTTGACCCATTCATTCTTTAGTAGGATGCTCTTTAGCTTCCATGTATTTGAGTTCTTTCCAACTTTACTCTTGTGATTGAGTTGTAGTTTCAAAGCATTGTGGTCTGAAAATATGCAGGGAATGATCCCAATCTTTTTGTACCGGTTGAGACCTGATTTGTGACCTAGGATGTGATCTATTCTGGAGAATGTTCCATGGGCACTAGAGAAGAATGTGTATTCTGTTGCTTTGGGATGGAATGTTCTGAATATGTCTGTGAAGTCCATTTGGTCCAGTGTGTCATTTAAAGTCTTTATTTCCTTGTCGATCTTTTGCTTAGATGATCTGTCCATTTCAGTGAGGGGAGTGTTAAAGTCCCCCACTATTATTGTATTGTTGTCGATGTGTTTCTTTGCTTTTGTTATTAATTGCCTTATATAATTGGCTGCTCCCATGTTAGGGGCATAGATATTTACAGTTGTTAGATCTTCTTGTTGGGTAGACACTTTAAGTATGATATACTGTCCTTCCTCATCTCTTATTACAGTCTTTGGTTTAAAATCTAAAATGTTTGATAAAAGGATTGCCACTCCAGCTTTGCTTTGGTGTCCATTAGCATGGTAAATGGTTTTCCATCCCCTCAATCTGGGGGTGTCTTTGGGTGTAAAATGAGTCTCTTGCAGACAGCATATCAATGGGTCTTGTTTTTTTATCCAATCTGATAGCCTGTGTCTTTTGATTGGGGCATTTAGCCCATTTACATTCAGGGTAACTATTGAAAGATAGGAATTTAGTGCCATTGTATTTCCTGTAAGGTGACTGTTACTGTATATTGTCTGTGTTCCTTTCTGGTCTATGTTACTTTTAGGCTCTCTCTTTGCTTAGAGGACCCCTTTCAAGATTTCTTGTAGGGCTTGTTTCGTGTTTGCAAATTCCTTTAGTTTTTGTTTGTCCTGGAAGCTTTTTATCTCTCTTTCTATTTTCAATGACAGCCTAGCTGGATATAGTATTCTTGGCTGCATGTTTTTCTCATTTACTGCTCTGAATATATCATGCCAGTCCTTTCTGGCCTGCCAGGTCTCTGTGGATAGGTCTGTTGCCAATCTAATGTTTCTATCATTGTAGGTTACAGATCTCTTCTCCTGAGCTGCTTTCAGGATTTTCTCTTTGTCTCTGAGACTCGTAAGTTTTACTATTAGATGTCGGGGTGTTGACCTATTTTTATTGATTTTGAGGGGGGTTCTCTGTGCCTCCTGGATTTTGATGCCTGTTTCCTTCCCCAAATTAGGGAGGTTCTCTGCTATAATTTGCTCCAATACCTTCTGCCCCTCTCTCTCTTTCTTCTTCTTCTGGGATCCCAAGTATTCTAATATTGTTTCATCTAATGGTATCACTTATCTCTCGAATTCTGCCCTCGTGATCCAGTAGTTGTTTATTTCTCTTTTTCTCAGCTTCTTTATTTTCCATCATTTGGTCTTCTATATGACTAATTCTCTCTTCTGCCTCATTTGTCCTAGCAGTCAGAGCCCCCATTTTTTATTGCACCTCATTAATAGCCTTTTTGATTTCGACTTGGTTAGATTTTAGTTCTTTTATTTCTCCAGAAAGGGTTTCTCTAATATCTTCCATGCTTTTCTTAAGCCCAGTTAGTATCTTTAAAATCGTCATTCTGAACTCTAGTTCCAACATCTTACTAATGTCCGTATTGATTAGGTCCCCGGCAGTCGGTACTGTTTCTTGTTTTTTTTGTTTGTTTGTTTGTTTTTTTGAGGTGATTTTTTCTGTCTTGTCATTTTGTCCAGAGGAGAAGAAATGAATGAGAGAACAAAATGCTAACAGGGTAACAACGACCCCAGGAAAATATACACTAAACAAATCAGAAGAGACCTGAAACCAGGGGAAAAGAAAGGGAAAGAAAGAAAAAAGAAAAAGATAAAAAACAAACAAAAACAGAATATGAACAAATATGATCAGGCTGGTGCATAGATCAGTGCCACACATTAGATTTTGGGCATATTCTGGTCTGTTAGAAGAAAGTGCCTCCCAAAATTTTAAAGAAAGAAAAGCTTATATATGTACAAAAATAAGGGTAAATACGATGAAGGGATGGAATATGACTGTAAAGATGAAAATTATAAAAGATTTCATAAAGGGAATTGATAAGAAGTTGGTTGAAAAAAGAAAGAAGAAGATTAAAAAATAAAGGGAGAGAATGTGATCAGGGAGTAGACTAGAACAAAGCCATACACTAAAGATTTAGGGTATATTTTGGTCTGTTAGAAGAAACTGTATCCCAAAATTTTAAAGAGAGAACAACTTATATATACATATATACCAAAAATAAGGGTAACTACTATGAAGGGATAGAATATGACTCTAAAAATGAAAAATAAAAAAGATTTTTTAAAAAAAGGGATTGTTAAGATGTTGGTTGAAAAAGGGAAAAAGAAAAATTCGAAAAAAAAAGAAAATTAAAGAAATTAACTTTGAAAGACTAAAGAATCATGGGAAAAAAGCCATGGATTCTATGTGCAGTATTCCCCTAGCGCTGGAGTTCTGCAGTTCTCATTGATCGGTAAACTTGGTCTTGGCTGGCGGTTCTTGCTGATCTTCTGGGGGAGGGGCCTGTTGCCGTGGTTCCCAAATGTCTTTGCCGGAGGCGGAATTGCCCCGCCCTTGCAGGGTCCGGGCTAAGTAATCTGCTCGGGTTTGCTCTCGGGTGCTTTTGTTGCCTGCAAGCTTTCCGTACAGCTTTGGAGGATGGGAGTGAAATGGTGGCCTCCCAATCTCCGCCCCGGAGGAGCCCAGAACTCGGGGCCCCGCTCCTCAGTGAACCCCCAGAGAAAAGCTGTCAGTCACTCCTGACTCCCTGGTCTCCGGCCTCACCGGGCTTGTGACCGCGGATTTCTATCTCTGGCGCCCGACCCTGTGTGGAGTCTTCAAACCCAGCAGATCCCTGCGGTGCGCTCCCACGCCTCTCCTCCCAGGGGAGGAAGGAGAGTCTCCCCGGATCTGCCACTTGTTGGGTCCCTGCTGGAGGAGCAGTGGCCCGACTGTGCCGCGGATCACGGTTTATGGCAACCCCGAGCTGAGAGCCCGCGCCTCGGCTCCGTCTCTACAGCCGGCTTCCCTGCTCTGATACCTGGGAGCTCTGCCGCACTCAGGCACCCCCGGTCTTTCTGTGACCCCGAGGGTCCTGAGACCACACTGTCCGATGAGGGTTCCACCCCCCGCTTAGCCACTGGAGTGACGTCCCTCAGCAGAGCCGAATTCTAAAAGTTCTGATTTTGTGCTCCGCGGCTCTATCACTTGCCAGAAGTGGCCGATGGAGGCCCCTCCCCCACCGTCTATCCTCCCGAATATCGCCTCCAATTCACTTCTCCACACGTCCTACCTTCCAGAAAGTGGTCACTTTTCTGTTCAGAGAGTTGTTGCTATTCTTTTCTTCGATCTCCTGTTGAGTTCGTAGGTGTTCAGAATGGTTTGATCCCTATCCAGCTGAATTCCCGAGACCAGACGAAATCCAGGTCTCCTGCTCCTCTGCCATCTTGCTCCTCCAATAATAGCAATCTTTGATTGGAGATCAACTACACCTGAGCACAGCACTAATTGTTTTCTGCTCATTGTTTGATCACATCCTGAAAATCACCCTGTGGGATGAATGCTACTACCCTCAATTTAGAAATGGGGAAAGCCTGGTTGGTATTTTAAGTAACGCTTCCAAGGCAGCATGCTTAAGGCAAATTAGGTAATGAGGATGTGAGCCAGGTCTCCCTGGAGACAAATCTCAAGCCTCAAATGGCCACTCAGTACTGACAGAGCGATGGGTGTGCAGGCTGCTTGGGATGCAGGGACAAGCACAGAGCAGAGATCCCTGCTGAAAAGGCAGCAGGCCCCCTGAGCTAGCACTGGGGCATTTCTCCCAGAGGTCTCCTCAGAAGATTCAAATGCCCTGACATGACTGCTGTGTAGTCTTGGACAAGCTCATATGTCAAAGGGACCTCATTTGGTTGCATGCAGAGTAAGCAGGGAATGTGAGCAATGCATGTTGCCTGTCCCGGATGCATAGAAAATGCTCAAGAAATGTTGGGGATTGGGGATCGAAACTGGACTGGTTGCAGTACATGATTTCTGGGTCCTCTAGTGTAGAATTTCAGGAAATATTACAGTCTTGGAAAATCAGGTGTGTGTGAGTGTGTGTGTGTGTGCATGTGTGTGGCCAGAGGAAAAAACCTGCATTGAGCCAGGGGCAGTGCAGACCAGGAGGCAGGACCAGGTCTTGCAGTTCCAGTGTCAGATCCTCAGAAATGGTAAAGGTAGGGCCTCAGGAAGGGTCAGCTGAGAAATGCATCTGAAATGAAAATTCAATTTAATCAAGGTAGCATTGACCTTCCTGAAATGAACATTCTTTTTTTTGTGCCAGTATACCAGGGCCTCATGGGTACTGTGATGTTCATTAGTTATGGTAATTATAGACTATTAACCTGGAGGGAGAAGGCAGGGGAAGATGGCCAGGAAGGGGACGTGGCTGGGGCAGGGAGGTTTGAGTCCTTCATACTCAGTACCAGACCCAGCTCCTGAGCTCCTCCTCTTGGTAAAAACTGAGAGGCAGACATGCTGAGCTAAAATCAAGATTTGAGGCCCAAGTGTCCCAAAATGTAAGCTTTGAGGTTGTGCTGAGTTGGTGAGGTGTTGACTAGGTTACTCTGCTAAAAGAATATTCCAGGCCCATCATTCAGACCCTCAGCAGATGTCTAGGGCAGCTGTGCTACAATGTTAAGTGAAAAAGAGGGTGACGATTGGGGGGTGGTGACATCTGCACAGGAAAATGACAGGTGAGAAGTGTCTGAAGATAGAAGGTGAGCAATGTGCATGGTGAGAAACTGGGTAACCTCTTTTCTTTCTATTTTTTTAGAAATCTACCAATATGAAAATCTTATTTTTGGGGGGATAATGCTCAACCATCTATTGCTTAATGAAAATAAATTTTATGTCACATTGTCAGCATTCAAAACTCTGTTTCTCTCAATTATTGTTTTTATTCAAACACCTGTTGGCCATGACCAGCTTTAGTGTGTAATGAGTCTGCCAAATACTCTCTTGGGTGTGTCAAATGACAAAAGTAAAACAATTTAATCTGTAGACCTTGATGTCCTTTATTCAAAGGAGAACTATCCATGGATTGGGGAGCTCAGTGTCTCACAAGCAGGGGAACACTCTGCTCCAGGGATTTTGGGTCAGAGGGAACAGGCAGGATTAGCTGGAAGGTCAGGGATTTCCTTACAAGGCCAGCAGGTCAATCAGGGAATAAGGAGATAGTGTTTGGCTTAGGTTGATTGGCTGGGGTTGCATATCTGATCTTATTTATAACAGGGAAATCATGACAGATTCCTCATGTTTGGGACCTGGCTGGCTGGGATATACGGTGTTTCTGGTCAAGGGCAGCACTTACAGGGACAGGAAAGTTAAGTTCAGTTAAGTTCAGTTTGCTGACTTGGCACCCCAGGCAGGATCGCCTCCATCCTGGGCCTGGAAATACATTTCAACAGGTGACAATTGTCTTCCTGTCCTCATTCTCTTCCTGCTGTGGTACTTCTGTGCTCTTCTCTAAGTAGTGCCAAAAGGTTGTATTTCTCTGAAATTGACACATGTTTAAAAAGGAGAAAACTCTTGAGCAACACAGAAAGAGTTGTCAAGTCTCCCCCCCTCCACCAATGTGAGAGTGGAGAGTTGTGAGCAAGACCCCATGGTCTCCAGGAAGAAAGAAATCAGGTGGCTCTTGAGGGAGCAGCACTTCCTGTCCCCCCAGGTCATTCCGCTGCTGCCATGAATGAAACTGCTCTGATGGCCCCAGACCTCAGCCCCAGGGGAGAGACGGGGGTCAGAGCAGGTGTGGACTCAGGCAGACCCTGTGTAAAGAGCCAGGTGCTGAAGCTTGGACCTTTCCATTGAACCTCTGAGAGGCTGACGTGCTTTCCCTGACCTGGGACAGCTCCCTTCTAACCATGGAGAATCTGAGATCTCATCCAGTTTGACTTCTTCCCTTAGTCACAGGGAATAAATTAGATGTACGTGTGCTGTCAACACCTAGTGAACGGGACAAGGTCAGAAAATCCAAAACAGGAAAGTCATTGATATATTTTAATGAGAGGATTGTGGGTAAAATATTCTTTCTTTTATCTTCAACTTATACCTTTATAACACTATGTGTTGAAAAAACAGTTAAAAAATAATTTTTCTTTGTTAGACAAATAGCCTCACGTTTAAAATCAAGTCATTAGTGTCATCCTGGGGAATTACACTTTGCTATGGAATCACAGAAACTTAGAACTTAAAGATGAAAAGTGTAGGGGCCCAGGGCAGGCTGCCCATGATGGACTACTTCAGATTATTCTGAATTAAAGATTATTCTTAGTTAAAATCAACAAAACCCAGCAGATGCAGGAAAAGCTTCTGCCTCCCCCTGAACTGCAGAAATTTACACTAGAAATTTACACTGGAACTCTTCTGCATAACTGGGCAATGTTGTTCTTCCAAACACCTCCTCTCACCTTCCTGCTCCTGGCCCCACTTTGTGTCCTCAGACCCTGCCTCTCTCCTTAGCTCATATAAGCTTCCTACTGCCTCATTGTCTTAGAATTTCCATGCCTATGTGAACTCCCCATACATATTTCTATTAAATTTGATTTTCTTCTGTTAATCTGTCTCATATCAATTTGATTCTAAGTCCAGCTAGAAGGACCAAAAGGGAAGGAAGGTCTTTCCGCAACAAAAGGAAAGCCTTCCCTCCAGAAGCCTCATTGTTCCTCATCTTTAAAGATGAGAAAACAGCTTCCCCAAAGCAGGAGACTCATTCAATATGACAGGACCATGAGCGGCTGAGGTGGGATTAGAACTCCTACCCCCTTCTCTCTACTGTGCGCACCTCTCATTGAGTGGACCTGGTATTTCAAACTCAGTCACTACATGCAGAGCACCCACCTCCCATCAGGCATGGGGCCAGGCCCCTTTCAAACATTAACTTCAATTTTGTAACCATGAAAATAATAAAATCTATGAAGCACACATGAGTATTGTCAGCCAACAGAGAATGACAGGCTTTTGGACATTCTTCACCAAGGACTCCTCTAAAAAGATTATCAATTCTGATAATCATTGAACCTGCTTTATTAGAAGAAATTAGGATCAGTTATGTTGGTCCACTTTGGCTCTCCTCAAAGCTAAATGTGTGTGTGTGTACGTGAGCACATAGCAAATCCGTTTGACAGAGGATTTCTGTTCCTCTAAAGCCAAAAGTTTGCCTCACATAGGGTTGCCAGAGTTAATGGGGAAAAAGTGCAATGTGTTATACAATATTTGGGGCATAAGTTACAAGAAATCAAATCCACAATGAGATATCACTCACACCTGTTTGAATGGCTATTGTCAAAAAGAGTACAAATACCAAGTGTCATCACAGAAGCTGGGAGGTGAGGGACACAGGGACTCGGGGTGACCGTCCTTTGCTCAGGGACCCCATGTGCGGGGGACAGGAGGCTGTCCCAGGAGCAGCTCTGAGAGCAGATGTTCCCAGGCAAGCGCAGTGTCTTGCAGTCCCGGAAAATCCTTGCTGGGACGGAAGTCTGATGGTTCCAAAATTAAGAAAGTAAAACTGCTGTCACACTAGAGTAGGAAGAAAATTCTTTTTTAAAAAAATTAATTTCAGAGAGAGAGAGACCACAAACAGGGGGAGGAGCAGAGGGAGAGTGAGGGAGAAAGAATCTCCAGCAGACTGCACGGCGGGTGGAGCCTGACGCAAGGCTCAATCCCAGGACCCTGAGATCATGACCCGAGTGTAAACCAAGAGTCGGATGCTTAACCGACTGAGCCACCAAGGTGCCTCAAGGAAAATTCTTAAAATAAAAAAGATCTAAGAGAAATCTCCTCCACCAAACTGTTAAAAGAAGTCATAGGCTACAGCACTGAAAAGTGTGCACTGTTGACACTAGACTTTATTCGTGGAGCCCAGGGGACCCTAGAAACGATGTGGGGAGAGAGGGAGTGGAAAAATCTTAAATTTCATCCTCCAGGCCTTATGTTGTTAGTGGTGATTATAATGTTGTTTATATGTATATTTTTATAAATTCATGTTGATAGTATTAGAAAGATTTCAGTGTAAGGGAAAAATGCAAATATATAATTTTTCACGTTTAGTAAAAACTCTATGGTCTATAATTTGAATCTATTTCCTCTAAAAAATACTCATTTTAGCTAACCACTGGAAAAAAAGAAAAAGAAAAAGAAAAGAAAGCAGTAATAATCCAGACACGAGCACTCCAAGCGTCTATGTTGTGGTATCAAATACCCTTTCTTACCACAAGTATCAGGCCTCAGTTGAGAAATGACACAATCATAAAAGAATCAATCACTTACCTGCCCGTTTCCATACAGACTATGTTTCAGGCTACACAGAGCTTGTGAATGACAGCTCTTCTCTATGGAATTATTACCACCACTAAGTGCAGGAGGAATCAGAGAGAATTCGAGAATTAGGAAATCGCCCCCAGGCACCCTCTAATGAGACACTGGACCAGACCAGTGTCCCAGGGAGTCCCCAGCTCCCTCACTGGCACTGGGGCTGCTCCCGCTGCCCTTCTGTGTCCCTCCCCCCCACTGCTGCCCCCTCCTCACCTCCCTCTGTCCCCATGGCTGTGTCCACACTGTTTCTTTGTCTCCTGTCCTGTTGCTCTCCGTCCCTCTGAGTCTTTCTCTCTCCGTCTCCTGTTCTAGCTGGGTCTCCTCCTGCTTTCTTTCTCTTTATCTCTCCTCTATCTCCTCCTGATCTCTCTCTCTCTGTGTCTCTCTCTATGTCTCTCATTTGTCTCTGTACTTCTGTCTCCCGACGTCTGCCCATCTCCACTCCCTAGTTCCTTCATCTATTGACATCTCTCTTATCTATTTTACATTCTATCTCTATTTCTCTACCCCTCTTTCCGTGGCCTCAGTAGCTACTTTAAATTCTATGTCATTCCATCTGTGTCATCTCTCTGATGACCACAGTCTGCTGCTCTCGGCACTGTCTTCATATGAGCCTCTTCTGTCCATCCTCCCTTTCTTCTCTCTGGTCCTCTTGTCTGGTCTCCTGGGGCCTGTGGGATGCTCGGGATGGTGGCGGGATGGGTCCAAGTTCAGAAATGTACATTTTTTCCTTTGGCTTCTCCTGATGATCACACCTATTATATGTCAAGACATCTGAATGATGATGGCGGTGATAGAACTGTCACCAACATTACTGTCTCAGGGACAAGGTCATCACATACACACTAGTGCTTATAATTCTACCTCAGCTGGCTGCGATGTGCTACCTAGGAACAGTATGAGAAATAGTCTGTTTATCATGACCGTCCTACGATTTCATGACCTGTAAATGGGTCTCTCTCTATATATTATTTTCTGACCACAGGGTGGCTGGTCTGTTGTGTTCTTAGTGAGCTTTGTGAGGGCACACACCTCTGTATGGTGAGCACTTGGAGAAATGCCTGGAAGATGCTATGTTTAATATATATGTATGAAATAATGTATGCTTTAGAAGTTTCGTACAAGAGTGTTAATAAAACTGAATTACACACTCTGCTTCTTGCATAGAGGATGAGGAGAAACTGTCAGTGAATAGGATTTTCATGTAGTCAGTCTGGGCTGAGACTTGGAAGGAAACGTGACTTTATGCAAATCACGACTCAACACACTGGACTAAAATAGGGGTTGACGGTGGAGGAGAGAGGAAGCCAGACGAGGGCCCAGTTCCTGCTCCCGGGCCCGGTGCTCCTCGGTGCCGCCCCGCAGCTTCCCAGAAAGCAACCCCATCTCCTGCTAGTGTTGTGGAAGGGCTGGCCCAGGACAGTTTCCAGAAGAGTCAAGGCGGGGCCTAGAAACCAGACTAACTTTTTAAAGGTCATAACAGAAATCACTGAATAATAACAAATATACTTTATTGAATGTGAAACATTGTGCATATTGATTCCTTCCCTGCAAGCATAATGCAGGTGATATTCATCCTATTCTGCAGATGAGACAGAGGATTAGGTAGGTTGGGTAACTTACTTGAGATTGTCCAGCTAAGACCGAGCACACCAAGAACTTCAAGTCACACAGGCTCTCAAAGCCTGTGTCCTATGTAACCTGCTAAGATGTTTGTGATTCAGGGATTGATTTCTGTCCTCACTGAGCTGTTGCTTTGAATGCAAATGTGATCTTGTTAGACTTCCCATTTGTTTTCAGTAATGAGCTTCCCACTTAGAAACTACAGTATTTTGCTTGTTCCTTACACTGACTTCTATCTCCCCCTGCTGGCCATTGTAGGTATGACACACACCTTATAGTCTATTGGAGGCCCGGTAAGTGAAGTAGTCTATTACAGCAAAGATCAGTTTAATGAGGGAAAGGGCCCAGAAATACTAGCCAGGAAACCCGTTTTTCCAACTCTGTACTCAGTGTACTTGGTACATCTGGGAAAATGGCTCATCCTTGCATGACCCCCATTTCCCAGCCTCAAATGAGAGGATCGACTGATATGTTTGGTCTCTTACGTACCTGTGAAAACTACAGAGATTTGCTTGTGAATAATGCATATTTACGTTTATATAAATGGCATAGCATTCCTGTCAATCCGTGTCTGTCCATCTGTCTGTCCCCCAGTTCACTGCTCCTCGGTACTGCTCCTGGTGCCCCTGGCTACAGCCACTGCGTTAATTCATCCACTGACAGTGACAGACACTCGTACTGCTGCCCAGACTGGCTTCACCAACAAGCCTGTCACCGACAGCTCAGGAGCTCTGCACGCTGGGAGTAAGCATTTCCCCGGGAATCTCATCCCAGGGTTGCTGGTCCCGGGAAATACACATCCACGTTTTCTATAACCGCCGTCCATCCTGTTATCTGACAGCGAAGTTTTTACCAGCCTGAGGGCTCCCACACAGCATCACGTTGTCTGAGGAGGTTCTGGGCTCCTGTCTAATGATGAGGAAGCTGAGGGTCTCTGTTTACACCGGGTGTCCATGAAGTGTCTCCCTCAGAGATGAGCTTCTCCGCGTGCTTTAGGTGCAGCAAAGGGGAGGCTGGCTCGCAGAGGCTACAGCGCACAGCAGAGCCAGGCCTCCTGTGCTGTTGCCGGGCCCCCCATGTCCTGCCTGTGAGCCCTGGAGTCAGTGCTCCTACCGCTGTTTCTCAGCTCCTCATCTGCAGACAGGAAAATCAGCAGCTACCTCAAAGGTTCATGAAGATTTAGTAATGTACAACATGCAGAACAGTAAGGACCGTGTTGGGCAAATGAAATTTGTTAGTTATGATTATATTTAATATTAATAATAACTTATTAATCTTATAAATACAAATATGCATAATACAAATATTATTATAACACATTATTATAAATATATTATAAAAGCAAATAAAGACAAAATGATATATACATTAAATTATTAAAATTAAGATTATAGTAATTGTCATTAATTACTTGTTGACTTGAATGTATTTATGTCTCTTAGGTGTTTATCTCTTGTGAGTTTTACCTATCACAAATATCCTGAGCTAATCTATCTTCTGTCTAAAGTTGGTGTAAAGCACTTTGATTAAACAGAGTTCCTCAATTTTGTAGTCAATCTCTTGTTGACCACATATTTTGCATACTTTGGAGTCCTGTTTAAGAAAACCTGTCTCTCTCCAGCACCATGAAAGCGTTCTCTCATTTCTTGTGATATTCAGTTTGAGATTTGAGTCCAGGCCAATCCTGCAATTAGTGTGTCTTGACTTCTGTGAACTCATCCATCCCTCAGTCTCTCCTTTATTTGCTCCTTGCACGTGTACATACGATCCCTGCAGCAGATTCAGAACACAGAGCAGGGCGGTAGAGACTTTATCAGTTACTGGGGAAATGAAGAAGTGAGTTGTATTGATTTTACACGGAATTCAGTAAGAAATGCGAGTGGGTGCTGGCAGAGAAGTGAACACGTGGAGAACGCTAATGATGTTCCTTCCTGATGAGCTTACATTGAATACAGAGTTACATAGCAGAAAAAAAAAAGTAATCGAAGGAAAGATATTAAGAATTCCCTTGTATAGGCATTGGGCCAGTGATTGGACATTTCTCTTCTATGTGATCTATTAATTTTATGCTCCTATAAACATAAACTTGTTAGAGGAAAAGTGACCACAAAATGTGGCTGGTATGAGAAGTAATTGCTGATTATGAAGGTTGTCAGATTTTTGGTGATATGTAGATGTTAGTACTAAATTGCACCTCATGTCAGTCTGTAAACTTAATGAGTATCAGAATGTAAAATGCCTCCTCTTCCAGGAAGCTCACTCTGACTGCAAGGCCTGTGTGTGTGTGTGTGTGGTGATTTGCTAATCAATGCTGACTCTGCAGCTGTGTTAATACTTACAGAGCTTCACACCGGATGTCCCCTGACCCCATTCTGTCAGTCAGGCTCCTGTTGGCATCACTCTGGGCAGGTGTCATGTTGCTAGGAACCCTATTTGGGGGTTGAGGGACAAGGTCCTGCGGGATGATCTCTGGGCTCCCGACCACTAGGGGGAGCCAGGCCTCTGCATTTCAGGGGTCCCTTCTGTGGAGAGGGTGCCTTTGCATGTTGCACCTTGTGGAGGACAAAACTTAGGTTCCCAGCACACTAGCCTCCTAGACTCTGGGAGGAGGGAGAGCACCAGTAGCCAGGGAGGGATCAGGCGCCACGGAGAAGCCCACGTTGGCCCAGTGCGCGTTCAGGGGCCGGAGACAGAGTGATGTGGGCAGGAGCCGGGCCTGGCTGAGCTTTTCCAGGCATTAGGAGCTTCTGGCTCAGACAGATGTGTTTGGGGGCAGGTGTCTTCCACATGTAAAATGTCTAATTCAAATGGTGCTGGGTTATGTGCCCGTCAGCTGACGACAGCAGTGACCAGTGCCTTTTTACTCGCAAAGTGATCCTGTCACAGGTCCAGCCTCCCACGTGTTCTGTACCATCACCGTCTATAATGGTGAAGCCTCGTTTTCCAGTGTGAGCTCCCGGAAACTGCATTTCCCTCTCCTGGTCACGTCTGTCCTTCCAGTTTTTCTCTAGGAACTTTCGGCTGTGTGCTCCCCATCATTCCGTGCCTCCTCGCCTGAATGGAGACGTGGTACCTGGATCTTAAAGTGTTACCTCAAGAGGCAGAAGAGGAACCAGTAAGTGTCCCCCCAAGTTAGGCTCCTGAGACTGGCTAGGGACCGAGCTAGAAGGAAGACCCTGGGAGTGCTGATTGGAACGGAGTCCCACTCGGGGGGTGAGGTGGATCTCGGGTCTCCATCCTTCCGTGGGCCCAGCAGAAATCCAGAGCAGGTGGAGGACAGGATGGGGAGAGAACGTGGCTCCTCTCTTGAGCTGTCAGGCCAGGCTTCCCTAGAAGACAGTGTGAGCCCTGGGGAAAAGCCCCTTCCAACACCAGAAACAGCCAGCACCTCTGTCCCTGGGATCACAGTCCTAGGACACTAAGCACTTTGTGCATCTGAACAGCCCGGTTCCTCAGGGACAGAGAGATGGAAACCAGTCAGGCTGAGCTGAGACAGCAACTCTAAGAGTCAGAGACCCTCCAGGGTCTCCCGTGGCTTCCATAGGGCAGGTGGTGGCTTTGAGGGGCCACCATCAGCACAGGTGGTGCCTGGAGTGGGATGAGTTGTGGGTGAGGGAGGAGGGAGACAGCCAGCCAGACAAATGCTCAGTCACCTCAGGTTTCCCCCCATTCCTGTGAGGAACAGAGGGGTTCCTAGCGCTGTGGGATCCTGAGCCCTGCCAGGGGTTTTCATCACCTGTGGGCTTTGAGACCCCCGGACATTGACCTGGAAGCCCCATGATGGACTGAGCTGCATGGTTCATTATTGGGCTGGAATTTTTCTTTGCATGATGGCCTGAGTGGAAGCCCAGGGGTTATACCTGCCCTCTTGCTGGTGACATGATTGAGGCTCAATGCAGAGACCCAGGATGTTTCAACACATGCTGTGATTATGCTCTGTCAGCATCTGGCTCGGTTTGCCTTGCCTAATAGGAAAAGAAGTTCTCCTGTCCTAGAGAAAGTAAAGCATGGCTATAACTTCAAGTAACAGTGGAGAAAAAATAACCTTGTATATGGTTTTATTTTGGATAATCGCATTTATAGTGTAGAAATCTATAAGGACAGAATTATGGTTCAAGAGTAATTTTATTTTTTTTTATTTTTTAATATTTTATTTATTTATTTGACCGAGAGAGACACAGCGAGAGAGGGAACACAAGCAGAGGGAGTGGGAGAGAGAGAAGCAGGCTTCCCGCCGAGCAGGGAGCCCGATGTGGGGCTCGATCCCAGGACCCCGGGATCATGACCTGAGCCGAAGGCAGACGCTTAACGACTGAGCCACCCAGGCGCCCCGGTTCAAGAGTAATTTTAAATCACCTGAATCAGATCAAGATAAGACTTATCCTGTGCCCTCTGTTCTTCTATGAGAAACTTATCACGGAGCAGCGGGAGGGACAGCTAATGGAAGTCAGTTTTGTAATTGTGTGTAAACATCAAATTGAGCTTGGTTAAATGCATATCAACTATTAATGTGACTGAAGCTTGAATGCTTATGTGACTCAGTCAATTTCAGAGGCACTAATACAGCAGAACTCAGGATGAATGAAACACCGAGAGCACCTGTGTTCTCAGGCTCAGTAGCAGGTGGTATATACACCCGGCTCCTGGAATGAGGCTGGTGCTCCTCCAGCTTCTTCCAGTGTTACCCCCACCCCCCGGGGCCCTGAGCCTCACTGTGATGGTCCCTCTCATCATGTGTGAGTGTGCCGAACTCCCACATCGGGCTTCCTCCTCTTTTCTGTCCTCTTGTAATTCCCTCCTTTTGGTGGGGACCATTTTATTGAATAAATATTTCTTCACCATTGTAACAGCACTTTATACATTTGTAAAAGGCTATCCATTTATTGTGCTTTACAATTGACATTTCTCTAACAAAATGCATACTATAGGCCATTTGTTTGACCTAATCAGGGATTTTGATTTGCTCTGTGCTTTGGTTTTGATATTGTTGATTTCTGCAGGGAGGAAGGTATTCCCTAGGGAAAGATGCCACAAATACTGAGTCAGAGTCACTGAGGAATTCATTGAATTGTTGATTTATTATATTGTACACCTGAAACTAATATAACACTATATGTTAATTATACTTTAGTTTTTTAAGAAAGAGCTTGTTTCTCCCTGTTCTCACTGACACATCCTAGAGGTTGTCTGTTTGGTGACAGACATTGTAGCAGGTATGAAGTGGTGTGTCCTTGTTGGTTTCATTTGCCCCTGTGGACTGAATGTTGAAAATATTTTCAGGTGCTTAAGTATTTCATATACCTCCTTTGGAGAAATGTGTATTTTAAGCCTCCTAATATATATTTATTTTTTTATTATGTTATGTTAATCACCATACATTACATCATTAGTTTTTGATGTAGTGTTCCATGATTCATTATTTGTGTATAACACCCAGTGCTCCATGCAGAATGTGCCCTCTTTAATACCTGTGACCAGGCTAACCCATCCTCCCACCCCCCTCCCCTCTAGAACCCTCAGTTTGTTTCTCAGGGTCCATAGTCTCTCATGGTTCGTCTCCCCCTCCGATTTCCCCCGCTTCATTCTTCCCCTCCTGCTATCTTCTTCTTTTTTTTTTTTTTAACATATAATGTATTATTTGTTTCAGAGGTACAGGTCTGTGAGTTATATTCTTTTTTATCTTATTCAGTTGTAAGAATTCTTAATACATTCTTTATACATTCATGGTTTTCTAATTTTTTTAAAAAACATTTGTAATAGTTGCATTGAGGTCTTTGCTAAAGAAAATATCTGGACACACTCAAGGACAGTTTGTATTGAGTTGTGGTGGGGTTTCCCCCTAATAATATTGGCACTTTTCCAATTCTTTGCCTGTCCTATTTTGAGTGCTGTGAATTGTGTAAGACTGTTGAATCACAGACCTGTACCTATTTTGTTTGTTGAAAATATTTTGTTGAAATTATATTGTAGCAACTCTAGATTGTGAGTTTTCCCTAAAAGGTTGCTTTCATTTCTGTTTGTATGCTGAGAAAGTTGCTTGGACTTAATCTGTGATATTATATCCTGCAGTATGTGGCTACCTTTGACTCTCCTGTTTTCTTTTTAAATTATTTTCTTCCTCAGCCTAGCTTCCTGGGCATCACCCATGTCTACATAGCTTAGTAGTCACCAAGATTACCTAGGGTTGTGTCCCAGGAACTTGATTAAGACTTCCATCTTCTGTCAAATGGTTTTGTTGTAGGTATTGGGTAGCACTTTCATATTTTAGGCAATTAGCACATAGACCATATGTGCTAAAGGGTAAGTCTTCCGAGCTTATACTTTTTCTGCGTCTTTTGATGGCTCCTCTGCAAATGCAGATCACCTCAAGGTCGGCCAGCAGTGTGTGGCTGTCTTGGGCTCTTTTGAATCTCTCTAAGCATGCACACAGCTTCAGCCAAGCACATGCTTGCTGCAGCCATGACCACAACCTCAGCAGAGCCCCTGGCCTTCCTGCTTGCACACCACACAGCTTGTCAGCTCGCCTTCACGTTACTCCCCACCCCAAATTAACTCAGCTCCTTACACTGTGTAACTCTGCTGCCAGTTCTCATGGCCTGTCCTATCTTGGACGAACCTTTATGCCTATGATGCTGGCTGTTGGGAGGGGGAAGAATGGGAGCCACTGTAGGCAAAAAACACCATTGTTGTCTCCTGAATTCTGCAGTTTTTCAAGCATAAACAATCCTCAGACTGTTGCATACATTTGGGCATTTCCCAGCCACTGAAATGGTTAGTTTTGTTGATCTAATCCAGGTTTATTTTTGTCATCCATGAGAAGATGTGTTGACCATAGCCAGAGGGCCTTACTAACATTCACTTTTAAATTGTGCAAAGCATACACATTATTATGTTTTAATTAAATGGTTGGCTTTATTTAGGACTCCCAAATAATTCCAAGACATGTCAGCTCCTTGTGGCTCAAATGCCATTAGCTTGACAGGTGGAAAGTAAGCCCGGAAACAGGAAGATGTGGTATGATCATCTTCCTCAGACTCAATTCCAAGTGAGAAGGCATTTAATCTGCCCCAGTGTCTCTACAGCAGTTTAATAGGCTGGAGGGTGAAGGCTTCCAACCGTCATACACATATCTACTTATGTTACCACAGACTTCACCTGAACTGTGAAGTTAAGATGTGGGACAAATCTTTTAAGATTCTCTCTCATTTATTCTCCTCTACCAGATAGGTTCTTGGTGATAATGCAGGCAGACATTCTCAGGAGAAGAAAATATCTTATTTAAGGTATATTATCTGACAAGAGGAAAGCAATTGTGAGGCAGGCTGCTTCCTTTGTGTGTGAGTAGGCTCTATCCCTCACCTGCTACCTTGTCTTCCCATGGCTACTCTTTTTTATGTCCTTTCCCTGAATGTGAGAGTAACACAAGCTTTTTGTAAAAATGTGCATAGAACAAGAATCACAGAACCTGTCCTTCAAACTCTGTGACCACATCACTGCTGACAGTTTAATTTGTCTCTTCTTCATTTTGTGTTTGTATGTTCACATAATTGTGGTCACACAGCCAATATTATTTATACCCTGTTTTAAAAATTATAATGTAAAAGTAATAAAGTCATTTTGCTGTAGAAATTTTGGAATATCCAGAAATGATTGAAGTCACCTGGGTATTTTCTTCTTGTCTTTCTGATTTGCAAATATGTATTTAGGTTTTTATTTTTATAAATATGGTCCTATGGGATATTTACCATACTGTTGTATACTACATAAATATAATTTTAAGAGGACGCAAAATATTGTGGGGAAATATTATAAATATTTAACTTTTCTTCTACTTTCATTTAGATTTTTTTCCTGATTTTAGAGAAAAAAATGTACATAACGGAAAACAAGTATTATTTCACCAGAGATATTTCCTGAAGAAATAACTACAGATTTTAATGACAGAGTCAAATGTGCATTTCTACAAGTCAGATGAGTTCCATCTGTGCTGCTCTGAGAATGGACCAAATGACAGAAGTGCCACCAGGAGGGGTGCGGGAGGTTGAGGCTTAACCAGAAAGAGTTTCTTAAGGTGGAGAAAGGGGCAAGGAGGGTCTGCAGATTCTGGCCTTTGGACCCAAATCTCAAGAATTCAGTGGTGTGGTCACAGAATATCCTGTGTCAAGAGGAGAGTCACATATACACCATGCACACAGATGATGTCTAAGCAAGAGGTGAGCTTACAATTTACCCTGATAAAGAGCTCTTTCCCATGCATGCTGGGCTGAAGCTGTAGCATGGAAGCCAAAGCTCACCCAGAGGTTGGCTCTCAAGCACAGACTAAGAGGAGTGAAGTCTATGGTGAGAATGTGCTGTGAAGTCAGACTGTGAAAGTTAGGGTGGTGATCTCAGAAACAGAGTTTTGTTTCCACCAAGGACTAGACAGAGTGGATCCCGGGACTGGGCACCTTCTCTCTATCCTGCTTGGGTGGTGTGGGGAGTGGGGACACTTGCTCTTTATACTCACATTACTGAACTGTCCTCCTCTGCTGGACCCCCAGCATACTTGTATGATGTGTATGTCTTCTATTGAGCCTTGCTCAGCCTGACTCTATAGCCACTTGTCCCAATACAAGGACTGAGATGACTCAGTCTATGACATTCAATGACAGAGTTGAACTCAGGGCCTCCATATGTCTGTGTTCTTGTGAGGAAAGAAGCACCTGCTGTTGTGATGTCTACAGTCTACTTGTGCTGGTAGCTTCATGGGCGTGGGTCTCGTGTCACCCTGTCCACACTGACAAAATGAGACAGAAAGTCAGAGCCTCAGTAAATCACCTGCCATGCAAAAATGCAGATCCTGGTGGAATGTCGGGGATCACCTAATGCTACAAGAAGTCTGTGTGCTGTTTCCTTCAGAGCAGTGTCATCGGAGTGGACTGAGGGAGCAGCGTCTCAATAGTCCTGGTCATACGATCCCAACTCACATAGCAGGTACTGGAATGAACGTGGTATAAAATAGGGGGACACCCCACCCACAGCCTCACAGTATGTTTGACAGCATGAGCATGTGCAGATGGATATGTTCTTTCCATTAGCTGTGGCCTTTTGGAAGTGAGCAAAGTCAGCTGTGGTTTAACTGTCCTTATTTCATCTTCCAACACCCGAGCCACCGCTTGCACAGCCCCAACCAGCAGGGGCCGGTTTGACTTCAAGCATTTTCCACGAATCAACCACATTTGACAGAGCACGTTGACAAAAAGAGCCTGAGAAAATAAACACCATCACCACACCAGCGCCCTCCTGCCCCCCACACTGTCTCCTGCACCACCACCCTCCCCCTCTTCACACCTCCCAGTCCAGGGCAGCCCAGGTCCAGTTGGGGAAGGAAGGTGCTAAGGAGTTGGAAGCCACGGTAGACACTGCCTAGGGGTCCCAGCAGTGACATCAGCCCACACAGCTTTAGTCTCTGCTAGTTCCCCTCTGTGCCTCTGTGCTTTCCACGTGCAGAAACAGTTCCATATCTCTAAGTAGAGGCCCAGGCATTTGTCCAAACAGATCTGAACAAATTTTTGAGAATCAAAGAGTAGATTGAACTTAAATTTCTTCTTCCTTTATCTGCTGGGTCTTATGTTGTTTCCACAGGGAACCTCTACTTGGTTTCCAAAAGCACCTGTTTCACAGAAACTGAAGCTGATTGTAAGTAAACAAAAAAAATCCATCCCAATTTGAAATGAGGCATTGTTTGAATTCTAATATATAAAAGTTATTACACTAAATGCATTCATAGTGAAAACAGAAAAATATACAACCACTAATTTTTTCACCAACTTACCACACACTGAACATTTTGTTTTACACCCATGTTTGTAGAAATATACACATACATGTAAATGAATGTCCAATTTGTAGTGTGTGTGCGTGTGTGTTTCTGTTATTTCTAACTTAGAGTTGCCAACAGTAGATGCAAATGCTATTGAGGACTTGCATGTACCCAACAAAATCAAATCATCACATCTACACAACTCCAGGAGACAGAGCACACTGTATCTTCATTTTACAGTTGATAAAATTATGGCACAGAGAGTTCATATAGCTATAGACTCAAGCCCTTGGGATTCAAAGTTCAAACTCTTAACCCCTCCACCACCCCACCCTTCCAGTGTTAGTGCAGCTCTCATGGGGTTCTTGTGAGATCAGGAAACATGGTGTCCGTGACACACTGGGATAGGTCTGAGCACGCCCGCCAGTCATGCGAAATATTATACTGTCACCGCCAGAGTGTCTTACACAAAATGAGTCTGAATCTGCTGATCTTTGAAGGAGAAATAGCCTGGGCACCTCCACTGGTTGTGACTCCCTTGGGGCCAGTGCCCCAAAGAAGGCATCATAAGGACTATGTGAGGGAAAGAATTAGAAAAGTAGAATTGACCATTATTACAACCAATGCTGAATTGGTTGGCTCAGTTGTCATGCTGTCCCTTACGTGGGACTCTCAGTTAGATTGCACCAAATGAAAGAACACAGAAGCAAAAGTAGATTTTTTATTTCTTTTATTGTGCCCATTATGAAAAACAGTAAAGCTTCAGGTAGCAAGGATGGTGGCTTCCAGGTATGTAAAATAAAAGGCTTCCAGGTAATCATCCAAGGGACTGCATGCTTCTGTACTCAGAGGCATGGGGACTGGGTGGCTGAGGAGCTGGTGGACATTAAGGAGAGAGTGGTGCTAAAGCCCCTGTGGCCCCCCGGTCTCACCCCTGAGTCATGGCAGCATTTGTTCTTGCTGTAGAGTGAAAGTTTCTGTTTTCCCAGTGGTTTGTAAACCTGTTCTTCAGTAATGACACAGTAGAAAAAGACACATGTGAACTGAAATAACCCAATCTCAGAAAGGAGCCACATTAGATCACTAGCAGACACTTTTAGGGACAATAGCCAGTGGGAAGAAGTGGAACTTTGGTGCCACCATGTGTTAGGAACTCTTTCCATTGCCATAGAGTGCTGGTCTCCCAAGCAGACAGATGGCGATGATGGTGGAGTAGACCAGGCTCTTCACAAGGAGGAGGAGGTAGGTGTAATAGGCAGAGGTGTTCATGAGTTGCAGCTGCAGAGTGTCTGAAAGAAGCATTTTATTAATTTCATGTGTTGTTCTGAAAGGCTAGGACTTATTAATGGGAGAGAGGTGACAGTATACATTTCTGATGACTTAGTTGAAGTGACACTCACACCAGCACAATGGATAGTAAACACCTACATCACCATCACCACCACCACTACCACCACTGAGACAACTCAGAACCCAGTTTGCAGGTCAAGTAAGTCAAACACGTGTGAAATTCACCTAGAATTTCCAAGGTATTAAAAAGTAAAGTTGTGTTTATAATGAATGAATCCAATGGGAAAAAAGGCATTGGTGATAAATATCTTTTAGCATTTCTTCAACCCCACTGTGTCTCTAAGTAAGAATAAGAGGCACTATCCATTAAGTACAAGCTAAATGTCACTTATTTTGAGAACTTTGTGTGCAAAGCTTAAATCTTATTTAATTTTCCAATAACCTTTGAGATTATAATTTTCATTCCCATTTTACAAATAAACTGGACAGAGAGAGAAGCCATTTGCCTGATTCCATGCAACTAGTAAATACTAGAATCCAGATTTCAATCCCTGCAACACAGCATTTAAGAAGACTTTTGCAGCTGCTCTGTAATTCTGCATCTCCAAGTGCAATAAATACCAACAACTTCAAAATGATGAAGCAAAACTATAAAGTGGGATGAAGATGATAATGAAGAAGATGATGATGATGATGATGATGATTAGAGTCAAGAAGTCCCTTGATATTGAACATGGAGGGTGGATCAGCAGGGCTAGAACCAATGCTCTTCATCATTACCTTTGTTCAAATGGGGAGAAAGAGCCAGGAGCTAGTACTTATGATGTAGCATCTAAATGAGATGCCTATGCATTCTACATTCTACATATGCCATGTAATATCTTCTATAACTGAATTAGGTGGTATTTGTGTCATTTTTGGTGGGTTCAAAAAAATGTAAATAGTTTACCCATACTCATGCAGCTGATAATTAAAAGAATGGAGTTTAAGTCCAGTCTGTGACACTTGAAACCCAGGACTCACATCCCCTCCTGTGTGCACCTGTCTCAGGGCCTTGGCTTTGGGATTTCAGGAAGGATAAAAACTAAGGAAGTACATGAACTCTTGATTCAGATGGTCTGGGATGAAGCCATCGATCTCACTGTGTAGCATGGAGACTTAAATAATTTCTGTTCATTGCCTTCATGTGTAAAATGGGAATAAACTTGGCAGTGACTCTTACGGGAATTAAACAAAACGCACTTACAGGGCAGCAAAACACCTTCTGTACAAGAAGCTCTCAGTGTCAGTTCATGTTATTAACCACCAGCAAGAACAAAGACTTAAAAATACCTAGAAGCAACTTGATATCATGTTTTCCTCAGTCAGTAGAAACAAAGGTCACAGAAGTGAATGAAGTCCATTGTTGAAAGAATTCAGAGCACATCACTGCACCCCTAATTTATAGTCCTCTCACACCCAAACCTGCATTTACTGTGTGAAGAACACTCCTGAGAAATGATGGATTGACTTTAAATATCACTCAATCTATTTTGCAAGATTTAGCCGTTCTGAGGTTTCTCCCTGAAGCCAGGGAAGTTCAAAAGTTATGTTGATCAGTTGGAAAAAATGCTATAGCATAACATAAAGGCAAACATAGACAAAAACTTACTGTTTTCATCATTCAGAGAATCTTTTGTGGAGTTAATAACAGTGAGCTCTAAAAGAAATGAAAACATGTATTACTCAATTGTTCATCTCCTTCTTTGACATTGTCTGGGCTGTGGATAGATGATAGATAGATGACAGATAAATGATGATAGATAGATGATGATAGATAGATAGATAGATGATAGATAGGTAGATAGATAGATGATAAATAGATAACAGTTAGTCAACAGAGAGGACAGCCATTACTAATTTGAGCCCCACAATTCCCGAAATGGTTGGTCTGATTCTGTGTAATTCAGTAGATTCAGTGAGTAAGTTCCTAGTGCTGACTTGGAAATTCCCATGTCCACAGGTTAAAGGTTGCAGTTCTGGGTGTTGAAATGGCACTTGGGTAGGTATGAAGACATGGTTTACTGACTTGTGGTCTTAAACTAAATGAGTACATTTTGAGCCTGTGGTTTTCCTTTTTAACAACCCTGCCTTTTGATCAAACTCTTAGCTTAACTGAGAGATAGGATCAAAATTGAAGGCATTAACACCACTCCCAGCAACTGCTCTGAAGTTCTCACAGTTTCTGTTGTTACTCTAGGTGATATTCACAGGTATTCACCTTTTTGCTTAACCCTCGTGATGTTCCCAGGTTACCACTTCAGTTTTACAATTTTTGAGTTGGTCATTCTCTTCATTCTTTGTGATGTTCCAGTCTTAAAAAGATCATTTGCTTAGAGATTACTGGCTTTGAATTTGCATGCCAAGCTTTTGAGAGAACATAAAACACCAGGCAGATTGCTATGATGCCTATAAACAGGTTAATTCCCCATATTTGGAGTGCTATTTGATGCCATGGTCTCAAGACTCAAAGCAATTAAAGTCAAATAAGTAAGAAAGACCCTGCTGAAGAAGCCCCTCTGTTAAGCCAAGTGGTTTGCACCCTGATCTGATCTTATTGGGTTTTAACTTCCCCAATAGTGTTCATCTGAGTATAGCACATGGTGCTGCCTACAGCACAGATCCAGCCTTGCTCAGCTGAGTCATAATCAAGGGCTATCTTACTTTCAAGAACTGCTTTGGTCAGAGTCTAAGGATTTTTATTGGTTACCCATTGCTTTCGGAGGGATTCTGCAACAATTTTAAGAATGGAGGAGAAAGTCTTGATCATACCTCATTTCCAGCTATCCCTAACCAGGGAAGTAGGGCCAGCCAAAGGAGTGAATCCTGGTGGCTTCTTGGTAGTCCTACTAACTTAGGATATATCTTTAGGGGAGTCAACCAATGAGATGTCTTATTTACCTTGAGAAAAATTAGGACTAGGGTTAGATTTTCTGCTAGCCTGAAATAAAATATTGCTCTAAATTCCAGAGGTTAACCCCCTTGGCAATGACCAGGGAAATATAGGCTATTGCCAGAGTAAAAGAAAAAAGGGAGAAAGGATTTCATATTTAGTTAAAGTATGAAGTCTTGAACCCCTGTTTAGGTGAAAGCAGTCTGTTTGGATGTCAGCTACTTTTCTTACTCTAAATTGATTCAGAAACTCTATGTCTGGGCAGGACCAGGTGTCAGGTGGAGACTTCTGTAGCTGTGAGATGTGTACAAGGTTCAACCTTTAGGTTTTTTTTTTATTTAATTTAATTGTATTATGTTATGTTAGTCACCATACACTACATCATTAGTTTTTGATGTAGTGTTCCAGGATTCACTGTTTCTGTATAACTCCCAGTCCTCCATGCAATACATGCCCTCCTTAATACCCATCACCGGGCTAACCCATCCCCCTACCCCCTCCCCTCTAAAACCCTCAGTTTGTTTCTCAGGGTCCATAGTCTCTCATGGTTCGTCTCCCCCTCTGATTTCCCCCTCTTCATTTTTCCCTTCCTTCTCCTAATGTCCTCCATGCTATTCCTTATGTTCCACAAATAAGTGAAACCATATGATAATTGACTTTCTCTGTTTGACTTATTTCACTTAGCATAATCTCCTCCAGTCCCACCCATGTTGTTGTAAAAGTTGGGTATTCATCCTTTCTGATGGCTGAGTAATATTCCATTGTATATATGGACCACATCTTCTTTATCCATTCGTCTGTTGAAGGGCATCTCGGCTCTTTCCACAGTTTGGCTATTGCAGACATTGTTGCTATAAACATTGGGGTGCATATGGCCCTTCTTTTCACTACATCTGTGTCTTTGGGGTAAATACCCAGGAGTGCAATTGCTGGGTCATAGGGTAGCTCTATTTTTAATTTTTTGAGGAACCTCCACACTGTTTAGTTTTACAGCAGGAGCACTTGGTAAGGTCCCTCATCTACTGGGATGTCGAGGGCTGTCTTCCTCTGATGTTGTGTCTAAAGTACCTAATCACCAGGCTGCAACCTGTGACTGAGAGAATCCTTTTAATTGTGAACTAGGAAGGCTTCCGTAACCTGGTGATGACAGGCTTGAGTGTCAGACATTGGAGACTTACACTAGCTGATCAGACTAACAGGCGACACAAAGGATGAGCAGGAGGTTGTACACTGAGACAATTCCAGGAACGTTGCAAGATTTTCCTAAAGGCTCCTATGATTTGCCCAGTGAAGTAGGTGCCCTGGTCATTGGAGATCACAGAAGGTGTGCCCCAAGGGGGAAACCCATTTTTAACAGTGTCTTTACCACAGTGCAGGCATCAGGGAAAGGCAGAAAATATACACACAATGACAAGGGAATATTGACAACCCACACTAAGTGGCAGTGGAATGAAATCCAACTGCAGATGTTCAAAGAGTCCAGAGGGAGGAGGCATGAAGCCTCCGGAGAGTAAACAGTTTTTCCCGGACTATGGATCTGACAGGTTAGACATTGATGGTAAACTGTTATGTACTTTTGGGGTCTCCAACGTGATGGTTACCAAGCCAGTTCCTCAAGACACAAAAGAAGCTTTTATGATTTTGCAACTTTGGGCTCACCTGGGTAGCTCAGTCAGTTAAGCATCTGCCTCAGCTCAGGTCCTGATCCCAGGTTGCTGGGATCCAGTCCTGCATCAGATTCCCGGCTCAGCAGGAAGTCTGCTTTTCCTTCTTCCTCTGCCCCCCAACTCGTTATCTCTCTCTCAAATAAATAAAATAAAATCTTTAAAAATAAAGATTTTGCAATTTTGCTACATATCTTTAATCTGGGACTGTAGTTCTTAGGTGAAAAATAAACAGATATATCAGAAAAAAAAATAATATTTAAAAATTAAAAAAAGAAAAATAAACAGGTATATCAGAGAGTGGTGAGCTAATCTCTTTAGAATTTAAGGATACCATTAGTTAAGAATTTGGGCACTGGGTGTTATACAAAAACAATGGATCGTGGATCACCACATCAAAAACTAATGATGTAGTGTATGGTGACTAACATAACATAATAAAATTTAAAAAATTAAAAAAAATAAAAATAGTATACTATTTTTCTGGCATTCGTAAAAAAAAAAAAAAAAGAATTTGAGCTTCTCAGAGCCAAAAAACACCTAAAAGGAATGTGTCTGGTATTGAGAACTTTGTGTTTTACAGTGTAGCTCCTTGCACAGGAGTTTTCTTGAGGTTGATGGGTACCTAGTGCTGATACAACCCATTTCCTGACTAACTCATACAATCAAGGGAGTGTTCTTGAGGTAGCAAATGCTTCAGGTAGCAAATGCTCTTACAACCTCTAAATGCTTGACTCATGCCCACCAATTTCTGTGGCTTTTTCCACCTTCCTGTTCCTCTGTTGGCAGTAGCCTTTATCTACACTGAAGACTAAAATTATGTGCACATTAGTGTACAGACAGTAAGAGATGTTACTGAGTTTTGACCACAGGAAGACTCTGTGTGCACCACCACCAATTCTCCTGGAAACTTACTGAGGTTTCCACCTGGGGAACTTGGTCTGAAAGGTTAGGGGCTTGGCTGTGAGCCAACCCTTCTGCCAGTTCAGTTAGACTCTGGGCAAATATACCAGTTCAACAGAGCTCCAGACAAACATGCTAGCATAACACTCTGCCAGCCCAAGCTGGCTTGCCCTGCAAAGCAAAGTCAGTTAGATTAGGAGTTTGAACACAAAGAGAATGGAGCTTAGAACCAAGAAGAACTCACCCACAGCCCCTGGAACAGGCGAGAAGGATTGTGAACTCAAAGGGCTCACAGTTACCACCTCTGTGTTTTGCTTTGTCTCTGAAGGCCCCTGGGAGTCCACTTCGGATTCCATCGCTGCCATCAAATCTGTTAAAGAACAAAAATTCAACTAAGTAAATGTTAAAGATCTAATGGCGCTATTAATCAGTCAATTAATGAATCACACAGCATCCCATCTAGCAAGTAGAGGGGAGCTCAAAAGGATTACAGGAAAGGAAAAGGTTTTAACAATAGAGAGGAAGCAGAAAAAAAGAAAATTCAAAGAATCCATTGTTTTAGGCAAGGTCACCCTCTGGAGGGGAAAGAAAGGGGTGTTTCATGGTGCTGACCACGAAATTCCCATGTTGACTGGCTAAAGGTTACTCTTTTGGGGGGTTAAATTGCACTCATGTTAGGGATTAAGTCTTGGTTTAGTGACTTGAGCCTTAAACTAAGTGGGTTTTCTTCAACACTCTAAGAACACAAAGACTTACTTCAGAAATGTAAACTTGTATATAGAAAGCTCTTCACACGTCTTCTTATGTGCTTGTTCCCCACTGCTTAAAAAGTGCTTGTGAACCACAAAGTACAAACTTGTTCCTTCTTATGGGCCCTCTGGGGCCTTGGTCTGTGATGTTAACGCCAGGACTTGATTTCTGAGTCTAGTGAGTTATTTGATCACAGCAGGGCCAGGGCACTTTAGCCGTCCACCCACACTATCTAAATATGTCCGGCATCTACACCAATTGGGTTCCTTTGGGACACCATGCCTGAATTATGCCTGAATCATGAGTGACACTGAGTGATTAGGAAAAGTGTATTCTCTCTACTGTAGTGATCCTCCTTGGGACAGTAGTTCATCCTGCATGCCTACCAGGCCTGGCACACACTAGGACTGCAATAATGTTTGCTGAGTAGCTTTACCAATGGTAAGAAATACATTCATTGTGTAGTTTCAAAGAACCTTTATACATGCAAGCCTCACCCAGTCTTTACTTACTAAACTTCACCTTTTGCTGATATATAAAATTCAAATCTGAAAAACTCAAGACCATACTAAGACCTCAGTAGCCTAATTACTATTCTGGTTGAGCTATGATTCGGCTCCATCAAATGAACAGCGTTTTTCCCCTATAACTCATTGTTTATGGGTCATACTTTGAGTAGAGCAAAATTGAAGTGAGAAGGATTGTGATGTTCAGAAAAACATTCTTGAAAGATATATAATTGTTCTTATTTCCTGATCAAGTAAAACCATCAAAATTGGACTCTCTGAGAATTTCTTGTATGTGAAGTTGCTAGGTGCTTTCACGTATATTGTTTCATTTAATCCATGAAATTACTATAAAAAACATCACTGTGACATTAATATTTTGGATGATGAAACTGAGGTGAGAAAGGCTAAGTGAATTTGTCTTTCTTTTTTTCTCTGTATGTTCCATAGGCCATACTGTTTTTTTAAAAAAGATTTATTATTTATTTCAAGAGATAGAGAGCACAGGGGGAAGGGACAGAGGGAGACAACCTCAAGAAGATTTCATGCTGAGCATGGGGCCTGACACCGGGCTTGATCTAAAGACCCTGAGATCATGACCTGAGCTGAATGAGGAGTCATGCACAACCAAGTGAGCCACCCAGGTGCCCTCAAAGCCCATACTAGTTTAATTCTGTGGGGAAATAACAGGACATTTATGCTTTCATTAAAGGCAACAACATTAGCGAAAATTTTCTATTTGCTTGTTTTCATTAATACTTGACAGAAAAGGTAAGGTTTTCCCTTTGAAAAAAGGGTTCTAGGAGGTTATATTCATGTTTATATGCACATACCTTTGTTTATTGAAGGAAAAAGAATCTCTTGATTAACCTTTGTTTTATCACTCTCGTGGTTGACGATACATTTGTGTTCTTTATCCATTGACGCTTCAGTCACAGTCAGCCAGCTGAATTTCATGTATGTGTCCTTAGTCTTCATAGTGTCTCCCTGCTGGGATTTCAGAATTGTTTTGCCATCCTTTTCTTGCCAATCTATCTTGATAATGTCAGGGAAAAAACCCTCAAGAAGACAAAGGTATGTTCCAGCCTTATGGATTTTTATTTCAGCAACTGAAGGAAGAAAAATTGTGGGCTTGGGGTAAATGTCTTCATCAGGACTTTTGTCTGTTGGAGAAAAATGAATAACAATTAAACCATAATTGGAGGGTGCCTGGGTGACTCAGTCAGTTAAGCGTCTGCCTTCGAATCAGGTCATGATTCCAGGGTCCTGGGATGGAGCCCTGCATCAGTCTCTCTGCTCAGCGGGGAGCCTGCTTCTCCCTCTCTCTCTGCCTGCCTCGCTGCCTACTTGTGCTCTCTCTCTCTGTCAAATAAATAAATAAAATCTTAAAAAAACATAATTAGAGAAACACAAACATTGTGGGGTTTGGAAACACCCAGCACATAATAAAAGGAAAGAAAGTTCCTATAGAATTAGTGCTTACTGTGGCTTTTCATCCACAGAAGATTATGAGGTGCTTATTTTCTTAATTTCCTTGGGAAAAGAGGGTCTAGAGGTTATGTAACTTGCCCAAAGTCACAGCTATTAAGTGAAAAGCCCTGGATCAAATCATGGAATTTTTTTAAACAATACACACTCACTTGTTTGAGTGGGAATCTATCAAGCTGACCTTTTATTTACAAATAGGGATCTCATGCCCATTTCTGATACTGGAATTCTTCTCCTTGATTTCCGATTCTATAGAACATCTCATTCTCACATCTGAACCACTGCATGAATTTGAGTAGGGCAATGTTTAATGCTGCACCTCCAAATTATTTACAATGCCTGAAATTTAGAAATAAAATGGCCATATTGCCAAAACTTCTATTTTAAAAAAATTATTGATTATTTTCAGAAATTTTCATATAGTAACCCAATCAAGTAATGCAGTGGTCAGAATTTTGTTTTGCTTCAGGAAATGTTCACTAAAAGTACATTTTATATTGGAATTTCATTTGAAGATACCTTGTCTAAGAAGACACCATATTTGACCCTTATCATCTCTCCCCAAATCTGAATCTGCCCTACAAGCCTGCTGAACTTGTAGTACCCCTCAATTTTCTTTCATTTCACCTGCTGAACAAAGTTATATCATCTAATGGTGTCATGTTAACAGTTATAGTCTGGGTTTTTTGCAGACATAATGTCAAATTATATAATGAAACATCATGGTTTTCAAGGGCATGTCACTTGAAGGCTGGAATATTCCTTGGTTATACATTATTATTAATTGATGATTTAAATTATAAATATAATTCTTTCCAATTTGAGTTCCAACTGAAACACAAATTGTTTACTAATTTTCTCTTTCCAGTTGTTTGGAGTTAGAATAATAATTTCATGGGCCATTTCCTAAGAAAAAAATGAATAGGTTCCTCCTTTGAGAAGAAAGGAAAAAAAATTCTTCAGAATTTTTGCTTGTGCACCAAAGTTCCTGATTTTTATACTCAATGAGTAAGCAAGCAATGATGACTTTTTTATTTATGGTATAAATAAATATTAGGTCATAATGCACTTGTTTTAAGTTTGTACATCTTCCTTATAGTGCAAATAGTATTTTACTAATTATAAGAGTAAGACACAGTATGGGATGCCTGGGTGGCTCAAATGGTTAAGCGTCTGCCTTCGTCTCAGGTCATGATCCCGGGGTCCTGGGATCGAGCCCTGCTTTGGGCTCCCTGCTCAAGTGGGGAGCCTGCTTCTCCCTCTCCCTCTGCCATTCTCTCCACTTGTGCTCTCTGGCTCTATCTCTCTGTCAAATAAATAAATAAAGTCTTAAAAAAAAAAAAGAGTAAGACACAGTATATTTCCTCAACCATATATTTTGTCTTTAATTTAAAAAACATGTTATATAAAGCAAGATTTATTTTTCAGAGTACATGGTATTTACAGAATTTTTGCCTCTAGTCAATACATTAGAGAATCTAGTTTTCATCTTAAAAAGTTCGGTTTTTCATAGGAATACTTCTGATTCATCATAGTAAGGAACTTGAAAATCAAATCATGAGTTGGAAAAATCAGGATGGCAAGACATTATGCTTACCTCCTGTCACTTTTACTTAGCTAGAGCTCTGAAGTTTCATTCTTTTCAGAATAGAAGGTATCTTGAACTTCCATAACTTTCTCAATGTGATAGTTAACTAAGCATTAAATAGTATTATTGATTATATATGATCGGTGCCTATATTTTATGGAATTATATTACATGCTTTTTTTTTACCTTTTTTTTTAAACATTTTATTTATTTGACAGAGAGAGACACAGCAAGAGAGGGAACACAAGCAGGGGGAGTGGGAGAGGGAGAAGCAGGCTTCCCGCTGAGCAGGGAGCCGAATGTGGGACTCAATCCCAGGACCCTGAGATCATGACCTGAGCCGAAGGCAGACGCTTAACGACTGAGCCACCCAGGCACCCTACCATTCCTTTTTTTTTTTTAGGATTTTATTTATTTATTTTAGAGAGAGAGTGGTGGGGGAGAGGCAGAACAAGAAGGAGAGTAAGAATCCTGAGCAGGCTCCACACTCAGCCTGGAGCCCAACATGGAGTTCAAGGCTCAATCCCACTACTCTGAGATCATGACCAGATGCTTAATCGGAGAGCCACCCAGGTGCTCCACAACATTCTTTTTAAAACTTATTAAGAGTGTTTTTTATGGCCAAATCATTTCATTAATTTATAAAACAGAAACCGTTTTACAAAATAAATAAATTTTCCCAATACATTTATAATATTCATAATCAAAAAAATTTTCAGGTAAATTGCCTGAGTTGTATATATTTGATGACTATGAAGCAGTATGAATTCTATATAAATTAACCAAATGCAATGACATTTTCAATTAAGTATGGTATTTCAGATCTGCATATTAATATTGATTCAAAATTCCTCTTTTATTTTTCTTATTTTTATTAAATACTTAAAACTATTTATTATGTAAATATGAATTTCAAATTTATGACATTTCTAAATATATTTAAAAGTACTAACTGTATCCCTAACTATATTCCAAAGCATTTTCTAAATAAAATTTAAAATTTTGTTTTTCTACTAAATACCAGTGTGAAGCCCAACTTGTTACTGTTAGACATGATATCAATTAAGATAAAGGATTAAGATTTAAGTACATACAAAACTTAAAAATACCAAAAAAAAAATTTGTGCCAAATTAGGGAAAAGTCCATTAAACAAATACCTCTAAATTCAAGGTTTTTGTATATCAGTGGACAGTAAGGTAACTTTCCACTAGAGTGGTTAGAAGTAGAGCTGAATCCTCTGGAGAATTTCTGCTCTGTCAATACAGTTGGCTACAAACCACTCTCCATAATGGATACAATTCTCCCTTTAGGTTAAAAATGGGGCAACACCGTTTTACCATCAGAAAAGGCAATGTGTCAACTCACACAACTTATCTATCATGATCAAGTTTGTTCTTGGGCCAAATGCTTTCAAGACAATTACACATGTCGTGCATGAGCACTTCATGCAAGTCCACACAGACACAAGGGCAGATCCTATTACAGTGTTTGCACAATGTTGGCTATGCTGACCTTTACTGGAAGGATTGGTATCAAATCTCTTCTAAGATTTCCACATCTAAACATGCTATGAAAATGAGAGATTATAATTATAATTATCATTACCATTATTAGCAATTTGTTTGTGATGATTTTGCGCTCCAACATCACATTTTAATCTCATGAGACCAAACCTTCTCTTACTAATAAGAATGCAGTATTTGGGGATAACAATTGGACCTATGTCAATCGAGCATCAAGATTCATTCCTTCGTTTGCACCTCTCTTTGCTCTACTATGTCTGGAATTCTCTGAACCATGATCACTGAAAATGTGTCTTTCACACAACAGTTATTAGGGAATCACTTGTCTTATCTTATCCAATGCCTTTCCAGTGTTAAGAAAATCAAATGGAAGCTAGTAAAGCCCAGTAATAGGGGGTCACTTCATGGAACTGATTCACTTGTACTGTCCAAAGCAAATGGCACTTTTCCTACCGACAGCACAATCTATGAGCATTCCAAGCTCTCCTCAGAAATTTCTACCTCAAACTGACTTTGTTCCAGCTCATGTCCAAAGTTTGGCTTCAAACATCTACAGTGGGCCTTCATGGTGGAATGATTAAATCAATGGCCGGTTGCCTTGACATCCAAGCCTCCTATTGTCATGTTAGATCACTAGACACTCACCTGCCTGACCAAGTCTGCTGAAGGTCATCATTTGTGAATGACATTAAATGTCATGGTGCCCATAGTAATAATGCAGTGGTAACATGAAACATGTTTGTTAAAGACCATTTCTTCCATTTTCTAAAATGGATGTGGAAGGCACTGCTCACTCTTTCACTTCACATTGCTCCTAAAGGATTCATGCATTGAAGTCTTTTTCTCATTTTAAGGTGGGAAAAACATATTTGAAAATTAGGTGTGCTTCATTTTCTCAGTTAATAAAAAGTATGTACTCCATTACATTTTCCCCTTACCTTTGAATATAAAATTTTACCCTATGCTTCGTGCTAGATAATCACAGGCCTTTTTTCTTCTGTTTTCATTTCCTTAGTGCTTTTGGTCTTCTATTTTTGTTTCATTGTCTAACTGTCCTTGCATATTTTATTTTAGGTCTCCTCAAATAGATTTTGGAAATAGGCAGTATAAATAAATGAGAAATAGTTTGTGCATTAGAGCTTGTTTCTTTTTCTGCCCCAGAACTTGATAGTTTAGTAAGGTCTACCTCAAAGTTGACATGAAAAATGAGAGAAGATATTTGCAAATCCCACTCTGTGATATAAATGCAAAACATTCAGAATTCAAACACACTGAATTCAGAATTCAGAATTCAAACACACTGAAATGCCAGAACATAAGATGAAGCTTTTGTTCCCCAAATTATGCCTCATAAAACAGAGTTTCCCCTATGTTTCAGTTTGGGCAATCTCTCATTTTAAAAGATGCTCTTCTAATACTCTACTTTGATTGAAAAATACGCTTGGACAAGATATCAACCTGAAATAAACTCAACTAAAGCCAGTTTAGAGGTCGCACCGGTAAAAAAAAAAAATAAATAAAGAAGTTTAATATGGATTTGGTAAATATTACCTGGCACTAAAGTCTCTATACTTTATGCTTACATTGTACATATACAGAATGACAGAATAAATGAAAAAAAAAATGCTTTTATTTTGTAAGTGGATAAATGTCTGTTCCAATAAAATATCCAAAGACATCATCATAAAATATCCCCAGACACTCAGACCCTAACTAAGATGACTCAGAAATTTGCTCTAAAGTATACATTTTATTTTATTTTTTTAAAATATTTATTTATTTATTTACTTGAGAGAGAGAGAGCATGAGAGGGAGGAGGGTCAGAGGGAGAAGCAGACTCCCCACTGAGCAGGGAGCCCCATGCGGGACTCGATTCCAGGACTCCGGGATCGGAGGCAGTTGCTTAACCAACTGAGCCACCCAGGCGCCCCTAAAGTATACATTTTAGATGCATGTGAAGAATCTGAACAAAATTTTTAATAAAATATGAGGTTAAAAAAAACAGTATTTCTCAAGTGATATTTGTAATAATACAATTTTTAATTTGTAGGTATAATCCAATGAAGATATAAACTATTAAAAGTGAATATTTGAGGGGCACCTGGGTGGCTCAGTCTGTTAAGCATCTGACTTTGGCTCAGGTCATGATCCCAGCATCCTGGATGGAGCCCACCACATTGGGCTCGCTGCTCATCTGGGAGTCTGTTTCTCCTTCTCTCTCTGCCTCTCCCCCAGCTCCTGTGCACTCTCTCTCTCTCTCTCTCTCGCATGCATGTTCTCTCTCTCTCAAATAAATAAAAAATAAAATGTCTTATTAAAAAAGTGAATACTTGACTTTTTATGTATATTAGTATAATTCTATATATTCAATTATAAAACATCTCCCTTGTTTATATCCAGACGTTTCCACTGAAAAGGGAGAGATCAACTTATGTTGAGGTTAACAATATATGAGGTAATGCTTACTACATTCTACTCATTTTTAGAAACATGTAACAATGAGTCTTAGAAATTGAAAGTATTCTGCAAATACTGACCAATTATTCTTAAGTGACCTGTAGACTAGATCATAATTAATACAATTTTCTGTACTCCTGATTTAAAAAGAACTCCACTGAGTGATAATTGGAATTTGTAGAACTGACTTTTTTAATGAATTACTACATCCCAACCTATGCAGTAGATATTACCATATTTAATTTCATTTAGTTCTACAACATCCGTGTGAGATGGCTGTTACCTTGACAGAATGATGGATGGAAATATAGCAAATGTTAACAGAATAAGTGTCACTATAAATTTTTAATACTTTATTTTTTCTCTTTTCCAATTTTTCCCTAATGGGCATGTATTATTTCTATACTGTTAAGAGAGCAATAACCAGTGAATCAAAATTTATTGGCTGAAGGATGATTACACAGAAAGTAAAACATCCAGAATGTGACACATTTTTCTCTGCACCACACTCTCCTATAAAAAAAATTTCAGGACCTCATGAATTACATCTGTGTCACCATTATTTAATTAGATTGCTAGGATTTATATTGCAGTCAGTTGGGGGGGAAATGCAACTAGAAAGTTACTTTTCAATTTATGAATTCATGCATGCCTATGATCACAACCAGAAAGACACCAAAATATATCACTCCATTCACTTTTCCAATGTTTCCCCAGCCTTGTGAAGATTCTCTGAAAATATTTGACTAGATTCTATAGGGTAGAAACATCCCTGTGAGATGTTCTCCCTCATCCGGGCCAAATTTCATCCCTAAGGCTAATGAAGAATGGACAAATTTACTAGTCTGAATTTGGAAAAAACAAACCCAGCTTATGACATTCCTGGATACATTTATGCAGTTAAATATGTCGATACCTAATACGAATTGCCTTCAGACAAAATGGCAAGTTTATCAATTTTTTGTTCATTCTTTTCCTGTGGTTATTTTTTGGAATCTAATAAATAAGATACACAAATTTCTTTACAAATGTTTCAACACAGAAATCCCTAAGGGATTAACAGCTCCACCCTGTAGGGACCCCCAGTTGCTCTAGCTAGTTAGCTCCTTGTTAATCTCCTCCATTCTAGCTCAGGCAGCAGCTACCTCCTAGGACTAGGACAGAGTCAACTACCTCTCCAAGTAACCCACTGTTATTTATGACCAAACTGGGACGAAATCCTAGAATTCTGAGCCAGTACCAGCACCTAGCCTGCCCTCCCTGCATCACCTACCTCGTCTCCCTACCTTAAGGGAAGAATTAAAACATATTTTACCTGTAATCCTGAGCAATGTGCCAGGACCAAACACTTTGTCATTCCACCAGCTATTCCATGTACACTGTCTGAAAAGCTTTTACAGAAATCTCCCTGTGTGCCTCTTTTAAAATTGTGTCCATATTTTTCCAATATTTATATAAATATATATAAATAGACACTGCTAACATTAAACAAAGATAAATCTCAAGTAAAATCACATTAGATATGAATGTAGTCAAGAATGGATGAACTGACCCCTCTCTGCCTGGACAGCTTGGGTCTGTCTTTCCCATCTCACATGCATTGGAGAGTCTAATTTTACCTTTTCTCACCATGTTCCTGAAACTTCTAAATCTTTTTTCTTAAAAGGTTTTCATGTGTCATATCAGTTCTTTTCCTAGAGTGTAATTTACAGTTACTACTTCTGTGACTTTAACAGAGGAACAAAAATAGACATAATATATTTTAATATTTAAGATATGAATGTTCAATATTTTATAGGTATTTTTTTATTTCTACACATTGAAGGGTAGACATCTGGTTTGATTTTAACATAAGTTCTTTCCAGATTTCAGTCCTCACTGATACTAGAACAGATGAGTTGTTACAGAGTGTGAAATATTAATGATGATCTTTTAACCCATTTATTCCTGAAAGACTGTTCCTTTGAACTTGAAATTACCCTATCAAGTTCCAGGATATGGACTTACAATTCTGAGCTGCCCATCAGAGGATCCTGCTTGGTTTGCTCTCCCTGCAGCTGTCCCAGCCGGAGTGCAAAGGCAGCTCTGAGTTCTGCAGGTGAGTCCTGCATGTAGTACAACTGCTCCCGTTCTTCTGCCAGCTTCCATATTTCCAGCAAATTTGATGCCAATACAGAAAGACTGAATTGAATGGTAACAAAAGGACTTGCAGTTTATAGAAATACCCTAAGAATCACATTGTGAGAATTTAATAAATGAATATTCAACATGACTTACTTGAAGTCTTGGGGGGGAAGGGAGGCAATTTTAATGCCATGATTAGAAGCAGAAGCATTGTTTTCTGCATGAGGAGTCATACAAATTATGAGCTATTACTATTAAACATTCAACTACATAGTCTATTTAAAAGGTCAGACTACAAAAGACTATATATTCAGAATAAAAGTATGGCTTAATGTTTCTAATAGCATATAATGGTATAGACCATGCATTATGGAACAAACAAGGAACTATTTGGTCCCAAACTTTGGCATAGTAACTAGCCATGTGAATGTAAGCAAATAACTGAACTCTAAGCCTCAGTTTCCCCATCAGTGAAATTGGAATAAGAAAATTTCCTGTATAGTGCTCTTAAGGATTGAGATAAGGCACAGAAACTAGGCAGTATGGTATCTGACTCTCAATAAATATTAGCTAATAGTATTATTGTCTTCAATCAGATGGTTTTGGGCCCTTTATCAAATTTTCCACTAAACAAATATATAGATTTTATAAGCAATAAGTATTTATTATATAAATTAAGAAAGCAAAAGAGCTCATGAATCCAACATTCTATGTGTCTGGCAACCGCAGGCCAAAATACATGGGGGTCAATCAAGCTGCAATCTAGAATACTTATCCACTAGGCTACAAGCTTTTTGAGTGTTGGGACTGTGTCTTGTGTACCCTTTTACCTCTAGCTTTCATCATAGAAACTGTCTTCAATAAATGAAAAAACAAGGATGTAAAACCATGCTGACAGCTTCTTTTCATGGATTCTGGAACTGAAATAGTTTACTGAGCTCACAAATTCCATTAAACTGGACCATCTCTAGGCAATATCACAAGAGCCGCAATAGCTCAGTTTTTGACTAAATTGAGCCTACCCACCAAGAAACTAGAGTAATAATAAGATGATGTTCTATAGTCATCTACTGTAAGAGTTAAATTTTTTGCACTGCTCTTAAAGATGAAATCAAAAGCAATCATACAGTTTTTATGGGTTATTACAGAAAGGAACACTGTTCATTAAGAAAGGAGCACTATTAATACAACAGGTACTTCATCAAAGTGTTTCTCACTTAAAAGGCCACCTACATGAATATCATCTTGAATGAATAACTTACACAAACATATCACAGACAAGGTCACAGAAATATTTTAATTTCAGGCCTGCATCTATGCTTTTATGTACATATTTTCTAAAAGTAGAATTTCAATCTGCTTGCAAGCAGGGAAGTAAATAAACCATTTACAAAGTAGTTTTGTTTCATATATAGCGACGAGTAGCTGCAAAATTGCTGTCCAAATGCTAAGTTGATTCTACATTGTTTTTTCTAAAAAGCATCTCTCAGTTTTTTATTCACAGGATATAAAAAGAACTAAGTTACTTACCAGGAGGAGTTACTATGAACTTAGTTCCTTCTACAAATATCTTGATCCAGCCTGGTTAGAGGTTATCACACTAGCTAGAGCTTCTACAAAAATGTAAGCCTTCTCCTGAGGTTCATGTCAGGGCCAGCAGGTAGAAACCTTGTACTGGCAATTTGATCTTTTGAGGTCATTAAAAGTCCTTGAATATAGGCTTCATGGCATCTGATATTTTATGTTCCTCAGATTAATTGATCCAAATGTCTGTTTTGATGGAGGCAGCAATCATGGAAAACTGCGGATAGAAAATGGATATGTTGAGAGCAAAGAAAAAGAAAAAGAAAGAGAGAGAGAGGAAAGAAGGAGGGAGCGAAGGAAGAAGGATGGAAGGAAGACAGGAAGGAAGGAGGGAAGGAAGGAAGAAAGAAAGGGTGGAAGGAGGGAAGGAAGGAAGGAATAGAGAGGCAAGGGATAGAGAGGGAAGGGAGGGAGGGAGAGAGAGAGAAAGAAAGGGAGAAAGAAAGAAAGTGAAAGAAAAAACAAAAGAAAGAAAAAGAAGATCAGGACTAACTGGTCATCCAATGACTTTTCTAAATTACCAGAAACAGTGTTCAGAGAATTAAGAGATTTTGATTTCCAGGTGCTCAAGTATGTGAAACTGCTCAGAGATGCATCAAAGGAAACCTCTTCTGTTCTCACAAACATCAGGCCTACTGTGTCAGCAGTTTAGGATTGTATTTCTGAAGACAATACTCTTCACTAACTGAAAAAGCGAACATGCCAATAGAAATATACTTGAGAAATGTGAACAATGGTCTCCACTTTTTAGTAAGCCACTTTTGCCATTTGACAACACAAATTTTTTTCAGGGAAAGCAAAATGAAAAAATACTTTCTGAGATGACTATATTTTCCTAGAATAAAAGGAGAAATTTGTAGAATTCTATCTCCCACAGAAAAATAGATTCCTTATTAAAACTCAACTTGGGAATGCTCACAAATACCAGGGGTTTTCTGTATTTTTAAAAATACTTCCCAGCGTCGGGGCACCTGGGTGGCTCGGTCGTTAGGCATCTGCCTTCGGCTCAGGTCATGGTTCCAGGATCCTGGGATCAAGCCCTGCCTCGGGCTCTCTGCTCGGCAGGAAGCCTGCTTCTTCCTCTCCCACTCCCCCTGCTTGTGTTCCCTCTCTCGCTGTGTCTCTCTCTGTCAAATAAATAAATAAAAATTAAAAAAAAATACTTCCCAGTGTCATATTTATTCTCTTTTGTAACTGCTATCTTTACAACAGGAAAACATCTGCATTTCTACTTTACAGCTGTCTCTTTTTAAATAAATTGTGCAAAAAGACTTTGCCATCACAAAAAAATAAATAAATAAAAAATAAAACTCAACTTGGAAAACAAACCCAGTTCTTTGATATGTTGAAAGAAGAAGCCTCTTGGAAGCTATTCTGTGATCTTTGGAAAAGCAGCTGTAGCCCTGCCTCTGTGGTTAACTAGCTTTGGACAAGGCATTTGCCATCCCTGGACCCCCACATCCCATTTGTTGTGTGGGCATTGATTGGGCTACGTATGTCCAAAGGGCCCTTCCTGTTCCAACAGCTTATGAACCTGTGATTAAGAGTAGGAAAGGGGGAGGGAGGAGCAAGATGGCAGAGGAGTAGGAGACCTAAATTTCGTCTGGTCCCAGGAATTCAGCTAGAGTGCTATCAAACACTTCTGAACACCTACGAACACAACAGGAGATCGAAGAAAAGAATAGCAGCAACTCTCTGAACAGAAAAGCGACCACTTTCTGGAAGGTAGGACGTGCGGAGAAGTGAATCGGAGGCGAAATTCAGAAGATAGATGATGGGGGAGGGGGCTTCCGTCGGCCGCTTCTGGCAAGTGCTAGAGCCGCGGAGCACAAAATCGGAAATTTTAGAAGTCGGCTCTGCTGAGGGACGTCGCTCCAGTGGCTAAGTGGGGGGTGGAACCCTCGTGGGACAGTGTGGTCTCAGGACCCTCGGGGTCACAGAAAGACCGGGGGTGCCTGAGTGCGGCAGAGCTCCCAGGTATCGGAGCGGGGAAGCCGGCTGCAGAGACGGAGCCCAGGTGCGGGCTCTCAGCTCCGGGTTGCCATAAACCGTGATCCACGGCACAGTCGGGCCACTGCTGCTCCAGCAGGGACCCAACAAGTGGCAGATCCGGGGAGATTCCCCTTCCACCCCCGGGGGGAGTGGCATGGGAGTGCACCGCAGGGATCTGCTGGGTTTGGAGATGCCACAGGGGTTTGGGTGCCAGAGATAGAAACGCTCGGTCACAGGCCGGGTGAGCACGGAGTGCAGCCGGAGACCAGGGAGACAGGAGTGATTGACTGCTTTTCTCTGGGGGCTCACTGAGGAGCGGGGCCTGAGTTCTCAGCTCCTCCGGGGTGGAGATTGGGAGGCCGCCATTTTCACTCTCCTCCTCCAAAGCTGCACGGAAAGCTTGCAGGGAACAAAAGCTCCCGAGAGCAAACCCGAGCAGATTACTTAGCCTGACCGGGAAAGGGCGGGGCAATTCCACCTCCAGCAAAGACATTTGGGAACCATGGCAACAGGCCCCTCCCCCAGAAGATTAGCAAGAACAGCCAGCCAAGACCAAGTTTACGCATCAATGAGAACGGCAGAACTCCAGTGCTAGGGGACTACTGCATATAGAATTCAGGGCTTTTTTCCCATGATTCTTTAGTCTTTCAAAGTTAATTTTTTTTAACGTTCTTTTTCTTTTTTTTTGAAATTTTCCTTTTCCCTTTTTCAACCAACATCTTATCAATCCCTTTTTTAAAAAATCTTTTTTATTTTTCATTTTTAGAGTCATATTCTAACCCTTCAGAGTAGCTACCCTTATTTTTGGTATACATATATATGAGTTGTTCTCTCTTTAAAATTTTGGGATACAATTTCTTCTAACAGATCAAAATATACCCTAAATCTCTAGTGTATGGCTTTCTTCTAGTCTCCTGCCTGATCACATTCTCTCCCTTTTTTTTAAATCCTCTTCTTTGTTTTTTTAAACCAAATTCTTATCAATTCCTTTTATAAAATCTTTTATAATTTTCATGTTTACAGTCATATTCCATCCCTTCATCGTATTAACCCATATTTTTGTACATATATAAGATTTTATTTCTTTAAAAATTTGGGAGGCACTTTCTTCTAACAGACCGAAATATGCCCAAAATCTAGTGTGTGGCACTGATCTATGCAACAGCCTGATCATATTTGATCATATTTTGTTTTTTGTTTCTCTTTTTGTTTTTATTTGTTTGTTTTTATCTTTTTATTTTCTTTTTTCTTTTTTTTCTTTTTTCTATCTTTCCCTTTCTTTTCCCCCGGTTTCAGAACTCTTCTGATTGTTTAGTGTATATTTTCTGGGGATGTTGTTACCCTGTTAGCATTTTGTTCTCTCATTCATCTATTCTCCTCTGGGCAAAATGACAAGATGGAAAAAATCACCTCAAAAAAAAGAACAAGAGGCAGTACCGACTGCCAGGGACCTAATCAGTGTGGACATTAGAAACGGAACTAGAGTTAAGAATGATGACTTTAAAGATACTAGCTAGGCTTGAAAAAAACATGGAAGATATTAGAGAAACCCTTTCTGGAGAAATAAAAGAACTAAAATCTAACCAAGTTGAAATCAAAAAGGTTATAAATGAGGTGCAATAAAAAATGGAGGCTCTACCTGCTATGATAAATGAGGCAGAAGAGAGAATTAATGATATAGAAGACCAAATGATGGAAAATAAAGAAGCTGAGAAAAAGACAGATAAACAACTACTGGATCACGAGGGCAGAATTCGAGAGATAAGCAATACCATAAGATGAAACAACAATAGAATAATTGGGATCCCAGAAGAAGAAGAAAGAGAGAGAGGGGCAGAAGGTATATTGGGGCAAATTATAGCAGAGAACTTCCCTAACTTGGGGAAGGAAAAAGGCATCAAAATCCAGGAAGCACAGAGAACCCCTCTCAAAATCAATAAAAATAGGTCAACACCCTGACATCTAGTAGTAAAACTTACGAGTCTCAGAGACAAAGAGAAAATCCTGAAAGCAGCTCGGGAGAAGAGATATGTAACCTACAATGGTAGAAACATTAGATTGGCAACAGACCTTTCCACAGAGACCTGGCAGGCCAGAAAGGACTGGCATGATATATTCAGAGCACTAAATGAGAAAAATATGCAGCCAAGAATACTATATCCAGCTAGGCTGTCATTGAAAATAGAAGGAGAGAGAAAAAGCTTCCAGGAGAAACGAAAACTAAAGGAATTTGCGAACACGAAACCAGTGCTACAAGAAATATTGAAAGGGGTCCTCTAAGCAAAGAGAGAGCCTAAAAGTAACATAGACCAGAAAGGAACACAGAAAATATACAGTAACAGTCATCTTACAGGCAATACAATGGCACTAAATTCATCTCTTTCAATAGTTACCCTGAATGTAAATGGGCTAAATGCCCCAATCAAAAGACACAGGCTATCAGATTGGATAAAAAAACAAGACCCATCGATATGCTGTCTGAGACTCATTGTAGACCCAAAGACACCCCCAGATTGAAAGTAAAGAGGTGGAAAACCATTTACCATGCTAATAGACACCAAAAGAAAGCTGGGGTGGCAATCCTTATATAAGACAATTTAGATTTTAAACCAAAGACTATAATAAGAGATGAGGAAGGACACTATGTCCTACTTAAAGGGTTATCCAACAAGAAGATCTAACAATTGTAAATATCTATACTCCTAATATGGGAGCAACCAATTATATAAGGCAATTAATAACAAAAGCAAAGAAACACACTGACAACAATACACTAATAATGGGGTCTTTAACACACCCCTCACTGAAATGGACAGATTACTGAAGCAAAAGATCAAGAAGGAAATAAAGACTTTAAATGACACACTGGACCAAATGGACTTCACAGATATATTCAGATCATTCCATCCCAAAGCAACAGAATACACATTCTTCTCTAGTGCCCATGGAACATTCTCCAGAATAGATCACATCCTAGGTCACAAATCAGGTCTCAACTGGTACCAGAAGTTTGGGATCATTCCCTGCATATTTTCAGAACACAACGCTTTGAAACTGGAACTCAACCACAAGAGGAAAGTCAGAAAGAACTCAAATACATGGAGGCTTAAGAGCATCCTAGTAAAGAATGAATGGGTCAACCAGGAAATTAAAGAAGAATTAAGAAAATTCATGGAAACAAATAAAAATGAAAACACAACTATTCAAAATCTTTGGGATGCAGCAAAGACCATCCTAAGAGGAAAGTATATAGCAATACAAGCCTTTCCCAAGAAACAAGAAAGGTCTCAAATACACAACCTAACCCTACACCTAAGGGAGCTGGAGAAAGAACAGCAAATAAAGCCTAAACCCAGCAGGAGAAGAGAAATAATAAAGATCAGAGCAGAAATCAATGAAATAGAAACCAAAAGAACAGTAGAACAGATCAACGAAACTAGGAGCTGGTTCTTTGAAAGAACTAACAAGATTGATAAACCCTTGGCCAGACTTATCAAAAAGAAAAGAGAAAGGACCCAAATAAATAAAATCATGAATGAAAGAGGAGAGATCACAACCAACACCAAGAAATACAAACAATTATAAGAACATATTATGAGCAACTATATGCCAGCAAATTAGATAACCTGGAAGAAATGGATGCATTCCTAGAGACCTCTAAACTACCAAAACTGAACCAGGAAGAAATAGAATACCTGAACAGACCCATAACCAGATAAGAAATTGAAGCAGTAATCAAAAATCTCCCAACAAACAAAAGCCCAGGGCCAGATGGCTTCCCAGGGGAATTCTACCAAACATTTCAAGAAGAATTAATACCTATTCTTCTGAAACTGTTCCAAAAAGTAGAAATGGAAGGAAAAGTTCCAAACTCGTTTTATGTGGCCACCATTACCTTGATCCCAAAACCAGACAAAGACCCCATCAAAAAGGAGAATTACAGACCAGTATCGTTGATGAACACGGATACAAAAATTCTCACCAAAATACTAGCCAATAGAGTCCAACAACACATTAAAAGGATTATTCACCACGACCAAGTAGGATTTATCCCTGGGCTGCAAGGTTGGTTCAACATCCGCAAATCAATCAACGTGATACAATACATTAATAAAAGAAAGAACAAGAATCATATGATCCTCCCAATAGATGCAGAAAAAGCATTTGACAAAGTACAGCATCCTTTCTTGATCAAAACTCTTCAGAGTATAGGGATAGAGGGTACATATCTCAATATCATAAAAGCCATCTATGAAAAACCCACAGCAAATATCATGCTCAATGGGGAAAAACTGAGAGTTTTCCCCCTAAGGTCAGGAACACAGCAGGGATGTTCCCTATCACCACTGCTATTCAACATAGTATTAGAAGTCCTAGCCATAGCAATCAGACAACAAAAAGAAATAAAAGGCATCCAAATTGGCAAAGAAGAAGTGAAACTCTCACTCTTTGCAGATCCCATGATACTTTACATGGAAAACCCAAAAGACTCCACCCCAAAACTGCTAGAACTCATACAGGAATTCAGTAAAGTGGCAGGATATAAAATCAATGCACAGAAATCACTTGCATTCCTATACACCAACAACAAGACAGAAGAAAGAGAAATTAAGGAGTCGATCCCATTTTCAATTGCACCCAAAACCATTGGTTACCTAGGAATAAATCTAACCAAAGAAGCAAAGAATCTGTACTCAGAAAACTATAAAATACTCATGAAAGAAATTGAGGAAGACACAAAGAAATGGAAAAACATTCCATGCTCATGGATAGGAAGAACAAGTATTGTGGAGATGTCAATGCTACCTAGAGCAATCTCCACATTCAATGCAATCCCTATCAAAATACCATCCACTTTTTTCACAGAAATGGAGCAAATAATCCTAAAATTTGTATGGAACCAGAAAAGACCCCGAATAGCCAGAGGAATGTTGAAGAAGAAAAGCAAAGCTGGCAGCATCACAATTCCGGACTTCAAGTTCTATTACAAAGCTGTGATCATCAAAAAAGTATGGTACTGGCACAAAAACAGACACATAGATCAATGGAACAGAATAGAGAGCCCAGAAATGGACCCTCAACTCTATGGTCAACTAGTCTTTGACAAAGCAGGAAAGAATGTCCAATGGGAAAAAGACAGTCTCTTCAACAAATGGTGTTGGGAAAATTGGACAGCCACATGCAGAAGAACGAAACTGGACCATTTCCTAACACCACACACAAAAATAGACTCAAAATGGTTGAAAGACCTCAATGTGAGACAGGAGTCCATCAAAATCCTAAAGGAGAACACAGGCAGCAACCTCTTCGACCTCAGCCGCAGCAACTTCTTCCTAGAAACATCGCCAAAGGCAAGGGAAGCAAGGGCAAAAATGAACTATTGGGACTTCATCAAGATAAAAAGCTTTTGCACAGCAAAGGAAACAGTCAACAAAACCAAAAGACAACCGACAGAATGGGAGAAGATATTTGCAAATGACATGTCAGATAAAGGGCTAGTATCCAAAATCTATAAAGAACTTATCAAACTCAACACCCAAAGAACAAATGATCCAATCAAGAAATGGGCAGAAGACATGAACAGACATTTTTCCAGAGAAGACATCCAAATGGCCAACAGATGCATGAAAAAGTGCTCAACATCGCTTGGCATCAGGGAAATCCAAATCAAAACCTCAATGAGATAGCACCTCACACCAGTCAGAATGGCTAAAATTAACAAGTCAGGAAATGACAGTTGTTGGCGGGGATGTGGAGAAAGGGGAACCCTCCTACACTGTTGGTGGGAATGCAAGCTGGTGCAGCCACTCTGGAAAACAGTATGGAGGTTCCTCAAAAAGTTTAAAATACAGATACCCTATGACCCAGCAATTGCACTACTGGGTATTTACCCCAAAGATACAAATGTAGAGATCCAAAGGGGTACGTGCACCCTGAAGTTTATAGCAGCAATGTACTCAATAGGCAAACTGTGGAAAGAGCCAAGATGTCCATTGACAGATGAATGGATAAAGAAGATGTGGTGTATATGTACAATGGAATATTATGCAGCCATCAAAAGGAATGAAATCTTGCCATTTGCAATGATGTGGATGGAACTAGAGGGTATTATGCTGAGCGAAATAAGTCGATCAGAGAAAGACATGTATCATATGACCTCATTGATATGAGGAATTCTTAATCTCAGGAAACAAACTGAGGGTTGCTGGAGTGGTGGTGGGTGGGAGGGATGGGGTGGCTGGGTGATAGACATTGGGGAAGGTATGTGCTATGGGTAGCGCTCTGACTTCTACCAAAACTGGGCACATAGGTGGCTCGGTCAGTTAAGCCTTTGGCTCAGGTCATGATCCCTGGGTCCTGGGGTTGAGTCCAGCATCGGGCTCCCTGCTCCACAGGGAGCTTGCCTCTGCCTCTGCCTCTCTCTCTCTTTCTCTCTGTTTCGCATGAATATATAAATATTTTTTAAAGATAAATAAAAAATAACAAAATAAAATAAAATTCTATGAAAAACAGAAGAAAAGTAAATTTGAGGTGATTTCTGCCTAATTCTACTATTTGTCTTTCCCATTTTTAATTGGGTTTCTTTTCTTATTACTGAGTTGTGATATTTCTCTTAGTACTCTGAACACCACGTTCTTCCCTGATTTGTCTTTTGAAAATACTTTCTTCTAATCTGTGGCTTTTCCTTTCCATTTCCTGACATTTTCCATTTTCCTTCTTTTTTTAGTCTTGCAAGAGCAGAAATGCCAATTTTGAGGAAATGCAGTTTATCAAATATTTCTTTTATGATCTTGCTTTTGGTGTCCTATATGAGCAATCTTTGCCTAACCCAAGGTCACAAAGATTTTCTTCTGTATTTTCATCTAGAACTTTCATTTTTTAGGTTATACATTTACAACCTAGAAAACAGTTTTAATTAGTTTGTGTATATGGTGTTTGGTACCAATTGAGTTGTTCTTGTTTTTTGTTTTGTTTTGTTTTGTTTTTTACATAGATGAACAATTGTTTGAATACTGTTTGTTGAAAAATCTACTCTCTGTTCATTGGATTTCCTTAGCACCATGTTAGAAATTAGTTAACTTACGGGTTGCCTTAGTTCTGAATTCTTTTCCTCTTATCTATGCATATATGAATTCACCAATACTCTCCTTCTTGATCATTGAGGCTTAATAGTAAGTGTTAAAACTCTTTTCAAAACTGGTTTGGCAATGGTATGTCCTTTACCTTCCCATATGAATTTTGCAACCAGTTTATTGATTTCCATGAAAAGTCCTCCTGGGATTTTCACTGGGATTATACTTCCATGAAAAGTCCTCCTGGGATTTTCATTGGGATTACATTGAATCTACTTAACCCTTTGGGGAAGTTTTGACATCTTCAATATATTGAGTCTTCCAATCTATGAACATGGTATACTTCTCCATTTATTTAGTTCTTCTTCAACTTCTGTCATTAAAATTTTATTGTTTTCTGCATACAAATCCTTCATATTTTTGGAAAATTTTTCACTAAATATCCTAAAGGTTTTTTGATATTGCAGTTGTTGCTATTGTAAATGGTACTATTTTTAAATTTCAATTTCCAGTTGTGAATTTCTGATATATAAATTACAATGATTTTGCATCTCACTTCTATGTTACAGTGTATAGTCCTCCATTGTGTGTACATGCCATCATTTATTCGAGCAATCTCCTGTGTCTGGATATTTATGTATATCACATTTTGCAGTTACCCAATGAATACCTTTGGCATATATATTTTAATAATGTTGAAATTGTGCCTTTAGAGTAAATTTCTGAAAATATTCTTGCTAGGTGAAAAGTAAATGCATATGAACATTTGTTAGATATTTCCAAACTCCCCCATGTTGTATTTTGAATCCTTACCAGAAATGTATGAGTGCCTGTTTTCTCTCACAGCTTTACCAACAGAGAGTATTATAAACTTATCTATTTTTTTTAAGATTATATTTATTTATTTGAAAGAGAGAGAGACAGCGAGAAAGGGAACACAAGCAAGGGGTGTGGGAGAGGGAGAAGCAGCCAAGCAGGGAGCCTGACTCGGGGCACAATCCAGCTGGGATCATGACCCGAGCCGAAGGCAGACACTTAACGACCGAGCCACCCAGGCACCCCTAGAAACTTATATTCTTGACAGTCTTATGAGTGAGATATGGTATTTCAGTAGGTTTAATTGAACTTTATCTTATTATAAGTGAAATTCATCAACATTGTATAATGTTAAGATCTCTTTTTATATTTCTTTTTATGAGTAGACTTTTCATATCTTCATTTTCCTATAGGATATTTTAAATGTTTTACCTCCATTTTTAAAATAATTTTTATTTTGGGGATAGTTGACCATTATATGCTATACAGGTTGTAAATATTCCCTAATAGTTTGTTTTTGTCCTTTAACTTATGGTGCTTTTTGCCATGCAAATTTTGCTTTCATTTTCATGGCGTAAACTTTGTCAATATTTTCTCTTATTACATCTTGAATTTTAGTTATAATTACAAACTCGTTCCCTTACTCTTTCTTGCACAGGAAGGGCTGTCAAATTTTTTCTGCAAGGCCAGATAACAAATATTTTATTTAGGCTTTTGGACTAAGGTCTCTGTTGTGAATCTTCACATCTGCCATTGTAGCATAAAAGCCATCATAGACAGTTAGGAAATGAATAGGCATGGCAGCATTCTAGAAGTGTCAGCAGGTATTTTATTAGAAATGTCAGAAAGAAAAATTTGTCTACTTTCACTTATTTCTATTACTTAAAATAAAAAAGAAAAGAGTAGGTTATGGGTTTTGTTTCATATTTTGTTATATTATGTTCAAATATGCCATAATAACCCATACAAGCAAGTGAAGCCTCAATATAGTGAGCATTAGACATGCTCCAAGCACTTGTATGAACTTTATATTCATTATTTAAGTTACCCTTTCAACAGTTCTTTCAAGTAAATATAATTATATTTTCCATTTTCAAGTGAGGAATCAAAGATATATTAAGCAATTTATCCACAGTAAGACAGTTATTATGGATGATGGGGGGAAAAGATGGAGGAGTAGGGGACCCTATTCCAACTGGTCCCCAGAATTGAGCTGGATATCTACCAGACCTCTCTAAGCACCCATGAAATAAGCCTGAGATGTAAGAAGATAGATCTGGATCTCTACAAACAGAATATCGCAGGCGGTTGGTTTCAAGGTACAAAGCGGGGAGCTGTGATTCCACGGGAGGATATCTGAGGATAAACAGCAGCAGGAGGGAGCCTGGCCGTGGGGATCCTATGCCTCCAGTGAGCGATAGCCTCCTGTGCTGGGGACCAGGGACAGACTCGCAGACCGGTAGCAGTGGGGAAAGGACTTTAGACGGAAACCGAGTGGCAGGGTCACGTGTGCAAACTGGGAGCAGCTGGTGGTTTTAGAAGCACAAAGGGCAGAGACGTGCCATGACCTGGAGGCGAGGACTGGGAGCACAGCTGAGGGGCGCACAACCCAGGATGCTGCCGTTTATAGCAGCACAAAAAGAAACAGATAGTGTGGCCTGGAGAGCTCACTGAACAACAGAGTGCAATCTCTCTGCTCTGAGGCAGAGGGTTGGAAATGGTCTCTTCTGCTCTGACTCTCAGAAGAGACCTGGAAAGCCTCCAGGGAAAGCCATAAGAGAACAAAAGCCCCAAAAAACCATTTCCCACTGAGCCCATCCCCTGCCACAAGGGCGCAGGGCAACTCCACCCAAACAGGGTTGCCTGAGTAACAGCACGGCAGGCCCCTCCCCCAGAAGACAGGCTGGGAGAAAAAGAGGCCGGCAACCTTAAGGTCCCTAGAAAACAAGTGCATCTTGCTTGGGTTGTGGTCAATAATTTGGACTCTATACATTCCCTCAACCACCCATCAACAGAATGACTAGGAGGAGGAACCCCCCAAACAGGAAAGACTCAGAGATTATGACTTATGCCACAGATTTACAAATGGATGCAAATATAACCAAGATGTCGGAGATGGAATTCAGGCTAGCAATTGTGAAGACAGTGACTAGATAGGAGAAATCAGTTAATGGCAACATAGAGTCTCTAAGGGCAGAAATGAAAGCTGAATTGGCAGAACTTAAAAATGCTATCAATGAGATGCCATTTAATCTACATAATCTAACAGCTAGGGTAAGTGAGGCAGAAAAACGAATTAGTGACCTAGAAGACAATTTAATAGATAAAAAGGAAAAAGAGGAGGCCAGGGAAAAACAACTCAGAATCCATGAAAATAGAATCAGAGAAATAAGTGACACCATGAAGAGTTCCAATGTCAGAATTATTGGAATCCTGGAGGGGGTGGAGAGAGAGGACTAGAAGATATACTTGAGCAAGTCGTAGCTGAGAACTTCCATAATCTGGGGAATGAAACAAACATTCCTGTCCTAGAGGAAGAGAGGAACCCCCTCCCAAGATCAAGGAAAAGAGGCCAACACCCCGGCATGTAATAGTAAAACTCGCAAATCTTAGAACCAAGGAACCATCTTAGGGGCAGTTAGGGGGAAGAGATTCCTTACGTACAGAGGGAGAAACATCAGAATAACATCAGACCTATCCACAGAGACCTGGCAAGACATATTCAGGGAACTAAACGAGAAGAACACGAAGCCAAGAATACTTTATCTGGCAAGGCTGTCATTTAGAATGGATGGAGAGATACAGAGCTTCCAGGACTGGCAGAAACTGAAAGAATATGTGACCACTAAGCTGGCCCTGCAAGAAATATTAAGGGAGGTTCTATAAAAGGAGAAAGACCCCAAGAGTCATATACAACAGAAATTTATAGGGACAATCTATAAAAAGAAGGTCTTCAGAGGCAACATGATGACAATTAATTCATATCTTTCAATAATCACTCTCAATGTGAATGGCTTAAATGTTCCTATAAAATGGCACAGGGTTGCAGATTGGATAAAAAGACAGGACCCATCCATATGCTGTCTACAAGAGACTCATTTTGAACCTAAAGATACATCCAGACTGAAAGTGAAGGGATGGAGATCCATCTTCCATGCCAGCCGACCTCAGAAGAAAGCTGGGGTAGCAATTGTTATATCAGACAAATTAGATTTTAAACTAAAGACTGTAGTTAGAGACACAGAAGGACACTATATCATTCTTAAATGGTCTATACAACAAGAACATCTAACAATTGTAAATATCTATGCCCCCAACATGGGAGCAGATATCTACATAAGCCAACTGTTAACCAAAATAAAGAGTCATATGGATAACAATACATTAATTGTAGAAGACTTCAATACTGCACTCTTAACAATAGACAGATCATCTAAGCAGAAAATCAACAAAGAAACAAGAGCTTTGAATGACACACTGGACCAGATGGACCTCATAGATATATACAGAACATTCCACCCTAAAACAACAGAATACTCATTCTTCTTGAGGGCACATCGAACTTTCTCCAGAATAGACCACATACTGGGTCACAAATCAGGTCGGAACCAATACCAAAAGATTGAAATTATTCCCTGCATATTTTCAGACCACAATGCTTTAAAACTGGAACTCAATCACAAGAAAAAATTTGGAAGAAATTCAAACACTTGGAAGCTAAAGACCACTCTGCTCAAGAATGTTTGGATCAACCAGGAAATCAAAGAAGAACTTAAACAATTCATGGAAATCAATGAGAACGAAAACACATTGGTCCAAAACCTGTGGGATACTGCAAAGGTGGTCCTAAGGGGGACCATAGCCATGGTCAAAGCCATCCAAGCCACACTCAAAAAAATAGAAAAATCCCAAATTCACCAACTAACTCTACACCTTAAAGAACTAGAGAAAAAGCAACAAACAATGCCTAAGCCATGCATTAGAAGAGAAATAATTATGATTAGAGCAGAGATCAATGAATTAGAAACCAGAAAACAGTAGATCAGATCAACAAAACGAGAAACTGGTTCTTTGAAAGAATTAATGAGGTCGATAAACCACTGGGCTGACTTATCCAAAAGAAAAGAGAAGGATCCAAATTAATAAAATTATGAATGAAAGGGGAGAGATCACGACTAACACCAAGGAAATAAAAACAATTACTAGAAATTATTATCAACAACTATATGCCAATAAACTGAGCAACCTGGAAGAAATGGATGCCTTCCTGGGAACCCTTAAACTGCCAAGACTGAAACAGGAAGAAATTGACAATCTGAATAGGCCAATAACCAGTAACGAGATTGAAGCAGTGATCAAAAACTTCCCAAAAAACAAGAGTCCAGGGCCTGATGGATTCCCTGGGGAATTCTACCAAACATTCAAAGAAGAAATAATACCTTTTCTACTGAAGCTGTTTCAAAAAATAGAAACCAAAGGAAAGTTTCCAGGCTCATTCTATGAGGCAAGCATTACCTTAATCCCAAACCAGGCAAAGACCCCATCTAAAAGGAGAATTTCAGACCGATACCCCTGATGAATATGGATTCCAAAATCCTCAAAAAAATCCTAGCTAATAGGATCCAACAATACATTAAAAGGATCATCCACCAAGACCAAGTGCAATTTATCCCCGGGATGCAAGGGTGGTTCAAAATTCACAAATCAATCAATGTGATAGAACACATTAATAAGAGGAGAGAGAAGAACCATATGGTCCCCTCAAATGATGCAGAAAAAGCATTTGACAAAGTACATCCTTTCCTGATTAAAACTCTTCAGAGTATAAGGATAGAGGGAACATTCCTCAAGTTCATAAATTCCATCTATGAAAAACCCACAGCGAATATCATCCTCAATGGGGAAAAGCTGAGAGCCTTTCCCTTAAGTTCAGGAACATGTCAAGGATGCCCACTCTAGCCACTATTGTTCAACATAGTATAGAAGTCCTAGCCACAGCAATCAGACAACAAAAAGAAATAAAATGTATTCAGATTGGCAAAGAAGAAGTCGAACTCTCTCTTTTTGTAGATGACATGACACTTTATGTGGAAAACCCAAAAGACTCCACCCCCAAATTCTTAGAACTCATAAAGCAATTCAGTAATTTGGCAGGATACAAAATCAATGCACAGAAATCAGTTGCTTTCTTATACACTAACAATGCAACTGTAGAAAGAGAAATGAGAGAAATGATTCCATTTACAATAGCACCAAAAACCATAAGATACCTCGGAATAAACCTAACCAAAGAGGCCAACGATCTATACTCTAAGAACTACAGAACACTCATGAAAGAAATTGAAGACGATGGAAAAACATTCCGTGCTCATGGATCAGAAGAATAAGCATTGTTAAAATGTCTATGCTACCCAGAGCAATCTATACCTTCAATGCCATCCCCATCGAAATTCCAAAGACATTATTCAAAGTGCTGGAACAAACAATCCTAAAATTTGTATGGAATCAGAAAAGATCCCGAATTGCCAAGGAAATGTTGAAAAAGAAAAACAAAGCTGGGGGCATCACGTTCCTGATTTCAAGCTATATTACAAAGCTGTAATCACCAAAACAGCATGGTACTGGCACAAAAACAGACACATAGACCAATGGAAAATAATAGAAAGCCCAGATATGGACCCTCAACTTTATGGTCAAATAATCTTCGACAAAGCAGGAAAAAATATGCAATGGAGAAAAGACAGTCTTTTCAATAAATGGTGCTGGGAAAATTGGACAGCCACATGCAGAAGAATGAAACTCGACCATTCTCTAACACCATACACAAAGATAAACTCAAAGTGGATGAAAGACCTCAATGTGAGACAGGAATCCATCAAAATCCTAGAGGAGAACATAGGCAGTAACCTCTTTGACATCGCCCACAGCAACTTCTTTCAAGATACATCTCCAAAAGCTACTGAAACAAAAGCAAAAATGAACTTTTGGGACTTCCTTAAGATAAAAACCTCTGCACACCAATGGAAATAGTCAACAAAACAAAGAGGCAACACACAGAATGGGAGAAGATATTTGCAAATGACACTACAGATAAAGCGCTGGTATCCAAGATCTATAAAGAACTTCTCAAACTCAACACCCAAAAAACAAATAATCAAGTCAAAAAATGGGCAGAAGACATGAAAAGACACTTCTCTGAAGAAGACATACAAATGGCTAACAGACACATGAAAAAATGTTCATCATCATTAGCCATCAGGGAAATTCAAAGCAAAACCACATTGAGATACCACCTTGCACCAGTTAGAATGGCAAAAATGGGGGCGCCTGAGTGGCTCAGTGGGTTAAGTGGCTGCCTTCAGCTCAGGTCATGATCCCAGGGTCCTGGGATCGAGCCCTGCATTGGGCTCCCTGCTCGGCGGAGAGCCTGCTTCTCCCTCTCCCTCTGTCTGCCACTCTGCCTACTTGTGCTCTCTCTCTATCTCTGTTAAATAAATAAATAAAAATCTTTAAAAAAAAAAAAAAGAATGGCAAAAATGGACAGGGAAAGAAACAACAAATGTTGGAGAGGTTGTGGAGAAAGGGAACCCTCTTACACTGTTGGTGGGAATGCAAGTTGGTACAGCCACTTTGGAAAACAGTGTGGAGGTGTCTCAAAGAATTAAAAATCGAGCTACCCTATGACCCAGCAATTGCACTACTGGGTATTTACCTCAAAGACACAGATGTAGTGAAAAGAAGGGCCATATGCACCCCAATGTTCATAGAAGCAAGGTCCACAATAGCCAAACTGTGCAAAGAGCCAAGATGCCCTTCAACAGATGAATGGATAAAGAAGATGTCGTCCGTCCATATATACAATGGAATATTATTCAGCCATCAGAAAGAATGAATACCCAACTTTTATATCAACATGGATGGGACTGGAGGAGATTATGCTAAGTGAAATAAGCCAAGCAGAGAAAGTCAATTATCATATGGTTTCACTTATTTGTGGAACATAAGGAATAGCATGGAGGACATTAGGAGAAGGAAGGGAAAAATGAAGAGGGGGAAATTGGAGGGAGAGAGACTATGGACTCTGAGTAACAAACAGGGTTTTAGAGGAGAGGGGGATGGGGTATGGGTTAGCCCTGTGATGGGTATTAAGGAGGGCACGTACAGCATGGAGCACTGGGTGTTAAAGAAAACAATGGATCGTGGATCACCACATCAAAAACTAATGATGTATTGTATGTAATTAACATAACATAATAAAAAAAATTTTTTTTAATTAAAAAAAAGACAGTATGGGGAGAATGGATATGTAACAAGGGTTGCTGAGGAAACACTGAGAAATAGGGAAACATAAAATAAAAATAGGGGCACCTGGGTGGCTCAGTCGTTAAGCGTCTGCCTTCGGCTCAGGTCATGATCCCAGGGTCCTGGGATCGAGCCCCGCATCGGGCTCCCTGCTCAGTGGGAAAGCCTGCTTCTCCCTCTCCCACTCCCCCTGCTTGTGTTCCCTCTCTTGCTATGTCTTTCTCTGTCAAATAAATAAATAAAATCTTAAAAAAATAAAATAAATAAAATAAAATAAAAATAAATGTCACTCACAGTATATCATTGAGGGCAATGATTGACAAACATCTTCTGTAAAGGGCCAAATAGTCAACATTTTAGGCTTTATGGGTCTCTGTTGCAACTACTCAACTCTGTCTTTGTAGTGGAAACAGCTACAGATGATTTGTAAGCGTATGGTCAAGATTGTGTTTCAATAAAACTTTAGTTACAAAACTGGGACTTGCCTGGTGTGGGCAGAGTTTGCAGACCCCCTGTTCCATGGTAAATACTATTGCCATTATGGTTAATTGTAGCTTTTTAGTTTTTCTTTTTTTTTTTCAGGCTGTTACAGAGTAGTATTAGTATTAGTATATTAGTATAGTAATATTAGATGGGAAAATATAAATATATAAACATATTAAGTGTTATATATACAATTATATTTTATATTCTTATATAAATAATCTCATTATTAAATGTAAAACAACAACAAAAAATACTGACTGCATTAGTGCTGGAAATACTGACTCTACCTTTGGCCCTCCATCTTGATCAGGTCCTCTCTTGGGGCAACATGTTCTGGACCCCCTGGAAATTTTAGAAATGCTGACGGACCAAGGCCCCACCTGAGGAAATTTGCTCTGTCCCTTAATAAATTTGTAAACTTGATGTATAATTCTTCTAAAAACAGGTTTTTGACAGCCACATACTATCTTGTCACTTCAAAGCCACATAGATAAGGCTATCCTTTCCCTCCTGTCATCACTGTAGTGTTTCATGGTTGTTGTGTGCTGAAAAGTCAGGGTGGCTCCATCTCCCCACATGGCCAATTCAATCCATTCTGCACTGCTCTTTTGAGAATTAAATAAAATAATCTGTGTAAAATATTTAGCACAGATACTGTGAGAAACTTAATCCCTCTTTTCATTCACTTCTTTCTTTCTTTCTTTCTTTCTTTTTTTAAAGATTTTATTTATTTATTTGACAGAGAGAGAGATAACGAGATCAGGAACACAAGCAGGGGGAGTGGGAGAGGGAGAAGCAGGCTTCCTGCCGAGCAGGGAGCCCAATGCGGGGCTTGATCCCAGGACCCTGAGATCATGACCTAAGCTGAAGGCAGACACTTAACAACTGAGCCACCCAGGCGCCCCCATTCACTTCTTTTTTTAAAAAAGGATTTTATTTATTTATTTGAGTGAGAGTGAAAGCAAGAGAGATCACAGAGGGAGAAAGAGATTCAGACTTACTGCTGAGCGGAGAGCCTGATGTGGGGCTCGATCCCAGGAACCCTGAGATCATGACTTGAGCCGAAGGCAGACCCTTAACCAACTGAGCCACCGAGGCGCCCTTCATTCACTTCTTTCTAGAAAGTGTTCATTGTTCTCTGACTCCATATTTTATTCAGGGGTCTTCTTACCTTCTTTCTGTAGATGTGTTAGGGGACAGGTGAGGCCTTGTTGAGACCCAGGCCCTCCGGTTCCTCCCCCTGGAACTCACCACAGTCAGGAATCATGATGGGCAGGGTGTGGGACACAAAATCCTGAGTTTGCCCCTGGGAAGGTTCTGACACTGCTGTCACAGGAATTCATTCTGCTTCCATAGCATCTCTACACTTGATAGCACCACCTGATTGCTAGAAGGAGAAAGAGAGAATGAAGGTGTTGTCATGATCTCAGGAACCAGAGGTAAACTGCATGCATCGTGATTATGTGCTCAGATAGCCAAGTTACCAAAAGTATCAAGTTCTTCTGAAGTAAAGATCTTATCTCAACATTTGAAAGTGGACTCTAAGGAGGTGGGGGAGGAGGTTTTGTAATTTCACACAATACTTGTGGTTATCACTATTTGTTGAAAACTGGCAACCATCCAGCTACTAATTACAGAATTTTATTCTCAATCATGATTTTTAATTTTATTAATTTGTGAGAGGCCTTTGCCATCTTTTCTTTACAGATAAAGGGAGTATCCATTATCCTTCTTTTTAACCATCTGATACGTATTCAGGATTTTTGATTTTCTTTCCAGAACCCCAGAGAACAAGGTTTTAGAGGCATATCCACCATGTTGCAGGCACCTGTTGTTCTCAGGGGCCTGTTCCCATTGAACGCGTGTGTTCCTTTTGTCCTAGTATTGACCCTGAATGTGGAGTGAGGTGCTGCTTCTATCTCTAGGATACACGATTTATACCTTGGTGTCTCCTATACCCAAATAACTGCCATATACTTAGGGTTATAACAATCAGTAGATTCTTTCAGTATGGCCACAGGATGGTAGTAAAGGCATGGAATTTTTATGTTTGACAGATCATTCTACCTCTGAAAAACTGCAATGCCCATGAATAAAATTGGAAGTGATAATAAGAAATACTTATGTAATCTGTATACCCCTTTCCTGTCTTCATTTTGAACCATTCAGGTACTAGAAATCTCTCTCTACAGTGCATTAACAGACAAATGGATTTTCCTGTGAACCATTCACTCTGTATTTTCAGAGTTCCCAGACAGCCTAATTTGGTAGGATATCAGTTCAAACTGCTTTAATTTGTATCATAATTGCCGATATCATATGGGGCTCACTGTGTGAACAGAATCTAAGACATTTTCCTGCCAAGCTCAGGAAACACTGCAGAGGGAGAGGCTCTGGCTGGGCACCCAGCTCTGCAGCCTCTGTGGTTGCCCATATTGAGAAGGATGTGGGTGTGGTCAGACCTGAAGATGGTTCTTGTGCAGCTTCTCTTGGCAACTCTAATGCTGTGGGTCCAAATCCAGCAGCCACAGTAGTACATGACCCCATCTTGTTTCCTTAAGAAATTTATTTTCAAGGTTGAAGTGGAAGTTTCTTGTTCTTCCCACTTAAGTGGCTCTAAGTAAGCTTTGTTGAGACAAATGTGAGATATTCTCTCCCTGATCTGGTTTCTGTCAGTACCAGTGCATGGCTCTTTTGTTAAGCTAGTGGGCACTTTCTAAGATATGTGTGCACACTCATCTCTTGCTCTGGATATTGATATTTCAGGTTGCTCCAACTTTACCTGCCTGTGGCCAACTGCAAGCAAAGAAGGGAAATTCCCATGAAAAAAATTATATGGAAAAAGGCAACAAGAAGAATTTCTTGAGGTTTTCTGTAAACTGAAGTTCGTGGGGGACAACTCACAGGCCTGGGAGACAAGAAAATGATAGCTTTCAGCAGTGGCATATTGTTGGCCTGGCTGGGTCCCCAGCAACAAGGTAAGAAAGGTCCCTGTTAACAGAACTTGTCAGGCCCAAGGCAGGAGGGTGGGGCTGGTTCTGGTTTCTCAGAAGTGGTGGCTTAGATAGTTCCCTGGGGTTGTTCATTATCTGCCACAAATATGAGTAGTTCTGGGCCTTCCTGTTCCCTGTGAGTGCTGGGCAGATGGGGTAAGAGGGCTTCCAATCTGGAAAGAAATTCCTGGTAAATGTGTCTGTCTGGGGTGTGGCAGGATGATTCTCACACCCACTCTGCCATTCCCCTTGGAATCCTGTACTGCAGAAACGTTGCTCAGGAACATGAAGACAGGCCTTTTATATTGAAAAGGCAACTGAGAATTTACTGGCATTTTACTTATTCTCTGAAGACACCTAATCCCTCAGGTCCTGCACCTGTGCTGCAGCACATTGTAACAATTTGTGTCAGTTAGTGTTCAGTATCGGTTGTCTCTGCTGTGGGAGACAGTGTATTTTTCCTTTTATTGTCCTGCAGTGAAGTGGTTCAGTGTAACGGCCAAGAGGAGTCAGCTGATGTGGGTCCCTCCCCTTCTCTGCCACCTCACCCAGTACCAGCTGTGGACCTGGATAAGTCACTGACCCCCTTAGTACTTCAGTTACCTCAGGAGTCAGACATGCTGGCTGATTATACTGGAACAGAATATTTAGGTGATGTGGGTTACAGGAGCTAACATATGCCCAGAAGGGAGAACACACACACACACAAACACATACACACACACACACAAACACTCAGATAGGCTTTTCTGCTCTTGGCAGGTTCCCTCTCTTCTTTCACAGGGAGAATCAACAGTGGCCCAATATGGCGACACATCTAACAGCCTCGATGGATTCTGAGCTCTATTCCGATGAGATCATACTGGCACAACCTCCCCACACCTCCAAGCAAAAGGGCCTTGCTCCAATTCTAATTCACTGGACCCCCTAGAGTTCACTTAAGGAATTGCAGTCTTTAAACCTTTCAGTGCCCATTATTCCAGTTCAGAAGGCATGAACTTACTACCTTTGGCTCAACATTAAGCCTAAATTCATTAAGCTCTAATTTTTTTAGTTTTAAAATGGACCAGTAATAGTTATGTTACAGAGGGATTTCTTTTAGATGTTATAAAAATGGCACGCAGTGATTCCCTGTCTCAGCCTGAACCTTACTCACATACTGAGTCTCTGGATGCTGAGACTTAGCATTCTAAATGACTTTAAATTTAAATGAGACTCAGCAATTTAATTTTAAAATATTACATGTTTAATAAATATTAACTTTCAGAAGAGCAAATATTTAGGGCACCTGGGTGGCTCAGTTGGTGAATGTCTGACTCTTGATTTTGGCTCAGGTCATGGTCTCAGGGTCCTGAGATTGAGCCCCACATTGGGCTTGTGCTGAGCTTGGAGCATGCTTAAGATTCTCTCTCTCCCTTTGCCCCTCCTCCAGTCCTTCTAAAAAAATGAGCTGGGGGTGGCTGGCAGTTTTAGAAGCACAGACAGCAGAGACATGCTTGGACCTGGAAGTGAGGGCTGGGAGTGCTGCTGTGGGGTGCACAACCAAGGACGCTGCAGTTTTTAGCAGCACAGACAGAAATGGAGACAATGTGGCCTAGAGACCTCACTGAAGAACAGATTGCGATCTCTCTGTCATGAGGCAGAGGTTTAGATACAGTCACTTCTGCTCTGACTCTCGGAAGAGATGGGGAAAGCTGCCAGGGAAAGCTGCCAGAGAACAAAAGCCCCCCAAAATGGGTTTTAACTGAGCCCATCCCCCCCACAGGGAGCAGGACAACTCTGCACATACAGGATTGCCTGAGTAACAGCACAGCAGGCCCCTCTCCTAGAAGACAGGCTGGAAGAAAAAGAGGCCAACAACCCTAAGGTCCCTAGAAAACAAGTAAGCATCTTGCACCTGTTGGGTTGTGGTCAATAATTTGGACTCTGTACATTCCCTCAACCACCCCTCAACAGAATGACTAAGAGGAGGAACCCCTCAAATAGGAAAGACTCAGAGACTGTGACCTCTGCCACAGAACAAATGGATGTAGATATAAACAAGATGTCGGAAATAGACTTCAGAATAATAGTTATGAAGACAATAGCTAGGATGGAGAAAATGATTAATGGCAACACAGATTCTCTAAGGGGAGAAATGAGAGCTGATCTGGCAGAACTTAAAAATGCTATCAATGAGATCCAATCTAATCTAGATACTCTAACAGCTAGGGTAAATGAGGCAGAAGAACAAATTAATGATCTAGAAGACAAACTGATAGAAAAGAAGGAACTGGTGGAGGCCAGGAACAAACAGCTTAAAATCCATGAAAAGCAGAATTAGAGAAATAAGTGACACCATGAAACATTCCAATGTCAGAATTATTGGGATCCCTGAGGGGGTGGAGAGAGAGAGAGGACTAGAAGATATATTTGAGCAAATCTAGCTGAGAACTTCCCTAATCTGGGGAATGAAACAAGCATTTGTGTCCTAGAGGCAGAGAGGACCCCTCCCAAGATCAAGGAGAACAGACCAATGCCCCGGCATGTAATAGTAAAACTCGTAAATCTTAGAACCAAGGAAACCATCTTAAGGGCAGTTAGGGGGAAAAGTTTCCTTACATACAGAGGGAGGAACATCAGAATAACGTCAGACCTATCCACAGAGACCTGGCAAGCCAGAAAGGGCTGGCAAGTTATAGTCAGGGTACCAAACAGCAGCCAAGAATACTTTATCAGGCAAGGCTGTCATTTAGAATGGATGGTGAGATGCAGAGCTTCAAGGACTTGCAGAAACTGAAAGAATATGTGACCACTAAGCTGGCCCTGCAAGAAATATTAAGGGAGGTTCTATAAAAGGAGAAAGACCCCAAGAGTCATATACAACAGAAATTTATAGAGACAATCTATAGAAACAAGGACTTCACAGGCAACATGATGACAATAAAATCTTTCAATAATCACTCTCAATGTGATTGGCCTAAATGCTCCCATAAAATGGCACAGGGTTGCAGATTGGATAAAAAGACAGGACCCATCCATATGCTGTCTACAAGAGACTCATTTTGAACATAAAGATACATCCAGATTGAAAGTGAAGGGAAGGAGAACCATCTTTCATGCCAATGGGCCTCAAAAGAAAGCTGGGGTAGCAATTCTCATATCAGACAAATTAGATTTTAACCTAAAGACTGTAGTTAGAGACACAGAAGGACACTATATCATTCTTAAATGGTCTATCCAACAAGAAGATCTAACAACTGTAAATATCTATGCCCCCAACATGAGAGCAGCCATCTACATAAGCCAACTGTTAATCAAAATAAAGAGTCATATTGATAATAATATGTTAATAGTAAGAGACCTCAATACTCCACTCTCAGCAATAGACAGATCATCTAAGCAGAAAATCAACAAAGAAACAAGAGCTTTGAATGACACACTGGACCAGATGGACCTCATAGATATATATAGAACATTCCACCCAAAACAAGAGAATACTTATTCTTCTCGAACGCACATGGAACTTTCTCCAGAATAGACCACATACGGGTCACAAATCAGGTCTCAACTGATACCAAAAGATTGAGATGTTTCCCTGCATATTCTCAGACCATTACGCTTTATGGAACTCAATCACAAGAAAAAATTTGGAAGAAATTCAAACACTTGGAAGCTAAAGACCACTCTGCTCAAGAAGTGTTTGGGCCAACCAGGAAATCAAAGAACTTAAGCAATTCATGGAAACCAATGAGAACAAAAACACATCAATCCAAAACCTCTGGGATACTGCAAAGGTGGTCCTAAGGGGGAAATACATAGCCATCCAAGCCTCACTCAAAAAAATAGAAAAATCCCAAATTCACAAACTAACTTTACACCTTAAAGAACTGGAGAAAAAACAACAAATGATGTCTAAGCCACACATTAAAAGAGAAATAATTAAGATTAGAGCAGAGATCAATGAATTAGAAACCAGAAAGACAGTAGAGCAGATCAACAAAAGTAGAAGCTTGTCCTTTGAAAGAATTAATAAGATCGGTAAACCACTGGCCAGGCTTCTCCAAAAGAAAAGAGAAAGGATCCAAATTAATAAAATTATGAATGAAAGGTGAGAGATCACGACTAAAACCAAGGAAATAGGAACAATTATTAGAAATTATTATCAACTACTATATGCCAATAAATTGAGCAACCCGGAAGAAATGGATGCCTTCCTCGAAACCTATAATCTATCAAGACTGAAACAGGAAGAAATTGACAATCTGAATAGACAAATAACCAGTCAAAAGATTGAAACAGTGACCAAAAATCTCCCAAAAAACAAGTCCAGGACCTGATGGAGTCCCTGGGGAATTCTACCAAACATTCAAAGAAGAAATAATACATATTCTGAAGCTGTTTTAAAAAATAGAAACAGAAGGAAAGATTCCAGATTCATTCTATGAGGCCAGCATTACCTTGATTCCCAAATCAGGCAAAGACCACATCAAAAAGGAGCATTTCAGACCGATATCCCTGATGAATATGGATTCCAAAATTCTCAACAAAATCCTAGCTAGTAGGATCCAACAATACATTAAAAGGATCATCCACCACGACCAAGTGGGATTTATCCTGGGGATGCAAGGATGGTCCAACATTCACAAATCAATCAATGTGATAGAACACTTAATAAGAGGAGAGAGAAGAACCATATGGTTCCCTCAAATGATGCAGAAAAAGCATTTGACAAAATACAGCATCCTTTCCTGATTAAAACTTTCTGGAGCACAGGGATAGAGGGAACATTCCTCAAGTTCATAAAACCCATCTTTGAAAAACCCACAGCGAATATCATTCTCAATGGGGAAAAGCCGAGAGCCTTTCCTTAAGATCAGGAATACGTCAAGGATGCCCACTCTCGCCACTATTGTTCGACATAGTACTAGAAGTCCTAGCAACAGCAATCACACAACAAAAAGAAATAAAAGGTATTCAGATTGGCAAAGAGGAAGTCAAACTCTCTCTTCGCAGATGACATGATACTTTATGTGGAAAACCCAAAAGACTCCACCCCTAAATTACTAGAACTGATACAGCAATTCTGTAATGTGGCAGGATACAAAATCAATGCACAGAAATCAGTTGCTTTCTTATACACTAACAATGTAACTATAGAAAGAGAAATTAGAGAATCGATTCCATTTACAATAGTACCAAAAAACCATAAGATACCTCGGAATAAACCTAACCAAAGAGGTAAAGCATCTGACTACAGAACACTCATGAAAGAAATTGAAGAAGACACAAAAAGATGGAAAAACATTCCATGCTCATGGATCAGAGGAATAAACATTGTTTAAATGTCTATTTAAACAATCTATGCCCAGAGCAATCTATACTTTCCACGCCATCCTGATCAAAATACCAATGGCATTTTTCAAAGTGCTGGAGCAAACAATCCTAAAATTTGTATGGAATCAGAAAAGACCCCAAATTGCCAAGGAAATGTTGAAAAAGAAAAACAAAGCTGGGGGCATCATGTTGCCTGATTTCAAGCTATATTACAAAGCTGTAATCACCAAAACAGCATGGTACTGGCACAAAAACATACACATAGACCAATGGAACAGAATAGAGAGCCCAGAAATGGACCCTCAACTCTATGGTCAAATAATCTTCAACAAAGCAGGAAAAAATATGCAATGAAGAAAAGACAGTCTCTTCAATAAATGGTGTTGGGAAAATTGGACAGCCAGATGCAGAAGAATGAAACTTGACCATTCTCTAACACCATACACAAAAATAAACTCAAAATGGATGAAAGACCTCAATGTGAGAAAGGAATCCATCAAAATCCTAGAGGAGAACATAGGCAGTAACCTCTTCGACATCGGCCATAGCAACTTCTTTCAAGACACGTCTCCAAAGGCAAGGGAAACAAAAGAGAAAATGAACTTTTGGGACTTCGTCAAGATTAAAAGCTTCTGCACAGCAAAGGAAACAGTCAACAAAACAAAGAGGCAACCCACAGAATGGGAGAAGATATTTGCAAATGACACTACAGATAAAGGGCTGGTATCCAAGATCTATAAAGAACCTCTCAAACTCAACACCCAAAAAACAAATTAAGTCAAAAAATGGGCAGAAGACATGAACAGACACTTCTCCAAAGAAGACATACAAATGGCTAACAGACACATGAAAAAATGTTCATCATCATTAGCCATCAGGGAAATTCAAATCAAAGCCACATTGAGATACCACCTTACACCAGTTAGAATGGCAAAAATAGACAAGGAAGAAACAACAAATGTTGGAGAGGTTGTGGAGAAAGGGGAACCCTCTTACTCTGTTGGTGGGAATGCAAGTTGGTACAGCCACTTTGGAAAACAGTGTGGAGGTGCCTCAAAAATTTAAAAATCGAGCTACCCTATGACCCAGCAATTGCACTACTGGGTATTTACCCCAAAGATACAGATGTAGTGAAAAGAAGGGCCATATGCACCCCAATGTTCATAGAAGCAAGGTCCACAATAGCCAAACTGTGGAAAAAGCCAAGATACCCTTCAACAGATGAATGGATAAAGAAGATGTGGTCCATATATACAATGGAATATTATTCAGCCATCAGAAAGGATGAATACCCAACTTTTACATCAACATGGATGAGACTGGAGGAGATTATGCTAAGTGAAATAAGTCAAGCAGAGAAAGTCAATTATCATATGGTTTCACTTACTTGTGGAACATAAGGAATAGCATGGAGGACATTAGGAGAAGGAAGGGAAAAATGAAAGGGGGGAATTCGGAGGGGGAGATGAACCATGAGAGACTATGGACTCTGAGAAACAAACTAAAAGTTTTAGAGGGGAGGGGGTGGGGGGATGGGTTAGCCCAGTGATGGGTCTTAAGGAGGGCATGTATTGCATGGAGCACTGGGTGTTATATGCAAACAATGAATCATGGAACACTACATCAAAAACTAATGATGTACTGTATGGTGACTAACATAACATAATAATTTAAAAAAAAAGAAAATTTAAAAAAGGAAGGCTGAGAAACAATATCTGACATTTTTCCTTCCTATACTGGGAATAAATTCATTCTTTCACTAAGATTCATAAGGTGGGGAATTTCCTGGACATAGACGAGTGTTTCAAATGCTAGGAGCCAAGAAGGGAGATAAATGGTCACTTCAGACACATTCATGAAAAAATGTGTTTTCTCTTCATGAATTATTTCAAACAGGGAAGAAAACAAAGGCAGAATTTATCTTTTATTCATTATTTTGAATACTTTCAAAAATAGAGATTTTATTTTCTTTATTTTTCATAACATTAATAGCTCACAATATTGAAGGCATTTCTACATGGTAGGTGCTGTGCTACAAACACATTGGTTCTATTATCTCATTTAATCTTCACAAAGTCTACTAAGTTGGTGCTTTTATTGTTTCCATCTTTCAGATGAGAAAAGGGAGGCTTTTGACACACCAGGAATTTTATCAAAGGTCTGACATGAGCAAGTAGCAGAACAGTAATTTGCACCAGAGGATCTATATCTAGAACCCACAATCTTAAATAAGATACTTTATTTCTTCCATATGTACTTTTTATAACATAATATATTTATACCACTATGCAATAAGAATATGTATACATGTATAAGTACATATGTATGTATGTATGTATTTACAGAGGTGTCTGTGTATATATTTCTATCAAGGTTCTAGAATGCATGTTTAAGATTCATTACAGGAAATACTCTAAATATTATTCCTCAATAATGCTTCCTGAAATTCACTGATTCACATATTAATTCAGCAAGGGTGTACGGAGGCTGCACGAGAGACAAGGCATGTGCAGACCCTGGCAAGGTCACAGACACCAGAGACATAGGTCCTCCTTGGGAGCACTTGTATCCCAGCAGCACTTGCGTTCATCTTCCTTCATTTGGCACTGCACCTGGCCCTCACAGTCAGGTCTATGACCACAGTCACCCGCCCTCCCTCCATTTCAAGTCCCTTGTTATAAAGCCTGTACCATCCATACTGCCTAGAACCCTCTCAGGACAAAGACCTGATGGTTCCTGACTCAGGCTGTTCTCAGCAACCCCAGCCAGAAGCGCTCATCAGGAGACCATCAGGTCAATGGGAAGTTGGAGCAGGAGGGCTGACAGCCTGCAGGCACAGCTGGTGACTGGACTGTCTGCTTCTTTTCCCCTTGATTTTAGGACTGAGGTACCTGTCAGGGAGCACAGAGTGGGGGCTGAGGCTGAGGCTGGAACTAGGGCTGAGGTTGCCCATGTGGAAAGGATGAGAGTCCAGAACTGAAGAGCGGTTCTTGGGGCAGACTGTCTGGCTCCTCTAAGATTTTGTACATTTGCACGTGGTTTCATCTACTGTGTTCTGTGGACTGTATAAAAAGAATTGCAGTAGAGGAGACAGGATGTCTCAGTGCTGCCTATTTATTGTTCTCATATTGCCTCTGAGCAAGTGTTATAAGAGACCAAATATGTATCAGATACCCAAAGTCTGATTCTTTTTTTTTTTTGGTACCAATAAATGACTAAGGTGGCAGGTGCAATGTTGAGTATGGTACATAAATGTAATTATCCTTTTTTCTACTGTGGATATAGATATTTTGGTTGTGTCATTTTGGCTACTAACTGTAAAGAGAGAGAGAGTGAGACAGAGATATAGACACAGATATGTAGACCGAGAGATATGGAGAGAGAGACAGAAATGAAGACAAAGACTGACAGAGACATAGACACAGGTATATCTAGTGCAGATAGAAATATTGCAAATGTGCCTCAAGGGAGACTTTTCTAAATTAATTGTCCCAATTATTTCATGGTAAGGGGTAGAGACAGATGTGAAATTTAAAAGAAGTACTGATGATAATACTGAGCCCTCCTCCAGGCTGGATGCTAAGCATCTTGGATTTCTCATCTCATAATCTCACAGCAGTTACTGGGGTGGGAGCATCTCTGCTCCACAGAAGTCAACTCTAGATGCTCCAGCTGACCTCCTCCTCTCACTCCACAGTCTGGGGCCCCTGGGGTCTATGCAAATACTGGCTTTTGTTGTTGCTGTTTTACTGCATTTCTCATGACCGTCAGTTTCTCTCAAGGATTTGAATTGTAAAATTTGGTTCCTAGGTTCAAACAATAGTATTTTCATTGGTTCTTGAACAACACTTTTTGTAGATTAGTTTATCTTTTTTAGAGTCAGAAAGCTTCATAGATTAAATTTTTCAAAACGCTGGCTCTTGTCTACATAACTATGTAGTTACTACCTTCTGAACAGAGTCTCTGTAGCACAGAAGTCTCCGTTTTAACTAAATAAAAAAGGACACAGCCTTTGCAGAATAATTAGAAAAAGTCACTCTTTCTCCAAGCTGACACAGCTCTGCTCAGGGTATAGAGGAGGGTGGGTATGGGATGGATTTTGTTCCCCACTGTGCCCCCTCACATAGGCACACATGAGCAGGGCACACTGGTAACAACAAACAGAGGCTGCAACTCCAGGTTTGTTGCAGGGAAAGGAAGTGTCATTATTGTTGATAATGTATGTATGTCATCTCTTCTTCATTCTGATATTGGAGGGACGTGTTAACCTTACCAACTGAAAATAGTTTCCTCTGGGTTAGAACAGACTCTTTCAAGTTAGGACAATCTCCTTTGGCACATTCCTCATCCTTTGTTTGTCTGTCTCCTACTCATTCTCATGAGGACATCACTACACATGGGAAGAGCGGAGTTAGTTCTTACAGTCTTCCTCCCACCTTCTTCCAGCCCTTTGTCCTGCTGGTCTTTAGGATTCAGCCTCTTCGTCAGAACTATCTTGTGCCATAACCAACCCTGAACCCACCACCACTGACTCACACCACGCCATGGGATGTAAAGTTTCCCCCTTGCACCTTCTGTTCTTGTCTAAGCATCAATTCTTTCTTCCATGAAATAGGTGTATCTGCAGGATTTTTAGAATGATCACATGATTTCCTCAACAGACTCAACATGTAGCATATTATCTGGCAGCTAAATGGATATAATTCCAATTTATTCATTGCCAGCACCTTCAGATTGAGCTTTTCAGTTATCGAAAATCTCTGAGAACCTTACTTCTCTCCGAGATAATCAGACCATTTCAACAGAGTCTCTAAATAGGAAAGCAAATCAATAGGAAATTATGTCAAATCAGACATTTAGAGCAGGGTTAGTGACATCTGTGGGGGTACAATGGTAGCCATCAGACTCCCTTTCCTCTGATACTGAGGCATTACATAACAAGAAGTATATAAAGTGCTTAATACACTGCCTACCTAGTACAGAAGGAGGTTTCAGTAAAAAAATAGCTATTATTAAAATCTTATCAGAACATTATGTTTATTAAATTTCAAAAGAACTTAATTCTTTTTCTTTGAGCAAAGGAAAGCAATCAAAGTAATATGTTGACATGTGGATTACAAATACTAATTCTACCACTTTCAGAATATAACTACAGATTTTTGGTAATTATTTGGTAACTTCAATTTAGAAGTTAAAAAAGTAAAGGCAACAGAACTCATAATAGATAGGAATGATCAGTTTGTGAGTGAAACATTTAAATGTTGACTCATAAATGGCAGGAAAGTAGATGAAGGAAGGACAGAAATGATAGAACAATTATAACAAACGTGAGAGGCTGGATTTTAGTTGACATTATGAAAATGGCAGGCATTTCTCTACTTTCTTTTCATAAGAGTTAAGATTGGTTCACTACTGCACACTTGTTTATTGTATTAAAGAACATCAAGAACACAGAATTGAATTCATCACAATATTGGTTCATAAAGCCCTATAATCATTCTTCTAGACAGAGATAGAGATCTCTTTATTTATTTTATCCTACTTAGGTGATGATGACTTACCTCTAATAAATTGGCAAATACCTCAGAATCCCTGATTTAACTGAAGAACAAAAGCATTAGAAATAATCTACATGCTCCTCTCTACTAAATTCATCAACTAGAAAAGCACAACATTTAATGATAATCTCTCAACACTTGTCCAGTTCCCTGTTTTCTTACTGAGGGAACAGGGCACATCCTGGTCTGTTAGAGATGGGACTTTGGTGGCTTTGTGTAATGAGAAATAAAGGAACCAGATAAAATCTCCCAACTCTGCAACTTGTTTTAGTTATCTGGGGGCAAATACAACCTATTTATTTGACTGTCTAGTTGATTTTTATTCTTTTGTTCCTCCAGATGGACAGTCTACTTCTCTTTACCTTGCCTTGGGCATTACGAGGTAGACCCTCATAGACTGCACAGATGGTTTTCCTTATTCTCTGGTTGCTGTTTGGGAGCAGCTAATGGAAGCAGCAGCAAGAGACTGAGAAGTGGGAGAGAGTGAGCTTAGGGCTCCCTCCCTGAAGGAGGCCTGTATCCTCACAGGGACCAACATATAGTGACAACTCCTGCCATACCCAGAGCTTCATGTCCAGGAATAAGAGGTGCATGTGGGAGAAGTAATTCTCTTTTATACCACTCAACCCACTGGAGGAATGTGTTTCTTTTTTCTCAGGGCCCTGGATCCACAGGCTTGGAAATCTAGTTCCCAAGAAGAAATACTTTTGTCAGGTGACATGGTGATGGTTCTTTGAACTTCAAATTCCATTGGCCAACTTTCCATTGGAAATCAGAGCAAAGATTCCCATTACTGTAATCCACAGGGGTTAGGTTCCTGGGGCACAGAGCAATGGGGAGAAAAGTGGAGCATTGATCCTGAGGAGGAAATAGGAGATTTCACAGTATCCATCATCCTTTGCACCCCTCAGCATCCATTCTTGTCCTTTGCCTAGGGGAGAAATCTGTCCCCCCACAGCAGGGGATACACAGGGTCCTACTTGAAAGCCTATCTTCCTCTCAGTCTCCAGATGAACATGTGAGGTTGATTTTCTAGCAAACTTCCATGAATGGTAGCAGATCATGTTTTCAGGCAATAAAAGTGCCAAACAACTGTGTTGAAAAAAACTATGGTTGTGTGCAATTCTGCTTGGGATGATCTCATTCGCTCATCTGCATGTGGACAAAAGAGATGTAAGGAAACCAAGGAAATTAAGTACAGTGTTACTAGAAGACTCAGTATCACTGCCACTGTCTATAGTACCTGGTATCTGTCCTTCACTGGGGAAAAGACCCACTCAGCCGAAGAAGTTACTCTGAGCTCTCCAAGCATGAACCTGGTCTCTAACTTGGCAGATGGAGTCAGTAGGAATCAGCAGAGAAAACAAGATTTTGTTTTGTAAAAGAAGCAAAGGTTGTTGGAGAAGAGGGGAGAAATAGTGGTCAAGACAGAGGCTATTACACACATTTCTAACCATCAGACTTCATGTGTCTAAGTGTTCAATAATATGCAAGAATTTTAATATTAAGTAACATGTGAATTCTTTTTAACAATAAATTTTAAAATAAAAATCAAAAGCCATACAGATTTTCCATGAGTCAATTAGGGTATGGAAGTAACATAGTAAAAACTCTCCTGATCCCAATGTTTAGAAGTGACCTCTCCAAGTTGTGCCCTTTCCTCTACCCAAGATGGTGTCCCTGAACCCATTCTGGGGGTGGAACATAAAGAACACCCAACACAAAACAATCAGCATAGATTTCCAGGTGTTCCCAGAAATTTATAGAATTGTGATTTTTAGAAGATGACTCTCATGTAACAGACATGACATTTTGCCCACTACTAGTGTGTGTGATCAATTGAGAATGGATAATATAACTATGAAAACTGATTTTTTGAGATGTTCTTAGACTTTTTTCAGCATCAATTTCATAATATAATGTTGTTTCTATTACTCAAAATCATTGTGTCTCACCCACCTCAGGAATGAAATAAATGAGTTGAGCCCAAATCATCAGGATATTTCAAGCATCCATCTATGCAAAATCCCCCACCTGTGAGGTAATGTGAGCCCCTCTCTAATAGTAAAAATATCAATCTCACTTCAACAGACATTAATGGAGTCACCACTGTACTTGGTCCTGTACATTCTAACAAGATGCTTTCAGTGTTGTTAGAATCAGCCATTTAAACAACCATTTAATTAGCAAACATTTACTTAGGATGGGAGGGCTTATTGGTCTCTGGCTGGTTTGGCTTTACTGTGTGTGGTCAAAGTGTCCTTGGTGAAGCTCACCTTATCCTCAAGGAGAAGGGCAGGAGGAGAAAATGACTCCAAAAATGACTTGTTCTCTCCACATAGGGGTTGTTTTCTCCATGCACAAGACCATTGTCCTCTCAGGTTGTAACTCAAAGGCACTATAGACCCATGTTGCAAACTGAGATTTAAATTGACTTGGGAGGACTTCTCATGACAGTGTCTTCATATTTAGCTAATTTCTCTGTAACGAAATTGTAATAAGTGTTTTGGACTTTCCTCTCAATAATCATGTTTACCAATGCTATTAAGTGTACATAAAATTTGAATCTTTGATTGAAAATACAATTAATTCAGTTTAGACCTCCTCAGAGAGCTTTTGCTTCTTCCCCACATATGGCAGCAGGTGTTTTCCTGTTTGGGACTGGAGGATCAGTAATATAGATTTTCTTTTTTTTTCCTCAAGAAGTTGACAAACTTTATAAGAAGTTAGTAAACATATTGGTATCTTATCTGTACAATTTTGCTTTAACAGAAATCAGTCACATAATCGTGGCAGGTAAAACACCCATTTTACAGAGGCGATAACAGAGGTCCAGGGAATCTGGCCCCCAAATCCCATATGGAGTAGCATTCAAGGAGAAGTGGAAGGATGTAGGCCCCGGCCTCATCCAAGGTTGATGCATCAACCTGCCTGAGGATCATGTCCCCCCACAGAAGTTGAGCACCAAGCTTGCCAGTGCATGAGGATGCTGAGAAGCTAGCCCTGCTGTTTTCTGTGCTTTTGATCCCTGATTCTCCACTGTAAAGTAACTAGCAGTGGGCAGGCAGCAACTTAGAAAATGGAATCAGAAGGTGACTTCCAATCTCAGTTTTCAATCATTTTATGGTAAATCTCTCTCTGGAATGATTTTCACAATACTTTATTCTCACATTCTTCATTGGTGATGGCCAGAATCTTCAGTCAACGGTCTGTCACAGCTCTGTTCAGTAGAAATAAATGTATGTCACAATTTGAGACACATTTTCTAACTGTGGCATTTTTTAAAAAGTTAAAGAAACAAAATTCTAGGACTGTTTTTATTTACTGCGACATATCCAAAATAGTGTTTCAACAGTAATCAATATAGAAATTACTAAGATATTTCATCTGTTTTTATAGTCTCCAGAATGTGATTTGTATGTTACACAAACAGCCCATCTCAGTTTGCACTAGTGCACTAGCTACATTTCGAGTGTTCAGGAGCCACATGTGGCTAGTGGCTAGTGGCTACTGCATTGAGCAGCACAGATTCTGCTCCAAGCGCTTCAGAAACACTGCGCTGGACAATCTTTAGAAAAGTCCCTCCAGACTGGACAGCTCGCTGGGTCTGCGCCAGACTGCGCGCCAGGGGCTCCTTAGCCTGCAGGGTTCTGTGCAGTGGACCCGCGGAGAGCGAGAGTCTGGGGTGCTGAGGCTGACCCAGGGCAACCCCAGGGACCCAGAGCTGGTGGAAGATGCTGGGCATGGAGCGCCCTGGGAGACAGAGACCTTTTTGCTCAGGGACCTGGTCAGAGCACAGGGCTGTGCTCTTCCCAGGCAGCGCAGTAGTACACGCCCTCGTCACGCTTCTCCAGCTTCAGCACCGACAGAGTACAGCTGTTGCTCTCCCTGCCCTTCTTGGCATTGACTTTGTCCGCTTTCATGGGAAAATCCCTCTGCACATAGGACCTGGACATGTCTAGGTAGAGGAGCCTCTTGGGGGCCGTACCCTCCTGGTGGCGGTACCAGTGGACATAGCTGACCGAGGTGTCTACTTTGCATGGCAGGGTGGCTGAGCTGTCCAGGGGCAAGCGCACCACCACCAAAGCAGGCTGATCCAGCTTGAGCCCTGCTCCACCACCTGCCAGGGGGAGGAGGGGACAGTGGTGAGACAGGGATGGCCAGGAGCCTCAGGGTACCCTGCACGGGGGGAGCGTGTCTGGACTTACCAGGAAACAGGAGAGTGCACAGGATGGCAAGGAGACCCAGCATGGTTCTGCTTCCTACCTGGAAAGAAACCCAGGGTGACCTCCTAGATGCACTTGCTGGGAGGAGACTGCCTGGGTGGTGGCAGAGGGCAGGTTAGGATCTGAGCTTCTGCTTCCTTGAGGCACCTGCAGGTAATGATGAGAGAGAGGCAGGAGAAAGGGAGGGAGGGGCCAGAGGGCAGGGACAGGTCTGACCACAAGGGGTGGAGGGAACATCCATGGTTAGGGGGCTGAGAAACAATGAGGAATGTTGGTGCAAGGAGAATACCAGTGATAACAGCAATCCTTGATTGGACTTCGACTACACCTGAGCACCACACTAATTGGTTTCTGCTCATTTTTTTTAATCACATCTGAAAATCACCCTGTGGGATGAATGGTAATACCCTCAATTTAGAAATGGGGAAAGCCTGGCTGGTATTTTAAGTAACCATTCCAAGGCAACATGCCTAAGGAGGATTAGGTGATGGGGTTGTGAGCCAGGTCTGCCTGGAGACAAATCTCAAGCCTCAAACGGCCACTTGGTACTGACAGAGCAATGGGTGTGCAGGCTGCTCGGGATGCAGGGACAAGCACAGAGCAGAGATCCCTGCTGAAAAGGCAGCAGGCCCCCTGAGATAGCACTGGGGCATTTCTCCCAGAGGTCTCCTCAGAACATGTAAATGCCCTAACATGACATGATAGCTGTGTAGTCTTGGGCAAGCTAGTTCTCCTTTTCCTCATATGTCAAAGGGACCTCATTAGGTTGCATGCAGAGTAAGCAGGGAATGTGAGCAAAGCCTGTGTCCTGTCCCAGATGCAAAGAAAAAGCTCAGGAAATGTTGGGGATTTGTGTTTCATCTTAAAACTGGACTAGTTGCAGTAGATGATTTCTGGGGTCCTCATAGTGTAGTATTACAGGGAATATTACAGTTATGGAAAATCAGGTGTATGTGTGTGTGTGTGTGTGAGTGTGTGTGTGTGTGTGTGTGTGCATGCACGAGCACGAGAATGCAAGCAAAGCAAATTAATTTAAAAGAGAATTGCTGTTGTTCCTGAGGCAAAAAGGTAGCCTCACATAGGGTTGCCAGATTTAATGGAAAAATAGTGCAAAATGCTACGCAATATTTGGACATAAACCACAAAATTATTTGTTGTTTATCTGAAATCCAGGGAAATGCAAATCAAATACACAATGAGATATCACTTCACACCTATTTGAATGCCTATTATCAAAAAGTACAAATAACAAGTGTCATCACAGAAGTTGGGAGGTGAGGAAGCACAGGGACTTGAGGTGACCGTCCTTTGCTCAAGGACCCCATGTGCTCCTGCTGTCCCAGGAGCAGCTCTGAGAACAGACGCTCCCAGGCAAGCTCAATGCCTTGCAGTCCCGGAAAATCCTTCCTGGGACAGAAGACTCGTGGTTTCAAAAATAAGAAAACATAAAATTGTCATCACATTAAAGCAGAAAGAGTGTTCTTAAAGTGGTAATAAGAGAAATCTACTTCAGAAACTGCAATCAAAGCTTCCCATCTGTCTGCTTTTGCCACAGGCTCTGAGGCTGCCAGGAGCTCACGGTCTGCAGGGAACGGTGGGTTCAGACCAACTCCATGTTCCTGCCAGCCTCCCAGACCTGCTGGCCTCAGGAATGGTCCAGTCATGGGGCCAAGCCTGGGAGCCCAGCTCTCTGCACAGGCAACGATGTCATCTGATCAATGGTACGCTGAGGGGAGAGGTCCTTCTCAGTACGTAGCTGCCAAATGGGACACTTGGAAGAGTCTGAATGATACCTCCTAACTCTGGGAGGATTTATTACATTGACAAGGACAGAATGACTGCTCCAGTCCAAGCCCTGCCACTTGGAGGATGTGTGTCCTTGGGAAAGTCCCTGTAAATGGGAATAATAATGCTCACACTGGGGACACCATCCACCATGGGCCAGGGATTGGACCAAGTTGGTAGCTTTGTAAATAAATACTATCAGTCAGTCTGAAGTATGATGTGACTCTTATAACCACTTATTCCTTATAATAACATGTCAACATAGTTATAACAACCACATATGACAGAGCAGCTAACTAGAATCTTAAAATATTTCATCTGTGCCATCACATAAATAATGGAGCCTTGATTCAAACACAAAGCTAACAAATGCAAAACCTGTCACACCACCCATTCCATATACGTAGAATTCAACATATATATACACAGAGACAGAGAGAGTTATGTTTAACCTCTAAAGAGTAAGGGGTCATGAGGAAAATTTCAGTGAGATTGCAGAATTCAAGAATATCTCTCACATGCCAGGGAGCAAGGGGCATAAACTGTTCTTGAAGAGCAGTCATTCAGGTAACAGTGCTGGGCCTCAGAATGTAGTAGAGACTCTTCTAACACTGGTGAAACAATAGCTGCTTGCCTTTTGGAGAGACTAATTTTTTTAAGGTCATAACAGTAATCATTGATCCATTAATAATGTCAAATACACTTTATTGAATGTCATACATGGTACATATTGATTCCTTCCCTGCAAGCATAAAACAGGTGTTATTAATCCCATTCTTCAGATGAGACAGAGGCTTTGAGAGGTTGAGTAGCCCCACTAAGAAGAGCACACCATGAACTTCAAGTCAGCCAGGTTAACGAAGCATGTGCCCTACGTACCCTGCTTGGATGTTTTTGATTCAGAGATTAATTTCTGTTCTCCCTGAGTTGTTTCTTTGAATGCAAATCCTGATCTTATTAAATTTCCCATTTGTTTTAAATAATGTGCTTCCCTCTTAAAAACCTACATTATTTTACTTATTACTTACACTGACTTCTACCACCCCCTGCTGGCCATTGCAGGTATGACACACACCTTATAGTCCTCTGTGTTGGAGCCCAGGTGAATGTAGTCTATTACAACAAAGATCAGCTTAGTGAGGGGAAGGGCCCAGAAATACTAGGCAGGAAACCTGTTTTTTCCAAATATGTACTCAGTATGGGTGGTAGTTTTTGGGTAAGTGGCTCCTCCTTGCACGGCCCCAATTTCCCAGCCTCAAATGAGAGAATAGACTGATATGTTTGGTCTCTTACGTACCTGTGAAAACTACAGAGATTTGCTTGTGAATAATGCATATTTACGTTTATATAAATGGCATAGCATTCCTGTCAATCCGTGTCTGTCCATCTGTCTGTCCCCCAGTTCACTGCTCCTCGGTGCTGCTCCTGGTGCCCCTGGCTACAGCCACTGCGTGAATTCATCCACTGACAGTGACAGACACTCGTACTGTTGCCCAGGCTGGCTTCACCAGCAAGCCTGTCACCGACAGCTCAGGAGCTCTGCACGCTGGGAGTAAGCATTTCCCCGGGAATCTGATCCCATAGTTGCTGGTCCCGGGAAATACACATCCACGTTCTCCATAACCACCGTCCATCCTGTTATCTGACAGCGAAGTTTTTACCAGCCTGAGGGCTCCCACACAGCATCACGTTGTCTGAGGAGGTTCTGGGCTCCTGTCTGATGATGAGGAAGCTGAGGGTCTCTGTTTACACCGGGTGTCCATGAAGTGTCTCCCTCAGAGACGAGCTTCTCCGTGTGCTTTAGGTGCAGCAAAGGGGAGGCTGGCTCGCAGAGGCTACAGCGCACAGCAGAGCCAGGCCTCCTGTGCTGTTGCCGGGCCCCCCATGTCCTGCCTGTGAGCCCTGGAGTCAGTGCTCCTACCGCTGTTTCTCAGCTCCTCATCTGCAGACAGGAAAATCAGCAGCTACCTCAAAGGTTCATGAAGATTAAATAATGTACAACATGCAGAACACTTAGGAACGTTTCCAGCTAATAAAGATTGTTATTTATTATTTTCTATACTATTAACAGTAATTGATTAATATTAAATATAAATACAAATATACAATGACATAAACATTAAATTATTAAAAATTAATTAAGATGATAATAATCATTTTAATTACTTGTAACTTGAACAAATTTATGTCTCTTAGATATTTATCCATTCTGAGTTTTAGTTGTTACAAATATCCTCAGCTAATCTATCAATTGTCTAAACTTTGTCTAAAGCCCTTTCATTAACTAGAGATTCTCAGTTTTGTAGTCAATCTCTTGTTGGCACGTACTTTGCCTACTTTGGAGTCCTGTTTAAGAAAACCCGTCCCTCTCCAGCACCATGAAAGCGTTCTCTCATTTCTTGTGATATTCAGTTTGAGATTTGAGTCCAGGCTAATCTTGCAATTAGTGTGTCTTGACTTCTGTGAACTCATCCATCCCTCAGTCTCTCCTTTATTTGCTCCTTGCACGTGTACATACGATCCCTGCAGCAGATTCAGAACACAGAGCAGGGCGGTAGAGACTTAATCAGTTACTGGGGAAATGAAGAAGTGAGTTGTATTGATTTTACACTGAATTCCGTAAGAAACGCGAGTGGGTGCTGGCGGAGAAGTGAACCAGTAGAGAACGCTAATGATGTTCCTTCCTGATGAGCTTACATTGAGTACACAGTTATGGAGGGAAAAAAGAGTAATCCAGTGAAAGATATTAAAAATTCTCCTGTATACGGGCGCCTGGGTGGCTCAGTTGGTTAGGCGACTGCCTTCGGCTCAGGTCATGATCCTGGAGTCCCGGGATCGAGTCCCGCATCGGGCTCCCTGCTCGGCAGGGAGTCTGCTTCTCCCTCTCCCACTCCCCCCTCTTGTGCTCTCTCTCTCTCTCACTCTCTCTCTCAATAAATAAAAATAAATAAATAAATAAATAAAAAATAAAAATAAATAAAAAATAAAAATTCTCCTGTATAGACACTGGGGCAGTGACTGGACTTTTCTATATGACCTATTAATATTATATACCTGTAAATATAAAATGTCAGAAAAATATTGACCAAAAATGTGGCTGGTATGAGAAGGAATTGCTGTTTATGAAGGTTGTTAGGTTTTTAGTGATACATGTACGTTAGTACTATATTGCACCTCATGTCAGTCTGTAAACTTAATGAGTATCAGAATGTAAAATGCCTCCTCTTTCAGGAAGCTCACTCTGACTACAGGGCATGTGTGTGTGTGTGTGTGTGTGTGTGGTGATTTGCCAACCAATGCTGACTCTGCAGCTGTGTTAATACTTACAGAGCTTCACACCGGATGTCCCCTGACCCCATTCTGTCAGTCAGGCTCCTGTTGGCATCACTCTGGGCAGGTGTCATGTCCCTAGGAACCCTAGTTGGGGGATGAGGGACAAGGTCCTGCGGGATGATCTCTGGGCTTCCAACCACTAGGGGGAGCCCCGCCTCCGCATTTCAGGGGTCCCTTCTGTGGGGAGAGTGCCTTTGCATGTTGCACCTAGTGGGGGACAAAACTTAGGTTCCCAGCACACTAGCCTGCTAGATACTGGGAGGAGGGAGAGCACCAGTAGCCAGGGAGGGATCAGGCGCCACGGAGAAGCCCACGTTGGCCCAGTGCGCGTTCAGGGGCCGGAGACAGAGTGATGTGGGCAGGAGCCGGGCCTGGCTGAGCTTTTCCAGGCATTAGGAGCTTCTGGCTCAGACAGATGTGTTTGGGGGCAGGTGTCTTCCACATGTAAAATGTCTAATTCAAATGGTGCTGGGTTATGTGCCCGTCAGCTGACGACAGCAGTGACCAGTGCCTTTTTACTCGCAAAGTGATCCTGTCACAGGTCCAGCCTCCCACGTGTTCTGTACCATCACCGTCTATAATGGTGAAGCCTCGTTTTCCAGTGTGAGCTCCCGGAAACTGCATTTCCCTCTCCTGGTCACGTCTGTCCTTCCAGTTTTTCTCTAGGAACTTTCGGCTGTGTGCTCCCCATCATTCCGTGCCTCCTCGCCCGGATGGAGATGTGGTTGCTGGATCTCAAAGTGTCACCTCAAGAGGCAGAAAAGGAACCAGTAAGTGTCCCCCCAGGTTAGGCTCCTGAAACTGGCTAGGGACCGAGCTAGAAGGAAGACCCTGGGAGTGCTGATTGGAACGGAGTCCCACTCGGGGGGTGAGGTGGATCTCGGGTCTCCATCCTTCCGTGGGCCCAGCAGAAATCCAGAGCAGGTGGAGGACAGGATGGGGAGAGAACGTGGCTCCTCTCTTGAGCTGTCAGGCCAGGCTTCCCTAGAAGACAGTGTGAGCCCTGGGGAAAAGCCCCTTCCAACACCAGAAACAGCCAGCACCTCTGTCCCTGGGATCACAGTCCTAGGACACTAAGCACTTTGTGCATCTGAACAGCCCGGTTCCTCAGGGACAGAGAGATGGAAACCAGTCAGGCTGAGCTGAGACAGCAACTCTAAGAGTCAGAGACCCTCCAGGGTCTCCCGTGGCTTCCATAGGGCAGGTGGTGGCTTTGAGGGGCCACCATCAGCACAGGTGGTGCCTGGAGTGGGATGAGTTGTGGGTGAGGGAGGAACGTGGAGGGCGGGAGGAGGGAGACAGCCAGCCAGACAAATGCTCAGTCACCTCAGGCTTCCCCCCATTCCTGTGAGGAGCAGAGGGATTCCTAGCGCTGTGGGATCCTGAGCCCTGCCAGGGGTTTTCGTCATCTGTGGGCTTTGAGACCCCTGGACATTGACCAGGAAGCCCCATGATGGACTGAGCTGCATGGTTCATTACTGGGTAATTCTTCTCTGCATGATGGCCTGAATGGATGCCTAGGAGCCATCCCCGCCCCCTTGTTGATGACATGATCAAGAGTCAATGCAGAGATCCAGGCCTTTTCAACACATGCTGTGATTATACTCTGTCAGCATCTGGCTCAGTTTGCCCTGCCTAATAGGAACAGAAAGTCTTATGTCCTAGAGAAGGTTAAGTGTGATTATAACCTCAAGGAACAGTGGAGGAAAATTACTTTCTAAATGGTTTTATAGGGCGCCTGGGTGGCTCAGTTGGTTAAGAGACTGCCTTCGGCTCAGGTCATGATCCTGGAGTCCCGGGATCGAGTCCCACATCGGGCTCCTTGCTCAGCAGGGAGTCTGCTTCTCCCTCTGACCCTCCCCCGTCTCATGCTCTCTCTATCTCATTCTCTCAAATAAATAAATAAAAAAAAATCTTTAAATGGTTTTATATTGGGTAATCTCATTTACAGAGCAGAAATATCTAAGTACAGAATTATTATTCAAGAGTAATTGTAAATCACCCGAATCAAATCAAGATAGATCTTCTAATCTGTTCCCTCTGTTCTTCTATGAAAACCTATCCTGGAGCAGCGGCAGAGAGAGCTAATGGAAGTTACTTCTGTAATTATGTGTCAACATCAAATTGAGCTTGGTTAAAAGTATATCACCTATTAATGTGACTGAGGCTTGAATACTTATATGATTCAGTCGAATTCAAAGGCACTAAAAAAGTGGAACACAGGATGAATGAAACACCAAGAGCACCTGGCTCCTGAGATGAGGCTGGTGCTTCCTCCAGCTTCTCCCAGTGTTACCCCCCCCCACCCCGGGGCCCTGAGCCTCACTGTGATGGTCCCTCTCATCATGTGTGAGTGTGCTGAGCTCTCACATAAGGCTTCCTCCTCTTTTCTGTCCTCTTGTAGTTCCCTCCTTTTGGGTGGGAACCTTTTTATTGATTAAATATTTCTTCACCATCTTAACACTTTTTACATTTATTTAGCGCTATCCATTTATTATGCTTCAGAATTGATATTTCTCTAACAAAATGCATACTTTACGCCATTTGTCTGACCTGATCAGGGTTTTTTTTATTTCTTTTGGGCTTTGGTTTTGAGGATGTTGTTGATTTCTGCAGGGAGGAAAGTATTCCCCAGGGAAAGATGCCATAAATACTGAGTCAAAGAATCATATGTGTAGCCAGAAATTTTTTTAACTAGTTGGAATATGTCCTTATAACACTGGTTTGTAGTTTATTAGCACAACAGTTTTTGGTTGAAACACTGTCAAAGTACCTCTTTTTGCTCAGTTTTATCTGGCTCTTGAATCTGAAGCAGGTAAAAAAAAAAAAAAGATTGTCAAATGTGTTTTGTTCATCATTCAAAAGCTCAGCCGTCCCTAGTCTATTTCTGAAAACACTGAGCAGACATTGAACACAGCAGACACCGAGGATACGACAGTAACTGAGACGTGGTCTTGCTGTGGGACCCGTGGTGAGACCCAGAGTGTAAGATAAATGTACCCGAGGGCCATAGACACTGTGACGTGCAATCTGCATCTCAGAAGACAGGCAGAGCAGGGGAAGGGTCTTGATGCTCTCTTATTCCCTGCCACCCCTTCATCTGACCATCCTCCAGGACCCCCCTGTGTGAGGAGGGATCTCTGTCCACCCGGTTGCCCACGACAGAGACCAGAGTCTCCCTGGGGACCCGCCCTTTCTCAGGGCTCCCATCCCATCATTCACCCTGCCATTTCCATCCTCTGTATTCCTGCCTCCTGGGTCTCATGCATTGTACCATCTCCTGTCTCCTCCACCTTCCACTCAGCCTTTCCTGCTGCGGTTCCTGCACCAGCCTCCTGTGTCCCTGCCTCAGTCAGCCTCTCCCAGCCCCACCAGAGAGCCATGTGACAGAGCACTTGCATTGCTCCAGGGGTTCCTCAATCCACTCTAGGAGGCGAAAGTCTCATTATTCCTGTTTCAGAGATGAGCAGATTGAAGCACAGAGAAGAGAATAATTTGTGCAAGGTGGTACAAAGAGTAAGAGGTGGAGCTAGGATTTGAACCCTGACTCAATGCTGGAGTCCACGCTCACAGCTAATCCATGTGCAGCCTTTCAGTATTAATAGAAACACAGCATTGATCACCAACTTCTCCTGCCCAAAAGCCATTAGTGGCAGAAAGGATTAAGGAATTCATGGTCCTTAGTCTGGCAGCAAGCACCATTTTCACCAACCTAACCCAGTTGTCCAACCTCCCAGTACTGTATCCTCGTGTCTCTTAGCTTTTCTGAAAACATTGCATACCAAAACCCTCAAGCCATTGCCTAGCGTGCTTTCCTATCCTTTCCACTGTTGCTCTGCAGTCCTACTCTCCACTCACAGGAGAAAAGGCTTCTCCCACCCCACCCCCACCCCCTGGCTGCCGGGAGGGTGTTCTCTGCATTTCCTCAGGGACTCTCCCCCAACCCTGTCATCTGTGCTGGCTGCACTGCCCTCAGCACTGACCTGGCCTGTTTCTACCACTGGGATTGCAGACTGAGTTGGAGACTGCATTATTTTATTCCCAGCATTGAGCTCAGTAAGTAATGAAACACACACACACACACACACACACACACACACACACACACGATAGTAGAGCAGATTCCAGGCAGAAAGACTCATGTGAGTGATCAGAGGCACAGCAAGGGGACAGCGAGTCAGGGGAACTCCAAGTAACCTGATATTCTGGACTATTGGTATCAGATCTAAAAGTAGGTTAAACCATGAAAGCATAGAATCTGATGAAATATAGATATGAATTAGCAGAAAATATATTTCTCAGCCAGCAGAAACTCAAATAAGTGTTAAACTCTTGATTACCTCATTATGAGGGTTATTTCCTGGAGGTGTTTTTTGTATGTCAGGATTTGTTTTTTTGCAAAAAAGGAAGTTCACATTTTAGTTCATGCTTTTGATAGATTTTATCTTTCTAATCTAATATAATTTCTCAGAGGCATGTATTTACTTAGAAGTTCAGAGCAGCAGGATAATAATACAGGAAGAATACCACTTAGACATTCTTCATCAAGCTGCAGTTCTGAATCTATTGGCTTCCTGCCTCTGACTTTTACCGCCACCTAGTGGTGTTTGAGAGCATTACCATTTCATTGGATCCTGAGCTGAACTAGAACTAGAGCATTGGCAGGGTGTCGTGCTGGTACTGCTTTGTTCAAGGCAAAATGCAGGTAAGTTGCAGGCAGAGAAGAAGTGTTCAAAGTGACGTACTTTATTGTATTATATTTTCACTGAACATTCAAGTTAGGAAAGAATTAAAATTAAAAACTATTAATGGAATCAATGTGCCTAGAACATAAGATTCGACTCTAAAGCACAGCTGGCTCATTCGGGCAGTGGCAGAGTCTGTGCTCCTGCTGCCCTGGGACGGATCCAGCGCTGATGGGCCCCTGGTGGAGGAGAGGGCGTCTGGGGGCTGCTTGCCTTCTCCTGACTTTCTTTCTCCAACACCTAGTGCATGGCCGGCACAGAGTAGATGTAGAGATGTGGAAGGAATGGGTGAGAAGAGAGAGAAAGAAAGACATCAGAGGCACCAAAAATTAAAATCTTAGCACTTTTTCTTGTAAAGGATAGGCTTGAAATTTAGTATCTTAGAGACTTGGAATATTAGTACCTTTTGTTAGATGTACTTTGAAAGGATATAAAGGTGGTGTGTTTGCAGGTTTGCGTGTTGGCCTAACCGTGTCCTGCTTCCCCGTGTATTCAATGAAGGAACGAGGAAGCACAGTCCTCTGTCAGACGATTGGGCTGAAGGTGTTATGTGTGGTCAGACAGCTGAAGTGAATCGTGATGCTGAGGAAAAGGTAGTTTGTCACCTTTTAAATCACAGAAAGACTTAACATGATAAATAGTTCAATTGCATCACATAATTGCATCATATAATCTGTGCTAATAAACCTAGATAAGGCACTGAAATTGGAATTTGACACTTTCTAAAAGTAACCAACCCACATGCTAGTTTGCCTAGGACTGTCTGGCTAACTCCTGGGGCCCCATGCAATTATTAGAACTCTTTAATCTCTTCTTTATATAGAGTCACCCTATATATAGTCAGTAGATTTGAACATAATTTTTCTAATTTTTAATAAAAAGTTAGAAAAGAATGGAGACATCACTGCTGAGGATGTTAGCTAACCTTGATAAAAAAAAAAAAACAGCTTTAGGGAGGTGTAATTTACACACCATAAAAGTCATCCATTGTAAATGTGTGATTGCCTGGTTTTTAGTAAATTTATTCTTTTTATTCTTTTTAAACTAACATCACAATACAATTTTAGAGCAATTTTATCATCCAAAAAAGATTCTTTACTTACAGTTAATCCCTGCTCCTACTTCCAGTCCTAGATAAACCACTGACTGGATTTATGTTTTGTAAATGTGCCCGTTCTGGACAATTAATAGACATTAAATCATACAATGTGTCATTTTTTACATTTGGCTTATTGTACTTAGTGTAAAGTGTTTGAGGGTCATTCATGTTGTATTGTAAGTAGTTTGTCCCTTTGTGTTGCTGAGTACTATTCCCTTGCATGGATGACAGCATTTTGTTTATTCACCAGTGGATGGACATTGTAATTGTTGCCAGTGTTTTCTATTATGACTAATCTTGTTATGACTTTTGACATGCAGGTCTTTGTGGGGACATTTCTTTTTATTTTTCTTAGATAGGTTCCTAGCAGAGGATTCATTGGGTCTTTTGGTGAGTTTCTGTTTAACTTTTAATTGTCAAAGTTCTTCATTCTCCAAAGTTGCTGTACCATGTGTGAGCTTGGTTTCCCCTTGTATATATGTAAGATGGAATGTCACTCAGCCATAAAAGAGAATGAGATTTTTCCATTTGCAACAACAAGGATGGACTGAGAGGTTATAATACTAAGTGAAATATGACAGACAGAAGAAGACAATTACCATATGATTTCACTTGTATGTGGAATGTAAGAAACAAAACAAAAGAAGGAATAGGAAAAAAAGAGAGAAAACCAGACTCTTGCATACAGAGAACAAAGTGGTGGTTGCCAGATGGGAGGTGGGTGAGGGGATAGGGGAAATCAATAAATTGGATTAAGAGCAATCATTGTAATGAGCATTAAGGAATTCATGGAATTGTCATATTATTATATTGTACACCTTAAACTAATATAACACTGTATGTTAATTATGTTTCAATTTTTTAAAAAATGTTTGTTTCTCCCTGTTCTCACTGACACATCCCAGAGGTTGTCTGTTTGATGACAGACATTATAGCAGCCGTGCAGTGGTGTTTCCTTGTGAGTTTCATTTCCCCCTATGGACTGAATGTTGAAAATATTTTCAGGTGCTTATTAGTTATTCATATATCTTCTTTGGAGAAATGTGTATTTTAAGCCTTTTATGATTTTTTTAAGTTATTTTTTCTTCTTACTGAGTTGTATGAGTTCCTTATGCATTCTAAATAAAAGTCCTTTATAAGATGCACAAATATTTCTTTCCCAGGCTGTAGACTTTCATTTTCTTCATGGAGCCTTTTGAAGCACATGTTTTGAGTTTTGATGAAGTCCAGTTTATCAGAATGGTGGATAATGTATTTTGGGTAATATCTGAGAACTATTTGCCTTAATCCTCTATCACAAAGATTCTCTCTCCTATGTTTTCTTCTAGGAGATTTTATAGTGTTTGCTCTTCCATGGTCCATCCTGAATTAATTTACATGTACAGAATGGTAAGGAACTAAATTTATTCCAGTTGTAGCTGGACCATTTGTTGAAAAGAATGTCCCATCTTGTACTGAATTAACCCAGCACATTTATCAAAAACTGGTTGACCATAAACACAAGGGATTATTTTTGGACTCTCAGTTCTCTTCCACTGACCTGGATGCTCACTCTACACCAGCAACACACTGGCTTAATTATGTAACTTAATCTCTCTGTAGCTTTGAAATCAGGTGCTGAAGGCCTTGCTTGAAAGGCCCTCCCTGCTGTCCCCAGGACCTCATGTGTCAGTGATAAAGCTTTTCACACCCTCTGTGTATACGGCATCCTGAGTTTCATCATCCAGTCAAATTTTGGGTGTGTCCCTCCCCCTCACATCAGTTCTCCAATTTTGTTCTCTTTCAAAATTATCTTCTCTATTTTAGGTTTTTTGGGTTTTCATGTTAATTTTAGGGCAAGCTTGTTCATTTTTGCCCACAAAGCCTTCTGCATTGCATCTTTAATGAATTTGATGAGAATCACTATCATGAAAATAGTGAATCTTCTAATCCATGAACATGGACACTCTCGGCATTTATTTAGATATTCTTTAATTTTTCTCTGCATTGTTTTGTAATTTTCAGCATACAAGTTTTACTCTTCTTTTGTTAAATTAATTCCTAAATGTTTTATTCTTTTTGTTCTATAGTAAATGGAATTGTTTCCTTAATTTCATTTTTTTAAGTTTTTGTATATAAACATACAACTGATATTTTGTATATTGAATGTGTACCTTGTGATGATGCTGACCTTGTTTATGAGTTCTATTTTTGGTTTTGTTTGCACGTAGATCCAATGGAATTATCTACATTCAAAATCATGTCATCTGTGGAAATTTTTACATTTCCTTTTCAATCTGCTAGAGATCTTTACATTTTTTCTACTTGCACTTTCTAGAACCTTTAATACCGTGTTAAATAGAAGGGTCAAGAGCAAACATCCCTGTCTTGTTACTGGTCTTTGGAGAAAAGCATTCAGTCTTTCAACATTAAGTATGATGTCAGCTATGGGTTTTCACAGATGCCCTTTATCAGGTTGAAGAAGTTCCCCTGTATTGAAATTGTTTCTTCTGCCAACTAGAATATTCTCTTAAAGCCCTCTATTGAATAGTTCACTTCAGGTTAAAACTTTTCTAATCTAGATTTTATTTGTTTTAAATATATGTTGTGTTTTGTAATTTTGGTATCCTTCATTAGAATATCTATTTGTTGACTTTTTGTTGTCATATTTTCCTTAAGTCTTTAAACATGGTTTTCTATAGTTTTTTGAACACATTTGTAATGGTTGCTTTGAGGTCTTTGCTAAAGAAAACATCTGAACACACTCAAGGACTGTTTGTATTGAGTTGTGGGGGGGGTCTCCCCCTAATAATACTCGCACTTTTTTGATTCTTTCCCTGTCTTGTTATTTATTTTATTGAAAACTATTTTGTTGAAAATATATTGTAGCAACTCTAGATTGTGATTTTTCCCCAAAAGGTTGTTTTCATTGCTGTTGTATGCTAAGAAAGTAGCTTGAACTAAATCTGTGATATTATATCCCTGCAGTATGTGGCTGCTCATGACTCTTGTGTTTTCTTTTTAATTATTTTATTTTTCAGACTTGCTTCCTCGGGATCACCTATGTCTACATAGCTTAGTGGTAGCCAGGATTACTTCAGGATTGTGCTCAAGCAAGTTGGTTCAGACTTTAATCCTCTGCCAAAGGGTTTTATTGCATGTGTGGGTAGCACATTTTAGACAACTAGCATATACACTGTATGTGCTAAAGTATGTCTTTTCAGCTTATATTTTCTTAATATTCTCTGCTATTTGTTCTTCTGTAGCAGATTCTTTCTTGGCTCTACTGCAGGCAGACATTCTCAGAAGAAAAAAGTGTCCTATATGAGGTGTATTATCTGAAAGAGGAAAGCAACTGTGAGGCAGGCTGCTTCCTTTGTGTGTGAAAAGGCTCTATCCCTCACCTGCTACCTCGTCTTTCCATTGCTCCTTTTTTATGTCCCTTCCCTGATTGTGAGAGTAAGAGATGCTTTTTGTAAAAATGTACATAACAAAAATCACAGAACCTGTCCTTCAAACTCTGCAACCACATCATGTTGACAGTTTCATTTGTCTCTTGCTCGTTTTGTGTTTGTAATTTCACATTATTGTGACTTCACTGCCAATATTATTTATACCCTGTATAAATTATAATTTAAAATTATAAAGTCAGTTTTTTGTAGCAATGTTGGAGTCACCTGGTTTTATTTTTTCTGTCTTTCTGATATCACGTATATATTTAGGTTTTTGTTTTTATAAATATGATCCTATGGGATATATATTTTTTTCATCATATATTTGCTTTTGCTTTATAGCATATACATTTTACCATGCTGCTATAAAATATATAAATATAATTTTAAGAGGAAGCAAAATGTTTCATGGAAATATAATAGTTATTAAACTTTTTTCTGTTCTCAGACATTTAAAGTTTTTTCTGATTTTAGAGGAAAAAAATGTACATAATGGAAAACAAGTATTATTTCATCAGAGATATTTCCTGAAGAAATAACTACAAAATGTAATTATAGAGTCAAATGTACATTTGTGCAGGTCAGATCAGCTCCATCTGTGCTGTTCTGAGAATAGAGCAAATACAGAAGTGCCACCAGGAGGGTGGTAGGAGGCTGGGGTTTAACCAGAAAGAGCTTCTTATGGTGGAGAAAGGGGCGAGGAGAGTCTGCAAATTCTGGCCTTGGTACCAAAATCTCAAGAACTCAGTGGTGTGGTCATAGTTAGAATACCCTGTGTCAGGAGGGGAGTCGCATATTCACCAAGTGCACAGATGATGCCTAAGCTGGATGTGAGTGTGTAATTTACCCTGAGAAAGGGCTCTCCCCCACACATGCTGGGCTGAATCTGTAGCATGGGACCATGCTCATGGAAGCCAAGTTTCACCCAGAAGTTGGACCTCAAGCACAGCCAAGGAGGAGTGAAGTCTATGGTAAGAATGTGCTGTGAGGTCAGACTGTGAAAACCTTGGGTGGTGATCTCAGCATCAGGCATTGGGAAGATTGGGTCCTTGACTGGGCACCTTCTCTGTACCTTACTTGGGTGGGGTGATGGCGGGGACACTTGCTCTTTGTGCTCACAGTACTGAACAGCCCTCCTCTCCTAGATTGCCAGTACACTTCTCTGATGTGCATGTCTTCTATTGAGCCTTGCTCAGCCTGACCCTACAGTCACTTGTCCCTTTAGAGTGACTGAGATGACTCAGTCTATGACATTCAATGACACAGTTGACCTCAGGGCCTTCATATGTCTGTGTTCTTGTGAGGGAAGAAACACCTGCTGTTGTGATGTCTACAGTCTACTTGTGCTAATAGCTTCATGGCCACAGGTCTCGTGTCACCCTGTCCACACTGACAAAATGAGATGGAAAGTCCAAGCCTCAGTAAATCACCTGCCATGGAAAAGCACAGATCCTCGTAGAATGTCGGGGATCACCTAGTGCTACAAGAAGTCTGCGTGCTGTTTCCTTCAGAACAGTGTCATCGGAGTGGACTGAGGGAGCAGCGTCTCAACAGTCCTGGTCATATGATCCCAACTCACATAGCAGCTACTGGAATGAACTTGGTATAAAATAGGGGGACCCCTCACCCACAGCCTGAGAGTACGTTTGACAGCAGGAGCATGAGTGTGCAGGTGGATATGTTCTTTCCATTAGCTGTGGCCCTCTGGAAGTGGGCAAAGTCAGCTGTGGTTTAACTGTCCTTATTTCATCTCACAACACTGGAGCCACTGCTTGCACAGCCCCAACCAGCAGGGGCTGGTTTGACTTCAAACATTTTCCACGAATCAACGATTTGACAAAGCACATGGACAAAAAAGCCTGAGAATATAGAACACCGTCACCACACCTGCGCCCTCCTGCTCCCCACACTGTCTCCTGCACCACCACCCTCCCCCTCTTCACACCTCCCAGTCCAGGGCAGCCCAGGTCCAGTTGGGGAAGGAAGGTGCTAAGGATTTGGAAGCCACAGGAGACGCTGCCTAGGAGCCCCAGCAGTGACATCAGCCCACACAGCTTTCGGTCATTTGCTGGTTTCCCTCTGTGCCTCCGTGCTTTCTACATGCAGTAACAGGTCCAGATCTCTAAGTAGAGACCCAGACATTTGTCCTAAAGAGATAGGATCAAATTCCTGAAAATCAAGGAATAGATCAAAATTAAATTTCCTCTTTATTGTAGCTGGTGGGTCTTACGTTGTTTCCACATGGGAACCTCTACTTGGTTTCCAAAAGCACCTGTTTCACAGAAACTTAGGCTGATTGTAAATAAACCAAAAACCCTTCCCAATTTTAAAAGAGACATTGTTTGAATTCTAATATAAAAAAAGTTATTACTGGTAGGGGCGGAGCAAGATGGCGGAGGAGTAGGAGACCTGGATTTCGTCTCCTCTCAGGAATTCAGCTGGATAGGGATCAAACCATTCTGAACACCTACGAACTCAACAGGAGATCGAAGAAAAGAATAGCAACAACTCTCTGAACAGAAAAGCGACCACTTTCTGGAAGGTAGGACGTGCGGAGAAGTGAATCCGAGGCGATATTCGGAGGATAGACAGCGGGGGAGGGGCCTCCGTCGGCCGCTTCTGGCAAGTGATAGAGCCGCGGAGCACAAAATCGGAAATCGGAACTTTTAGAAGTCTGCTCCGCTGAGGGACATCACTCTGGTGGCGAAGTGGGGGGTGGAACCCTCGCGGGACAGTGTGGTCTCAGGACCCTCGGGGTCACAGAAAGACCGGGGGTGCCTGAGTACAGCAGAGCTCCCAGGTATCGGAGCGGGGAAGCCGGCTGCAGAGACGGAGCCGAGGAGCGGGCTCTCAGCTCGGGGTTGTCCTAAACCGTGATCCGCGGCACAGTCGGGCCACTGCTCCTCCAGCAGGGACCCAACAAGCGGCAGATCCGGGGAGACTCACCTTCTTCCCCCGGGAGAAGAGGTGCAGGAGCGCACCGCGGGGATCTGCTGGGTTTGGAGACTCCACCCGGGGTCGGGTGCCAGATAGAAAGGCGCGGTCACAGGCCAGGTGAGCGCGGAGTGCGGCCGGAGAGCGGGGAGACGGGAGTGACTCACTGCTTTTCTCTGGGGGCTCGCTGAGGAGCGGGACCCCGAGTTCTCGGGTCCTCCGGGGCGGAGACTGGGAGGCCGCCATTTTCACTCTCCGCCTCCAAAGCTGTACAGAAAGCTTGCAGGGAACAAAAGCTCCCGAGAGCAAACCCGAGCAGATTACTTAGCCCGGACCGGCAAGGGCGGGGCAATTTTGCCTCCAGCAAAGACATTTGGGAACCACGGCAACAGGCCCCTCCCCCAGAAGATCAGCGGGAACAGCCAGCCAAGACCAAGTTTACCGATCAATGAGAACGGCAGAACTCCAGCGCTAGGGGAATACTGCACATAGAATTCATGGTTTTTTTACCATGATTCTTTAGTCCTTCAAAGTTAATTTTTTTTTTAACTGTCTTTTTTTCTTTTTTCTTTTTTTCTTTCTTTTTGAATTTTTCTTTTTCCCTTTTTCAACCAACATCTTATCAATCCCTTTTTAAAAAAAAAACATTTTTATTTTTCATTTTTAAAGTCATATTCTATCCCTTCATAGTAGTTACCCGTATTTTTGGCATATATATATAAGTTGTTCTCTCTTTAAAATCTTGAGATAGTTTCTTCTAACAGATCAAAATATACTCTAAATCTCTAGTGTATGGTTTTTTTCTACTCCCCTGCCTGATCACATTCTCTCCCTTTTTTCTTTCTTTCTTTTTTTTTTAAGCCTCTTCTTTCTTTTTTCAAACAACTTATCAAATCCTTTTATAAAATTTTTTATAATTTCCATCTTTACAGTCATATTCCATCCCTTCATCATATCAACCCTTATTTTTGTACATATATGTTTTTCTTTCTTTAAAATTTTGGGAGGGACTTTCTTTCAACAGACCAAAATACACCCAAAATCTAGTGTGTGGCACTGATCTATAAACCAGCCTGATCATATTTGATCACATTCTGTTTTTGTTTTGTTTTGTTTTGTTCTGCTTTTGTTTGTTTTTATCTTTATCTTTTTCTTTTTCTTTTTTCTTTTTTTCTTTCTTTTTCTTTTTTCTCTCTTTCCCTTTCTTTTCCCACTGCTTCAGGTCTTTTCTGATTTGTTTAGAGTATATTTTCTGGGGACGTTGTTACCCTGCTAGCATTTTGTTCTCTCATTAATCTATTCTCCTCTGCACAAAATGACAAGACGGAAAAAATCACCTCAACAAAAAGAACAAGAGGTAGTACCGACTGCCAGGGACCTACTCAATCCGGACATTAGTACGTGTCAGATCTAGAGTTCAGAGTCATCACTTTAAAGATACTAGCTGGGCTTGAAAAAAGCATGGAAGTTATTAGAGAAACCCTTTCTGGAGAAGTAAAAGAACTAAAATCTAACCAAGTAGAAATCAAAAAGGCTATTAATGAGGTACAATCAAATATGGGGGCGCTAACTGCTAGGATAAATGAGGCAGAAGAAAGAATCAGTGAGATAGAAGACCAAATGATGGAAAATAAAGAAGCTGAAAAAAAGACAGATAAACAACTACTGGATCACGAGGGCAGAATTCGAGAGATAAACGATACCATAAGACGAAACAACATTAGAATAATTGGGATCCCAGAAGAAGAAGAAAGAGAGAGAGGGGCAGAAGGTATAATGGAGGAAATTATAGCAGAGAACTTCCCTAATTTGGGGAAGGAAACAGGCATCAAAATCCAGGAAGCACAGAGAACCCCTCTCAAAATCAATAAAAATAGGTCAATACCCCGACATCTAATAGTAAAACTTACGAGTCTCAGAGACAAAGAGAAAATCCTGAAAGCAGCTCGGGAGAAGAGATATGTAACCTACAATGGTAGAAACATTAGATTGGCAACAGACTTATCCACAGAGACCTGGCAGGCCAGAAAGGACTGGCAGGACATATTCAGAGCACTAAATGAGAAAAATATGCAGCCAAGAATACTATATCCAGCTAGGCTGTCATTGAAAAGTGAAGGAGAGATAAAAAGCTTCCAGGACAAACAAAAACTAAAGGAATTTGCAAACACGAAACCAGCCCTACAAGAAATCTTGAAAGGGGTCCTCTAAGCAAAGAGAGAGCCTAAAAGCAACATAGACCAGAAAGGAACACAAACAATATACAGTAACAGTCACTTTACAGGCAATACAATGGCACTAAATTCCTATCTTTCAATAGTTACCCTGAATGTAAATGGGCTAAATGCCCCAATCAAAAGACACAGGCTATCAGATTGGATTAAAAAACAAGACCCATTGATATGCTGTCTGCAAGAGACTCATTTTACACCCAAAGACACCTCCAGATTTAAAGTGAGGGGGTGGAAAACCATTTACCATGTTAATGGACACCAAAAGAAAGCTGGGGTGGCAATCCTTATATCAGACAAATTAGATTTTAAACCTAAGACTGTAATAAGAGATGAGGAAGGACACTATATCATACTTAAAGGGTCTATCCAACAAGAAGATCTAACAATTGTAAATATCTATGCCCCTAACATGGGAGCAGCCAATTATATAAGGCAATTAATAACAAAAGCAAAGAAACACATTGACAACAATACAATAATAGTGGGGACTTTAACACCCCCCTCACTGAAATGGACAGATCGTCTAAGCAAAAGATCAACAAGGAAATAAAGACTTTAAATGACACACTGGACCAAATGGACTTCACAGACATATTCAGAACATTCCATCCCAAAGCAACAGAATACACATTCTTCTCTAGTGCCCATGGAATATTCTCCAGAATAGATCACATCCTAGGTCATAAATCAGGTCTCAACCGGTACCAGAAGATTGGGATCATCCCCTGCATATTTTCAGACCACAATGCTTTGAAACTAGAACTCAATCACAAGAGGAAAGTCGGAAATAACTCAAATACATGGAGGCTAAAGAGCATCCTACTGAAGAATGAATGAGTCAACCAGGAAATTAAAGAAGAATTAAAAAAATTCATGGAAACCAATGAAAATGAAAACACAACTATTCAAAATCTTTGGGATACAGCAAAGGCAGTCCTGAGAGGAAAGTATATAGCAATACAAGCCTTTCTCAAGAAACAAGAAAGGTCTCAAGTACACAACCTAACCCTACACCTAAAGGAGCTGGAGAAAGAACAGCAAATAAAGCCTAAACCCAGCAGGAGAAGAGAAATAATAAAGATCAGAGCAGAAATCAATGAAATAGAAACCAAAAGAACAGTAGAACAGATCAACAAAACTAGGAGCTGGTTCTTTGAAAGAATTAACAAGATTGATAAGCCCCTGGCCAGACTTATCAAAAAGAAAAGAGAAATGACCCAAATCAACAAAATCATGAATGAAAGAGGAGAAATCACAACCAACACCAAAGAAATACAAACAATTATAAGAACATATTATGAGCAACTCTATGCCAGCAAATTAGATAACCTGGAAGTAATGGATGCATTCCTAGAGATGTATCAACTACCAAAACTGAACCAGGAAGAAATAGAAAACCTGAACAGACCTATAACCACTAAGGAAATAGAGGCAGTCATCAAAAATCTCCCAAAACACAAAAGCCCGGGGCCAGATGGCTTCCCAGGGGTATTCTACCAAACATTTCAAGAAGAATTAATACCTATCCTTCTGAAACTGTTCCAAAAAATAGAAATGGAAGGAAAACTTCCAAACTCATTTTATGAGGCCAGCATTACCTTGATCCCAAAACCAGACAAAGACCCCATCAAAAAGGAGAATTACAGACCAATATCCCTGATGAACATGGATGCAAAAATTCTCACCAAAATACTAGCCAATAGGATCCAACAGTACATTAAAAGGATCATTCACCACGACCACGTCGGATTTATCCCTGGGCTGCAAGGTTGGTTCAACATCCGCAAATCAATCAGCGTGATACAATACATTAACAAAAGAAAGAACAAGAATCATATGATCCTCTCAATAGATGCAGAAAAAGCATTTGACAAAGTACAGCATCCTTTCTTGATCAAAACTCTTCAGAGTATAGGGATAGAGGGTACATACCTCAATATCATAAAAGCCATCTATGAAAAACCTACAGCGAATATCATTCTCAATGGGGAAAAACTGAGAGCTTTCCCCCTAAGGTCAGGAACGTGGCAGGGATGTCCACTATCACCACTGCTCTTCAACATAGTATTGGAAGTCCTAGCCACAGCAATCAGACAATAAAAAGAAATCAAAGGCATCCAAATTGGCAAAGAAGAAGTCAAACTCTCACTCTTTGCAGATGATATGATACTTTATGTGGAAAATCCCAAAGACTCCACCCCAAAACTGCTAGAACTCATACAGGAATTCAGTAAAGTGGCAGGATATAAAATCAATGCACAGAAGTCAGTGGCATTCCTATACACCAACAACAAGTCAGAAGAAAGAGAAATTAAGGAGTCGATCCCATTTACAATTGCACTCAAAACCATAAGATACCTAGGAATAAATCTAACCAAAGAGGCAAAGAATCTGTACTCAGAAAACTATAAAATACTCATGAAAGAAATTGAGGAAGACACAAAGAAATGAAAAAACGTTCCATGCTCATGGATTGGAAGAACAAATATTGTGAAGATGTCAATCCTACCTAGAGCAATCTACACATTCAATGCAATCCCCATCAAAATACCATCCACTTTCTTCAAAGAAATGGAACAAATAATCCTCAAATTTGTATGGAACCAGAAAAGACCCCGCATAGCCAGAGGAATGTTGAAAAAGAAAAGCAAAGCTGGCGGCATCACAATTCCGGACTTCCAGCTCTACTACAAAGCTGTCACCATCAAGACAGTATGGTACTGGCACAAAAACAGACACATAGATCAATGGAACAGAATAGAGAGCCCAGAAATGGACCCTCAACTATATGGTCAATTAATCTTTGACAAAGCAGGAAAGAATGTCCAATGGAAAAAAGACAGTCTCTTCAACAAATGGTGTTGGGAAAATTGGACAGCCACATGCAGAAGAATGAAACTGGACCATTTCCTTACACCACACACAAAAATAGACTCAAAATGGTTGAAAGACCTCAATGAGTGAGACAGGAGTCCATCAAAATCCTAAAGGAGAACACAGGCAGCAACCTCTTCGACCTCAGCCGCAGCAACTTCTTCCTAGAAACATCGCCAAAGGCAAGGGAAGCAAGGGCAAAAATGAACTATTGGGACTTCATCAAGATAAAAAGCTTTTGCACAGCAAAGGAAACAGTCAACAAAACCAAAAGACAACTGACAGAATGGGAGAAGATATTTGCAAATGACATATCAGATAAAGGGCTAGTATCCAAAATATATAAAGAACTCATCAAACTCAACACCCAAAGAACAAAGAATCCAATCAAGAAATGGGCAGAAGACATGAACAGACATTTTTCCAAAGAAGACATCCAAATGGCCAACAGACACATGAAAAAGTGTTCAATATTGCTCAGCATCAGGGAAATCCAAATCAAAACCTCAATGAGATACCACCTCACACCAGTCAGAATGGCTAAAATTAACAAGTCAAGAAATGACAGATGTTGGCGGGGATGCGGAGAAAGGGGAACCCTCCTACACTGTTGGTGGGAATGCAAGCTGGTGCAGCCACTCTGGAAAACAGTATGGAGGTTCCTCAAAAAGTTGAAAATAGAGCTACCATATGATCTAGCAATTGCACTCCTGGGTACTTACCCCAAAGATACAAAAGTAGGGACCCGAAAGGGTACGTGCACCCCGATGTTTATAGCAGCAATGTCCACAATAGCCAAACTGTGGAAAGAGCCAAGATGTCCATCAACAGATGAATGGATAAAGAAGAGGTGATATATATATACAATGGAATATTATGCAGCCATCAAAAGGAATGAGATCTTGCCATTTGCAACGACGTGGATGGAACTGGAGGGTATTATGCTGAGCGAAATAAGTCAAACAGAGAAAGACATGTATCATATGACCTCACTGATATGAGGAATTCTTAATCTCAGGAAACAAACTGAGGGTTGCTGGAGTTGGGGGGTGGGGTGGGAGGGATGGGGTGACTGGGTGATGGACACTGTGGAGGGAGGGTATGTGTTCTGGTAAGCACTGTGAATTGTGCAAGACTGTTGAATCTCAGATCTGTACCTCTGAAACAAATAATGCAATATATGTTAAGAAAGAAAAAAAGAAGAAGAAGAATGTAGCAGGAGGGGAAGAATGAAGGGGGGGAAATTGGAGGGGGAGAAGAACCATGAGAGACGATGGACTCTGAAAAACAAACTGAGGGTTCTAGAGGGGAGGGGGGTGGGAGGATGGGTTAGCCTGGTGATGGGTATTGAGGAGGGCATGTTCTGCATGGAGAACTGGGTGTTATGCACAAACAATGAATCATGGAACACTATATCTAAAACTAATGATGTACTGTATGGGGATTAACATAACAATAAAAAAATTTAAAAAAAAAGTTATTACTTTAAATGCATTCATTAGCAAAAATAGAAAAATATACAATCATTTCATCTTTTACCCACTTACCACACACTGAATATTTTGTTTTACATCTATATTTGTAGAAATACACACACGCATATTACTGAGTATCATGTTTGGTAGTGTGTGTGTGTGTGTGTGTGTGTATTTATTATTTCTAAAGTAGAGCTGCCAACAGTAGATGCTAATGCTGTTGAGGACTGCATGTACCAACATAATTAACTCATCTAATCCACACAACTCCAGGAGACAGGACACACTGTAACTCCATTTGACAAATGAAAAAATTATGGTACAGAGAGTTCAAATAGCTATAGAACCAAGATTTAAAACCAGGCACTTGAGGTTCAGACTCCAAACACTTAACCCCTCCAACACCCTACCTTTCCAGTGTTAGTGGGGCTCTTATGGGGTTCTTCTGAAATCAGGAAACATGATGCCCGTGACACACTGAGATAGGTCTGAGCACACCCACCAGTCATGCGACATGTTATACTGTTACCACCAGAATGTCTTCAACCAAATGAGTGAATCTGCTAAATTTCGAAGGAGAAATAACCTGGGAACCTTCACTGGCTGTGGCTCCCCTGGGGCTGGTGCCCCAAAGAAGGCATCATAAGGACTATCTTAGGGAAAGAAGTAGAAATGTGGAATTGACCAATATTACAACCAATGCTGAATTGGAAGGCTCAGTTGTCATGCTATCCCTTACCTTGGACTCTCAGATTGCACCAAATGAAAGTACACAGAGGCCAAAGTAGAGCTTTAATTGTTTTTATTGTGCCTAATATGAAAAACAGTACAAAATTCAGGTAGGAAGGATGGCAGCTTCCGGATGTGTAAATTAAAAAGCTTCCAGGCAGTTATCTGATTAAAGATCCCTGGGGGACATGACTAGAAGCTGCATGCTGTCTGTACTCACAGGCATGGGGAATGGGAGGCTCTGAGGAGCGGTGGACATTAAGGAGTGAGTGGTGCTGAGGCCCCTGTGGCCCCCTGGCCCTGCCCCTGAATCATGGCCGAATTTGTTCGTGCTGCAGAGTGAAAGTTTCTGTTTGCCCAATGGTTTGTAAACCTGTTCTGCAATAATCACACAATAAAAAGAGACATGTGTGGACTGAAATAACCCAAACCCAGTTAGAAATCCGACTAGATGCTCAGCAGACACTTTTAGCAACAATAGCCAATGGGGAAAAGTGGACCCTTTGTGCCACCATGTGTTAGGAACTCTTCTGATTGTCACAGAGTGCTGGTCTCCCAAGCAGATTGAAGGTGATGATGCTAGAGTAGATCAGGATCTTGAGGAGGAGGTAGGTGTAATAAGCAGAGGTGTTCCTGAGCTGTAGCTGCAGGGTGTCTAAAAGAAGTCATTTATTAGTTTCACCTGTTCTTTTGAAAGGCTAGGACTTATTAATGGGAGAGGGGTCACATTATACATTTCTGATGACCTAGGTTGAAGTGACACTCACCCAACAACACAACCCAACAGTAAGCATCTACACCACCATCACCACCACCACCCCCACCCCCACCACCACTAAGAATCCAGTTTGCAGGTCAAGTCAATCAGCAACCTCTGTGAAATTCACTTACAACAGTCCAAAGTATTAAAAAGTAAGGTTGGGTTAATAATGAATGAATCTAATGGAGGAAAAAAGCATTGGTGATAAATAGCTTTTAGCATTTCTCTATTCCCACATGTCCCTAATAGGCAATATCCATTACCTCAAATGAAATGTCATTTATTTGGGGGAATTTTGCAGGCAAAGCTTTAATCTTATTGATGTTTCAATAATCTATAAAATCATTATTTTCATTCCCATTTTATTTTCCCAAATAAGCTGAGAACAGAGAGAGAAGCAATTTACCTGGTTTCATGTAACTAGTAAGTACCAGAAACCAGACTTCAGTCCCAGCAACCTGACATTTAAGAATACATTCTCAGGACTAACTTGGGGGGAGTGGAGCAAGATGGTGGAGGAGTAGGAGACCTGAATTTCATCTGGTCCTAGGAATTCAGCTGGATAGGGATCAAACCATTCTAAACACCTACAAACTCAACAGGAGATCAAAGAAAAGAAGAGCAGCAACTCTCTGAACACAAAAGCGACCACTTTCTGGAAGGTAGGACGTGCAGAGAAGTGAATCCGAGGCGATATTTGGAAGGATAGACAGCAGGGGAGGGGGCCTCTGTCAGCCGCTTCTGGCAAGTGATAGAGCCCCGGAGCACAAAATTGTAACTTTTAGAAGTCGGCTCCACTGAGGGAGTCACTCCAGTGGTTAAGTGGGGGTGGAACCCTCATGGGACAGTGTGATGTCAGGACCCTCGGGGTCACAGAAAGACCAGGGGTGGCTGAGTGTGGCAGAGCTCCCAGATATCGGAGCGGGGAAGCCAGCTGCAGAGACGGAGCTGAGGCGCGGGCTCTCAGCTCAGGGTTGCCATAAACCGTGATCCGCGGCACAGTCGGGCCACTGCTCCTCCAGCAGGGACCCAACAAGTGGCAGATCCAGGGAGACTCTCCTTCCTCCCCCAGGAGGAGTGGCACGGGAGCGCACCACAGGGATCTGATGGGTTTGGAGACTCCACATGGGGTCGTGTGCCAGAGATAGAAATGCTTGGTCATAGGCTGGGTGAGCACGGAGTGCGGCCGGAGACCGGGGAGACGGGAGTGATTGACTACTTTTCTCTGGGGGCACACTGAGGAGTGGGGCCCTGGGTTCTCGGCTCCTCCGGGGCGGAGATTGGGAGGCAGCCATTTTCACTCTCGTCCTCCAAAGCTGTACGGAAAGCTTGCAGGGAACAAAAGCTCTGAGAGCAAACCCAAGCAGATTACTTAGCCTGGACCGGCAAGGGCGGGACAATTTCGCCTCCGGCAAAGACATTTGGGAACCACGGCAACAGGCCCCTCCCCCAGAAGATCAGCAAGAACCGCCAGCCAAGACCAAGTTTACCGGTCAATGAGAACGGCAGAACTCCAGCGCTAGGGGAATACTGCACATAGAATTAATGGCTTTTTTACCATGATTCTTTAGTCTTTCAAAGTTAATTTTTTTAACTTTTTTTTTAATTTTTCTTTTTCCCTTTTTCAACCAACAACTTATCAATCCCTTTTTAAAAAAACTTTTTTTTTTCATTTTTTGAGTCATATTCTATCCCTTCATAGTAGTTACCCTTATTTTTGGCATATATATATAAGTTGTTCTCTCTTTAAAATTTTGAGATACAGTTTCTTCTAACAGATCAAAATATACCCTAAATCTCTAGTGTATGGCTTTGTTCTAATCTCCTGCCTGATCACATTCTCTCCATTTTTTTTCCTTTTAAATCCTCTTCTTTCTTTTTTCAAACACTTTCTTATCAATTCTTTTTATAAAATGTTTTATAATTTTCATCTTTACAGTCATATTCCATCCCTTCATCGTATTAACCCTTATTTTTGTACATATATAAGTTTTTCTTTCTTTAAAATTTTGGGAGGCACTTTCTTCTAACAGACCAAAATACACCCAAAATCTAGTGTGGGGCACTGATCTATGCACCAGCCTGATCATATTTGATCATATTCTGTTTTTTTTTGTTTTGTTTTGTTCTGTTTTTGTTTGTTTTTATCTTTTTCTTTTTTCTTTCTTTCCCTTTCTTTTCCCCCAGTTTCAGGTCTTTTCTGATTCGTTTAGAGTATATTTTCTGGGGACGTTGTTACCCTGTTAGCATTTTGTTCTCTCATTCATCTCTTCTCCTCTGGACAAAATGACAAGACAGAAAAAATCACCTCAACAAAAAGAACAAGAGGCAGTACCGACTGCCAGGGACCTACTCAATACGGACATTAGTATGATGTCAGAACTAGAGTTCAGAGTGATGATTTTGAAGATATTAGCTGGGCTTGAAAAAAGCATGGAAGTTATTAGAGAAACCCTTTCTGGAGAAATAAAAGAACTAAAATCTAACCAAGTCGAAATCAAAAAGGCTATTAATGAGGTGCAATCAAAAATGGGGGCGCTAACTTCTAGGATAAATGAGGCAGAAGAGAGAATCAGTGAGATAGAAGACCCAATGATGGAAAATAAAGAAGCTGAGAAAAAGACAGATAAACAACTACTGGATCACGAGGGCAGAATTCGAGAGATAAGCGATACCATAAGATGCAACAACATTAGAATAATTGGGATCCCAGAAGAAGAAGAAAGAGAGAGAGGGGCAGAAGGTATATTGGAGCAAATTATAGCAGAGAACTTCCCTAACTTGGGGAAGGAAACAGGCATCAAAATCCAGGAAGCACGGAGAACCCCTCTCAAAATCAATAAAAATAGGTCAACACCCCGATATCTAATAGTAAAACTTACGAGTCTCAGAGACAAAGAGAAAATCCTGAAAGCAGCTCGGGAGAAGAGATATGTAACCTACAATGGTAGAAACATTAGATTGGCAACAGACCTTTCCACAGAGACCTGGCAGGCCAGAAAGGACTGGCATGATATATTCAGAGCACTAAATGAGAAAAATATGCAGCCAAGAATACTATATCCAGCTAGGCTGTCATTGAAAATAGAAGGAGAGAGAAAAAGCTTCCAAGACAAACAAAAACTAAAGGAATTTGCAAACACGAAACCAGCCCTACAAGAAATATTGAAAGGGGTCCTCTAAGCAAAGAGAGAGCCTAAAAGCAACATCAACCAGAAAGGAACACAGACAATATACAGTAACAATCACTTTACAGGCAATACAGTGGCACTAAATTCCTATCTTTCAATAGTTACCCTGAATGTAAATGGGCTAAATGCCCCAATCAAAAGACACAGGCTATCAGATTGGATTAAAAAACAAGACCCATTGATATGCTGTCTGCAAGAGACTCATTTTACACCCAAAGACACCCCCAGATTGAAAGTGAGGTGGTGGAAAACCATTTACCATGCTAAGGGACACCAAAAGAAAGCTGGGGTGGCAATCCTTATATCAGACAAATTAGATTTTAAACCAAAGACTGTAATAAGAGATGAGGAAGGACACTATATCCTACTTAAAGGGTCTATCCAACAAGAAGAGCTAACAATTGTAAATATCTATGCCCCTAACATGGGAGCAGCCAATTATAAAAGCCAATTAATAACAAAAGCAAAGAAACACATCGACAACAATACAATAATAGTGGGGACTTTAACACTCCCCTCACTGAAATGGACAGATCATCTAAGCAAAAGATCAACAAGGAAATAAAGACTTTAAATGACACACTGGACCAAATGGACTTCACAGATATATTCAGAACATTCCATCCCAAAGCAACAGAATACACATTCTTCTCTAGTGCCCATGGAACATTCTCCAGAATAGATCACATCCTAGGTCACAAATCAGGTCTCAACTGGTACAAAAAGATTGGGATCATTCCCTGCATATTTTCAGACCACAATGCTTTGAAACTAGAACTCAATCACAAGAGGAAAGTTGGAAAGAACTCAAATACATGGAGGCTAAAGAGCATCCTACTAAAGAATGAATGAGTCAACCAGGAAATTAAAGGAGAATTAAAAAAATTCAGGGAAACAAATGAAAATGAAAATACAACTGTTCAAAATCTTTGGGATGCAACAAAGGCAGTCCTAAGAGGAAAGTATAGAGCAATACAAGCCTTTCTCAAGAAACAAGAAAGGTCTCAAATACACCACCTAACCCTACACCTAAAGGAGCTGGAGAAAGAACAGCAAATAAAGCCTAAACCCAGCAGGAGAAGAGAACTAATAAAGATCAGAGCAGAAATCAATGAAATAGAAACCAAAAGAACAGTAGAACAGATCAACAAAACTAGGAGCTGGTTCTTTGAAAGAATTAACAAGATTGATAAACCCCTGGCCAGACTTATCAAAAAGAAAAGAGAAATGACCCAAATCAACAAAATCATGAATGAAAGAGGAGAGATCACAACCAACACCAAAGAAATACAAACAAATATAAGAACATATTATGAGCAACTATATGCCAGCAAATTAGATCATCTGGAAGAAATGGATGCATTCCTAGAGACGTATCAACTACCAAAACTGAACCAGGAAGAAATAGAAAACCTGAACAGACCTATAACCACTAAGGAAATTGAAGCAATCATCAAAAACCTCCCAACAAACAAGAGCCCAGGGCCAGATGGCTTCCCAGGGGAATTCTACCAAACATTTCAAGAAGAATTAATACCTATTCCTCTGATACTGTTCCAAAAAATAGAAATGGGAGGAAAACTTCCAAACTCGTTTTATGAGGCCACCATTACCTGGATCCCAAAGCCAGACAAAGACCCCATCAAAAAGGAGAATTACAGACCAATATCCTTGATGAACATGGATGCAAAAATTCTCACCAAAATACTAGCCAATAGGATCCAACAGTACATTAAAAGGATTATTCACCACGACCAAGTGGGATTTATCCCTGGGCTGCAAGGTTGGTTCAACATCCGCAAATCAATCAGCGTGATACAATACATTAACAAAAGAAAGAACAAGAATCATTTGATCCTCTCAATAGATGCAGAAAAAGCTTGACAAAGTACAGCATCCTTTCTTCTTCTTTTTTTTTTTTTTTTTTAAGATTTTATTTATTTATCTGAGAGAGAGAATGGGAGACAGAGCATGAGACAGGGAGGATCAGAGGGAGAAGCAGACTCCCCGCTGAGCAGGGAGTCCGATGCGGGAGTCAATCCTGGGACTCCAGGATCATGACCTGAGCCGAAGGCAGTTGCTTAACCAACTGAGCCACCCAGGCGCCCTACAGCATCCTTTCTTGATCAAAACTCTTCAGAGTATAGGGATAGAGGGTACATACCTCAGTATCATAAAAGCCATCTATGAAAAACCTACAGCGAATATCATGCTCAATGGGGAAAAACTAAGAGCTTTCCCCCTAAGGTCGGGAACGTGGCAGGGATGTCCACTATCACCACTGCTATTCAACATAGTATTAGAAGCCTTAGCCACAGCAATCAGACAACAAAAAGAAATAAAAGGCATCCAAATCAACAAAGAAGAAGTCAAACTTTCACTCTTTGCAGATCCCATGATACTTTATGTGGAAAACCCAAAAGACTCCACTCCGAAACTGCTAGAACTCATACAGGAATTCAGTAAAGTGTCAGGATATAAAATCAATGCCCAGAAATCACTTGCATTCCTATACACCAACAAGACAGAAGAAAGAGAAATTAAGAGTCGATCCCGTTTACAATTGCACCCAAAACCTTAAGATACCTAGGAATAAATCTAACCAAAGAGGCAAAGAATCTGTACTCAGAAAACTATAAAATACTCATGAAAGAAATTGAGGAAGACACAAAGAAATGGAAAAATGTTCCATGCTCATGGATGGGAAGAACAAATATTGTGAAGATGTCAATGCTACCTAGAGCAATCTACACACTCAATGCAATCTCTATCAAAATACCATCCACTTTTTTCAAAGAAATGGAACAAATAATACTAAAATTTGTATGGAACAAGTAATCCTAAAATTTGTATGGAACCAGAAAAGACCCCGCATAGCCAGAGGAATGTTGAAAAAGAAAAGCAAAGCTGGCGGCATCACAATTCCGGACTTCCAGCTCTATTACAAAGCTGTCATCATCAAGACAGTACGATACTGATACAAAAACAGACACATAGATCAATGGAACAGAATAGAGAGCCCAGAAATGGACCCTCAACTCTATGGTCAACTACCCCAATCTCGTGAGATTGTAGTCTAAATCTGCTAAGATGTCATTCAAAATCTCCTGAGATGTTAGTGCAAATCACAATCTCGCCAGATCGCAGTCAAAATTTCCTGTGATCTCACACACCTTTTATGAGATTTCTACCAACTCTTGAGAGATCTTGGTCCATATCTCATAAGAATTCATTCAAATTTTGCCAATCTCTCTCCAAATCTTGAGAGAACGTATCCAAATCTCATGAGAAATTGGTCAAAATCTCAAGAGATCTCTTCGAACTCCCACCAGAACTCAGTCCACATCTCGTGAGATCTTAGCCAAATCTTGAGAGAACTCATCAATATTTCAGAGATCTCAGTCCGAATCTTGTGAGATCGCATACATATCATGTGAGATTTCTAGCCAAATATCGTGAGGTCTAGGTCCAAATCTCATGAGTTCTCAGTCCAAATCTCGGGACATCTCACCCAAATCTCACCCCGTCATGCACAAAAACTCATGAGATTTCATGGAGCTAGGGCAAGATTTTGCTCCAAATCCCACCAGCTCACATCCAAGCATCCGTGATCTCACAGTCCAAATCTCATGAGATCTTGCCCAAATCTCACCCTGTTTTGTGTGAAATTTCCTGAGATCTCATGGAGCTTGGGTGAGATATCCCACCAAATCTGATCAGGTGCATTCAAGCCTTTGAGAGCTTGCAGTCCAAATCTCATGAGATCTCACTCAAATCTCGACCCACTTTGGGAGAAATCTCATGAGACATCATGGAGCTTGTGCAAGATTTCCCACCAAATCTAGCCAGCTCCCATCAAGCCTGCAAGACCTCGCAGTCAAAATCTCGTGAGATCTCGCCCAAATTGGGCCCTGACTTCAGCAAAATCTCATGAGATCTCACTTAGCTGGGGCGACATTTTGTGCCAAATACCGCCAGGTACATTGAAGCCTCTGAAACCTCACAGTCCAAATCTCATGAGATCTCGCCCATCTTGGGCAAAAACTTGAGAGATCTCACGGACATCAAGCGAGATTTTGTGCCAAATCCTGCCAGCTTGCATCAAGCCTCTGAAACCTCGCAGTCCAAATCTCGTGAGATCTTGTTTAAATCTCACTCCATCTTGGGTAAAAACTCATGAGATCCCACAGAGCTGGGGCAAAATTTTGGGCCAAATCCCGCCGGCTCGCATCCAATTATCTGAGACCTAGCTGTCCAAATTTCATGAGATCTTGCCCAAATCTTGCCCCATGTTGGGTTCAAACTCAAGAGATCTCACGGAGCTCAGGTAGGATTTCACACGAAATCCCGCCATCTCAAATCAAGCCTCTGAAACCTCGCAATTCAGATCTAATCTCGTGAGTCTTGCCCAAATTTCACCCTGTCTTGGGTGGAAACTTGTTAGATCGCACGGACCTTGGGTGAGATTTCGTGCCAAATCCCGCTAGCTCACATCAAGCCTCTGAAATGTGACAGTCCAAATCTCATGAGATCTCGCTCAAATCTTGCACCATCTTGTACAAATGTCATGAGATCTCAGGGAGCTCAGGTGAGATTTTCCACCAAAGCCCACCAGGTGCACTCAAGTCTTGAGAACTAGCAGTCCAAATTTCATGAGATCTCGCCTAAATCTTGCCCCATCTTGTGCAAAATCTCATGGGATCTCATGGAGCTAGGGCGAGTTTTCACGCCAAATCCTGCCAGGTACATTCAGTCGTCTGAAACCTCGCAGTCCAAATCTCGTGAGATCTCGCCAGTCTCCCCCCATCTTGGGCAAAATCTCATGAGATCTCATGGAGTTCGGTCAAGTTATCTAGCCAAACCCTCCAGGTGCATCCAAACCTCTGAGACATTTCATATAAAATCTCCTGAGATCTCGCCCAAATCTCACCTGGTCTTGGGTGAAAACCCGTGAGATCTCATGGAGCTCGGGCAAGATTTCCTGCCAAATCCTGCCAGCTCACATCCAATCCTCTGAGACCTCACAATCCAAATCTCTTGAGTCTTGCCCAAATCTTTCCCAGTCTTGGGTGAAACTCGTTAGATCTCATGGAGCTCGGGTGAGATTTTGCACCAAATCCCGCCAACTCACATCAAGCCTCTGAAACCTGGCAGCCCAGATCTCATGAGATCTCACTCAAATCTCACACCGTCTTGTAGGAAATCTCTTGAGATCTCAGGGAGCTCGGGCGACATTTTCCACCAAATCCCGCCAGGTTCATTCAAGTCTTGAGACCACGCCCAACTCTCGCCCCATCTTGGGCAAAATCTCATGAGATCTCACGGAGCTCGGGTGAGATTTTGCACCAAGTCCTGTGAACTCACATCAAGCCTCTGAGACCTCATCAGATCTCGCCCAAATTTTGCCATCTCCAGTGAAAACTCCTGAGATCTCATGGAGCTCAGGCAAGATTTCTGGACAAATCCAGTCAGCACACATCAAGTCTCTGAAACTTCAAAGATGAAATCTCATGAAATATCACCCAAATCTCACCCGGTCTCATATGAAATCTCATGGGATCTCATGGAGCATGGGTGAGATTTCATGCCAAATTCCGCTGGGTACATTCAATCCTCTGAAACCTTGCAGTCCAAATCTCATGAGATCTCACCCAAATCTCGCCCCGTCTTGGGCAAAAACTCGTGAGATCTCACGGAGCTCGGGCGAGATTTCGGCCCAAATCCCACCAGCTCACATCAAGCCTCTGAAACCTTGCAGTTCAAATCTCTTGAGACTTCGCTCAAATATCACACCACCTTGTACAAAATATCATGAGATCTCAGGAGATTGGGTGAGATTTTCCACCAAATCCCACCAGGTACATTCAAGTCTTTGAGACCTTGCAGTCCAAATCTCGTGAGATCTCACCCAAAATTCACCCCGTCTTGGGTGAGAACTCGTGAAATCTCACGGAGCTAGGGCGAGGTTGTGGGCCAAATCCCACCAGCTTGCATCAAGCCTCTGAAACCTCGAAGTTGAAATCTCATAGATATTGCCCAAATCTCGCCCAGCCTTGTACAAAATCTCATGGGATCTCATGGAACTCAGTCGAGATTTTGGGCCAAATCCCACCAGCTTGAATCCAATTATCAAGACCTTGGTGTCCAAATCTTGTGAGATCTCACCCAAATATCACCCCGTCTTGGGTGAAAACGCATGAGATCTCTCAGAGCTCAGGCGAGATTTCGGGTCCAATACCTCTAGCTGGTATCCAATCCTCCAAGACCTCGCTGTCCAAATCTCATGACATCTTGCCCAAATCTCTCCCCATCTTGGTGAATATTCGTGAGATCTCACAGAGCTTGGGCACGATTTCATGCCCAATCCAGCCAGGTACTTTCTTTTCTTTTCTTTTTTTTATTAAAGATTTTATTTATTTATTTGAGAGAGAGAGTGAGATAGAGAGAGCATGAGAGGGGGGAGGGTCAGAGGGAGAAGCAGACTCCCTGCTGAGCAGGGAGCCCGATGCGGGACTCGATCCTGGGACTCCAGGATCGTGACCTGAGCTGAAGGCAGTCGCCTAAGCAACTGAGCCACCCAGGTGCCCACCGCCAGGTACTTTCAAGGCTCTGAAACCTCGGAGTCCAAATCTTATGAGATCTCACCCAAATCTCACCCAGTTTTGGGCAAAATCTCGTGAGATCTCACGAAGCTTGGTCGAGTTATCTAGCCAAATCCACCAGGTGCATCCAAACCTCTGAGACGTTGCAATCCAAATCTTGTGAGATCTCTGCCAAATCTCACCCCATCTTGGGCAAAATCTCATGAGATCTAACAGAGCTTGGGCAAGATTTCCACCAAATTCTGCGAGCTCACATCCAATCCTCCGACCTCACAGTCCAAATCTCATGAGATCTCGCCCAAATCTCACTCTGTCTTGTGTACAATCTCATGACATCTCACAGGGTTTGGGTGAGATTTAGCACCAAATCCCACCAGATACATTCAATCCTCTAAAACCTCACAGTCCAAATCTCATGAGGTCTCGCCTAAATCTCATCTTGGGTGAAAACTCGTGAGATCTCACAGAGCTCAGGCGAGATATCTAGCCAAATCCCAGCAGGCGCATCCAAGCCTCCAAGACCTCAAAGTCCAAATCTCATGAGCTCTTGCCCAAATCTCACCCCATCTTGGGTGAACTCTCATGATATCTCACGGAGCTTGAGCGAGATTTTGTGCCAAATCCCGACAGGTTGCATCTAATCCTCAGAGACCTTGCAGTCCAAATCTCATGAGATTTCACCCAACCCCCCTCCCCCCGCTTTGGGGCAAAATCTCGTGAGATCTCATGGAGCTCAGGCGAGATGTCTAGTCAATTCTCAGCAGGTGCATCCAAGACTCCAAGACCTAGCAGTCCAAATCTCATGAGATCTCACCAAATCCTGCCTGTCCTGGGAGAAATCTCGTGAGATCTCATGGAGCCTGGGGAGATTTTGCACCATTCCTTCCAGGTACATTCAATCCTCTGGAACCTCAAAATCCAAATCTCATGAGATCTTGCCCAAATCTCACCCCGTCTTCTCAAAAATTTGTGAGATCTCACAGAGCTCATGAGAGATTTCCTGTTAAATCCTGCCAACTTGTGTCAAGCCTCTGAGAACTCCCAGTCCAAATCTCATCAGATCTCACCCAAATCTCACCCCATCTTGGGTGAAATCTCATGACATCTAGCGGAGTGTGGGCGAGATTTTGCGCCAAATCCTGCCAGGTACATTCAATCCTGTGAAACTTTGCAGTCCAAATCTCGTGAGATCTCACCCAAATCTCACCCTGTCTTGTGTGAAAACTCGTGAGCTCTCACAAAGCTTGGGCAAGATTTTGGGCCAAATCCCACCAGCTCGCATCAAGTCTCTGAAACCTTGAAGTCGAAATCTCGTAAGGTATCGCCCAAATCTTGCCCAGTCTTGTACGAAATCTGGTGAGATCTCACGGAGCTCGGGTGAGATTTGGGGTCCAATACCGCCAGCTCGCATCCAATCCTCAGAGACCTCACTGTCCAAATTTCATGAGATCTCGCCCAAATCTCGCCTCGTCTTGGCAAAAATTCATAAGATCTCACGGAGCTCAGGCGAGATTTCGTGCCCAATCCTGCCAGGTACATTCAATCCTCTGAAACCTCGGAGTGCAAATCTTATGAGATCTCACCCTGTCTTGGGTGAAATCTCATGAGATCTCATGGAGCGTGGTCGAGATTTCATGCCAAATCCCGCCAGGTACATTCAAATCTCTGAAACCTCACAGTCCAAATCTTGTGAGATCTCGCCCAAACTTTGCCCCATCTTGGGCGAAAACTCGTGAGATCTTTAGGAGCTCGGGAGAGATTTCACGCCATATCCCGCCAGCTCACATCAAGCCTCTGAAACCTCGAAGTCAAAAATCTCATGAGATATTGCCCAAATCTCGCCTGGTCTTGTACAAATATTCGTGGGATCTCATGGTGATAAGGGAAATCTGTGTCCTAAGATGGCCGACCAAGCCAGTGAGAGAGTCCCAGTCCTTGCCCTGGGGCTCTTCCCGGTTCTCCCTGCTCTGCTCCCTGCGCACGCCAATCCGGGTTCTTCTCCCTGTCCTGCTTCATGCACTCGCCAAATGTGCCAAGTATGCGGTAGTAGAAGTGTATAAATTACCCCGTTGTTTGTGCTTGGGGCTCAGACCTTTGGAGATCACTCTTCTCTGAGCCTGCTGGCATTAAATAAACCTCCTATCCTCCAAGATCTCCGAGTGCCATTTGGTTCTTCCATTGGGTGATCCAGCTGAGGTTCTGTAACATTTGGTTCCCTGACTGGGAAACCTAAGTGCGCTGGCCCATTGTTGCCACCAGTTTGGGGGCAACGGCAGGGCAGTGACGGAACAAGAGATCGTAACAGAGAAGGCTCACCCTGCCTAATTTTCGGCAGCCTCCCACCCCAGTTGCTTCAGGCTGGCCCCACTCCACTGTTCCCGCTGGACTCAAAGAGACATGGCAAGTGAGGACCTGGTCCTGACGTCAGATTATGGTAAGGCCTGGGACCCCAGGACCCAGATAGTCCCACCTGTCAGGGTGGAAGGGGAGCCTGATCACCTCCCAGAGACCTCTTAGAGGTCTCACAGGTAGGGATTCCCAGGGAGGGAATGTAATGACTTCTGGAGTGAATGTGTGAGTGAATGTGCAGTCCGACCTGGCTTGCTCAAGCGGACTTATTCTGTGACTCCACAGGCGGGCACCCTTAAGGTCCCCAGAAGCCTACAGAGTCTGAGTGGACCCGTCTGCAATTCCCTGGTGAACGGCATACAGTCTATTGCAGCATTGGAATTAGTCATAACGCTGAGACTGCTACGGCTAAGCCTCACCTAAGCTCCTTCAGGACACACCCAGATGGGCATCTGATTGGTCTCCTCACCTCAGGAGGCACCCCCCCCCGTCTGTCTCTGCATCACTGCACATGGGAACATCACCACCGGGTCCAACATGAACTCCTTTATCTGCCTGATTGCCCCATCCCTCTACTGGGCTGAGACATACTCTCCAAGCTTAGGGCTCAGATAACCTTTGAGCCCACCGGACACACTAGCCTCTGATTGAACCCAAGGCAAGAGGAGACAGGGTCTGTAGTACTAGAAGTTACCACGCTGAGGGAAGAAGAATGGAGACTATTCTGTACCTAGGCTCAACCGAGCAGCCCGCCGGGGTTCAGACTTGTCTTCCCTTCAGTATGGGCTTAAAACAACCCATCTGGACTAGCCCAGAATTGGGCCCCTATCATTGCTGAACTAATCCCAGGAGCCCAACCTCAAAGGCAAAGGCAATACCCCCTTCCACAAGAAGCTAAGATTGACATCCAAGAACATCTGGCCAAACTCAAAGAAGCAGGTATTCTAGTTGAGTGCCAGTTGGCCTGGAATACCCCACTCCTGCCAGTCAAGAAGCCAGGAGGGGGATACAAACCAGGTCAAAATCTGTGGGCTATCAACAAGGTGACCATCTCTCTGCACCCAGTCGTCCCAAATCCATACACCCTCCTTGGCCAAATCCCAGAGTCAGCCAGATGGTTCACTTGCCTAGATTTGAAGGATGCCTTCTGTCTCTGCTTAGCTCCCCAGAGCCAGCCACTGTTTGCCTTTGAATGGACTGAACCTGATACAGGGCGCCAGATGCAACTGACTTGGATGCGCCTCCCACAAAAACTCACCAACCCTCTTTGGGGAAGCGCTGGCCGTGGACCTTGCCAGCTTCCAGAGAGGCTGCACGATGCACCCTCCTCCAGTATGTGGATGACCTCCTCCTCGCCAGTGACACACAAGAAGACTGCACAAAAGGCACAAAGGCCCTCCTACAGCTCCTGTCAGACTTGGGATACCAATCCTCATGGAAGAAGGCACAAATCTCCAAAAACAAGCCTGATACCTTGGTTTCCTCCCCACCCAAGGGAAGAGAGAGCTAGGGCCAGAGAGAAAGAAAATCATCATCCCCCTGCCACAGCCCCAGACAAAAAGGGGCCTACAAGAGTTCCTGGGGGCTGCAGGATTCTGCCGTATCTGGATCCCTGGGTTCTCAGCAATAGCAAGACCCCTCTATGATCTCTTAGGGGGACCAGATCGAGAACCCTGCCTGGACTGAGGAAGCAGAAGCTGCCTTCACAGAGATAAAGACTGCCCTGGCGTGGGCTCCAGCCCTGGGCCTACCAGATGTAGAAAAACCCTTCAATCTCTTTGTGCATGAAAAGGAAAAAATAGCGCTTGGGGTACTCACCCAGACTATTGGGCCCTGGAAACGGCCAGTTGCATACCTGTCAAAAAGCTGGACCCTGTGGCAGCAGGATGGCCACCGTGCCTCAGGGTGCTGGCAGCCACAGTCGTACTCATCTAGGAGGCGGACAAACTTACCCTAGGGCAAGAACTTAACGTCAATGTCCCTCACGCAGTCATGTCCTCATGAACGCACAGGGACACTGCTTCCTTTCCAACTCTCGGCTAGCACAATACCAAGGGCTCCTCTGCGAAAACCCGCGGGTCACCCCCGAAACAATAAAGACATTAAACCCAGCAACCTTTATCTCCATGGAAGAGGGGGAACCAGACCATGACTGTTCCGAGGTAACTGATGAGGTCTATGCAAGCCGTCTAGATCTGTGGGATCAAGCCATAAAGAATCCAGAACTCATGCTGTTCAGCGACAGCAGCAGTTATGTACAGAAGGGTGTCTGGAAAGTGGGTCATGCAGTAACTACAACCACTAAAGTCCTAGAAGCTAAAGCATTACCAGCTGGATGGTCAGCTCAACAGACTGAATTATATGCCTTAGTCCGAGCCCTCACCCTTGGTAAAGGAAAGCGAGTCAACATCTATACAGACTCTCAGTACACCTTTGCTATTGTACATATACATGGGGCCATCTACAAGGAAAGGGGCCTCCTAACCATTGCAGAAAAGGCTATCAAAAACAAGGAGGAGATGCTGAGACTCCCTGAAGCTGTCTGGCTTCCAAAGGAAGTAGCAGTCCTGCACTGTAAGGGACACCAGAAAGGAGATGACCCCATAGCACAGGGAAATCATCTGGCAGATGAGGCAGCCAAGACTGCAGCCAGTGAGGACATGAATAGAGCCCCTTCCCTCACCTTGGCCCTGACACCCCCAGAAAAGTCCCTCCACCCAGTTACACTGAAAAGGAGAAAGAATGGGCCATGGCTGAGGGAGCCACCCTGACTGAAAAGGGATGATGGATAATGCCAGATGAGCACATCTTCATTCCAACAGCAACTGGAGGACATCTAGTCAAGGAATACCACCAACTCACTCATCTGGGAAAAACTGCATTAGAGGCCCTTCTCAAGAAGCACTACATCAGTCAGCTGCCAGCACTATGCTGAGCAATGAGTGGATGGTGCATAACATGTGCTAAAAATAATGCTCGGTCTGTACCATGGCATCCTCCATGTGTCCAGAGGATGGGAGCAACCCCCTTCGAAGATCTAGAGGTTGACTTCACAGATGTGCAGCCGAGCAGGGAGTTCAGATATCTCCTAGTAATAGTACGCACATATTCTGGGTGGGTCGAAGCCTTCCCGACCAGGACGGAGCACAGCTGGGAAGTAGCTAAAGTCCTCTTGTGGGAGATCATGCCCCAGTTTGGCCTGCCACTAACAATCCATAGTGACAATGGACCCGCATTTGTAGCAGACATTGTACAGGTCTTGACCAAATCTCTCAACATCACCTGGAGACTCCACACCACTTACCGGCCCCAAAGTTCAGGGAAAGCAGAGTGAATGAATTGCACCCTCAAGGGAACCTTAGCAAAGTTTTGTCAGGAGACTAACCTCCCATGGCTGGATCTGCTACCCCTAGCTCTTCTGTGTGCTCACTGCACGCCTGGGAGATTAGGTTTATCCCCATTCGAATTAATATATGGACAGCCTCCCCCGTGCTTGGAGAGCCTTCCAGGAAACTTACATCAGGTTGGAGATAAAGGGATAAAGAAGGAGCTTCAGGCCCTGGAGTCCACCCTAAATAAATTACAAAAGTACACCATTGAGAGGGCCCCAATCTCCTTAAGGTCTCAGGTACACTTCTTCCAGACAGGGGACTCAGTTTGGGTCAAAGATTGGAAGAAAGACCCCCTCAAACCACAGTGGACAAGACCCCACACTGTTGTTCTAACCACCCCTACTGCCCTCAAGGTCTCAGGTGTCACCCCGTGGGTCCACCACTCAAGAGTGAAGAAAGCTCATCATTCAGATGAGGAGCCATGCCAGTGGAGAGTCCAGCCAGACCTCACGAACCCGCTCCAGCTTCACCTTTGACGAGACCCCACCGACTGATGGACACCTGCTCACCGTAGTTCCTGGCTCTCATCAGCGTGATTTCCCTCATCTTGGGAGTCGGACTCTACACTGTTGCCCCTCCTGACTGGACTTTCCCCCAGAGGCTTACTATTGTCATTGCTTATTGGATGACCCTAGGGTGTATTACTGCACTTACTTGTCCACAGGTTTCATCTGCTGTCAGTTTAGCCATGATGGCTCCTTCTACCTAAGGTTGTAGACCCCACTTTTACTGGTCCTCCACTGTCTACTCCTAAGCACATTTCACCAGGGTTTTCCTGGCCCCAGTCAGTCCTGGTCATCTGCTACCTGGTGTGCTGTTCCTCTTCACTGCCTCTAGCTTGCCTGGCCTGGCAAGGGGGGCAAACTCTCGAATAACCATACTGGCAAATGGACTTTCCAGCTTATCCCCCTCAATCCGCACTGGCGCCTCCACTGACTTCTTCTACCTGGGATGAGCACACACCAAAAGTTGACCTACATTTTGATAGATGTCAACTTCTTGATACCTCCTGGGAACCTCATAGATGGTGTTCCTACCATGGCCCTCACTCAGGTTACTGGCTGGTAGATATCTACATCTGTGGGGTCCCTATGCCTCAACAGCCAAACACCTGCCCTCAGTTCTGCTGGCAAGCCTGGGGATGTGAGTCATGGGTGGCGACTTGGCCAGGAATGGAAAGATGGTCCACCAGGTGGCACCTCAAACAGTGCAGTGATATCAAGACTTCCTTGTCATGCAACGCCACCCTAACCTCTTGCCCTAACAATCACTCACTCTCTCACTCTTAGAACCCAATGCCACATCATGGGCTCTAGGAATCATTCTCCTGTTGGGCCAATATCACCCTACGGGGACCGACCTCATGGCCAAGTTTATGATTCAGTCCACATTAAATCCGAGCCTTACAGTCAACCCCCAGAGTCATACAGAAAATAACTCACCCTGGCGTATCCCTGGGTCCTCCTTCCACACACAGCAAGCATCTATAGCACAACTGTTAAGTATGATTAACGCCTCCCACCAAGAACTTAACCACTCAAATCCACCCCTAGCGTCTGACTGCTGGATCTGTATGAAGCCCAGTCCCGTCCAATATCTAAGTGTCATCCTCAACCAATCTACCGTGTCACCTCCCACCTCGGCACCGGGGACCTCAGATTATCCCTTTCTGGCTATGGTACCACTGTATGGCAACTCTTCCTCTCCCATCATGGGCCACAGTTGGGTCTGTGCGCCCAACAAAACTTTTTTGGCTTGTGATCAAGGTGTGTACATCTGCATCACCCCACACGATCAATCATGCACGCTTGTCAGTCTCTTACCTGATCTTTCAGTCCTCCCTAGGAGCAATGCCCCACTCATATGGAGACCTCCTAGCCACCCTGGATGCTCCCCAGTGGCCATTCCTCTTAATGCGAGCCTGCTGGCCTCGTCAGGTTTTGCCCTCGGTGTCACTGGCATCAGGATGTCTCAGGTTCAGTACCAGGGGCTAACTCAACAACTCATGGCAGATTTTTCCACCCTCACTCAGTCGGCCCTGGCCCTGCAGCACCAACTCGATTCACTGGCCTCAGTGGTCCTCCAAAACAGGTGCGGGCTCGACTTGTTCACGGTTGCACAAGGGGGACTCTGCCTCTCCTTATGGGAGGAATGTTGTTTCTATGCTAATGAGTCAGGGGTGGTCCAAGAAACTCTGACCCAATTACAGTAACGAGTACATCACCAGTGGGAAACACTCCAGCAGACAACTTGGTGGGATACCCTCTCACAATGGTTACCTTAGTTCACCCAACTCATTGGCCCCCTCTTAATGCTCCTCTCACAGTAGCATTTGGTCCTTGTATTCTTAATGCCCTTACTAGGTTTATCCCTACTCAAATTGCTAAAATCAGACTCCAGTTGCTCCTTACTCACATCGCCCCTTAGAAGATGAAAATGCCCTCTAAACTAGGTGTTTATAGGGGCATCAAAGGGGGGAATGATAAGGGAAATCTGTGTCCTAAGATGGCCAACTGAGCTAGCAAGAGAGTCCCAGTCCTTGCTCTGGGGCTCTTCTGGGTTCTTCTCCCTGCCCCGCTTCCCTCACATGCCATCTAGGTTCTTCTCTCTGCCCTGCTTCGTGCATGCGCCAAAAGTGCCAAGTATGTGGAAGTAGAAGTGTACAAATTACCCCTTTTGTTTGGGCTCAGGGCTCAGACCTTTGGAGATCACTCTCCTCTGAGCCTGCCAGCATTAAATAAACCTCCTATCCTCCAAGATCTCTGAGTGCCACTTGGTTCTTCTGTTGGGTGATCCAGTCCAGGTTCTGTAACAATGGAGCTAGGTTGAGATTTCAGGCCAAATCCCTCCAGCTTACATCCAATTATCAAGACCTCGCTGTCCAAATCTTGTGAGATCTCGCCCAAATCCAACCTCGTCTTGGGCAAAAACTCATTAGATCTCACGGAGCTCAGGCGAGATTTCGGGTCCAATACCGCCAGCTCCCATCCAATCCTCGGAGATCTCAATGTCCAAATCTCATGAGATCTCACCCAAATCTCACCCCATCTTGGCAACAATTCATGAGATCTCATGGAGCTCGGGCGAGATTTTGTGCCCAATCCCGCCAGGTACATTCAATCCTCTGAAACCTCACAGTACAAATCCTATGAGATCTCACCCAAATCTCACCCCGTCTTGGGTGAAATCTCATGAGATCTCATGGAGCATGTGCGAGATTTCACGCCAAATCCCTCCAGGTACATTCAATCCTCTGAAACCTCACAGTACAAATCTCATAAGATCTCACCCAAATCTCAACCCATCTTGGGTGAAAACTTGTGAGATCTCATGGAGCTTGGGTGAGATATCAGGCCCAATACCACCAGCTCACATCCAATTCTCTGAGACTTCACTGTCCAAATCTCGTGAGATCTTGCACTAATGTCACCCCATCTTGTGAGAAATTTCGTGAGATCTCACGGAGCTCAGGCAAGATATCAAGCCTAATCCCACCAGGTACATTCAAGCCATTGACACCTTGCAGTCCATATCTCATGAGATCTCCCTCTGTCTTGGGCAAAATCTCCTGATATCTCACAGTGCTCATGCGAGATTTCATGCCAAATACGGCCAGATACATTCAATCCTCTTAAACCTCGCCATCCAAATCTCATGAGATCTTGCCCAAATCTCACCCCATCTTGGGTGAAATCTCGTGAGATCTCACGGAGCTTGGGTGAGATTTTGTGCCAAATCCTGCAAGCTCGCATAAAGTCTCTGAGACCTTGCATTCCAAATCTCATGGGATCTCACCCAAAATTCACCCCATCTTGGGTGAAACCTCCTGAGATCTCACGGAGCTGGGGAGAGATTTTGCGCCAAATCCTGCCAGCTCGCATAAAGTCTCTGAGACTTCCCAGTCCAAGTCTCATGAGATCTCACCCAAATCTATCCCCGTCTTGAGCGAAAACCTGTGAGATCTCACCGAGCTCAGGCGATATTTCGGGCCAAATCCAGCCAGCTCACATCCAATTATCTGAGACCTCGCTGTCCAAATCTCGTGAGATCTCGCACAAACCTCCCTCCATGTTGTGCAAAATTTTGTGAGATTTCACGGAGCTTGGGTGAGATATCTAGCCAAATCCCTCCAGATGCATCCAAGCCTCGGAGACCACGCAGTCCAAATCTCATGAGCTCTTGCTCAAATCTCACTCTGTCTTGGGCAAAATCTCCTGACATCTCATGGAGCTCGGGAGAGATTTCGTTCCAAATCCATCCAGCTCACATCAAGCCTCTGAAACATCACAGTCCAAATCTGGTGAGATCTCCCCCAAATCTCGCCCCCTCTTGGGTGAAATCTCATGAGATCTCACTTAGCTGGGGTAATATTTTGCACCTAATCACGCCAGGTACATTCAATCCTCTGAAACCTCCCAGTCAAAATCTCATGAGATCTCACCCAAATCTCGCCCTGTCTTGGGCAAAAACATGTGAGATTTCACAGAGCTCCTGCGACATTTGGGGCCAAATCCCACCAGATGCATTCAAGTCTTTGATACATTGCAGTCCAATTCTGGTGAGATTTCACCCAGTATCCCCCTGTCTTCGGTGAAATCTCATGGGATCTCATGGAGCTCAGGCGAGATTTCATGTCAATTCCTGCCAGGTCTCATACAAGCTTTGGAGACCTCCCAGTCCAAATCTCATTAGATCTTGCCCAAATCTCACCCCATCTTGTGCAAAATCTCCTGAGATCTCACGGAGCTCAGGCTAGATTTTCTGCCAAATCCTGCCAGGAGCATTCAAGCCTTTGAGACCTTGCAGGCCAAATGTCATGAGATCTCTCCCAAATTTCACCCTGTCTTGGGTGAAATCTCGTTTGATCTCATGCAGCTCGGGCGAGTTATCTAGCCAAACCTGCCAGGTGCATCCAAGCCTGTGAGACATTGCAGTCCAAATCTCTTGAGATCTCACCCAAATCTCGCCCCATCTTGGGTGAAAACTCGTGAGATCTCATGGAGCTTGGGTGAGATTTCCTGCCAAATCCTGCCAGCTCACATCCAATCATCTGAGACCTTGATGTCCAAATTTCATGAGATCTTGCCCAAATCTCGCCCTGTGTTGTGCAAAATCTCATGAGATCTCAAGGAGATCAGGAGATTGTTTATTCCAAATCTCATGAGATCTCTTCCAAATCTCACTAGAACTGGGGCCCAGCAATTGAGTTCTAGGGCTCAGACCTGTTGTAATGGAAGCCAAACAGTGCGACATTTGTGTTGACTATTAAGTAGGGTATGTGCTGGCATGAGCACTGGGTATTATGGGCAATTAATGAATCCTTGAACACTATAATAATATCCTATGATGTTCTATATGCTGGTCAACTGAACATAATAAAAAATAAATAAATAAATAAATAGTAAAAAGTAAACAGATAAATATAAGGAAATGGAAGGAAAAATAAAATAAAATAAAACCAGAGAGGAAGACAAACCATAAGAGAGTCTTATCTCTAGGAAACAAATTAAGGATTGCTGGAGGCAAGGTGATTGAGGGATGGGTTAATTGGGTGGTGGGCATTAAGGAGAGTACTTGTTATAACTAGCACTGGATGCTATATGCAACCGATGAATCACTAAATTCTGACCTTGAATCTAATAACACAGCATAGGTTAACTTAGTTGTATTTAAATTATTTTTTTAAAGGAGTCTATTAACATTCGGAGGCTTCAGGCATTTGAAGGTACCCAGCAGAGAGTGTTTATATATAGGTTCTGCCACAGGTATTTAGAAGGAGCTCTCCTTATTTCTGCAGTAAAAGAAAATGAACTTACACATCTCATTCACAGACTTATCCCATTTTCATTTAAATTGTCGATTTTTGGCTGTCCATCCAGACATTTCCAAACACTTCTTGATTTCGTATCTAAGTTTGGTTTCACATTCAAGGAGGCAGGGGCTTTTACTCACAAAGTCAGCCCCCAGGGATGTTGCAAGTTCACATACTTGTCCTGTGCAAGGAGAGAGTATCAGTGCCTGATATCCTAAAGGAAGATTGCCCTATTGCCCTTGAACTTACTCTGAGGTCTAGTGGCATAAGCATGGTGAATGGTAGCCAGGTTATATTTTCCCTGTAGATGATTTAGATGCCATTATTCTAAAGTTTAGACAATTCAGCACAGTACAGGCCCTTTCAAGGAATACTACACCAAAGGCCTGATTTCAAACACTTGAATATCAGCCAGGAGGACCAAACCATTACATTCATTTGCTTCTGTGCCTATCCATGGCAATTAAAGGGCAATTAAAAAGAAAAAAAAAAAACCGAGACCAAGAGGTTTTCTTCTTTCTGAAGGAAGAATGCAAGCCTCTTAATGACAGGACGCCCACGTGCAGGACACGGAGGCTTACTTCTGCCCAAGCCCACAGGTGTTTTTATTCACTGAGGAAGACTGCTTGCTTCGAGACTGTGCAAGTCACTTCATTCTTAACATTACCCCATTCTGATAGCTACTGAAGAAATGTGGCCTTCAACACATCCTTTTCCACTCTTTGCTCTTTTTTCAACCTAGGTTCGCCTTTCTTTTTTCTTTTCTATTTCCTTTCCCCTTCGGCCTCCCTTCCGCTCCCTGTGCCTCCACCGCTCCACACCCTTGCCCAACAAGCCTTCCTCCAAACACACCCTGCCCCGCTGCCCCCTCATCCCCGCGCACACCACCGCGGTTCGCTGGCCCGCTAGAGCTGCCCGCTTCAGGGGCAGGCGGCTCTAACGCAGCCCCTCCAACTCCAAGCCACAAGGCCCACCCTCACACGAACCAGTGGGGCGCGCTGGAGGGCGATGGGGGCGCGCTGGGTAGGCGGAGGCGGCAGAGAGGGGGCGGCCGCTACGGAGGGAGGGAGTGGGCGAAGGCGGCGAGGATGGCGGCGGGGTTGGGGTTGGGGCTGGGGCGGGGGGAGCGCAGGCGGGAGGTCACCCCGTCTCCCATGCGTGCGCTCCGTCGTTCCTGGCGGCCCTCATCCCGCAGCCCCTCGCCATTCCCTTGCGCCGCCCCGGATGCCCAAGCCGCCGGACCACCGGCTGCACCTTATGACGGGGCACGCCTACACCTTCTCCCACCAGCCCTGGGCTGCGCTCCCTCCCCGCAGGGCATTCTCTTTCTTCCCGCCGACCCCCGGCCCTTTGCCCCTGGGCCCCGCCCGGGGTCCCCGCTCCGTGTGCCCAGCACACAAGATGGCCGAGCGCCCTGACCCTCCGGCCGTGCTGGCACCCCGGTCCGCAATCCTTCTCCCCACAACAGCGCAGCTAACAGCGAGGCTCGCTCACTCAGCAAGAAAGTGGGGGTGCGCCCGGCACCACGGAATAAAGGGGCACTCCAAAATAAAGGACGAGACCAACGAAAGAGTCCCCGGCAAGCCCCCAGGCCAGTGTGGGTCCCGGGCAGGCACGGGAGCAGAAGGGGATTGCTGGCACCTTGGCTGCACGTCCTGGGGCTCCGAGGGCCTCCTCTGGCAGCTCCAGGGCGCAGCCAGCTTGCCAAAACCCCGGCCAAGCGCCACCACCCTCCCGGGGGCTAGCTGCCTCGCCCACACAGGCTCCTGGGTGTGTGGTGTGTGTCTGGGTCTGTTGCGTGCACCGGTGTGTCAGTCCCTGTCCCTGTTCCTGTCCGCATCCATGTCAGGGTCTCTGTGTGTCTGTTCTGGGGGTCAGAGCGGGTCTGTGTGTTAGATACTCGGTCTCCCCGTGTCTCATTCTTCCTCTCTGTCTACGACTACCCCTCCGTGTGTCTCTCTGTCTTTCCCTGTGTGTCTGTGTGTCTGTCTATGTCAGCGGCCTCCCGTGTCTCTCACTCGGGTCCTGTTGTCGGCGGGGGTGTGGTGGGCAGGAGAAGGGTGGCAGGGAAGGGCCCCGGGGTTGGGCTGCTGAGGAGGGTGTCTGGTGGCGCCCGTGACTCGGTGTTGCCTTTGAGCAAGGCGGGGTGGCTGGCTGCGCTAGCCCCAGGGAGGCGGGTGGGGTGTGGGGGGCGCTGAGAACACCCAGCATGCCTGGCTCCACGACCGAACGCACCCGGAAGGCATGTCGGGTGCGAAACCACCGCGGCGGCAGCGGCGGCGCTGGCTGCGGCGGCGGCGGCAGGGTAGGGCGGGCTGGGGAGGCCCGAGCCGGGACTGGAGAACGCCGGACTTCGGCGACTGCGTGCGAGGTGCTGGACGCGCCTCAGCCCTAGGTGGGCTCGCAGGCAGGCAGGAGCACAGCCCAGGGCAGGCAGAGGGGGTGACGAGCGGCGCGGGCTGGGGCTCCGAGGCGCAGAGCAGCCTGTTGGGGCGCGCAGCGGCCACCGCTCCCGTCTATAGCCCAGGCAGCCTGATGGCAGCGCATCTCGTCTGGTCTCGGAAGCTAGGTAGGGTCGGGCCGGGTCAGGACTTGGATGGGAGCCATGCCGGGTGCCGTGGGCTCTGCTTTTGAGGCTACTTTCTTTTCTTTTTGCTTTCCCCTTCCGCTTCCCTTCCTTTCCCTGTGCCTCCACCGCCCCCCCTTGCCCAACAAGCCTTCCTCCAAACACACCCTGCCCCGCAGCCCCCTCATCCCCGCGCACCCAACCGCGGTTCGCTGGCCCGCTAGAGCTGCCCGCTTCAGGGGCAGGCGGCTCTAACGCACCCCTCCACCTCCAAGCCACAAGGCGCACCCTCACACGAAGCAGTGGGGCGCGCTGGGGGGCGCTGGGGGCGCGCTGGGTAGGCAGCGGCAGAGAGGGGGCGGCCGCTACGGAGGGAGGGAGTGGGCGAAGGCGGCGAGAACCATGGCGGTTTTGGGGCCAGGGGAGCGCGGGCGGGATTTCACCCCGTCTCCCATGCGTGCGCTCCCTCGTTCCTGGCCTTGGGGCCCTTATCCCGCAGCACGTCGCCATTCCCTTGGGCCGCCCCGGATGCCCAAGCCGCCAGACAACCCGCTCCACCTGGTGACTGGGCACTCATACACCTTCTTGCACCCGGGGCCGCAATCCTCCTCCCCACAACAGCGCAGCTACAGCGAGGCTCGCTCCCTCAGCAAGAAACTGGGGTGCGCCCAAGCCGCCGGCCAAGGGGTAGCCCCAAATAAAGGACGAGACCAACAAAGGGGCCCCCCCGCAAGCCCCCAGGTCAGTGTGGGTGTCGGGCAGGCATGGGACAGAAGGGGATTCCAGGCACCTTGGCTGCGCGTCCTGGGGTTCTGAGGGGCTCCTCTGTCAGCACCAGGGCGCAGCCAGATTGCCAAAATCCGGCCAAGCACGACCACCCTCCCGGGGGCTAGCTGCCTGGCCAACACAGCCTCCTGTTTGTTTGGTGGGTGTCTGGGTCTGTTGCGTGCACCGGTGTGTCAGTCCCTGTCCCAGTCCCTGTCCGCATCCAGGTCAGGGTCTCTGTGTGTCTGTTCGGGGGGTCAGAGCTGGTCTACGTCTACCCCTCCGTGTGTCTCTCTGTCTTTCCCTGTGTGTCTGTGTGTCTGTCTATGTCAGCGGCCTCTCGTGTCTCTCAGTCGGGCCCTGGTGTGTGTGTGTGGGGGGGGGGGTCAAGGGAAGTGAGGCGGAGGTAGGGCCACGGGGTTGGGCTGCTGAGTAGGGTCTCTGGTATTGCCCCTGCCTCCGTGTTGCTTTTGAGCAAGGCGGGGTGACTGGCTGCGCTAGCCCCAGGGCCGCGGGTGGGGCGTGGGTGGCGCTGATTACTCCCCGCATGGCTGGCTCCATGACTGAACGCACCCCGTATGCATCTCGGGTGCGAAACCACGGCGGTGGTGGCGGCGGGGCAGGCCCGGCTGGGGAGTCCCGATCCCGGACGGGAGAACGCCGGGACTTCCGCGACTGCGAGGTGTTGTAGGCGCCTCACCCCGAGGAGGGCTCGCAGGCAGACTGGAGCATAGCCCAGGGCAGGCGGAGGGGGTGATGAGCGGTTCGCGCTGGGGCTCAGAGGCCCAGAGCAGCCCCTTGGGGCGCGCAGCGGTAACAGCTCACGCCTTTGGCCCTAGCAGCCTGATGGCGGCGCATCTCGTCTGCTCCTGGAAGCAAAGCAGGGTCGGGCCCGGTCAGGATTTGGATGGGAGACCGCCGGGGAATCCCGGGTGCCCTGGGCTCTTGTTTTGAGCCTACTTTCTTTGCTTTTTTCTTTCCCCTTCGGCCTCCCTTCCTCTCCCTGTGCCTCCACCGCCCCCCCTTGCCCAACAAGCCTTCCTCCAAACACCCCCTGCCCCGCTGCCCCCTCACCCCCGCGCACCCCACCGCGGTTCGCTGGCCCGCTAGAGCCGCCCGCTGCAGGGGCAGTGGGCTCCAACCCAGCCCCTCCACCTTCAAGCCACAGGGCCCACCCTCACACTAACCAGTGGGGCGCGCTGGGGGGCGATGGGGGCGGGGTGGGTGGGCGGAGGCGGCAGACAGTGCGGCCGCTGCGGAGGGAGGGAGTGGGCTAGGGCGGCGAGGATCGCGGCCGGGTTGGGGAGGAGGGAGCGCAGGCAGGAGGTCACCCCCTCTCCCATGCGTGCGCTCCCTCATTCCTGGCCTGGGGCCTTCATCCCGCAGCCCCTCGCCATTCCCGTGGGCCGCCCCGGATGCCCAAGCCGCCGGACAATCCGCTCCACCTGGTGACTGGGCACTCCTACACCTTCTCCCACCAGCCCTGGGCTGCGCTCCCGCCCCGCAGGGCCTTCTCTTCCTTCCCGCCGACCACCGTCCCTTTGCCCCTGGGCCCCGCCCGGGGTCCAGGCTCCGTGTGCCCAGCACACAAGATGGCCAACCGCCCTGGCCCTCTGGCCCCGCTGGCACCCAGGTTCGCAATCCTTCTCCCCACAAAAGAACAGCTAACAACCAGGCTCACTCACTTAGCAAGGAAGTGGGGTTGAGCCCGGCTCCAAGGCATCAAGGGATTTCCCAAAGGACCAGACCAACGAAAGAGTCCCCCTGCAATGCCCCAGGCCAGTGAAGGTGCCGGGCAGGCATGGGAGAATAAAGGAATTCCAGGCTCCTTGGCTGCGCGTCCTGGGGTTCCACGGGGCTCCTCTGGCAGCTCCAGGGCGCAGCCAGCTTGCCAAAACCCGGGCAAAGCACGACCACCCTCCTGGGGGTAGCTGCCTCACCATCACAGACTCCTGTGCGTGTGGTGTGTGTCTGGGTCTGTGGCGTGCACCGTGTGTCAGTCCCTGTGGCTGTCCGCATCCAGGTCAGGGTCTGTGTGTGTCTGTTCGGGGAGTCAGAGCGGGTCTGTGCGTTGGGTACTCGGTCTCCCTGTGTCTCTCTCTTCCTCTCAGTCTATGCCTACCCCTCCGTGTGTCTCTCTGCCTTTCCCTGTGTGTCTGTGTGTCTGTCTATGTCAGCCGGCCTCTCGTGTCTCTCAGTCGGGTCATGGTGTCAGGGGGTGGGCAGGGGAAGGGTGGCGGGGGAAGGGCCACGGGGTTGGAAGGCTGAGGAGGGTCTCTGGTGGCCCCCAGGACTCCGTGTTGCCTTTGAGCCAGGCGGGGTGGCTGGCTGCTCTAGCCCCGGGCGGCTGGTGGGGAGTAGGGGGCGCTGAGTACACCCCGCATGCCTGGCTCTAAGACCGAACGCACCCCGTAGGCATCTCGGGTGAGAAACCATGGCAGCGGCGGAGACGGCGGCGGCAGTGGTGGACTGGTTGGGGAGTCCAGAGCGAGGAGGGGAGAATGCCGGGACTTCAGCAACTGCGAGGTGCTGGAGGCGCCTCAACCGGACGTGGGCTCGCAGGCAGGCAGGAGCAAAGCCCAGGGCAGGCGCAGGGGGTGACGAGCGCCGCGCGCTGGGGCTCGGAGGCCCAGAGCAGCCTGTTGGGGCGCTCAGCGGTAGCTGCTTAGGCCTATGGCCCTAGCAGCCTGATGGCAGCGCATCTTGTCTGGTCTCGTGAAGCTAAGCAGGGTCGGTCCCGGTGAGGACTTGAATGGGAGACCGCCCAGGAATCCCGGGTGCCGTGGGCTCTTGTTTTGAGGCTACTTTCTTTGCTTTTTTCTTTCCCCTTCGGCCTCCCTTCCTCTCCCTGTGCCTCCAGCGTCCCCCTTGCCCAATAAGCCTTCCTCCAACCACGCCCTGCCCTGCTGGCCCTCACCCCCGCGCACCCCTCCTGAGTTCGCTGGCCCGCTAGAGCCGCCCGCTGCAGGGGTAGTCGGCTCCAACCCAGCCCCTCCGCCTCCAAGGTACAAGGCCCACCCTCACAGGAACCAGTGGGGCGCGCTGGGGGGCGATGGGGGCGCGCTGGGTAGGCGGAGGCGGCAGAGAGGGCGGCCGCTACGGAGGGAGGGAGTGGGCAAAGGCGGTGAGAACCACGGCGGGGTTGGGGCGGGGGGAGCGCAGGCGGGAGGTCACCCCGTCTCCCATGCGTGCGCTCCCTCGTTTCTGGACTTGGGGCCTTCATCCCGCAGCCCCTCGCCATATCCTTGGGCGGCCGGGATGCCCAAGCCGCCGGACCACCTGCTCCACCTGGTGACTGGGCACGCCTACACCTTCTCCCACCAGCCCTGGGCTGCGCTCCCGCCCCGCAGGGCCTTCTCTTCCTTCCCGCCGACAACCGACCCTTTGCCCCTGGGCCCGGCCCGGGGTCCCCGCTCCGTGTGCCCTGCACACAAGATGGCCGAGCGCCCTGGCCCTCCGGGCCGCCTGCACCTGGGGCCGCAATCCTTCTCCCCACAACAGCGCAGCTAACAGCGAGGCTCGCTCACTCAGCAAGAAAGTGGGGGTGCGTCCGGCCTCACAGCGTCAAGGGGTACCCCCAAATAAAGGATGAGACAAAGGAAAGAGTCCCCCGCAAGCCCCCAGGCCCGGGTGTGTGCCGGGCTGGCATGGCAGCAGAAGGGGATTCCAGGCACCTTGGCTGCTTGTCCTGGGGCTCCGAGGGGCTCCTCTGGCAGCTCCAGGGCGCAGCCAGCTTGCCAAAACCCCGGCTAAGCGCGACCATCCTCCCGGGGGCTAACTGCCTCGCCCACACAGCCTGCGGTGTGTGTGGTGTGTGTCTGGGTCTGTTGCGTGCACCGGCGTGTCAGTCCCTGTCCCTGTCCCTGTCCGCATCCAGGTCAGGGTCTCTGTGTGTCTGCTCGGGGGGTCAGAGCGGGTCTGTGTGTTGGATACTCCGTCTCCCCGTGTCTCATTCTTCCTCTCTGTCTACGTCTACCCCTCCGTGTGTCTCTCTGTCTTTCCCTGTGTGTCTGTGTGTCTGTCTATGTCAGCCGGCCTCCCGTGTCTCTCAGTTGGGTCCTGGTGTCCAGGGGTGGGCAGGGGAAGGGTGGCGGAGGAAGAGCCACGGGGTTGGGCTGCTGAGGACGTTCTCTGGTGTGGCCGGGACTCCGTGTTGCCTTTGAGCAGGCGGGATGGCTGTCTGGGGTAGCCCCAGGGCGGCGGGTGGGTGTGGGGGGCGCTGAGTACAGCGTGCATTCCTGGCTCCAAGACCGAACGCCCCCCATAGGCATCTCGGGTGCGAAACCACGGAGGCGGCGGAGGAGGAGGCGGGGCTTGGGAGTCCGGAGCCGCGACTGGAGAACGCCAGGACATCTGAGACTGCGATTTGCTGGAGGCACCTCCCGCTGAGGTGGGCTTGCAAGCAGGCAGGAGCGAAGCCCAGGGTAGGTGGAGGGGGTTAGGAGCGGCGGGCTGCTTGGAGGGTGAGCAAAGAGCTTAATTTCAGGGATAAGGTTTGATCTGGATGTAGGCACAAGCTGAGGGTAACGTAAGTTTATCTCTAGAATCATCCTTTCTTGCACCATCGTCGTGGTTGCACGCGGCACACTTTATTGCCATGGAACGTTCTTCCATTTCTTACAGCACTAGACTAAAGTACCAAATGCGCTTTCTGCGTGATTTCGCTTCGAGACTAGTTTAAGACAGAGCCATGTCTAGGGTTAGCGTGACAGTGCAGAAGACGGTAAGCGTCTATTCGATGTCCCGGTGGAGACCTGTTCTAGAGGCTGAGCTGAGGCTTAGTAATTGCATGGGTCTCCGACTTCCGGGACAGCGTCTGTGGGGTGGTGCTAATAGTGTTGCTGACTTTGTAGTGTTTCACTGGAATCCTGGATTACAGCAACAGCCTCAGGTTTCAGAGGGCACAATTTTCCCTCTCTGTTCCTTCCAGAGAAATCAAGCACGCTCTAGGTCTCGAAAACCAGCTGGGCATTCAGCAGTAGGGTTCGGGCACCGTCATGGTCCCATTAAGTCGATGTTGGAAGTTGGTAGGGGTCAAATAGCTTGCAGGACAGTGACGTGACGCCTGAGCTGAGGGCTAGCACAAGTGTGAGGCTCCATCTTCCAGTGTGGCTTCAGTTCGAGAAGTCTCGATTTTTCATAGAAGTTTGCTCTCCAGCAACACCCCGGGGGTTGCAAGTGGCACTGTTTCCCTTGTGTTCCTTCCTGAAAAGACAGGCAAGTGCTAGATCTCCCCAAACCGCTGTGCCCTCAAAACAGATATTGGCCATAATCAGAGACACAACCACGACTCGGGATAGGGTTGTGTTCTGGCTCAGCGTCTGGGCCATTTGAAGGTAGCGCACCGTCATGTCCTGCTGGCCAGTTGGATGGGTAGCACTAAGGTTCTGCTCAGAGATAACATTTGGTTTCAGGCTTTAGGGGCAATAGGTGGCTGTCGTCAATTTCTGCCAAATATCATGGTGTCATACACCGCCCTCGTGGTTGAGCGTTGATTATTTTTGTTCGCTTCTCTATACTATGTCTTCTTTCACCAGAGTTATCAAATTCCCTTTCTCTTTTGTCCTTGCATTCGAGGAGGTGTAGGGCCTGAGCCATGTCTAGGGTTAGGGGGAGAGATTTACGTTTGGCAGCACCTATACCATGTCATGGTGGAGACCCGATCTACAAGATCTGTTGAGGGTAAACAAACATTGGGGAGAGTCTCCCCCTCCCGGGATGAGGTTTATGGGGTGTTCATAGTATTGCTTAGGCCTCAGAGTTCAGTTAGAATACTGGCATCCAGCAGCAACCAGGGTTCCTAAAGGTACTTTTTCCCTCCGTGTTCCTTTCTGATGACTCAGGCAATGGCTAGGTCTTCCAAATCCATCGTACACACTGAACGTAAGTTGGGTGACTGTCGTGGCTACTGCCCGGACTAGGGTTAGGGTTAAGTTCTGCAGGAAAGTCCGGGTAAACGTGATAGCAATGCGGTGTCCTGCCCTAGGGCAGAGTTGAGGGCTTAGGGTGAAGTTTAGAATTAGGGGTCTGCTCAGGGTCTGGGCACATTGTGGGGATGACGGCATGTTTCTCTAGAAACCCCCTCTCCAACGCCATCCTGGTGCTTGCACCTCGCACCTCTTTGTTCCCTCCTCTTGGCTGAATCGCCCCGCAGCACACTTGAGTTCCCAATCCGGTTTCCCATGAGACGTAACCTCGAACCTAGGTTGGGCCAGAGACATGCCAAGCGTTCGGGTGAGAATCCTGAAGATGATAGGCACTGATCTAATGTCACGGTGGAGACCAGCTCTCAGGACAGCTTTAGGATGAATATCGGACTTCCTGGAGGGTGTCTCTGCCTTGTTCTTAGTGTTGCCGTCGTTTTAGTTTTTCACTGGAATCCTTATTCTAGGCGCCACAGGGTGTGACAAATGGCAGGTTTTCCTCTCTGTTTCTTCCTGATGAGTCTGGCATGGGCCATTTCTCCAAAATCATTGGTGTTTGCGAGACTTCGCTTCGGACATTATCAGGAATGAATCCTTGCTAGGACGCTGGTTTCGTACCCGGTGTGTTTTGGGTTCAATTTGATGGCATGGTGTGGACGCCCTGTGGGGCCTGAGATGAGTGCGAGCATCAAGGAGTGGCTCCAGCCTGGGTTGCAGCCTCAGAGGAATGCTCTTAGTGTTGGTAATGTCTTGATTTTTCATAGAATCCCGCTCTCCAGCAAAACCCTGGTTTGAATTGCTACGGTTTCCTTCTCTGTTCCCACATGGGTGGCAATGACTAGGTCTTCCAATTCCACTGTATACACTGAACGGATATTGGGTGACTGCCGTGGCCACTGCTCGGACTAGGGTTAAGGTTATGTTCTGCAGGAAGGTCCGGGTAAACGTGATAGCAATGCGTTGTCCTGCCCAAGGGTGGAGTTGAGGGCTTAGGGTGAAGTTTAGAATTAAGGGTCAGTTCATGGTCTGGACACATTGTGGGGATGACGTCACGATGTCTCTAGAGACCTCCTCTCCAACGCCATGCTGGTGCTTGCACCTTGCACCTCTTTGTTCCCTCCTCTTGGCTGAATCGCCCTGCACCGCACTTGAGTTCCCAATTCGGTTTCCCATGAGAGGTATCCTCGAAACTAGGGAGGGCCGGAGCCATGCCAAGGGTTAGGGTGGGAATCCTGAAGATGGTAGGTACTGATTCCATCTCATGGTGAAGTCAAGGTCTCAGGAAAGCTTTAGGATAAATGTCGGACTACCTGGAGGGTGTCTCTGAGTTGCTAAAAGTGTTGCCATCGTTTTAGTGTTTCGCTGGAATCCTCCTGTCTGAGCACCACAGGGTGGAAAAAATGGCAGGTTTTCCTCTCTATTTCTTCCTGATGAGTCTGGCATAAGCAAATTCTCCAAAATCTTTAGTGTTTGCGGGACTTCTCTTCAAACATTATCAGGAATGAATCCTTGATAGGGCTCGGGTTTGTACTAGGTGTGTTTCGGGATCAATAGGACGGCAGGGTATAGACGTCCTGTGAGGCATGAGATGAATTCTAGCACTAAGGTAAGGCTCCCACTTTCCCTGTGCCTCCACAGCCCCTATTACCCAAAAATCCTTTCAAACATCCAGCGCCTAGCTGCACTATCACCCCTGCGCACACCACCGCGGTTCGCTGGTTCGCTAGAGTTGCCCGATGCAAGGGCAGGTGGGGACAACCCAGCCCCTTCACCTTCAAACCTCAAGACAACCTTCACACAAAACAGCCAGCTTGCCAAAACCCTGGCCAAGCGCGACCACCCTCAGGGGGGCTAGCTGCCTCGCGAACACAGCCTGCTGTGTGTGTGGTGTGCGTCTGGGTCTGTTGCGAGCACCGGTGTGTCAGTCCATGTCCCTGTCCCTGTCCGAATCCAGGTCAGGGTCTCTGGGTATCTGTTCGGGGGGTTAGAGCAGGTCTGTGTGTTGGATACATGGTCTCCCCATGTCTCTCTCTTCCTCTCTGTCTACGTCTACCCCTCCGTGTGTCTCTCTGTCTTTCCCTGTGTGTCTGTGTGTCTGTCTATGTCAGCCGGCCTCCCGTGCCTCTCAGTCGGGACCTGGTGTGTGGGGGGGTGGGGGTGGGCGGGGGAAGGGTGGCAGAGGAAGGGCCACGGGGTTGCGCAGCTGAGGAGGGTCTCTGGTGGCGCCCGGGACTCCATGTTGCCTTTGAGCAAGGCGGGGTGGCTGGCTGCGCTAGGCCCAGGGCGGCGGTTGGGGAGTTGGGGGCGCTGAGTACACCCCGCATGCCTGGCTCCAAGACCGAACGCCCCCCATAGGCATCTGAGGTGCGAAACCACGGCGGCGGCGGCGGCGGCGGGGGAGGCCCGGCTGGGGAGTCCGGAGCCGGGACGGGAGAACGCCGGGACTTCAGCGACTGCGAGGTGCTGGAGGCGCCTCACCCCGAGGCGGGCTCCCAGGTAGGCAGGAGCAAAGCCCAGGGCAGGCAGAGGGGGTGATGAGCGCGGCGCGCTGGGGCTCAGAGGCCCAGAGCAGCCTGTTGGGGCGCGCAGCGACAGCCGCTCACGCCTATGGCCCTAGCAGCCTGATGGCAGCGTATCTCCTCTGGTCTGGGAAGCTAAGCAGGGTCGGGCCGGTCAGGACTTGGATGGGATTCCGACCGGGAATCCTGGGTGCCGTCAGCTCGTCGGTTCTTGTTTTGAGGCTACTTTCTTTGCTTTTTTCTTTCCCCTTCGGCCTCCCTTCCTCTCCTTGTGCCTCCACCGCCCCCCCTTGCCCAACAAGCCTTCCTCCAAACACCCCCTGCCCCGCTGCCGCCTCACCCCCGCGCACCCCACCGCGGTTCGCTGGCCCGCTAGAGCCGCCTGCTGCAGGGGCAGGCGACTCCAACTCAGCCCCTCCACCTCCAAGCCACAAGGCCCACCCTCACACGAACCAGTGGGGCGCGCTGGGGGGCGATGGGGGCGGGGTGGGTAGGCGGAGGCGGCAGAAAGGGGGCGGCCGCTACGGAGGGAGGGAGTGGGCGAAGGCGGCGACGACCGCGGCGGGATTGGGGCGGGGGAGCGCGGGCGGGAGGTCACCCCCTCTCCCATGCGTGCGCTCCCTCATTCCTGGCCTTGGGGCCTTCATCCCACAGCCCCTAACCATTCCCTTGGGCCGCCCGGATGCCCAAGCCGCCGGACCACCTGCTCCACCTGATAACTGGGCACGCCTACACCTTCTCCCACCAGCCCTGGGCTGCGCTCCCGCCCCTCAGGGCCTTCTCTTCCTTCCCGCCGACCACCGTCCCTTTGACCCTGGGCCCTGCCAGGGGTCCACGCTCCGTGTGCCCAGCACACAAGATGGCCGACCGCCCTGGCCCTCCGGCCCCGCTAGCACCTGGGGCCGCAATCCTTCTCCCCACAACAGCGAAGCTAACAGCAAGGCTTGCTCACTCAGCAAGGAAGTGGGGGTGCACCCGGCCCCACGGCGTCAAGGGGTACCCCCAATAAAGGACGAGACCAACTAAAGAGTCCCCCGCAAGGCCCCAGGCCAGTGTGGGTGCCGGGCAGGCACAGGAGCAGAAGGGGATTCCAGGCACCTTGGCTGCACGTCCTGGGGCTCCGAGGGGCTCCTATGGCAGCTCCAGGGCGCAGCCAGATTGCCAAAACCCCGGCCAAGCGCGACCACCCTCCCGGGGGCTAGCTGGTCGCCAACACAGCCTCCCAGGTGTGGAGTGCGTCTGACTCCGTTGCGTGCACCGGTGTGTCAGTCCCTGTCCCTGTCCCTGTCCGCATCCATGTCAGGGTCTCTGTGTGTCTGTTCGGGGGGTCAGAGCGGGTGTGTGTGTTGGATACTCGATCTACTCGTGTCTCTCTCTTCCTGTCTACGTCTACCCTCTGTGTGTCTCTCTGTCTTTCCCTGTGTGTATGTGTGTCTATGTTAGCCGGCCTCCCGTGTCTCTCAGTCGGGTCCTGTTGTCCGGGGTAGGCAGGGGAAGGGTGGCGGGGGAAGGGCCACGGGGTTGGGCTGCTGAGGAGGGTCTCTGGTGGCACCCGGGAGTCCGTGTTGCCTTTGAGCAAGGCGGGGTGGCTGTCTGGGGTAGCCCCAGGGTGGCGGATGGGGTGTGGGGGGCGCTGAGTACACCCCGCATACCTGGCTCCACGACCGAACACACCCCGTAGGCATCTCGGGTGGGAAACCACGGCGGCGGCGGCGGCGGCGGCGGCGGCGGCGGCGGCGGCGGCGGCGAGGGAGGCCGGGCTGGGGAGTCCTGAGCCGGGTCGGAGAACCCTGGGACTTCCGCCATTGCGAGGTGCTGGAGGAGCCTCACCAGGAGGCAGGCTGGCAGGCAGGCGGGAGCAAAGTCCAGGGCAGGTGGAGGGAATGAAGAGGCACGCGCAGGTGCTCGGAGGCCCAGAGCAGCCTGCTGGGGCGTGCAGTGGCAGCCGCTAAAGCCTTTGGCCCTAGCAGCCTGATGGCAACGCATCTCCTCGGTGTCCGAAGCTGAACAGGGTCGGGCCGGCCAGGACTTGGATGGGAGAACGCCAGGAATCCCTGGTGCCGTGGGCTCTTGTTTTGAGCCTACTTTCTTTGCTTTTTTCTTTCCCCTTCGGCCTCCCTTCCTCTCCCTGTGTCTCCACCGCCCCCCCCTTGCCCAACAAGCCTTCCTCCAAACACCCCTGCCCCGCTGCCCCCTAACCCCCGCGCACCCCACCACGGTTCCCTGGTCCTCTAGAGCCGCCCGCTGCAGGGGCAGGCGGCTCCAACCCAGCCCCTCCACCTCCAAGCCACAAGGCCCACCTTTGTGTGTCTGCGTGAGAGCACTGCAAATGAGTCCAAACCATCTTCCATGTGAGACTCAGGCCCCGGCAGAAGGCAGAACACGACTCCCCACTTGTTTCATGAAGCTAGCACTGCGGCCCCACTTTTGCATGGAAGTCTTATCACTAGCATTCTAACTCGAAGAAACAACACTGTAGAGGGATCGTGCTTTAGCTAGCTTCGCTGTTATGGTGGGTGGAAATATTTTCAGTGTGTGTGCGAGAGAGCTCGGGAAATGATCACATAATTCACTCTGAGAGAAACGGCGTCGTGCAGAAGGCACCTCTTGAATCAGGTCCAGTTTCAAGAACTTAGCACTCTTTTTGCATGTGTGCGTGAAGGCCTAAGTTCCAGGCACCTCCCTCAAAAGAACAAAACTGTAGAGAAACCGTGCTTTAGCTACCGAAGACCTCTCTGTGTGAGGAAGCAGTTTATGGTGTACGGTGGGTGCGAGCCTGGGGACAGGTCCCATTTCGTAAAATCGGGGGAGAGACAGGCCGGTACAGAAGGCAGCTCTCAACTCACATCATGTTTATGAGGCTAGTACCATTGCCCCCTGTTTACATGCAGTCCTAAAGGCAACCCCCTAACTCGAAGGAACAACTCTGGTGAGAATCCGTGCTTCAGCTAAAATAGCCGTTCCTGAGGGTGGAAGACTTTTGCTGTGGGAATGCCTGAGAGCACTGCAAGGGAGTCCAAAGCTTTTTGCAAGTGAGACTCAGGCCCAAGCAGAAGGCAGAACACGACTCGCCATGTGTTTCATCAAGCTAGCACTGCGGCCCTACTTTTGCATGGAAGTCTAATCACTGGCACTGTAACTCGAAGAGACAACAGTGTAGAGAAATCGTGTTTAGCTACCGTCGACCTATAGATGGTGGAAGCAGTATACAGGGTACGATGGGTGAGAGCCTGGGGAACGGGTTCCGTACGTGGAACTGAGGGAGAAACAGATCCGGGCAGAAGGCACCTCTGGACTCAGCTCTTGCTACCTGAAGCTAACACTACTGCTCCATGTGTGCTTGGAATGCTCCGTGCTCGACACTGACTTGGAAGAAACAAGCCTGTAAAGAATCCCAGCTGCAGCTCATTCGCCGACCAGGCTACTAACACCAAGAATCAAGGCTGTAGAGTTACTGCGCTTTAGCTAACATTGCCATTCCTGAAGCCTGAGGAATTTGACAGTGCTCGTGTATGAGAGACCAGGGAAAGGGTTCCATATGTGAAATGGAGTGAGAAACAGGCCGGTGCGGAAGGCAGCTCTCAACTCACCTCTTGTTTATGAGGCTAGTACCCTTGACCCGGTTGTGCCTGCAGGCCTAAAGCCAACCACCTAACTCAAAGGAACAACTCTGTAGAGAATTCCTGCTTTGGTAAAATAGCCATGCCTGAGGGTGGACGCATATTGCTGTGTGCCTGTGTGAGGGCACTGCAACTGAGTCCCAAACCATTTTCTGTGTGAGACTCAGGCCCCGGCAGAAGGCACAACACCACTCCCCACTTGTTTCATGAAGCTAGCACTGCGGCCCCACTTTTGCATGGAAGTCAAAGAGCTAGAATTCTAACTTGAAGAAACAACACTGTAGAGAAACCGTGCTTTAGGTACCGTCGACCTCTCTGTGGGAGGAAGCAGTTTAGGGTGTACTGTGGGTGAGATCCTGGTGACGGGTTCCATTTCGTAAAATCGGGGGAGAGACAGGCTGGTACAGAAGGCAACTCACAAATCACATCATGGTTATGGGGTCAGTAGCGTTGCCCCAGGGCTGCGTGCAGTCTGAAAGTCAGCCACCTAACTCGAAGGAAAAACTCGGTAGAGAATCCGTGCTTCAGCGAAAACAGCCGCTCTTGAGGGTGGAAGCATTTGGTTGTGTGCGCGCGTGAGAGTACCGCAAGGGAGTCCAAAGCTTTTTACGAGTGAGACTCAGGCCCCAGCAAAAGGCAGAACAACATCCAGTGTGTTTGATTTAGCTAGCACTGCGGCCCTACTTTTGCATGGAAGTCTAATCGCTTGCATTCCAACTCGAAGAAACAACAGTGTAGAGAAACAGTGTTTTAGCTTCCGATGACCTCTCTGTGGGAGGACGCAGTTTAGGGGGTACTGTGGGTGAGAGTCACGGGACGGGTTCCATTTCATAAAATCGAGGGACAGACAGGCCAGACCAAAGGCAGCTGTCAACTCACATCGTGGTTATGGGGCTAGTAGCGTTGCCCCGGGGGTGCGTGCAGGCTGAAAGTCAGCCACCTAGCTCGAAGGAAAAACTCAGTAGAGAATCAGTGCTTCAGCGAAAACAGCCCCTCCTAAGGGTGGAAGCATTTTGTTGTGTGCATGCGTGAGAGCACTGCAAGGGAGTCCAAAGCTTTTTACGAGTGAGACTCAGGCCCCAGAAAAAGGCAGAACAAGACTCCCAGTGTGTTCGATTTAGCTAGCACTACGGCCGTACTTTTGCATTGAAGTCTAATTGCTAGCGTTCTCACTCGAAGAAACAACAGTGTACAGAAACACTGTTTTAGCTTCCAACGACCTCTCTATGGGAGGAAGCAGTTTAGGGTGTACTGTGGGTGAGAGACACGGGACTGGTTCCATTTTGTAAAATCGGGGTAGAGGCAGGCCCGTACAGAAGGCAGCTCACAAATCATATCATGTTTAGGGGCTAGTCCCGTTGCCCCGGGGGTGCGTGCAGGCTGAACGTCAGCCACCTAACTCGAAGGAAAAACTTGGTAGAGGATCCATGCTTCAGCGAAAACAGCCGCTTCTGAGGGTGGAAGCATTTTGTTGTGTGCGTGCGTGAGAGCACTGGAAAGGAGTCCAAAGCTTTTTACGAGTGAGACTCAGGCCCCAGCAAACGGCAGAACAAGTCTCCCCGTGTGTTTCATTTAGCTAGCACTGCGGCCCTAATTTGCATGGAAGTCTAATCACTAGGGTTCTCACTCGAACAAACAACAGTGTACAGAAACAGTGTTTTAGCTTCCAACGACCTCTCTATGGGAGGAAGCAGTTTAGGGTGTACTGTGGGTGAGAGCCACGGGACTGGTTCCATTTCGTAAAATCGGGGTAGAGACAGGCTGGTACAGAAGGCAGCTCACAAATCACATCATGGTTATGGGGCTAGGAACGTTGCCCTGGGGGTGCATGCAGGCTGAAAATCAGCCACCTAACCCAAAGGAAAAACTCGGTAGACAATCCATGCTTCAGCGAAAACAGCCGCTCCTGAGGGTGGAAGCATTTTGTTGTGTGCGTGCGTCAGAGCACGCCAAGGGAGTCCAATGCTTTTTAGGAGTTACACACAGGACCTAGGAAAAGGCAGAAAAAGACTCCCCGTGTGTTTGATTTAGCTAGCACTGCGGCCCTACTTTTCCATTGAAGTCTAATTGCTAGGGTTCTAACTCCAACAAACAACAGTGTTTTACCTTCCGACGACCTCTCTGTGGGAGGAAGCACTTTAGGGTGTACTGTGGGTGAGAGCCACGGGACTGGTTCCATTTTGTAAAATCGGCATAGAGACAGATCGGTACAGAAGAAAGCTCACAAATCACACCATGGTATGGGGCTAGTACCGTTGTCCCGGGGGTGCGTGCAGGCTGAAAGTAAGCCACCAAACTCGAAGGAAAAACTGGGTAGAGAATCCGTGCTGCAGGGAAAAGAGCCGCTCCTAAGGGTGGAAGCATTTTGTTGTGTGCATGCGTGTGAGCATTGCAAGGGAGTCCAAAGCTTTTTACGAGTGAGACTCAGGCCCCAGCAAAAGGCAGAACAAGACTCCCCGTGTGTTTGATTTAGCTAGCACTGCGGCCCCACTTTTGCATGGAAGTCTAATCGCTAGCGTTCTAACTCAAAGAAACAACACTGTAGAGAAATAGTGTTTTAGCTTCCGACAACCTCTCTATGGGAGGAAGCAGTTTAGGGTGTACTGAGGCTGAGAGCCTGGGGACGGTTTCCATTTCGTAAAATCGGGGCAGAGACAGGCCGGTACAGAGGCAGCTCACAAATCACATCATGGTTATCGGGCATGTAGCATTGCCCCAGGAGTGCGTGCAGGCTGAAAGTCAGCCACCTAACTAGAAGGAAAAACTCGCTAGAGAATCCGTGCTTCAGCGAAAACAGCCTCTCCTAAGGGTGGAAGCATTTTGTTGTGTGCGTGGGTGAGAGCACTGAATTGGAGACCAAAGCCTTTTACGAGTGAGACTCAGGCCCCAGCAAAAGGCAGAACAAGACTCCCCGTGTGTTTCATTTAGCTAGCACTGCGGCCTTAATTTTGCATGGAAGTCTAATCGCTAGCGTTCTCCCTGGAAGAAACAACACGGTAGAGAAACCGTGCTTTAGCTACCATCCACCTCTCTGAGGGAGGAAGCAGATTAGTGTGTACTGTGGGTGGGAGCCAAGGGACTGGTTCCATTTCGTAAAACTGGCATGGAGACACGTCGGTATACAAGGCAGCTCACTAATCACATAATGGTATGGGGCTAGTAGCGTAGCCCCGGGGGTGCGTGTAGGCTGAAATTCAGCCACCTAACTCGAAGGAAAAACTCAGTAGAGAATCCGAGCTTAAACAAAAACAGCCGCTCCTTAGGGTGGAAGCATTTTATTCTGTGTGTGTGTGAGAGCACTGCAACGGAGTCCAGTGCTTTTTACGAGTGAGTCTCAGGCCGCAGAAAGAGGCAGAACAAGACTCCCCGTGTGTTTGATTTAGCTAGCACTGCGGCCCTACCTTTGCATGGGAGTCTAATCGCTTGATTTCTAACTCGAAGAAACAACAGTGTACAGAAACAGGGTTTTAGCTTCCGACGACCTCTCGGTGGAAGGAGGCAGTTCATGGTGTACTTTGGGTGAGAGCCACGGGATGGTTCCATTTCGTAAAATCGGGGTAGAGACAGGCCAGTACAGAAGGTAGCCCACAGATCACATCATGGTTATGAGACTAGTAGCGTTGCCCCAGGGGTGCGTTCAGGCTGAAAGTCAGCCACCTAACTCGAAGGAAAAACTCGGTAGAGAATCCGTGCTTCAGCGAAAACAGCCGCTCCTGAGCGCTCAAGCATTTTGTTGTGTGCGTGTGTGAGAGCACAGCAAGGGAGTCCAAATGTTTTTACGAGTGAGACTCAGGCCACAGAAATGCAGAACAAAACTCCCCGTGTGTTTGATATAGCTAGCACTGCGGCGCTACTTTTGCATTGAAGTCTAATAGCTAGGGTTCTAACTCGAACAAACAAAAGTGTACAAAAACACTGTTTTAGCTTCCAACGACGTCTCTGTGGGAGGAAGCGGTTTAGGGTGAACTGTGGGTGAGAGCCTGGGGATGGGTTCCATTTCGTAAAATAGGGGTAGAGACAGGCCGGTACAGAAGGCAGCTCACAAATCACATCGTGGTTATGGGGCTAGTAGCGTAGCCCGGGGGTTCGTGCAGGCTGAAAGTCAGCCACCGAACTCGAGGGAAAACCTCGGTCGAGAATCCGTGCTTCAGTGAAAACAGCCGCTCCTGACGGTGGAAGTATTTTATTGTGTGCGTGCGTGAGACCACTGCAGCGGAGTCCAAAGCTTTTTAGGAGTGAGACTCCGGACGCAGCAAAAGGCAGAACAAGAATCCCCGTGTGTTTGATTTAGCTAGCACTGCGGCCCTACATTTTCATGGGAGTGTAATCACTAGCGTTCTAACTCGAAGAAACAACAGTGTAGAGAAATCGTGCTTTAGTGTCTGTCGACCTCCAGGCAGAAGAAACAGTATACAGGGTACCGTGGCTGAGAGCCTGGGGAACGGGTTCCATACGTGAAACCGAGGGAGAAAGAGTTCCGGGCAGAAGGCACCTCTGGACTCAGCTCTTGCTACCTGAAGCTAACACTACTGCTCCATGTGTGCTTGGAATGCTCCGTGCTCAACACTGCCTTGGAAGGAACAAGCCTGTAAAGAATCCCAGCTGCAGCTCATTCGCCTACCAGGCTACTAAGGCCAAGAATCAATGGTGTATCCTTACTGCCCTTTATGTAACATTGCCGTTCCTGAAGACGGAGGAATTTTACAGTGCTCCTGTATGAGAGACCGGGAAAAGGTCCCATATGTGAAATGGAGTGAGAAACAGGCCGGAGCGGAAGGCAGCTCTCAACTCACCTCTTGTTTCTGATGCTAGTACCCTTGCCCCGGAGGCGCCTGCAGGCCTAAAGCCAACCACCTAACTCAAAGGAACAACTCTGTAGAGAATTCCTGCTTTGGCTAAAGTAGCCATGCTGGAGGGTGGACGCATTTGGCTGTGTGGAAGCGTGAGCGCACTGCAAGTGAGTCCAGAACCATTTTCCGTGTGGGACTCAGGCCCCGGCAGAAGGCAGAACACGACTCCCCACTTGTTTCATGAAGCTAGCACTGCGGCCCCACTTTTGCATGGAAGTCTAATCGCTAGCATTTTAACTCGGAGAAACAACACTAGAGAAACCGTGCTTTAGGTACCGTCGACCTCTGTGTGGGAGGAAGCAGTTTAGGGTGTACTGTGGGTGAGAGCCTGAGGACGGGTTCCATTTTGGAAAATCGGGGGAGAGACAGGCTGGTACACAAGGCAGCTCTCCACTCACACCATGGTTATGGGGCTAGTACCGTTGCCCCGGGTGTGCGTGCAGGGGCTTAAAGACAACCACCTAACTCGAAGGAAAAACTTGGTAGAGAATCCATGCTTCAGCTAAAACAGCCACTCCAGAGGGTGGAAGCATTTTGTTGTGTGCGTGCGTGAGAGCCCTGCAAGGGAGTCCAAAGCTTTTTGCGAGTGAGACTCAGGCCCCAGCAGAAGGCAGAACACGACTCGCCATGTGTTTCATCAAGCTAGCACTGCGGCCCCACTTTTGCCTGGAAGTCTAATCACTAGCGTTCAAACTCGAAGAAACAACAGTGTAGAGAAACCATGCTTTAGCTACCGTCGACCTCTCTGTGTGAGAAAGCAGTTTAGGCTGCACTGTGGGTGAGAGCCTGGGAAAGGTTCCATAGGTAAAATCGAGGGAGAGACAGGCCAGTGCACAAAGCAGCTGTCAACTCACCTCTTGTTTACGAGGCTAGTGCACTTGCCCCGGGTGTGCCTGCAGGCCTAAAGCCAAGCACCTAAGTCGAAGGAACAACTCTGTAGAGAATTCCTGCTTCAGCGAACATAGGCATTCCTGAGGCTGGAAGCATTTTGCTGTGTGCCTGCGTGAGAGAAGTGCAATGGAGTGCCAAACCATTTTCCGTGTGAGACTCAGGCCCCGGGAGAAGGGAGGACACGCCTCCCCACTTGTTTAATGAAGTTAGCACTGCGGCCCCACTTTTGCATGGAAGTCTAATCGCTAGCGTTGTAACTCAGAAAAACAACACTGTAGAGAAACCGTGCTTTAGCTACAGTCAACCTCTCTGTGGGCGAAGCAGTTTAGGGTGTACTGTGGCTGAGAGCCTGGGGACGGTTTCAATATCGTAATATCGGGGATAGACAGGCCGGTACAGAAGGCAGCTCTCAACTCACATCATGGTTATGGGGCTAGTACCATTGCCCAGGGTGTGTGTGCAGGCCACCTAACTCGAAGGAAAAACTCAGTTGAGAGCCTGTGCTGCAGGTAAAACAGTTGCTCCTGAGGGTGGAAGCATTTTGTTGGGTGCGTGCGTGAGAGCACTGCAAGGGAGTCCAAAGTTTTTGCGAGTGAGACTCAGGACCCAGCGAAAGGCAGAACACGACTCCCCATGTGTTTCATCACGCTAGCACGGCACCCCACTTTTGCATGGAAGTCTAATAGCTAGTGTTCTAACTCGAAGAAACAACACTGTAGAGAAACCGTGCTTTAGCTACCGTCGACCTCTAGACGGAGGAAGTATTACACGGAGTACCGTGGCTGAGAGCCTGGGGAACGGGTTCCATACGTGAAACCAAGGGAGAAATAGGTCCGGGCAGAAGGCACCTCTGGACTCAGCTCTTGCTACCTGAAGCTAACACTACTGCTCCATGTGTGCTTGGAATGCTATGTGCTCGACACTGCCTGGGAAGAAACAAGCCTGTAAAGAATCCCAGCTGCAGCTCATTCGCCTACCAGGCTACTAACACCAAGAATCAATGCTGTAGCGTTACTGCGCTTTAGCTAACATTGTTGTTCCTGAAGCCGCAGGTGCTCGTTTATGAGAGACCAGGGAAAGGGTCCCGTACGTGAAATGGAGTGAGAAACAGGCCGGTGCGAAAGGCAGCTCTCAACTCACCTCTTGTTTATGAGGCTAGTACCCTTGCCCCGGGTGTGCCTGCAGGCCATAAGCCAACCACCTAACTCAAAGGAACAACTCTGTAGGGAATTCCTGCTTCAGCTAAAATAGCCATGCCTCAGGGTGGACGCATTGTGTGGTGTGCATGCGTGAGTGCACAGCAAGTGAGTCCAAAACCATTTTCCTTGTGAGACCCAGGCCCCGGAAGAAGCCAGAACACGACTCCCCACTTGCTCCATGAAACTAGGACTGCGGCCCCACTTTTGAATGGAAGTTTAATGGCTAGCTTTCTAACTCGAAGAAACAACACTGTAGAGAAACCGTGCTTTAGCTACCGTCGACGTCTCTGTGGGCGAAGCAGTTTAAGGTGTACTGTGGCTGAGAGCCTGGGGACGGTTTCAATATCGTAATATCGTGGGAGAGACAGGCCGGTACAGAAGGCAGCTCTCAACCCACATCATGGTTATGGGGCTAGTACCGTTGCCCAGGGTGTGTGTGCAGGCTTACAGACAGCCACCTAACTCGAAGGAAAAACTCGGTTGAGAGCCTGTGCTTTAGCTAAAACAGCTGCTCCTGAGGGTGGCAGCATTTTGTTGTGTGCGTGCGTGAGAGCACTGCAAGGGAGTCCAAAGCTTTTTGCGAGTGAGACTCAGGCCACAGCGAAAGGCAGAACACGACTCCCCATGTGTTTGACCAAGCTAGCACGGCAGCCCCACATTTGCATGGAAGTCTAATAGCTAGCGTTCTAACTCGAAGAAACTACACAGTAGAGAAACCGTGCTTTAGCTACCGTCGACCTCTCTGTGGGCGAAGCAGTTTATGGGTGTACTGTGGCTGAGAGCCTGGGGACGGTTTCCAATTCGTAATATCGGGGGAGAGACAGGCCAGTACAGAAGGCAGCTCTCAACTCACTACATGGTTATGGGGCTAGTTCCGTTGCCCCGTGGGTGTGTGCTGGCTTAAACACAACCACCTAACTCGAAAGGAAAACTCAGTACAGAATCTGTGCTTCAGCTAAAACAGCCGCTCCTGAGGGTGGAAGCTTCTTTTGTGTGTGTGCGTGAGAGCACTGCAAGGGAGTCCAAAGCTTTTTGCGAGTGAGACTCAGGCCCCAGCAGAAGGCAGAACACGACTCCCCATGTGTTTCATCAAGCTAGCACTGCGACCCCACTTTTGCATGGAAGTCTCCTCACTAGCGTTCTAACTCAAAGAAACAACAGTGTAGAGAAATCGTGCTTTAGTGTCTGTCGACCTCCAGGCAGAAGAATCAGTATACAGGGTACCGTGGCTGAGAGCCTGGGGAACGGGTTCCATACGTGAAACCGAGGGAGAAAGAGTTCCGGGCAGAAGGCACCTCTGGACTCAGCTCTTGCTACCTGAAGCTAACACTACTGCTCCATGTGTGCTTGGAATGCTCCGTGCTCAACACTGCCTTGGAAGGGACAAGCCTGTAAAGAATCCCAGCTGCAGCTCATTCGCCTACCAGGCTACTAAGGCCAAGAATCAATGGTGTATCCTTACTGCCCTTTATGTAACATTGCCGTTCCTGAAGACGGAGGAATTTTACAGTGCTCCTGTATGAGAGACCGGGAAAGGGTCCCATACGTGAAATGGAGTGAGAAACAGGCCGGTGGGGAAGGGAGCTCTCAACTCACCTCTTGTTTCTGATGTTAGTACCCTTGCCCCGGGGGTGCCTGCAGGCCTAAAGTCAACCACCTAACTCAAGGGAACAACTCTTTAGAGAATTCCTGCTTCGGCTAAAATAGCCATGCCTGAGGGTGGACGCATTTTGCAGTGTGCAAGCGTGAGCGCCCTGCAACTGAGTCCCAAACCAGTTTCTGTGTGAGACTCAGGCCCCGGAAGAAAGCAGAACACGACTCCCCACTTGTTTCATGAAGCTAGCACTGCAGCCCCGCTTTTGCATGGAAGTCTAATAGCAAGCGTTCTTTTTTTTTTATTAAATGTTTTATTGTTATGTTAATCCGCATACATTACATCATTAGTTTTAGATATAGTGTCCATGATTCATTGTTTGTGCGTAACACCCAGTGCTCCATGCAGAACGTGCCCTCCTCAATACCCAACACCAGGTTAACCCATCTTCCCACCCCCCTCCCCTCTAGAACCCTGAGTTTGTTTTTCAGAGTCCATCGTCTCTCAGGGTTCTTCTCCCCCTCCGATTTCCCCCCCTTCAGGCTTCCCCTCCTGCTACATTCTTCTTCTTCTTTTTTTCTTTCTTAACGTATATTGCATTATTTGTTTCAGAGGTACAGATCTGAGATTCAACAGTCTTGCACAATTCACAGCGCTTACCAGAACGCATACCCTCCCCAGTGTCCATCACCCAGTCACCCCAGCCCTCCCACCCCACCCCCCACTCCGGCAACCCTCAGTTTGTTTCCTGAGATTAAGAATTCCTCATATCAGTGAGGTCATATGATACATGTCTTTCTCTCTTTGACTTATTTCGCTCAGCATAATACCCTCCAGTTCCATCCACGTCGTTGCAAATGGCAAGATCTCATGCCTTTTGATGGCTGCATAATATTCCATTGTATATATATATATATATACCACCTCTTCTTTATCCATTCATCTGTGGATGGACATCTTGGCTCTTTCCACAGTTTGGCTATTGTGGACATTAATAGCAAGCGTTCTAACTCGGAGAAACAACACTGAAGAGAAACCGTGCTTTAGCTACCGACGACCTGTGTGTGGGAGGAAGCAGTTTAGGGTGTACTGTGGGTGAGAGCCTGGGGACGGGTTCCGTTTCGTAAAATGGAGGGAGAGACAGGCCGGAGAGAAGGCAGCTCTCAACTCACACCATGGTGATGGGGCTAGTACCGTTGCCCCGGGTGTGTGTGCAGGCTTAATGAAAACCGCCTAACTCGAAGGAAAAACTCGGTGGAGAATCCATGCTTCAGCTAAAAGAGCCGCTCCTGAGGGTGGAAGCATTTTGTTGTGTGCGTGCATGAGAGCACTGCAAGGGAGTCCAAAGCTTTTTGCGAGTGAGACTCAGGCCCCAGCAGAAGGCAGAACACGACTCCCCATGTGTTTCATCAAGCTAGCACTGCGGCCCCACTTTTGCATGGAAGTCTCCTCACTAGCGTTCTAACTCAAAGAAACAACAGTGTAGAGAAATCGTGCTTTAGTGTCTGTCGACCTCCAGGCAGAAGAAACAGTATACAGGGTACCGTGGCTGAGAGCCTGGGGAACGGGTTCCATACGTGAAACCGAGGGAGAAAGAGTTCCGGGCAGAAGGCACCTCTGGACTCAGCTCTTGCTACCTGAAGCGAACACTACTGCTCCATGTGTGCTTGGAATGCTCCGTGCTCAACACTGCCTTGGAAGGGACAAGCCTGTAAAGAATCCCAGCTGCAGCTCATTCGCCTACCAGGCTACTAAGGCCAAGAATCAATGGTGTATCCTTACTGCCCTTTATGTAACATTGCCGTTCCTGAAGACGGAGGAATTTTACAGTGCTCCTGTATGAGAGACCGGGAAAGGGTCCCACACGTGAAATGGAGTGAGAAACAGGCCGGTGTGGAAGGGAGCTCTCAACTCACCTCTTGTTTCTGATGCTAGTACCCTTGCCCCGGGGGTGCCTGCAGGCCTAAAGCCAACCACCTAACTCAAGGGAACAACTCTTTAGAGAATTCCTGCTTCGGCTAAAATAGCCATGCCTGAGGGTGGACGCATTTTGCTGTGTGCAAGCGTGAGCGCCCTGCAACTGAGTCCCAAACCAGTTTCTGTGTGAGACTCAGGCCCCGGAAGAAAGCAGAACACGACTCCCCACTTGTTTCATGAAGCTAGCACTGCGGCCCCGCTTTTGCATGGAAGTCTAATAGCAAGCGTTCTTTTTTTTTTATTAAATGTTTTATTGTTATGTTAATCCGCATACATTACATCATTAGTTTTAGATATAGTGTCCATGATTCATTGTTTGTGCGTAACACCCAGTGCTCCATGCAGAACGTGCCCTCCTCAATACCCATCACCAGGCTAACCCATCCTCCCACCCCCCTCCCCTCTAAAACCCTGAGTTTGTTTTTCAGAGTCCATCGCCTCTCAGGGTTCTTCTCCCCCTCCGATTTCCCCCCCTTCAGGCTTCCCCTCCTGCTACATTCTTCTTCTTCTTTTTTTCTTTCTTAACGTATATTGCATTATTTGTTTCAGAGGTACAGATCTGAGATTCAACAGTCTTGCACAATTCACAGCGCTTACCAGAACGCATACCCTCCCCAGTGTCCATCACCCAGTCACCCCAGCCCTCCCACCCCACCCCCCACTCCGGCAACCCTCAGTTTGTTTCCTGAGATTAAGAATTCCTCATATCAGTGAGGTCATATGATACATGTCTTTCTCTCTTTGACTTATTTCGCTCAGCATAATACCCTCCAGTTCCATCCACGTCGTTGCAAATGGCAAGATCTCATGCCTTTTGATGGCTGCATAATATTCCATTGTATATATATATATGTATACCACCTCTTGTTTATCCATTCATCTGTTGATGGACATCTTGGCTCTTTCCACAGTTTGGCTATTGTGGACATTAATAGCAAGCGTTCTAACTCGGAGAAACAACACTGAAGAGAAACCGTGCTTTAGCTACCGACGACCTGTGTGTGGGAGGAAGCAGTTTAGGGTGTACTGTGGGTGAGAGCCTGGGGACGGGTTCCGTTTCGTAAAATGGAGGGAGAGACAGGCCGGAGAGAAGGCAGCTCTCAACTCACACCATGGTGATGGGGCTAGTACTGTTGCCCCGGGTGTGTGTGCAGGCTTAATGAAAACCGCCTAACTCGAAGGAAAAACTCGGTGGAGAATCCATGCTTCAGCTAAAAGAGCCGCTCCTGAGGGTGGAAGCATTTTGTTGTGTGCGTGCATGAGAGCACTGCAAGGGAGTCCAAAGCTTTTTGCGAGTGAGACTCAGGCCCCAGCAGAAGGCAGAACACGACTCCCCATGTGTTTCATCAAGCTAGCACTGCGGCCCCACTTTTGCATGGAAGTCTCCTCACTAGCGTTCTAACTCAAAGAAACAACAGTGTAGAGAAATCGTGCTTTAGTGTCTGTCGACCTCCAGGCAGAAGAAACAGTATACAGGGTACCGTGGCTGAGAGCCTGGGGAACGGGTTCCATACGTGAAACCGAGGGAGAAAGAGTTCCGGGCAGAAGGCACCTCTGGACTCAGCTCTTGCTACCTGAAGCGAACACTACTGCTCCATGTGTGCTTGGAATGCTCCGTGCTCAACACTGCCTTGGAAGGGACAAGCCTGTAAAGAATCCCAGCTGCAGCTCATTCGCCTACCAGGCTACTAAGGCCAAGAATCAATGGTGTATCCTTACTGCCCTTTATGTAACATTGCCGTTCCTGAAGACGGAGGAATTTTACAGTGCTCCTGTATGAGAGACCGGGAAAGGGTCCCACACGTGAAATGGAGTGAGAAACAGGCCGGTGTGGAAGGGAGCTCTCAACTCACCTCTTGTTTCTGATGCTAGTACCCTTGCCCCGGGGGTGCCTGCAGGCCTAAAGCCAACCACCTAACTCAAGGGAACAACTCTTTAGAGAATTCCTGCTTCGGCTAAAATAGCCATGCCTGAGGGTGGACGCATTTTGCTGTGTGCAAGCGTGAGCGCCCTGCAACTGAGTCCCAAACCAGTTTCTGGGTGAGACTCAGGCCCCGGAAGAAAGCAGAACACGACTCCCCACTTGTTTCATGAAGCTAGCACTGCGGCCCCGCTTTTGCATGGAAGTCTAATAGCAAGCGTTCTTTTTTTTTTTATTAAATGTTTTATTGTTATGTTAATCCGCATACATTACATCATTAGTTTTAGATATAGTGTCCATGATTCATTGTTTGTGCGTAACACCCAGTGCTCCATGCAGAACGTGCCCTCCTCAATACCCATCACCAGGCTAACCCATCCTCCCACCCCCCTCCCCTCTAGAACCCTGAGTTTGTTTTTCAGAGTCCATCGTCTCTCAGGGTTCTTCTCCCCCTCCGATTTCCCCCCCTTCAGGCTTCCCCTCCTGCTACATTCTTCTTCTTCTTTTTTTCTTTCTTAACATATATTGCATTATTTGTTTCAGAGGTACAGATCTGAGATTCAACAGTCTTGCACAATTCACAGCGCTTACCAGAACGCATACCCTCCCCAGTGTCCATCACCCAGTCACCCCATCCCTCCCACCCCACCCCCCACTCCGGCAACCCTCAGTTTGTTTCCTGAGATTAAGAATTCCTCATATCAGTGAGGTCATATGATACATGTCTTTCTCTCTTTGACTTATTTCGCTCAGCATAATACCCTCCAGTTCCATCCACGTCGTTGCAAATGGCAAGATCTCATGCCTTTTGATGGCTGCATAATATTCCATTGTGTATATATATATATATATATATATATATATATATATACCACCTCTTCTTTATCCATTCATCTGTTGATGGACATCTTGGCTCTTTCCACAGTTTGGCTATTGTGGACATTAATAGCAAGCGTTCTAACTCGGAGAAACAACACTGAAGAGAAACCGTGCTTTAGCTACCGACGACCTGTGTGTGGGAGGAAGCAGTTTAGGGTGTACTGTGGGTGAGAGCCTGGGGACGGGTTCCGTTTCGTAAAATGGAGGGAGAGACAGGCCGGAGAGAAGGCAGCTCTCAACTCACACCATGGTGATGGGGCTAGTACCGTTGCCCCGGGTGTGTGTGCAGGCTTAATGAAAACCGCCTAACTCGAAGGAAAAACTCGGTGGAGAATCCATGCTTCAGCTAAAAGAGCCGCTCCTGAGGGTGGAAGCATTTTGTTGTGTGCGTGCATGAGAGCACTGCAAGGGAGTCCAAAGCTTTTTGCGAGTGAGACTCAGGCCCCAGCAGAAGGCAGAACACGACTCCCCATGTGTTTCATCAAGCTAGCACTGCGGCCCCACTTTTGCATGGAAGTCTCCTCACTAGCGTTCTAACTCAAAGAAACAACAGTGTAGAGAAATCGTGCTTTAGTGTCTGTCGACCTCCAGGCAGAAGAAACAGTATACAGGGTACCGTGGCTGAGAGCCTGGGGAACGGGTTCCATACGTGAAACCGAGGGAGAAAGAGTTCCGGGCAGAAGGCACCTCTGGACTCAGCTCTTGCTACCTGAAGCGAACACTACTGCTCCATGTGTGCTTGGAATGCTCCGTGCTCAACACTGCCTTGGAAGGGACAAGCCTGTAAAGAATCCCAGCTGCAGCTCATTCGCCTACCAGGCTACTAAGGCCAAGAATCAATGGTGTATCCTTACTGCCCTTTATGTAACATTGCCGTTCCTGAAGACGGAGGAATTTTACAGTGCTCCTGTATGAGAGACCGGGAAAGGGTCCCACACGTGAAATGGAGTGAGAAACAGGCCGGTGTGGAAGGGAGCTCTCAACTCACCTCTTGTTTCTGATGCTAGTACCCTTGCCCCGGGGGTGCCTGCAGGCCTAAAGCCAACCACCTAACTCAAGGGAACAACTCTTTAGAGAATTCCTGCTTCGGCTAAAATAGCCATGCCTGAGGGTGGACGCATTTTGCTGTGTGCAAGCGTGAGCGCCCTGCAACTGAGTCCCAAACCAGTTTCTGGGTGAGACTCAGGCCCCGGAAGAAAGCAGAACACGACTCCCCACTTGTTTCATGAAGCTAGCACTGCGGCCCCGCTTTTGCATGGAAGTCTAATAGCAAGCGTTCTTTTTTTTTTTATTAAATGTTTTATTGTTATGTTAATCCGCATACATTACATCATTAGTTTTAGATATAGTGTCCATGATTCATTGTTTGTGCGTAACACCCAGTGCTCCATGCAGAACGTGCCCTCCTCAATACCCATCACCAGGCTAACCCATCCTCCCACCCCCCTCCCCTCTAGAACCCTGAGTTTGTTTTTCAGAGTCCATCGTCTCTCAGGGTTCTTCTCCCCCTCCGATTTCCCCCCCTTCAGGCTTCCCCTCCTGCTACATTCTTCTTCTTCTTTTTTTCTTTCTTAACATATATTGCATTATTTGTTTCAGAGGTACAGATCTGAGATTCAACAGTCTTGCACAATTCACAGCGCTTACCAGAACGCATACCCTCCCCAGTGTCCATCACCCAGTCACCCCATCCCTCCCACCCCACCCCCCACTCCGGCAACCCTCAGTTTGTTTCCTGAGATTAAGAATTCCTCATATCAGTGAGGTCATATGATACATGTCTTTCTCTCTTTGACTTATTTCGCTCAGCATAATACCCTCCAGTTCCATCCACGTCGTTGCAAATGGCAAGATCTCATGCCTTTTGATGGCTGCATAATATTCCATTGTGTATATATATATATATATATATATATATATATATATATATACCACCTCTTCTTTATCCATTCATCTGTTGATGGACATCTTGGCTCTTTCCACAGTTTGGCTATTGTGGACATTAATAGCAAGCGTTCTAACTCGGAGAAACAACACTGAAGAGAAACCGTGCTTTAGCTACCGACGACCTGTGTGTGGGAGGAAGCAGTTTAGGGTGTACTGTGGGTGAGAGCCTGGGGACGGGTTCCGTTTCGTAAAATGGAGGGAGAGACAGGCCGGAGAGAAGGCAGCTCTCAACTCACACCATGGTGATGGGGCTAGTACCGTTGCCCCGGGTGTGTGTGCAGGCTTAATGAAAACCGCCTAACTCGAAGGAAAAACTCGGTGGAGAATCCATGCTTCAGCTAAAAGAGCCGCTCCTGAGGGTGGAAGCATTTTGTTGTGTGCGTGCATGAGAGCACTGCAAGGGAGTCCAAAGCTTTTTGCGAGTGAGACTCAGGCCCCAGCAGAAGGCAGAACACGACTCCCCATGTGTTTCATCAAGCTAGCACTGCGGCCCCACTTTTGCATGGAAGTCTCCTCACTAGCGTTCTAACTCAAAGAAACAACAGTGTAGAGAAATCGTGCTTTAGTGTCTGTCGACCTCCAGGCAGAAGAAACAGTATACAGGGTACCGTGGCTGAGAGCCTGGGGAACGGGTTCCATACGTGAAACCGAGGGAGAAAGAGTTCCGGGCAGAAGGCACCTCTGGACTCAGCTCTTGCTACCTGAAGCGAACACTACTGCTCCATGTGTGCTTGGAATGCTCCGTGCTCAACACTGCCTTGGAAGGGACAAGCCTGTAAAGAATCCCAGCTGCAGCTCATTCGCCTACCAGGCTACTAAGGCCAAGAATCAATGGTGTATCCTTACTGCCCTTTATGTAACATTGCCGTTCCTGAAGACGGAGGAATTTTACAGTGCTCCTGTATGAGAGACCGGGAAAGGGTCCCACACGTGAAATGGAGTGAGAAACAGGCCGGTGTGGAAGGGAGCTCTCAACTCACCTCTTGTTTCTGATGCTAGTACCCTTGCCCCGGGGGTGCCTGCAGGCCTAAAGCCAACCACCTAACTCAAGGGAACAACTCTTTAGAGAATTCCTGCTTCGGCTAAAATAGCCATGCCTGAGGGTGGACGCATTTTGCTGTGTGCAAGCGTGAGCGCCCTGCAACTGAGTCCCAAACCAGTTTCTGTGTGAGACTCAGGCCCCGGAAGAAAGCAGAACACGACTCCCCACTTGTTTCATGAAGCTAGCACTGCGGCCCCGCTTTTGCATGGAAGTCTAATAGCAAGCGTTCTTTTTTTTTTATTAAATGTTTTATTGTTATGTTAATCCGCATACATTACATCATTAGTTTTAGATATAGTGTCCATGATTCATTGTTTGTGCGTAACACCCAGTGCTCCATGCAGAACGTGCCCTCCTCAATACCCATCACCAGGCTAACCCATCCTCCCACCCCCCTCCCCTCTAAAACCCTGAGTTTGTTTTTCAGAGTCCATCGCCTCTCAGGGTTCTTCTCCCCCTCCGATTTCCCCCCCTTCAGGCTTCCCCTCCTGCTACATTCTTCTTCTTCTTTTTTTCTTTCTTAACGTATATTGCATTATTTGTTTCAGAGGTACAGATCTGAGATTCAACAGTCTTGCACAATTCACAGCGCTTACCAGAACGCATACCCTCCCCAGTGTCCATCACCCAGTCACCCCAGCCCTCCCACCCCACCCCCCACTCCGGCAACCCTCAGTTTGTTTCCTGAGATTAAGAATTCCTCATATCAGTGAGGTCATATGATACATGTCTTTCTCTCTTTGACTTATTTCGCTCAGCATAATACCCTCCAGTTCCATCCACGTCGTTGCAAATGGCAAGATCTCATGCCTTTTGATGGCTGCATAATATTCCATTGTATATATATATATGTATACCACCTCTTGTTTATCCATTCATCTGTTGATGGACATCTTGGCTCTTTCCACAGTTTGGCTATTGTGGCCATTAATAGCAAGCGTTCTAACTCGGAGAAACAACACTGAAGAGAAACCGTGCTTTAGCTACCGACGACCTGTGTGTGGGAGGAAGCAGTTTAGGGTGTACTGTGGGTGAGAGCCTGGGGACGGGTTCCGTTTCGTAAAATGGAGGGAGAGACAGGCCGGAGAGAAGGCAGCTCTCAACTCACACCATGGTGATGGGGCTAGTACCGTTGCCCCGGGTGTGTGTGCAGGCTTAATGAAAACCGCCTAACTCGAAGGAAAAACTCGGTGGAGAATCCATGCTTCAGCTAAAAGAGCCGCTCCTGAGGGTGGAAGCATTTTGTTGTGTGCGTGCATGAGAGCACTGCAAGGGAGTCCAAAGCTTTTTGCGAGTGAGACTCAGGCCCCAGCAGAAGGCAGAACACGACTCCCCATGTGTTTCATCAAGCTAGCACTGCGGCCCCACTTTTGCATGGAAGTCTCATCACTAGCGTTCTAACTCAAAGAAACAACAGTGTAGAGAAATCGTGCTTTAGTGTCTGTCGACCTCCAGGCAGAAGAAACAGTATACAGGGTACCGTGGCTGAGAGCCTGGGGAACGGGTTCCATACGTGAAACCGAGGGAGAAAGAGTTCCGGGCAGAAGGCACCTCTGGACTCAGCTCTTGCTACCTGAAGCGAACACTACTGCTCCATGTGTGCTTGGAATGCTCCGTGCTCAACACTGCCTTGGAAGGGACAAGCCTGTAAAGAATCCCAGCTGCAGCTCATTCGCCTACCAGGCTACTAAGGCCAAGAATCAATGGTGTATCCTTACTGCCCTTTATGTAACATTGCCGTTCCTGAAGACGGAGGAATTTTACAGTGCTCCTGTATGAGAGACCGGGAAAGGGTCCCACACGTGAAATGGAGTGAGAAACAGGCCGGTGTGGAAGGGAGCTCTCAACTCACCTCTTGTTTCTGATGCTAGTACCCTTGCCCCGGGGGTGCCTGCAGGCCTAAAGCCAACCACCTAACTCAAGGGAACAACTCTTTAGAGAATTCCTGCTTCGGCTAAAATAGCCATGCCTGAGGGTGGACGCATTTTGCTGTGTGCAAGCGTGAGCGCCCTGCAACTGAGTCCCAAACCAGTTTCTGGGTGAGACTCAGGCCCCGGAAGAAAGCAGAACACGACTCCCCACTTGTTTCATGAAGCTAGCACTGCGGCCCCGCTTTTGCATGGAAGTCTAATAGCAAGCGTTCTTTTTTTTTTTATTAAATGTTTTATTGTTATGTTAATCCGCATACATTACATCATTAGTTTTAGATATAGTGTCCATGATTCATTGTTTGTGCGTAACACCCAGTGCTCCATGCAGAACGTGCCCTCCTCAATACCCATCACCAGGCTAACCCATCCTCCCACCCCCCTCCCCTCTAGAACCCTGAGTTTGTTTTTCAGAGTCCATCGTCTCTCAGGGTTCTTCTCCCCCTCCGATTTCCCCCCCTTCACGCTTCCCCTCCTGCTACATTCTTCTTCTTCTTTTTTTCTTTCTTAACATATATTGCATTATTTGTTTCAGAGGTACAGATCTGAGATTCAACAGTCTTGCACAATTCACAGCGCTTACCAGAACGCATACCCTCCCCAGTGTCCATCACCCAGTCACCCCATCCCTCCCACCCCACCCCCCACTCCGGCAACCCTCAGTTTGTTTCCTGAGATTAAGAATTCCTCATATCAGTGAGGTCATATGATACATGTCTTTCTCTCTTTGACTTATTTCGCTCAGCATAATACCCTCCAGTTCCATCCACGTCGTTGCAAATGGCAAGATCTCATGCCTTTTGATGGCTGCATAATATTCCATTGTGTATATATATATATATATATATATATATATATATATATATACCACCTCTTCTTTATCCATTCATCTGTTGATGGACATCTTGGCTCTTTCCACAGTTTGGCTATTGTGGACATTAATAGCAAGCGTTCTAACTCGGAGAAACAACACTGAAGAGAAACCGTGCTTTAGCTACCGACGACCTGTGTGTGGGAGGAAGCAGTTTAGGGTGTACTGTGGGTGAGAGCCTGGGGACGGGTTCCGTTTCGTAAAATGGAGGGAGAGACAGGCCGGAGAGAAGGCAGCTCTCAACTCACACCATGGTGATGGGGCTAGTACCGTTGCCCCGGGTGTGTGTGCAGGCTTAAGGAAAACCGCCTAACTCGAAGGAAAAACTCGGTGGAGAATCCATGCTTCAGCTAAAAGAGCCGCTCCTGAGGGTGGAAGCATTTTGTTGTGTGCGTGCATGAGAGCACTGCAAGGGAGTCCAAAGCTTTTTGCGAGTGAGACTCAGGCCCCAGCAGAAGGCAGAACACGACTCCCCATGTGTTTCATCAAGCTAGCACTGCGGCCCCACTTTTGCATGGAAGTCTCCTCACTAGCGTTCTAACTCAAAGAAACAACAGTGTAGAGAAATCGTGCTTTAGTGTCTGTCGACCTCCAGGCAGAAGAAACAGTATACAGGGTACCGTGGCTGAGAGCCTGGGGAACGGGTTCCATACGTGAAACCGAGGGAGAAAGAGTTCCGGGCAGAAGGCACCTCTGGACTCAGCTCTTGCTACCTGAAGCGAACACTACTGCTCCATGTGTGCTTGGAATGCTCCGTGCTCAACACAGCCTTGGAAGGGACAAGCCTGTAAAGAATCCCAGCTGCAGCTCATTCGCCTACCAGGCTACTAAGGCCAAGAATCAATGGTGTATCCTTACTGCCCTTTATGTAACATTGCCGTTCCTGAAGACGGAGGAATTTTACAGTGCTCCTGTATGAGAGACCGGGAAAGGGTCCCACACGTGAAATGGAGTGAGAAACAGGCCGGTGTGGAAGGGAGCTCTCAACTCACCTCTTGTTTCTGATGCTAGTACCCTTGCCCCGGGGGTGCCTGCAGGCCTAAAGCCAACCACCTAACTCAAGGGAACAACTCTTTAGAGAATTCCTGCTTCGGCTAAAATAGCCATGCCTGAGGGTGGACGCATTTTGCTGTGTGCAAGCGTGAGCGCCCTGCAACTGAGTCCCAAACCAGTTTCTGTGTGAGACTCAGGCCCCGGAAGAAAGCAGAACACGACTCCCCACTTGTTTCATGAAGCTAGCACTGCGGCCCCGCTTTTGCATGGAAGTCTTATAGCAAGCGTTCTTTTTTTTTTTATTAAATGTTTTATTGTTATGTTAATCCGCATACATTACATCATTAGTTTTAGATATAGTGTCCATGATTCATTGTTTGTGCGTAACACCCAGTGCTCCATGCAGAACGTGCCCTCCTCAATACCCATCACCAGGTTAACCCATCTTCCCACCTCCCTCCCCTCTAGAACCCTGAGTTTGTTTTTCAGAGTCCATCGTCTCTCAGGGTTCTTCTCCCCCTCCGATTTCCCCCCCTTCAGGCTTCCCCTCCTGCTACATTCTTCTTCTTCTTTTTTTCTTTCTTAACGTATATTGCATTATTTGTTTCAGAGGTACAGATCTGAGATTCAACACTCTTGCACAATTCACAGCGCTTACCAGAACGCATACCCTCCCCAGTGTCCATCACCCAGTCACCCCAGCCCTCCCACCCCACCCCCCACTCCGGCAACCCTCAGTTTGTTTCCTGAGATTAAGAGTTCCTCATATCAGTGAGGTCATATGATACATGTCTTTCTCTCTTTGACTTATTTCGCTCAGCATAATACCCTCCAGTTCCATCCACGTCGTTGCAAATGACAAGATCTCAAGCCTTTTGATGGCTGCATAATATTCCATTGTATATATATATATATATATATATATATATATATATATATATATATACCACCTCTTCTTTATCCATTCATCTGTTGATGGACATCTTGGCTCTTTCCACAGTTTGGCTATTGTGGACATTAATAGCAAGCGTTCTAACTCGGAGAAACAACATTGAAGAGAAACCGTGCTTTAGCTACCGACGACCTCTGTGTGGGAGGAAGCAGTTTAGGGTGTACTGTGGGTGAGAGCCTGGGGACGGGTTCCGTTTCGTAAAATGGAGGGAGAGACAGGCCGGAGAGAAGGCAGCTCTCAACTCACACCATGGTGATGGGGCTAGTACCGTTGCCCCGGGTGTGTGTGCAGGCTTAAGGAAAACCGCCTAACTCGAAGGAAAAACTCGGTGGAGAATCCATGCTTCAGCTAAAAGAGCCGCTCCTGAGGGTGGAAGCATTTTGTTGTGTGCGTGCATGAGAGCACTGCAAGGGAGTCCAAAGCTTTTTGCGAGTGAGACTCAGGCCCCAGCAGAAGGCAGAACACGACTCCCCATGTGTTTCATCAAGCTAGCACTGCGGCCCCACTTTTGCATGGAAGTCTCCTCACTAGCGTTCTAACTCAAAGAAACAACAGTGTAGAGAAATCGTGCTTTAGTGTCTGTCGACCTCCAGGCAGAAGAAACAGTATACAGGGTACCGTGGCTGAGAGCCTGGGGAACGGGTTCCATACGTGAAACCGAGGGAGAAAGAGTTCCGGGCAGAAGGCACCTCTGGACTCAGCTCTTGCTACCTGAAGCGAACACTACTGCTCCATGTGTGCTTGGAATGCTCCGTGCTCAACACTGCCTTGGAAGGGACAAGCCTGTAAAGAATCCCAGCTGCAGCTCATTCGCCTACCAGGCTACTAAGGCCAAGAATCAATGGTGTATCCTTACTGCCCTTTATGTAACATTGCCGTTCCTGAAGACGGAGGAATTTTACAGTGCTCCTGTATGAGAGACCGGGAAAGGGTCCCACACGTGAAATGGAGTGAGAAACAGGCCGGTGTGGAAGGGAGCTCTCAACTCACCTCTTGTTTCTGATGCTAGTACCCTTGCCCCGGGGGTGCCTGCAGGCCTAAAGCCAACCACCTAACTCAAGGGAACAACTCTTTAGAGAATTCCTGCTTCGGCTAAAATAGCCATGCCTGAGGCTGGACGCATTTTGCTGTGTGCAAGCGTGAGCGCCCTGCAACTGAGTCCCAAACCAGTTTCTGTGTGAGACTCAGGCCCCGGAAGAAAGCAGAACACGACTCCCCACTTGTTTCATGAAGCTAGCACTGCGGCCCCGCTTTTGCATGGAAGTCTAATAGCAAGCGTTCTTTTTTTTTTATTAAATGTTTTATTGTTATGTTAATCCGCATACATTACATCATTAGTTTTAGATATAGTGTCCATGATTCATTGTTTGTGCGTAACACCCAGTGCTCCATGCAGAACGTGCCCTCCTCAATACCCATCAGCAGGCTAACTCATCCTCCCACCCCCCTCCCCTCTAGAACCCTGAGTTTGTTTTTCAGAGTCCATCGTCTCTCAGGGTTCTTCTCCCCCTCCGATTTCCCCCCCTTCAGGCTTCCCCTCCTGCTACATTCTTCTTCTTCTTTTTTTCTTTCTTAACGTATATTGCATTATTTGTTTCAGAGGTACAGATCTGAGATTCAACAGTCTTGCACAATTCACAGCGCTTACCAGAACGCATACCCTCCCCAGTGTCCATCACCCAGTCACCCCAGCCCTCCCACCCCACCCCCCACTCCGGCAACCCTCAGTTTGTTTCCTGAGATTAAGAATTCCTCATATCAGTGAGGTCATATGATACATGTCTTTCTCTCTTTGACTTATTTCGCTCAGCATAATACCCTCCAGTTCCATCCACGTCGTTGCAAATGGCAAGATCTCATGCCTTTTGATGGCTGCATAATATTCCATTGTGTATATATATATATATATATATATATATATATATACCACCTCTTCTTTATCCATTCATCTGTTGATGGACATCTTGGCTCTTTCCACAGTTTGGCTATTGTGGACATTAATAGCAAGCGTTCTAACTCGGAGAAACAACATTGAAGAGAAACCGTGCTTTAGCTACCGACGACCTCTGTGTGGGAGGAAGCATTTTAGGGTGTACTGTGGGTGAGAGCCTGGGGACGGGTTCCGTTTCGTAAAATGGAGGGAGAGACAGGCCGGAGAGAAGGCAGCTCTCAACTCACACCATGGTGATGGGGCTAGTACCGTTGCCCCGGGTGTGTGTGCAGGCTTCATGAAAACCGCCTAACTCGAAGGAAAAACTCGGTGGAGAATCCATGCTTCAGCTAAAAGAGCCGCTCCTGAGGGTGGAAGCATTTTGTTGTGTGCGTGCATGAGATCACTGCAAGGGAGTCCAAAGCTTTTTGCGAGTGAGACTCAGGCCCCAGCAGAAGGCAGAACACGACTCCCCATGTGTTTCATCAAGCTAGCACTGCGGCCCCACTTTTGCATGGAAGTCTCCTCACTAGCGTTCTAACTCAAAGAAACAACAGTGTAGAGAAATCGTGCTTTAGTGTCTGTCGACCTCCAGGCAGAAGAAACAGTATACAGGGTACCGTGGCTGAGAGCCTGGGGAACGGGTTCCATACGTGAAACCGAGGGAGAAAGAGTTCCGGGCAGAAGGCACCTCTGGACTCAGCTCTTGCTACCTGAAGCGAACACTACTGCTCCATGTGTGCTTGGAATGCTCCGTGCTCAACACTGCCTTGGAAGGGACAAGCCTGTAAAGAATCCCAGCTGCAGCTCATTCGCCTACCAGGCTACTAAGGCCAAGAATCAATGGTGAATCCTTACTGCCCTTTATGTAACATTGCCGTTCCTGAAGACGGAGGAATTTTACAGTGCTCCTGTATGAGAGACCGGGAAAGGGTCCCACACGTGAAATGGAGTGAGAAACAGGCCGGTGTGGAAGGGAGCTCTCAACTCACCTCTTGTTTCTGATGCTAGTACCCTTGCCCCGGGGGTGCCTGCAGGCCTAAAGCCAACCACCTAACTCAAGGGAACAACTCTTTAGAGAATTCCTGCTTCGGCTAAAATAGCCATGCCTGAGGGTGGACGCATTTTGCTGTGTGCAAGCGTGAGCGCCCTGCAACTGAGTCCCAAACCAGTTTCTGTGTGAGACTCAGGCCCCGGAAGAAAGCAGAACACGACTCCCCACTTGTTTCATGAAGCTAGCACTGCGGCCCCGCTTTTGCATGGAAGTCTAATAGCAAGCGTTCTTTTTTTTTTTATTAAATGTTTTATTGTTATGTTAATCCGCATACATTACATCATTAGTTTTAGATATAGTGTCCATGATTCATTGTTTGTGCGTAACACCCAGTGCTCCATGCAGAACGTGCCCTCCTCAATACCCATCACCAGGTTAACCCATCTTCCCACCTCCCTCCCCTCTAGAACCCTGAGTTTGTTTTTCAGAGTCCATCGTCTCTCAGGGTTCTTCTCCCCCTCCGATTTCCCCCCCTTCAGGCTTCCCCTCCTGCTACATTCTTCTTCTTCTTTTTTTCTTTCTTAACGTATATTGCATTATTTGTTTCAGAGGTACAGATCTGAGATTCAACAGTCTTGCACAATTCACAGCGCTTACCAGAACGCATACCCTCCCCAGTGTCCATCACCCAGTCACCCCAGCCCTCCCACCCCACCCCCCACTCCGGCAACCCTCAGTTTGTTTCCTGAGATTAAGAATTCCTCATATCAGTGAGGTCATATGATACATGTCTTTCTCTCTTTGACTTATTTCGCTCAGCATAATACCCTCCAGTTCCATCCACGTCGTTGCAAATGGCAAGATCTCATGCCTTTTGATGGCTGCATAATATTCCATTGTATATATATATATATATATATACCACCTCTTCTTTATCCATTCATCTGTTGATGGACATCTTGGCTCTTTCCACAGTTTGGCTATTGTGGACATTAATAGCAAGCGTTCTAACTCGGAGAAACAACACTGAAGAGAAACCGTGCTTTAGCTACCGACGACCTGTGTGTGGGAGGAAGCAGTTTAGGGTGTACTGTGGGTGAGAGCCTGGGGACGGGTTCCGTTTCGTAAAATGGAGGGAGAGACAGGCCGGAGAGAAGGCAGCTCTCAACTCACACCATGGTGATGGGGCTAGTACCGTTGCCCCGGGTGTGTGTGCAGGCTTAATGAAAACCGCCTAACTCGAAGGAAAAACTCGGTGGAGAATCCATGCTTCAGCTAAAAGAGCTGCTCCTGAGGGTGGAAGCATTTTGTTGTGTGCGTGCATGAGAGCACTGCAAGGGAGTCCAAAGCTTTTTGCGAGTGAGACTCAGGCCCCAGCAGAAGGCAGAACACGACTCCCCATGTGTTTCATCAAGCTAGCACTGCGGCCCCACTTTTGCATGGAAGTCTCCTCACTAGCGTTCTAACTCAAAGAAACAACAGTGTAGAGAAATCGTGCTTTAGTGTCTGTCGACCTCCAGGCAGAAGAAACAGTATACAGGGTACCGTGGCTGAGAGCCTGGGGAACGGGTTCCATACGTGAAACCGAGGGAGAAAGAGTTCCGGGCAGAAGGCACCTCTGGACTCAGCTCTTGCTACCTGAAGCGAACACTACTGCTCCATGTGTGCTTGGAATGCTCCGTGCTCAACACTGCCTTCGAAGGGACAAGCCTGTAAAGAATCCCAGCTGCAGCTCATTCGCCTACCAGGCTACTAAGGCCAAGAATCAATGGTGTATCCTTACTGCCCTTTATGTAACATTGCCGTTCCTGAAGACGGAGGAATTTTACAGTGCTCCTGTATGAGAGACCGGGAAAGGGTCCCACACGTGAAATGGAGTGAGAAACAGGCCGGTGTGGAAGGGAGCTCTCAACTCACCTCTTGTTTCTGATGCTAGTACCCTTGCCCCGGGGGTGCCTGCAGGCCTAAAGCCAACCACCTAACTCAAGGGAACAACTCTTTAGAGAATTCCTGCTTCGGCTAAAATAGCCATGCCTGAGGGTGGACGCATTTTGCTGTGTGCAAGCGTGAGCGCCCTGCAACTGAGTCCCAAACCAGTTTCTGTGTGAGACTCAGGCCCCGGAAGAAAGCAGAACACGACTCCCCACTTGTTTCATGAAGCTAGCACTGCGGCCCCGCTTTTGCATGGAAGTCTAATAGCAAGCGTTCTTTTTTTTTTATTAAATGTTTTATTGTTATGTTAATCCGCATACATTACATCATTAGTTTTAGATATAGTGTCCATGATTCATTGTTTGTGCGTAACACCCAGTGCTCCATGCAGAACGTGCCCTCCTCAATACCCATCACCAGGTTAACCCATCTTCCCACCTCCCTCCCCTCTAGAACCCTGAGTTTGTTTTTCAGAGTCCATCGTCTCTCAGGGTTCTTCTCCCCCTCCGATTTCCCCCCCTTCAGGCTTCCCCTCCTGCTACATTCTTCTTCTTCTTTTTTTCTTTCTTAACGTATATTGCATTATTTGTTTCAGAGGTACAGATCTGAGATTCAACAGTCTTGCACAATTCACAGCGCTTACCAGAACGGAAACCCTCCCCAGTGTCCATCACCCAGTCACCCCAGCCCTCCCACCCCACCCCCCACTCCGGCAACCCTCAGTTTGTTTCCTGAGATTAAGAGTTCCTCATATCAGTGAGGTCATATGATACATGTCTTTCTCTCTTTGACTTATTTCGCTCAGCATAATACCCTCCAGTTCCATCCACGTCGTTGCAAACGGCAAGATCTCATGCCTTTTGATGGCTGCATAATATTCCATTGTATATATATATATATATATATATATATATATATATATATATACCACCTCTTCTTTATCCATTCATCTGTTGATGGACATCTTGGCTCTTTCCACAGTTTGGCTATTGTGGACATTAATAGCAAGCGTTCTAACTCGGAGAAACAACATTGAAGAGAAACCGTGCTTTAGCTACCGACGACCTCTGTGTGGGAGGAAGCATTTTAGGGTGTACTGTGGGTGAGAGCCTGGGGACGGGTTCCGTTTCGTAAAATGGAGGGAGAGACAGGCCGGAGAGAAGGCAGCTCTCAACTCACACCATGGTGATGGGGCTAGTACCGTTGCCCCGGGTGTGTGTGCAGGCTTCATGAAAACCGCCTAACTCGAAGGAAAAACTCGGTGGAGAATCCATGCTTCAGCTAAAAGAGCCGCTCCTGAGGGTGGAAGCATTTTGTTGTGTGCGTGCATGAGATCACTGCAAGGGAGTCCAAAGCTTTTTGCGAGTGAGACTCAGGCCCCAGCAGAAGGCAGAACACGACTCCCCATGTGTTTCATCAAGCTAGCACTGCGGCCCCACTTTTGCATGGAAGTCTCCTCACTAGCGTTCTAACTCAAAGAAACAACAGTGTAGAGAAATCGTGCTTTAGTGTCTGTCGACCTCCAGGCAGAAGAAACAGTATACAGGGTACCGTGGCTGAGAGCCTGGGGAACGGGTTCCATACGTGAAACCGAGGGAGAAAGAGTTCCGGGCAGAAGGCACCTCTGGACTCAGCTCTTGCTACCTGAAGCGAACACTACTGCTCCATGTGTGCTTGGAATGCTCCGTGCTCAACACTGCCTTGGAAGGGACAAGCCTGTAAAGAATCCCAGCTGCAGCTCATTCGCCTACCAGGCTACTAAGGCCAAGAATCAATGGTGAATCCTTACTGCCCTTTATGTAACATTGCCGTTCCTGAAGACGGAGGAATTTTACAGTGCTCCTGTATGAGAGACCGGGAAAGGGTCCCACACGTGAAATGGAGTGAGAAACAGGCCGGTGTGGAAGGGAGCTCTCAACTCACCTCTTGTTTCTGATGCTAGTACCCTTGCCCCGGGGGTGCCTGCAGGCCTAAAGCCAACCACCTAACTCAAGGGAACAACTCTTTAGAGAATTCCTGCTTCGGCTAAAATAGCCATGCCTGAGGGTGGACGCATTTTGCTGTGTGCAAGCGTGAGCGCCCTGCAACTGAGTCCCAAACCAGTTTCTGTGTGAGACTCAGGCCCCGGAAGAAAGCAGAACACGACTCCCCACTTGTTTCATGAAGCTAGCACTGCGGCCCCGCTTTTGCATGGAAGTCTAATAGCAAGCGTTCTTTTTTTTTTTATTAAATGTTTTATTGTTATGTTAATCCGCATACATTACATCATTAGTTTTAGATATAGTGTCCATGATTCATTGTTTGTGCGTAACACCCAGTGCTCCATGCAGAACGTGCCCTCCTCAATACCCATCACCAGGTTAACCCATCTTCCCACCTCCCTCCCCTCTAGAACCCTGAGTTTGTTTTTCAGAGTCCATCGTCTCTCAGGGTTCTTCTCCCCCTCCGATTTCCCCCCCTTCAGGCTTCCCCTCCTGCTACATTCTTCTTCTTCTTTTTTTCTTTCTTAACGTATATTGCATTATTTGTTTCAGAGGTACAGATCTGAGATTCAACAGTCTTGCACAATTCACAGCGCTTACCAGAACGCATACCCTCCCCAGTGTCCATCACCCAGTCACCCCAGCCCTCCCACCCCACCCCCCACTCCGGCAACCCTCAGTTTGTTTCCTGAGATTAAGAATTCCTCATATCAGTGAGGTCATATGATACATGTCTTTCTCTCTTTGACTTATTTCGCTCAGCATAATACCCTCCAGTTCCATCCACGTCGTTGCAAATGGCAAGATCTCATGCCTTTTGATGGCTGCATAATATTCCATTGTATATATATATATATATATATACCACCTCTTCTTTATCCATTCATCTGTTGATGGACATCTTGGCTCTTTCCACAGTTTGGCTATTGTGGACATTAATAGCAAGCGTTCTAACTCGGAGAAACAACACTGAAGAGAAACCGTGCTTTAGCTACCGACGACCTGTGTGTGGGAGGAAGCAGTTTAGGGTGTACTGTGGGTGAGAGCCTGGGGACGGGTTCCGTTTCTTAAAATGGAGGGAGAGACAGGCCGGAGAGAAGGCAGCTCTCAACTCACACCATGGTGATGGGGCTAGTACCGTTGCCCCGGGTGTGTGTGCAGGCTTAATGAAAACCGCCTAACTCGAAGGAAAAACTCGGTGGAGAATCCATGCTTCAGCTAAAAGAGCCGCTCCTGAGGGTGGAAGCATTTTGTTGTGTGCGTGCATGAGAGCACTGCAAGGGAGTCCAAAGCTTTTTGCGAGTGAGACTCAGGCCCCAGCAGAAGGCAGAACACGACTCCCCATGTGTTTCATCAAGCTAGCACTGCGGCCCCACTTTTGCATGGAAGTCTCATCACTAGCGTTCTAACTCAAAGAAACAACAGTGTAGAGAAATCGTGCTTTAGTGTCTGTCGACCTCCAGGCAGAAGAAACAGTATACAGGGTACCGTGGCTGAGAGCCTGGGGAACGGGTTCCATACGTGAAACCGAGGGAGAAAGAGTTCCGGGCAGAAGGCACCTCTGGACTCAGCTCTTGCTACCTGAAGCGAACACTACTGCTCCATGTGTGCTTGGAATGCTCCGTGCTCAACACTGCCTTGGAAGGGACAAGCCTGTAAAGAATCCCAGCTGCAGCTCATTCGCCTACCAGGCTACTAAGGCCAAGAATCAATGGTGTATCCTTACTGCCCTTTATGTAACATTGCCGTTCCTGAAGACGGAGGAATTTTACAGTGCTCCTGTATGAGAGACCGGGAAAGGGACCCACACGTGAAATGGAGTGAGAAACAGGCCGGTGTGGAAGGGAGCTCTCAACTCACCTCTTGTTTCTGATGCTAGTACCCTTGCCCCGGGGGTGCCTGCAGGCCTAAAGCCAACCACCTAACTCAAGGGAACAACTCTTTAGAGAATTCCTGCTTCGGCTAAAATAGCCATGCCTGAGGGTGGACGCATTTTGCTGTGTGCAAGCGTGAGCGCCCTGCAACTGAGTCCCAAACCAGTTTCTGTGTGAGACTCAGGCCCCGGAAGAAAGCAGAACACGACTCCCCACTTGTTTCATGAAGCTAGCACTGCGGCCCCGCTTTTGCATGGAAGTCTAATAGCAAGCGTTCTTTTTTTTTTTATTAAATGTTTTATTGTTATGTTAATCCGCATACATTACATCATTAGTTTTAGATATAGTGTCCATGATTCATTGTTTGTGCGTAACACCCAGTGCTCCATGCAGAACGTGCCCTCCTCAATACCCATCAGCAGGCTAACCCATCCTCCCACCCCCCTCCCCTCTAGAACCCTGAGTTTGTTTTTCAGAGTCCATCGTCTCTCAGGGTTCTTCTCCCCCTCCGATTTCCCCCCCTTCAGGCTTCCCCTCCTGCTACATTCTTCTTCTTCTTTTTTTCTTTCTTAACGTATATTGCATTATTTGTTTCAGAGGTACAGATCTGAGATTCAACAGTCTTGCACAATTCACAGCGCTTACCAGAACGCATACCCTCCCCAGTGTCCATCACCCAGTCACCCCAGCCCTCCCACCCCACCCCCCACTCCGGCAACCCTCAGTTTGTTTCCTGAGATTAAGAATTCCTCATATCAGTGAGGTCATATGATACATGTCTTTCTCTCTTTGACTTATTTCGCTCAGCATAATACCCTCCAGTTCCATCCACGTCGTTGCAAATGGCAAGATCTCATGCCTTTTGATGGCTGCATAATATTCCATTGTGTATATATATATATATATATATATATATATATATATATACCACCTCTTCTTTATCCATTCATCTGTTGATGGACATCTTGGCTCTTTCCACAGTTTGGCTATTGTGGACATTAATAGCAAGCGTTCTAACTCGGAGAAACAACACTGAAGAGAAACCGTGCTTTAGCTACCGACGACCTGTGTGTGGGAGGAAGCAGTTTAGGGTGTACTGTGGGTGAGAGCCTGGGGACGGGTTCCGTTTCGTAAAATGGAGGGAGAGACAGGCCGGAGAGAAGGCAGCTCTCAACTCACACCATGGTGATGGGGCTAGTACCGTTGCCCCGGGTGTGTGTGCAGGCTTAATGAAAACCGCCTAACTCGAAGGAAAAACTCGGTGGAGAATCCATGCTTCAGCTAAAAGAGCCGCTCCTGAGGGTGGAAGCATTTTGTTGTGTGCGTGCATGAGAGCACTGCAAGGGAGTCCAAAGCTTTTTGCGAGTGAGACTCAGGCCCCAGCAGAAGGCAGAACACGACTCCCCATGTGTTTCATCAAGCTAGCACTGCGGCCCCACTTTTGCATGGAAGTCTCATCACTAGCGTTCTAACTCAAAGAAACAACAGTGTAGAGAAATCGTGCTTTAGTGTCTGTCGACCTCCAGGCAGAAGAAACAGTATACAGGGTACCGTGGCTGAGAGCCTGGGGAACGGGTTCCATACGTGAAACCGAGGGAGAAAGAGTTCCGGGCAGAAGGCACCTCTGGACTCAGCTCTTGCTACCTGAAGCGAACACTACTGCTCCATGTGTGCTTGGAATGCTCCGTGCTCAACACTGCCTTCGAAGGGACAAGCCTGTAAAGAATCCCAGCTGCAGCTCATTCGCCTACCAGGCTACTAAGGCCAAGAATCAATGGTGTATCCTTACTGCCCTTTATGTAACATTGCCGTTCCTGAAGACGGAGGAATTTTACAGTGCTCCTGTATGAGAGACCGGGAAAGGGTCCCACACGTGAAATGGAGTGAGAAACAGGCCGGTGTGGAAGGGAGCTCTCAACTCACCTCTTGTTTCTGATGCTAGTACCCTTGCCCCGGGGGTGCCTGCAGGCCTAAAGCCAACCACCTAACTCAAGGGAACAACTCTTTAGAGAATTCCTGCTTCGGCTAAAATAGCCATGCCTGAGGGTGGACGCATTTTGCTGTGTGCAAGCGTGAGCGCCCTGCAACTGAGTCCCAAACCAGTTTCTGTGTGAGACTCAGGCCCCGGAAGAAAGCAGAACACGACTCCCCACTTGTTTCATGAAGCTAGCACTGCGGCCCCGCTTTTGCATGGAAGTCTAATAGCAAGCGTTCTTTTTTTTTTTATTAAATGTTTTATTGTTATGTTAATCCGCATACATTACATCATTAGTTTTAGATATAGTGTCCATGATTCATTGTTTGTGCGTAACACCCAGTGCTCCATGCAGAACGTGCCCTCCTCAATACCCATCACCAGGTTAACCCATCTTCCCACCTCCCTCCCCTCTAGAACCCTGAGTTTGTTTTTCAGAGTCCATCGTCTCTCAGGGTTCTTCTCCCCCTCCGATTTCCCCCCCTTCAGGCTTCCCCTCCTGCTACATTCTTCTTCTTCTTTTTTTCTTTCTTAACGTATATTGCATTATTTGTTTCAGAGGTACAGATCTGAGATTCAACAGTCTTGCACAATTCACAGCGCTTACCAGAACGCATACCCTCCCCAGTGTCCATCACCCAGTCACCCCAGCCCTCCCACCCTACCCCCCACTCCGGCAACCCTCAGTTTGTTTCCTGAGATTAAGAGTTCCTCATATCAGTGAGGTCATATGATACATGTCTTTCTCTCTTTGACTTATTTCGCTCAGCATAATACCCTCCAGTTCCATCCACGTCGTTGCAAATGGCAAGATCTCATGCCTTTTGATGGCTGCATAATATTCCATTGTATATATATATATATATATATATATATATATATATATATATATACCACCTCTTCTTTATCCATTCATCTGTTGATGGACATCTTGGCTCTTTCCACAGTTTGGCTATTGTGGACATTAATAGCAAGCGTTCTAACTCGGAGAAACAACATTGAAGAGAAACCGTGCTTTAGCTACCGACGACCTCTGTGTGGGAGGAAGCAGTTTAGGGTGTACTGTGGGTGAGAGCCTGGGGACGGGTTCCGTTTCGTAAAATGGAGGGAGAGACAGGCCGGAGAGAAGGCAGCTCTCAACTCACACCATGGTGATGGGGCTAGTACCGTTGCCCCGGGTGTGTGTGCAGGCTTAATGAAAACCGCCTAACTCGAAGGAAAAACTCGGTGGAGAATCCATGCTTCAGCTAAAAGAGCCGCTCCTGAGGGTGGAAGCATTTTGTTGTGTGCGTGCATGAGAGCACTGCAAGGGAGTCCAAAGCTTTTTGCGAGTGAGACTCAGGCCCCAGCAGAAGGCAGAACACGACTCCCCATGTGTTTCATCAAGCTAGCACTGCGGCCCCACTTTTGCATGGAAGTCTCCTCACTAGCGTTCTAACTCAAAGAAACAACAGTGTAGAGAAATCGTGCTTTAGTGTCTGTCGACCTCCAGGCAGAAGAAACAGTATACAGGGTACCGTGGCTGAGAGCCTGGGGAACGGGTTCCATACGTGAAACCGAGGGAGAAAGAGTTCCGGGCAGAAGGCACCTCTGGACTCAGCTCTTGCTACCTGAAGCGAACACTACTGCTCCATGTGTGCTTGGAATGCTCCGTGCTCAACACTGCCTTGGAAGGGACAAGCCTGTAAAGAATCCCAGCTGCAGCTCATTCGCCTACCAGGCTACTAAGGCCAAGAATCAATGGTGAATCCTTACTGCCCTTTATGTAACATTGCCGTTCCTGAAGACGGAGGAATTTTACAGTGCTCCTGTATGAGAGACCGGGAAAGGGTCCCACACGTGAAATGGAGTGAGAAACAGGCCGGTGTGGAAGGGAGCTCTCAACTCACCTCTTGTTTCTGATGCTAGTACCCTTGCCCCGGGGGTGCCTGCAGGCCTAAAGCCAACCACCTAACTCAAGGGAACAACTCTTTAGAGAATTCCTGCTTCGGCTAAAATAGCCATGCCTGAGGCTGGACGCATTTTGCTGTGTGCAAGCGTGAGCGCCCTGCAACTGAGGTCCAAACCAGTTTCTGTGTGAGACTCAGGCCCCGGAAGAAAGCAGAACACGACTCCCCACTTGTTTCATGAAGCTAGCACTGCGGCCCCGCTTTTGCATGGAAGTCTAATAGCAAGCGTTCTTTTTTTTTTATTAAATGTTTTATTGTTATGTTAATCCGCATACATTACATCATTAGTTTTAGATATAGTGTCCATGATTCATTGTTTGTGCGTAACACCCAGTGCTCCATGCAGAACGTGCCCTCCTCAATACCCATCAGCAGGCTAACTCATCCTCCCACCCCCCTCCCCTCTAGAACCCTGAGTTTGTTTTTCAGAGTCCATCGTCTCTCAGGGTTCTTCTCCCCCTCCGATTTCCCCCCCTTCAGGCTTCCCCTCCTGCTACATTCTTCTTCTTCTTTTTTTCTTTCTTAACGTATATTGCATTATTTGTTTCAGAGGTACAGATCTGAGATTCAACAGTCTTGCACAATTCACAGCGCTTACCAGAACGCATACCCTCCCCAGTGTCCATCACCCAGTCACCCCAGCCCTCCCACCCCACCCCCCACTCCGGCAACCCTCAGTTTGTTTCCTGAGATTAAGAATTCCTCATATCAGTGAGGTCATATGATACATGTCTTTCTCTCTTTGACTTATTGCGCTCAGCATAATACCCTCCAGTTCCATCCACGTCGTTGCAAATGGCAAGATCTCATGCCTTTTGATGGCTGCATAATATTCCATTGTGTATATATATATATATATATATATATATATATATATATACCACCTCTTCTTTATCCATTCATCTGTTGATGGACATCTTGGCTCTTTCCACAGTTTGGCTATTGTGGACATTAATAGCAAGCGTTCTAACTCGGAGAAACAACACTGAAGAGAAACCGTGCTTTAGCTACCGACGACCTGTGTGTGGGAGGAAGCAGTTTAGGGTGTACTGTGGGTGAGAGCCTGGGGACGGGTTCCGTTTCGTAAAATGGAGGGAGAGACAGGCCGGAGAGAAGGCAGCTCTCAACTCACACCATGGTGATGGGGCTAGTACCGTTGCCCCGGGTGTGTGTGCAGGCTTAATGAAAACCGCCTAACTCGAAGGAAAAACTCGGTGGAGAATCCATGCTTCAGCTAAAAGAGCCGCTCCTGAGGGTGGAAGCATTTTGTTGTGTGCGTGCATGAGAGCACTGCAAGGGAGTCCAAAGCTTTTTGCGAGTGAGACTCAGGCCCCAGCAGAAGGCAGAACACGACTCCCCATGTGTTTCATCAAGCTAGCACTGCGGCCCCACTTTTGCATGGAAGTCTCCTCACTAGCGTTCTAACTCAAAGAAACAACAGTGTAGAGAAATCGTGCTTTAGTGTCTGTCGACCTCCAGGCAGAAGAAACAGTATACAGGGTACCGTGGCTGAGAGCCTGGGGAACGGGTTCCATACGTGAAACCGAGGGAGAAAGAGTTCCGGGCAGAAGGCACCTCTGGACTCAGCTCTTGCTACCTGAAGCGAACACTACTGCTCCATGTGTGCTTGGAATGCTCCGTGCTCAACACTGCCTTGGAAGGGACAAGCCTGTAAAGAATCCCAGCTGCAGCTCATTCGCCTACCAGGCTACTAAGGCCAAGAATCAATGGTGTATCCTTACTGCCCTTTATGTAACATTGCCGTTCCTGAAGACGGAGGAATTTTACAGTGCTCCTGTATGAGAGACCGGGAAAGGGTCCCACACGTGAAATGGAGTGAGAAACAGGCCGGTGTGGAAGGGAGCTCTCAACTCACCTCTTGTTTCTGATGCTAGTACCCTTGCCCCGGGGGTGCCTGCAGGCCTAAAGCCAACCACCTAACTCAAGGGAACAACTCTTTAGAGAATTCCTGCTTCGGCTAAAATAGCCATGCCTGAGGGTGGACGCATTTTGCTGTGTGCAAGCGTGAGCGCCCTGCAACTGAGTCCCAAACCAGTTTCTGTGTGAGACTCAGGCCCCGGAAGAAAGCAGAACACGACTCCCCACTTGTTTCATGAAGCTAGCACTGCGGCCCCGCTTTTGCATGGAAGTCTAATAGCAAGCGTTCTTTTTTTTTTTATTAAATGTTTTATTGTTATGTTAATCCGCATACATTACATCATTAGTTTTAGATATAGTGTCCATGATTCATTGTTTGTGCGTAACACCCAGTGCTCCATGCAGAACGTGCCCTCCTCAATACCCATCACCAGGTTAACCCATCTTCCCACCTCCCTCCCCTCTAGAACCCTGAGTTTGTTTTTCAGAGTCCATCGTCTCTCAGGGTTCTTCTCCCCCTCCGATTTCCCCCCCTTCAGGCTTCCCCTCCAGCTACATTCTTCTTCTTCTTTTTTTCTTTCTTAACGTATATTGCATTATTTGTTTCAGAGGTACAGATCTGAGATTCAACAGTCTTGCACAATTCACAGCGCTTACCAGAACGCATACCCTCCCCAGTGTCCATCACCCAGTCACCCCAGCCCTCCCACCCCACCCCCCACTCCGGCAACCCTCAGTTTGTTTCCTGAGATTAAGAGTTCCTCATATCAGTGAGGTCATATGATACATGTCTTTCTCTCTTTGACTTATTTCGCTCAGCATAATACCCTCCAGTTCCATCCACGTCGTTGCAAATGGCAAGATCTCATGCCTTTTGATGGCTGCATAATATTCCATTGTGTATATATATATATATATATATATATATATATACCACCTCTTGTTTATCCATTCATCTGTTGATGGACATCTTGGCTCTTTCCACAGTTTGGCTATTGTGGACATTAATAGCAAGCGTTCTAACTCGGAGAAACAACACTGAAGAGAAACCGTGCTTTAGCTACCGACGACCTGTGTGTGGGAGGAAGCAGTTTAGGGTGTACTGTGGGTGAGAGCCTGGGGACGGGTTCCGTTTCGTAAAATGGAGGGAGAGACAGGCCGGAGAGAAGGCAGCTCTCAACTCACACCATGGTGATGGGGCTAGTACCGTTGCCCCGGGTGTGTGTGCAGGCTTAATGAAAACCGCCTAACTCGAAGGAAAAACTCGGTGGAGAATCCATGCTTCAGCTAAAAGAGCCGCTCCTGAGGGTGGAAGCATTTTGTTGTGTGCGTGCATGAGAGCACTGCAAGGGAGTCCAAAGCTTTTTGCGAGTGAGACTCAGGCCCCAGCAGAAGGCAGAACACGACTCCCCATGTGTTTCATCAAGCTAGCACTGCGGCCCCACTTTTGCATGGAAGTCTCATCACTAGCGTTCTAACTCAAAGAAACAACAGTGTAGAGAAATCGTGCTTTAGTGTCTGTCGACCTCCAGGCAGAAGAAACAGTATACAGGGTACCGTGGCTGAGAGCCTGGGGAACGGGTTCCATACGTGAAACCGAGGGAGAAAGAGTTCCGGGCAGAAGGCACCTCTGGACTCAGCTCTTGCTACCTGAAGCGAACACTACTGCTCCATGTGTGCTTGGAATGCTCCGTGCTCAACACTGCCTTGGAAGGGACAAGCCTGTAAAGAATCCCAGCTGCAGCTCATTCGCCTACCAGGCTACTAAGGCCAAGAATCAATGGTGTATCCTTACTGCCCTTTATGTAACATTGCCGTTCCTGAAGACGGAGGAATTTTACAGTGCTCCTGTATGAGAGACCGGGAAAGGGTCCCACACGTGAAATGGAGTGAGAAACAGGCCGGTGTGGAAGGGAGCTCTCAACTCACCTCTTGTTTCTGATGCTAGTACCCTTGCCCCGGGGGTGCCTGCAGGCCTAAAGCCAACCACCTAACTCAAGGGAACAACTCTTTAGAGAATTCCTGCTTCGGCTAAAATAGCCATGCCTGAGGGTGGACGCATTTTGCTGTGTGCAAGCGTGAGCGCCCTGCAACTGAGTCCCAAACCAGTTTCTGGGTGAGACTCAGGCCCCGGAAGAAAGCAGAACACGACTCCCCACTTGTTTCATGAAGCTAGCACTGCGGCCCCGCTTTTGCATGGAAGTCTAATAGCAAGCGTTCTTTTTTTTTTTATTAAATGTTTTATTGTTATGTTAATCCGCATACATTACATCATTAGTTTTAGATATAGTGTCCATGATTCATTGTTTGTGCATAACACCCAGTGCTCCATGCAGAACGTGCCCTCCTCAATACCCATCAGCAGGCTAACTCATCCTCCCACCCCCCTCCCCTCTAGAACCCTGAGTTTGTTTTTCAGAGTCCATCGTCTCTCAGGGTTCTTCTCCCCCTCCGATTTCCCCCCCTTCAGGCTTCCCCTCCTGCTACATTCTTCTTCTTCTTTTTTTCTTTCTTAACGTATATTGCATTATTTGTTTCAGAGGTACAGATCTGAGATTCAACAGTCTTGCACAATTCACAGCGCTTACCAGAACGCATACCCTCCCCAGTGTCCATCACCCAGTCACCCCAGCCCTCCCACCCCACCCCCCACTCCGGCAACCCTCAGTTTGTTTCCTGAGATTAAGAATTCCTCATATCAGTGAGGTCATATGATACATGTCTTTCTCTCTTTGACTTATTTCGCTCAGCATAATACCCTCCAGTTCCATCCACGTCGTTGCAAATGGCAAGATCTCATGCCTTTTGATGGCTGCATAATATTCCATTGTGTATATATATATATATATATATATATATATATATATACCACCTCTTCTTTATCCATTCATCTGTTGATGGACATCTTGGCTCTTTCCACAGTTTGGCTATTGTGGACATTAATAGCAAGCGTTCTAACTCGGAGAAACAACACTGAAGAGAAACCGTGCTTTAGCTACCGACGACCTGTGTGTGGGAGGAAGCAGTTTAGGGTGTACTGTGGGTGAGAGCCTGGGGACGGGTTCCGTTTCGTAAAATGGAGGGAGAGACAGGCCGGAGAGAAGGCAGCTCTCAACTCACACCATGGTGATGGGGCTAGTACCGTTGCCCCGGGTGTGTGTGCAGGCTTAATGAAAACCGCCTAACTCGAAGGAAAAACTCGGTGGAGAATCCATGCTTCAGCTAAAAGAGCCGCTCCTGAGGGTGGAAGCATTTTGTTGTGTGCGTGCATGAGAGCACTGCAAGGGAGTCCAAAGCTTTTTGCGAGTGAGACTCAGGCCCCAGCAGAAGGCAGAACACGACTCCCCATGTGTTTCATCAAGCTAGCACTGCGGCCCCACTTTTGCATGGAAGTCTCCTCACTAGCGTTCTAACTCAAAGAAACAACAGTGTAGAGAAATCGTGCTTTAGTGTCTGTCGACCTCCAGGCAGAAGAAACAGTATACAGGGTACCGTGGCTGAGAGCCTGGGGAACGGGTTCCATACGTGAAACCGAGGGAGAAAGAGTTCCGGGCAGAAGGCACCTCTGGACTCAGCTCTTGCTACCTGAAGCGAACACTACTGCTCCATGTGTGCTTGGAATGCTCCGTGCTCAACACTGCCTTGGAAGGGACAAGCCTGTAAAGAATCCCAGCTGCAGCTCATTCGCCTACCAGGCTACTAAGGCCAAGAATCAATGGTGTATCCTTACTGCCCTTTATGTAACATTGCCGTTCCTGAAGACGGAGGAATTTTACAGTGCTCCTGTATGAGAGACCGGGAAAGGGTCCCACACGTGAAATGGAGTGAGAAACAGGCCGGTGTGGAAGGGAGCTCTCAACTCACCTCTTGTTTCTGATGCTAGTACCCTTGCCCCGGGGGTGCCTGCAGGCCTAAAGCCAACCACCTAACTCAAGGGAACAACTCTTTAGAGAATTCCTGCTTCGGCTAAAATAGCCATGCCTGAGGGTGGACGCATTTTGCTGTGTGCAAGCGTGAGCGCCCTGCAACTGAGTCCCAAACCAGTTTCTGTGTGAGACTCAGGCCCCGGAAGAAAGCAGAACACGACTCCCCACTTGTTTCATGAAGCTAGCACTGCGGCCCCGCTTTTGCATGGAAGTCTAATAGCAAGCGTTCTTTTTTTTTTTATTAAATGTTTTATTGTTATGTTAATCCGCATACATTACATCATTAGTTTTAGATATAGTGTCCATGATTCATTGTTTGTGCGTAACACCCAGTGCTCCATGCAGAACGTGCCCTCCTCAATACCCATCACCAGGTTAACCCATCTTCCCACCTCCCTCCCCTCTAGAACCCTGAGTTTGTTTTTCAGAGTCCATCGTCTCTCAGGGTTCTTCTCCCCCTCCGATTTCCCCCCCTTCAGGCTTCCCCTCCAGCTACATTCTTCTTCTTCTTTTTTTCTTTCTTAACGTATATTGCATTATTTGTTTCAGAGGTACAGATCTGAGATTCAACAGTCTTGCACAATTCACAGCGCTTACCAGAACGCATACCCTCCCCAGTGTCCATCACCCAGTCACCCCAGCCCTCCCACCCCAACCCCACTCCGGCAACCCTCAGTTTGTTTCCTGAGATTAAGAGTTCCTCATATCAGTGAGGTCATATGATACATGTCTTTCTCTCTTTGACTTATTTCGCTCAGCATAATACCCTCCAGTTCCATCCACGTCGTTGCAAATGGCAAGATCTCATGCCTTTTGATGGCTGCATAATATTCCATTGTATATATATATATATATATATATATATATATACCACCTCTTGTTTATCCATTCATCTGTTGATGGACATCTTGGCTCTTTCCACAGTTTGGCTATTGTGGACATTAATAGCAAGCGTTCTAACTCGGAGAAACAACACTGAAGAGAAACCGTGCTTTAGCTACCGACGACCTGTGTGTGGGAGGAAGCAGTTTAGGGTGTACTGTGGGTGAGAGCCTGGGGACGGGTTCCGTTTCGTAAAATGGAGGGAGAGACAGGCCGGAGAGAAGGCAGCTCTCAACTCACACCATGGTGATGGGGCTAGTACCGTTGCCCCGGGTGTGTGTGCAGGCTTAATGAAAACCGCCTAACTCGAAGGAAAAACTCGGTGGAGAATCCATGCTTCAGCTAAAAGAGCCGCTCCTGAGGGTGGAAGCATTTTGTTGTGTGCGTGCATGAGAGCACTGCAAGGGAGTCCAAAGCTTTTTGCGAGTGAGACTCAGGCCCCAGCAGAAGGCAGAACACGACTCCCCATGTGTTTCATCAAGCTAGCACTGCGGCCCCACTTTTGCATGGAAGTCTCCTCACTAGCGTTCTAACTCAAAGAAACAACAGTGTAGAGAAATCGTGCTTTAGTGTCTGTCGACCTCCAGGCAGAAGAAACAGTATACAGGGTACCGTGGCTGAGAGCCTGGGGAACGGGTTCCATACGTGAAACCGAGGGAGAAAGAGTTCCGGGCAGAAGGCACCTCTGGACTCAGCTCTTGCTACCTGAAGCGAACACTACTGCTCCATGTGTGCTTGGAATGCTCCGTGCTCAACACTGCCTTGGAAGGGACAAGCCTGTAAAGAATCCCAGCTGCAGCTCATTCGCCTACCAGGCTACTAAGGCCAAGAATCAATGGTGTATCCTTACTGCCCTTTATGTAACATTGCCGTTCCTGAAGACGGAGGAATTTTACAGTGCTCCTGTATGAGAGACCGGGAAAGGGTCCCACACGTGAAATGGAGTGAGAAACAGGCCGGTGTGGAAGGGAGCTCTCAACTCACCTCTTGTTTCTGATGCTAGTACCCTTGCCCCGGGGGTGCCTGCAGGCCTAAAGCCAACCACCTAACTCAAGGGAACAACTCTTTAGAGAATTCCTGCTTCGGCTAAAATAGCCATGCCTGAGGGTGGACGCATTTTGCTGTGTGCAAGCGTGAGCGCCCTGCAACTGAGTCCCAAACCAGTTTCTGTGTGAGACTCAGGCCCCGGAAGAAAGCAGAACACGACTCCCCACTTGTTTCATGAAGCTAGCACTGCGGCCCCGCTTTTGCATGGAAGTCTAATAGCAAGCGTTCTTTTTTTTTTTATTAAATGTTTTATTGTTATGTTAATCCGCATACATTACATCATTAGTTTTAGATATAGTGTCCATGATTCATTGTTTGTGCGTAACACCCAGTGCTCCATGCAGAACGTGCCCTCCTCAATACCCATCACCAGGTTAACCCATCTTCCCACCTCCCTCCCCTCTAGAACCCTGAGTTTGTTTTTCAGAGTCCATCGTCTCTCAGGGTTCTTCTCCCCCTCCGATTTCCCCCCCTTCAGGCTTCCCCTCCAGCTACATTCTTCTTCTTCTTTTTTTCTTTCTTAACGTATATTGCATTATTTGTTTCAGAGGTACAGATCTGAGATTCAACAGTCTTGCACAATTCACAGCGCTTACCAGAACGCATACCCTCCCCAGTGTCCATCACCCAGTCACCCCAGCCCTCCCACCCCACCCCCCACTCCGGCAACCCTCAGTTTGTTTCCTGAGATTAAGAGTTCCTCATATCAGTGAGGTCATATGATACATGTCTTTCTCTCTTTGACTTATTTCGCTCAGCATAATACCCTCCAGTTCCATCCACGTCGTTGCAAATGGCAAGATCTCATGCCTTTTGATGGCTGCATAATATTCCATTGTGTATATATATATATATATATATATATATATACCACCTCTTGTTTATCCATTCATCTGTTGATGGACATCTTGGCTCTTTCCACAGTTTGGCTATTGTGGACATTAATAGCAAGCGTTCTAACTCGGAGAAACAACACTGAAGAGAAACCGTGCTTTAGCTACCGACGACCTGTGTGTGGGAGGAAGCAGTTTAGGGTGTACTGTGGGTGAGAGCCTGGGGACGGGTTCCGTTTCGTAAAATGGAGGGAGAGACAGGCCGGAGAGAAGGCAGCTCTCAACTCACACCATGGTGATGGGGCTAGTACCGTTGCCCCGGGTGTGTGTGCAGGCTTAATGAAAACCGCCTAACTCGAAGGAAAAACTCGGTGGAGAATCCATGCTTCAGCTAAAAGAGCCGCTCCTGAGGGTGGAAGCATTTTGTTGTGTGCGTGCATGAGAGCACTGCAAGGGAGTCCAAAGCTTTTTGCGAGTGAGACTCAGGCCCCAGCAGAAGGCAGAACACGACTCCCCATGTGTTTCATCAAGCTAGCACTGCGGCCCCACTTTTGCATGGAAGTCTCATCACTAGCGTTCTAACTCAAAGAAACAACAGTGTAGAGAAATCGTGCTTTAGTGTCTGTCGACCTCCAGGCAGAAGAAACAGTATACAGGGTACCGTGGCTGAGAGCCTGGGGAACGGGTTCCATACGTGAAACCGAGGGAGAAAGAGTTCCGGGCAGAAGGCACCTCTGGACTCAGCTCTTGCTACCTGAAGCGAACACTACTGCTCCATGTGTGCTTGGAATGCTCCGTGCTCAACACTGCCTTGGAAGGGACAAGCCTGTAAAGAATCCCAGCTGCAGCTCATTCGCCTACCAGGCTACTAAGGCCAAGAATCAATGGTGTATCCTTACTGCCCTTTATGTAACATTGCCGTTCCTGAAGACGGAGGAATTTTACAGTGCTCCTGTATGAGAGACCGGGAAAGGGTCCCACACGTGAAATGGAGTGAGAAACAGGCCGGTGTGGAAGGGAGCTCTCAACTCACCTCTTGTTTCTGATGCTAGTACCCTTGCCCCGGGGGTGCCTGCAGGCCTAAAGCCAACCACCTAACTCAAGGGAACAACTCTTTAGAGAATTCCTGCTTCGGCTAAAATAGCCATGCCTGAGGCTGGACGCATTTTGCTGTGTGCAAGCGTGAGCGCCCTGCAACTGAGTCCCAAACCAGTTTCTGGGTGAGACTCAGGCCCCGGAAGAAAGCAGAACACGACTCCCCACTTGTTTCATGAAGCTAGCACTGCGGCCCCGCTTTTGCATGGAAGTCTAATAGCAAGCGTTCTTTTTTTTTTTATTAAATGTTTTATTGTTATGTTAATCCGCATACATTACATCATTAGTTTTAGATATAGTGTCCATGATTCATTGTTTGTGCGTAACACCCAGTGCTCCATGCAGAACGTGCCCTCCTCAATACCCATCAGCAGGCTAACTCATCCTCCCACCCCCCTCCCCTCTAGAACCCTGAGTTTGTTTTTCAGAGTCCATCGTCTCTCAGGGTTCTTCTCCCCCTCCGATTTCCCCCCCTTCAGGCTTCCCCTCCTGCTACATTCTTCTTCTTCTTTTTTTCTTTCTTAACGTATATTGCATTATTTGTTTCAGAGGTACAGATCTGAGATTCAACAGTCTTGCACAATTCACAGCGCTTACCAGAACGCATACCCTCCCCAGTGTCCATCACCCAGTCACCCCAGCCCTCCCACCCCACCCCCCACTCCGGCAACCCTCAGTTTGTTTCCTGAGATTAAGAATTCCTCATATCAGTGAGGTCATATGATACATGTCTTTCTCTCTTTGACTTATTTCGCTCAGCATAATACCCTCCAGTTCCATCCACGTCGTTGCAAATGGCAAGATCTCATGCCTTTTGATGGCTGCATAATATTCCATTGTGTATATATATATATATATATATATATATATATATATATACCACCTCTTCTTTATCCATTCATCTGTTGATGGACATCTTGGCTCTTTCCACAGTTTGGCTATTGTGGACATTAATAGCAAGCGTTCTAACTCGGAGAAACAACACTGAAGAGAAACCGTGCTTTAGCTACCGACGACCTGTGTGTGGGAGGAAGCAGTTTAGGGTGTACTGTGGGTGAGAGCCTGGGGACGGGTTCCGTTTCGTAAAATGGAGGGAGAGACAGGCCGGAGAGAAGGCAGCTCTCAACTCACACCATGGTGATGGGGCTAGTACCGTTGCCCCGGGTGTGTGTGCAGGCTTAATGAAAACCGCCTAACTCGAAGGAAAAACTCGGTGGAGAATCCATGCTTCAGCTAAAAGAGCCGCTCCTGAGGGTGGAAGCATTTTGTTGTGTGCGTGCATGAGAGCACTGCAAGGGAGTCCAAAGCTTTTTGCGAGTGAGACTCAGGCCCCAGCAGAAGGCAGAACACGACTCCCCATGTGTTTCATCAAGCTAGCACTGCGGCCCCACTTTTGCATGGAAGTCTCATCACTAGCGTTCTAACTCAAAGAAACAACAGTGTAGAGAAATCGTGCTTTAGTGTCTGTCGACCTCCAGGCAGAAGAAACAGTATACAGGGTACCGTGGCTGAGAGCCTGGGGAACGGGTTCCATACGTGAAACCGAGGGAGAAAGAGTTCCGGGCAGAAGGCACCTCTGGACTCAGCTCTTGCTACCTGAAGCGAACACTACTGCTCCATGTGTGCTTGGAATGCTCCGTGCTCAACACTGCCTTGGAAGGGACAAGCCTGTAAAGAATCCCAGCTGCAGCTCATTCGCCTACCAGGCTACTAAGGCCAAGAATCAATGGTGTATCCTTACTGCCCTTTATGTAACATTGCCGTTCCTGAAGACGGAGGAATTTTACAGTGCTCCTGTATGAGAGACCGGGAAAGGGTCCCACACGTGAAATGGAGTGAGAAACAGGCCGGTGTGGAAGGGAGCTCTCAACTCACCTCTTGTTTCTGATGCTAGTACCCTTGCCCCGGGGGTGCCTGCAGGCCTAAAGCCAACCACCTAACTCAAGGGAAGAACTCTTTAGAGAATTCCTGCTTCGGCTAAAATAGCCATGCCTGAGGGTGGACGCATTTTGCTGTGTGCAAGCGTGAGCGCCCTGCAACTGAGTCCCAAACCAGTTTCTGTGTGAGACTCAGGCCCCGGAAGAAAGCAGAACACGACTCCCCACTTGTTTCATGAAGCTAGCACTGCGGCCCCGCTTTTGCATGGAAGTCTAAAAGCAAGCGTTCTTTTTTTTTTTATTAAATGTTTTATTGTTATGTTAATCCGCATACATTACATCATTAGTTTTAGATATAGTGTCCATGATTCATTGTTTGTGCGTAACACCCAGTGCTCCATGCAGAACGTGCCCTCCTCAATACCCATCACCAGGTTAACCCATCTTCCCACCTCCCTCCCCTCTAGAACCCTGAGTTTGTTTTTCAGAGTCCATCGTCTCTCAGGGTTCTTCTCCCCCTCCGATTTCCCCCCCTTCAGGCTTCCCCTCCAGCTACATTCTTCTTCTTCTTTTTTTCTTTCTTAACGTATATTGCATTATTTGTTTCAGAGGTACAGATCTGAGATTCAACAGTCTTGCACAATTCACAGCGCTTACCAGAACGCATACCCTCCCCAGTGTCCATCACCCAGTCACCCCAGCCCTCCCACCCCACCCCCCACTCCGGCAACCCTCAGTTTGTTTCCTGAGATTAAGAGTTCCTCATATCAGTGAGGTCATATGATACATGTCTTTCTCTCTTTGACTTATTTCGCTCAGCATAATACCCTCCAGTTCCATCCACGTCGTTGCAAATGGCAAGATCTCATGCCTTTTGATGGCTGCATAATATTCCATTGTATATATATATATATATATATATATATATATACCACCTCTTGTTTATCCATTCATCTGTTGATGGACATCTTGGCTCTTTCCACAGTTTGGCTATTGTGGACATTAATAGCAAGCGTTCTAACTCGGAGAAACAACACTGAAGAGAAACCGTGCTTTAGCTACCGACGACCTGTGTGTGGGAGGAAGCAGTTTAGGGTGTACTGTGGGTGAGAGCCTGGGGACGGGTTCCGTTTCGTAAAATGGAGGGAGAGACAGGCCGGAGAGAAGGCAGCTCTCAACTCACACCATGGTGATGGGGCTAGTACCGTTGCCCCGGGTGTGTGTGCAGGCTTAATGAAAACCGCCTAACTCGAAGGAAAAACTCGGTGGAGAATCCATGCTTCAGCTAAAAGAGCCGCTCCTGAGGGTGGAAGCATTTTGTTGTGTGCGTGCATGAGAGCACTGCAAGGGAGTCCAAAGCTTTTTGCGAGTGAGACTCAGGCCCCAGCAGAAGGCAGAACACGACTCCCCATGTGTTTCATCAAGCTAGCACTGCGGCCCCACTTTTGCATGGAAGTCTCATCACTAGCGTTCTAACTCAAAGAAACAACAGTGTAGAGAAATCGTGCTTTAGTGTCTGTCGACCTCCAGGCAGAAGAAACAGTATACAGGGTACCGTGGCTGAGAGCCTGGGGAACGGGTTCCATACGTGAAACCGAGGGAGAAAGAGTTCCGGGCAGAAGGCACCTCTGGACTCAGCTCTTGCTACCTGAAGCGAACACTACTGCTCCATGTGTGCTTGGAATGCTCCGTGCTCAACACTGCCTTGGAAGGGACAAGCCTGTAAAGAATCCCAGCTGCAGCTCATTCGCCTACCAGGCTACTAAGGCCAAGAATCAATGGTGTATCCTTACTGCCCTTTATGTAACATTGCCGTTCCTGAAGACGGAGGAATTTTACAGTGCTCCTGTATGAGAGACCGGGAAAGGGTCCCACATGTGAAATGGAGTGAGAAACAGGCCGGTGTGGAAGGGAGCTCTCAACTCACCTCTTGTTTCTGATGCTAGTACCCTTGCCCCGGGGGTGCCTGCAGGCCTAAAGCCAACCACCTAACTCAAGGGAACAACTCTTTAGAGAATTCCTGCTTCGGCTAAAATAGCCATGCCTGAGGGTGGACGCATTTTGCTGTGTGCAAGCGTGAGCGCCCTGCAACTGAGTCCCAAACCAGTTTCTGTGTGAGACTCAGGCCCCGGAAGAAAGCAGAACACGACTCCCCACTTGTTTCATGAAGCTAGCACTGCGGCCCCGCTTTTGCATGGAAGTCTAATAGCAAACGTTCTTTTTTTTTTATTAAATGTTTTATTGTTATGTTAATCCGCATACATTACATCATTAGTTTTAGATATAGTGTCCATGATTCATTGTTTGTGCGTAACACCCAGTGCTCCATGCAGAACGTGCCCTCCTCAATACCCATCACCAGGTTAACCCATCTTCCCACCTCCCTCCCCTCTAGAACCCTGAGTTTGTTTTTCAGAGTCCATCGTCTCTCAGGGTTCTTCTCCCCCTCCGATTTCCCCCCCTTCAGGCTTCCCCTCCAGCTACATTCTTCTTCTTCTTTTTTTCTTTCTTAACGTATATTGCATTATTTGTTTCAGAGGTACAGATCTGAGATTCAACAGTCTTGCACAATTCACAGCGCTTACCAGAACGCATACCCTCCCCAGTGTCCATCACCCAGTCACCCCAGCCCTCCCACCCCACCCCCCACTCCGGCAACCCTCAGTTTGTTTCCTGAGATTAAGAGTTCCTCATATCAGTGAGGTCATATGATACATGTCTTTCTCTCTTTGACTTATTTCGCTCAGCATAATACCCTCCAGTTCCATCCACGTCGTTGCAAATGGCAAGATCTCATGCCTTTTGATGGCTGCATAATATTCCATTGTGTATATATATATATATATATATATATATATACCACCTCTTGTTTATCCATTCATCTGTTGATGGACATCTTGGCTCTTTCCACAGTTTGGCTATTGTGGACATTAATAGCAAGCGTTCTAACTCGGAGAAACAACACTGAAGAGAAACCGTGCTTTAGCTACCGACGACCTGTGTGTGGGAGGAAGCAGTTTAGGGTGTACTGTGGGTGAGAGCCTGGGGACGGGTTCCGTTTCGTAAAATGGAGGGAGAGACAGGCCGGAGAGAAGGCAGCTCTCAACTCACACCATGGTGATGGGGCTAGTACCGTTGCCCCGGGTGTGTGTGCAGGCTTAATGAAAACCGCCTAACTCGAAGGAAAAACTCGGTGGAGAATCCATGCTTCAGCTAAAAGAGCCGCTCCTGAGGGTGGAAGCATTTTGTTGTGTGCGTGCATGAGAGCACTGCAAGGGAGTCCAAAGCTTTTTGCGAGTGAGACTCAGGCCCCAGCAGAAGGCAGAACACGACTCCCCATGTGTTTCATCAAGCTAGCACTGCGGCCCCACTTTTGCATGGAAGTCTCCTCACTAGCGTTCTAACTCAAAGAAACAACAGTGTAGAGAAATCGTGCTTTAGTGTCTGTCGACCTCCAGGCAGAAGAAACAGTATACAGGGTACCGTGGCTGAGAGCCTGGGGAACGGGTTCCATACGTGAAACCGAGGGAGAAAGAGTTCCGGGCAGAAGGCACCTCTGGACTCAGCTCTTGCTACCTGAAGCGAACACTACTGCTCCATGTGTGCTTGGAATGCTCCGTGCTCAACACTGCCTTGGAAGGGACAAGCCTGTAAAGAATCCCAGCTGCAGCTCATTCGCCTACCAGGCTACTAAGGCCAAGAATCAATGGTGTATCCTTACTGCCCTTTATGTAACATTGCCGTTCCTGAAGACGGAGGAATTTTACAGTGCTCCTGTATGAGAGACCGGGAAAGGGTCCCACACGTGAAATGGAGTGAGAAACAGGCCGGTGTGGAAGGGAGCTCTCAACTCACCTCTTGTTTCTGATGCTAGTACCCTTGCCCCGGGGGTGCCTGCAGGCCTAAAGCCAACCACCTAACTCAAGGGAACAACTCTTTAGAGAATTCCTGCTTCGGCTAAAATAGCCATGCCTGAGGGTGGACGCATTTTGCTGTGTGCAAGCGTGAGCGCCCTGCAACTGAGTCCCAAACCAGTTTCTGGGTGAGACTCAGGCCCCGGAAGAAAGCAGAACACGACTCCCCACTTGTTTCATGAAGCTAGCACTGCGGCCCCGCTTTTGCATGGAAGTCTAATAGCAAGCGTTCTTTTTTTTTTTATTAAATGTTTTATTGTTATGTTAATCCGCATACATTACATCATTAGTTTTAGATATAGTGTCCATGATTCATTGTTTGTGCGTAACACCCAGTGCTCCATGCAGAACGTGCCCTCCTCAATACCCATCAGCAGGCTAACTCATCCTCCCACCCCCCTCCCCTCTAGAACCCTGAGTTTGTTTTTCAGAGTCCATCGTCTCTCAGGGTTCTTCTCCCCCTCCGATTTCCCCCCCTTCAGGCTTCCCCTCCTGCTACATTCTTCTTCTTCTTTTTTTCTTTCTTAACGTATATTGCATTATTTGTTTCAGAGGTACAGATCTGAGATTCAACAGTCTTGCACAATTCACAGCGCTTACCAGAACGCATACCCTCCCCAGTGTCCATCACCCAGTCACCCCAGCCCTCCCACCCCACCCCCCACTCCGGCAACCCTCAGTTTGTTTCCTGAGATTAAGAATTCCTCATATCAGTGAGGTCATATGATACATGTCTTTCTCTCTTTGACTTATTTCGCTCAGCATAATACCCTCCAGTTCCATCCACGTCGTTGCAAATGGCAAGATCTCATGCCTTTTGATGGCTGCATAATATTCCATTGTGTATATATATATATATATATATATATATATATATATATACCACCTCTTCTTTATCCATTCATCTGTTGATGGACATCTTGGCTCTTTCCACAGTTTGGCTATTGTGGACATTAATAGCAAGCGTTCTAACTCGGAGAAACAACACTGAAGAGAAACCGTGCTTTAGCTACCGACGACCTGTGTGTGGGAGGAAGCAGTTTAGGGTGTACTGTGGGTGAGAGCCTGGGGACGGGTTCCGTTTCGTAAAATGGAGGGAGAGACAGGCCGGAGAGAAGGCAGCTCTCAACTCACACCATGGTGATGGGGCTAGTACCGTTGCCCCGGGTGTGTGTGCAGGCTTAATGAAAACCGCCTAACTCGAAGGAAAAACTCGGTGGAGAATCCATGCTTCAGCTAAAAGAGCCGCTCCTGAGGGTGGAAGCATTTTGTTGTGTGCGTGCATGAGAGCACTGCAAGGGAGTCCAAAGCTTTTTGCGAGTGAGACTCAGGCCCCAGCAGAAGGCAGAACACGACTCCCCATGTGTTTCATCAAGCTAGCACTGCGGCCCCACTTTTGCATGGAAGTCTCCTCACTAGCGTTCTAACTCAAAGAAACAACAGTGTAGAGAAATCGTGCTTTAGTGTCTGTCGACCTCCAGGCAGAAGAAACAGTATACAGGGTACCGTGGCTGAGAGCCTGGGGAACGGGTTCCATACGTGAAACCGAGGGAGAAAGAGTTCCGGGCAGAAGGCACCTCTGGACTCAGCTCTTGCTACCTGAAGCGAACACTACTGCTCCATGTGTGCTTGGAATGCTCCGTGCTCAACACTGCCTTGGAAGGGACAAGCCTGTAAAGAATCCCAGCTGCAGCTCATTCGCCTACCAGGCTACTAAGGCCAAGAATCAATGGTGTATCCTTACTGCCCTTTATGTAACATTGCCGTTCCTGAAGACGGAGGAATTTTACAGTGCTCCTGTATGAGAGACCGGGAAAGGGTCCCACACGTGAAATGGAGTGAGAAACAGGCCGGTGTGGAAGGGAGCTCTCAACTCACCTCTTGTTTCTGATGCTAGTACCCTTGCCCCGGGGGTGCCTGCAGGCCTAAAGCCAACCACCTAACTCAAGGGAACAACTCTTTAGAGAATTCCTGCTTCGGCTAAAATAGCCATGCCTGAGGGTGGACGCATTTTGCTGTGTGCAAGCGTGAGCGCCCTGCAACTGAGTCCCAAACCAGTTTCTGTGTGAGACTCAGGCCCCGGAAGAAAGCAGAACACGACTCCCCACTTGTTTCATGAAGCTAGCACTGCGGCCCCGCTTTTGCATGGAAGTCTAATAGCAAGCGTTCTTTTTTTTTTTATTAAATGTTTTATTGTTATGTTAATCCGCATACATTACATCATTAGTTTTAGATATAGTGTCCATGATTCATTGTTTGTGCGTAACACCCAGTGCTCCATGCAGAACGTGCCCTCCTCAATACCCATCACCAGGTTAACCCATCTTCCCACCTCCCTCCCCTCTAGAACCCTGAGTTTGTTTTTCAGAGTCCATCGTCTCTCAGGGTTCTTCTCCCCCTCCGATTTCCCCCCCTTCAGGCTTCCCCTCCAGCTACATTCTTCTTCTTCTTTTTTTCTTTCTTAACATATATTGCATTATTTGTTTCAGAGGTACAGATCTGAGATTCAACAGTCTTGCACAATTCACAGCGCTTACCAGAACGCATACCCTCCCCAGTGTCCATCACCCAGTCACCCCAGCCCTCCCACCCCACCCCCCACTCCGGCAACCCTCAGTTTGTTTCCTGAGATTAAGAGTTCCTCATATCAGTGAGGTCATATGATACATGTCTTTCTCTCTTTGACTTATTTCGCTCAGCATAATACCCTCCAGTTCCATCCACGTCGTTGCAAATGTCAAGATCTCATGCCTTTTGATGGCTGCATAATATTCCATTGTATATATATATATATATATATATATATATACCACCTCTTGTTTATCCATTCATCTGTTGATGGACATCTTGGCTCTTTCCACAGTTTGGCTATTGTGGACATTAATAGCAAGCGTTCTAACTCGGAGAAACAACACTGAAGAGAAACCGTGCTTTAGCTACCGACGACCTGTGTGTGGGAGGAAGCAGTTTAGGGTGTACTGTGGGTGAGAGCCTGGGGACGGGTTCCGTTTCGTAAAATGGAGGGAGAGACAGGCCGGAGAGAAGGCAGCTCTCAACTCACACCATGGTGATGGGGCTAGTACCGTTGCCCCGGGTGTGTGTGCAGGCTTAATGAAAACCGCCTAACTCGAAGGAAAAACTCGGTGGAGAATCCATGCTTCAGCTAAAAGAGCCGCTCCTGAGGGTGGAAGCATTTTGTTGTGTGCGTGCATGAGAGCACTGCAAGGGAGTCCAAAGCTTTTTGCGAGTGAGACTCAGGCCCCAGCAGAAGGCAGAACACGACTCCCCATGTGTTTCATCAAGCTAGCACTGCGGCCCCACTTTTGCATGGAAGTCTCCTCACTAGCGTTCTAACTCAAAGAAACAACAGTGTAGAGAAATCGTGCTTTAGTGTCTGTCGACCTCCAGGCAGAAGAAACAGTATACAGGGTACCGTGGCTGAGAGCCTGGGGAACGGGTTCCATACGTGAAACCGAGGGAGAAAGAGTTCCGGGCAGAAGGCACCTCTGGACTCAGCTCTTGCTACCTGAAGCGAACACTACTGCTCCATGTGTGCTTGGAATGCTCCGTGCTCAACACTGCCTTGGAAGGGACAAGCCTGTAAAGAATCCCAGCTGCAGCTCATTCGCCTACCAGGCTACTAAGGCCAAGAATCAATGGTGTATCCTTACTGCCCTTTATGTAACATTGCCGTTCCTGAAGACGGAGGAATTTTACAGTGCTCCTGTATGAGAGACCGGGAAAGGGTCCCACATGTGAAATGGAGTGAGAAACAGGCCGGTGTGGAAGGGAGCTCTCAACTCACCTCTTGTTTCTGATGCTAGTACCCTTGCCCCGGGGGTGCCTGCAGGCCTAAAGCCAACCACCTAACTCAAGGGAACAACTCTTTAGAGAATTCCTGCTTCGGCTAAAATAGCCATGCCTGAGGGTGGACGCATTTTGCTGTGTGCAAGCGTGAGCGCCCTGCAACTGAGTCCCAAACCAGTTTCTGTGTGAGACTCAGGCCCCGGAAGAAAGCAGAACACGACTCCCCACTTGTTTCATGAAGCTAGCACTGCGGCCCCGCTTTTGCATGGAAGTCTAATAGCAAACGTTCTTTTTTTTTTATTAAATGTTTTATTGTTATGTTAATCCGCATACATTACATCATTAGTTTTAGATATAGTGTCCATGATTCATTGTTTGTGCGTAACACCCAGTGCTCCATGCAGAACGTGCCCTCCTCAATACCCAACACCAGGTTAACCCATCTTCCCACCCCCCTCCCCTCTAGAACCCTGAGTTTGTTTTTCAGAGTCCATCGTCTCTCAGGGTTCTTCTCCCCCTCCGATTTCCCCCCCTTCAGGCTTCCCCTCCTGCTACATTCTTCTTCTTCTTTTTTTCTTTCTTAACGTATATTGCATTATTTGTTTCAGAGGTACAGATCTGAGATTCAACAGTCTTGCACAATTCACAGCGCTTACCAGAACGCATACCCTCCCCAGTGTCCATCACCCAGTCACCCCAGCCCTCCCACCCCACCCCCCACTCCGGCAACCCTCAGTTTGTTTCCTGAGATTAAGAGTTCCTCATATCAGTGAGGTCATATGATACATGTCTTTCTCTCTTTGACTTATTTCGCTCAGCATAATACCCTCCAGTTCCATCCACGTCGTTGCAAATGGCAAGATCTCATGCCTTTTGATGGCTGCATAATATTCCATTGTATATATATATATATATATACCACCTCTTCTTTATCCATTCATCTGTTGATGGACATCTTGGCTCTTTCCACAGTTTGGCTATTGTGGACATTAATAGCAAGCGTTCTAACTCGGAGAAACAACACTGAAGAGAAACCGTGCTTTAGCTACCGACGACCTGTGTGTGGGAGGAAGCAGTTTAGGGTGTACTGTGGGTGAGAGCCTGGGGACGGGTTCCGTTTCGTAAAATGGAGGGAGAGACAGGCCGGAGAGAAGGCAGCTCTCAACTCACACCATGGTGATGGGGCTAGTACCGTTGCCCCGGGTGTGTGTGCAGGCTTAATGAAAACCGCCTAACTCGAAGGAAAAACTCGGTGGAGAATCCATGCTTCAGCTAAAAGAGCCGCTCCTGAGGGTGGAAGCATTTTGTTGTGTGCGTGCATGAGAGCACTGCAAGGGAGTCCAAAGCTTTTTGCGAGTGAGACTCAGGCCCCAGCAGAAGGCAGAACACGACTCCCCATGTGTTTCATCAAGCTAGCACTGCGGCCCCACTTTTGCATGGAAGTCTCCTCACTAGCGTTCTAACTCAAAGAAACAACAGTGTAGAGAAATCGTGCTTTAGTGTCTGTCGACCTCCAGGCAGAAGAAACAGTATACAGGGTACCGTGGCTGAGAGCCTGGGGAACGGGTTCCATACGTGAAACCGAGGGAGAAAGAGTTCCGGGCAGAAGGCACCTCTGGACTCAGCTCTTGCTACCTGAAGCGAACACTACTGCTCCATGTGTGCTTGGAATGCTCCGTGCTCAACACTGCCTTGGAAGGGACAAGCCTGTAAAGAATCCCAGCTGCAGCTCATTCGCCTACCAGGCTACTAAGGCCAAGAATCAATGGTGTATCCTTACTGCCCTTTATGTAACATTGCCGTTCCTGAAGACGGAGGAATTTTACAGTGCTCCTGTATGAGAGACCGGGAAAGGGTCCCACACGTGAAATGGAGTGAGAAACAGGCCGGTGTGGAAGGGAGCTCTCAACTCACCTCTTGTTTCTGATGCTAGTACCCTTGCCCCGGGGGTGCCTGCAGGCCTAAAGCCAACCACCTAACTCAAGGGAACAACTCTTTAGAGAATTCCTGCTTCGGCTAAAATAGCCATGCCTGAGGGTGGACGCATTTTGCTGTGTGCAAGCGTGAGCGCCCTGCAACTGAGTCCCAAACCAGTTTCTGTGTGAGACTCAGGCCCCGGAAGAAAGCAGAACACGACTCCCCACTTGTTTCATGAAGCTAGCACTGCGGCCCCGCTTTTGCATGGAAGTCTAATAGCAAGCGTTCTTTTTTTTTTATTAAATGTTTTATTGTTATGTTAATCCGCATACATTACATCATTAGTTTTAGATATAGTGTCCATGATTCATTGTTTGTGCTTAACACCCAGTGCTCCATGCAGAACGTGCCCTCCTCAATACCCAACACCAGGTTAACCCATCTTCCCACCCCCCTCCCCTCTAGAACCCTGAGTTTGTTTTTCAGAGTCCATCGTCTCTCAGGGTTCTTCTCCCCCTCCGATTTCCCCCCCTTCAGGGTTCCCCTCCTGCTACATTCTTCTTCTTCTTTTTTTCTTTCTTAACGTATATTGCATTATTTGTTTCAGAGGTACAGATCTGAGATTTAACAGTCTTGCACAATTCACAGCGCTTACCAGAACGCATACCCTCCCCAGTGTCCATCACCTAGTCACCCCAGCCCTCCCACCCCACCCCCCACTCCGGCAACCCTCAGTTTGTTTCCTGAGATTAAGAGTTCCTCATATCAGTGAGGTCATATGATACATGTCTTTCTCTCTTTGACTTATTTCGCTCAGCATAATACCCTCCAGTTCCATCCACGTCGTTGCAAATGGCAAGATCTCATGCCTTTTGATGGCTGCATAATATTCCATTGTATATATATATATATATATATATACCACCTCTTGTTTATCCATTCATCTGTTGATGGACATCTTGGCTCTTTCCACAGTTTGGCTATTGTGGACATTAATAGCAAGCGTTCTAACTCGGAGAAACAACACTGAAGAGAAACCGTGCTTTAGCTACCGACGACCTGTGTGTGGGAGGAAGCAGTTTAGGGTGTACTGTGGGTGAGAGCCTGGGGACGGGTTCCGTTTCGTAAAATGGAGGGAGAGACAGGCCGGAGAGAAGGCAGCTCTCAACTCACACCATGGTGATGGGGCTAGTACCGTTGCCCCGGGTGTGTGTGCAGGCTTAATGAAAACCGCCTAACTCGAAGGAAAAACTCGGTGGAGAATCCATGCTTCAGCTAAAAGAGCCGCTCCTGAGGGTGGAAGCATTTTGTTGTGTGCGTGCATGAGAGCACTGCAAGGGAGTCCAAAGCTTTTTGCGAGTGAGACTCAGGCCCCAGCAGAAGGCAGAACACGACTCCCCATGTGTTTCATCAAGCTAGCACTGCGGCCCCACTTTTGCATGGAAGTCTCCTCACTAGCGTTCTAACTCAAAGAAACAACAGTGTAGAGAAATCGTGCTTTAGTGTCTGTCGACCTCCAGGCAGAAGAAACAGTATACAGGGTACCGTGGCTGAGAGCCTGGGGAACGGGTTCCATACGTGAAACCGAGGGAGAAAGAGTTCCGGGCAGAAGGCACCTCTGGACTCAGCTCTTGCTACCTGAAGCGAACACTACTGCTCCATGTGTGCTTGGAATGCTCCGTGCTCAACACTGCCTTGGAAGGGACAAGCCTGTAAAGAATCCCAGCTGCAGCTCATTCGCCTACCAGGCTACTAAGGCCAAGAATCAATGGTGTATCCTTACTGCCCTTTATGTAACATTGCCGTTCCTGAAGACGGAGGAATTTTACAGTGCTCTTGTATGAGAGACCGGGAAAGGGCCCCACACGTGAAATGGAGTGAGAAACAGGCCGGTGTGGAAGGGAGCTCTCAACTAACCTCTTGTTTCTGATGCTAGTACCCTTGCCCCGGGGGTGCCTGCAGGCCTAAAGCCAACCACCTAACTCAAGGGAACAACTCTTTAGAGAATTCCTGCTTCGGCTAAAATAGCCATGCCTGAGGGTGGACGCATTTTGCTGTGTGCAAGCGTGAGCGCCCTGCAACTGAGTCCCAAACCAGTTTCTGTGTGAGACTCAGGCCCCGGAAGAAAGCAGAACACGACTCCCCACTTGTTTCATGAAGCTAGCACTGCGGCCCCGCTTTTGCATGGAAGTCTAATAGCAAGCGTTCTTTTTTTTTTTATTAAATGTTTTATTGTTATGTTAATCCGCATACATTACATCATTAGTTTTAGATATAGTGTCCATGATTCATTGTTTGTGCGTAACACCCAGTGCTCCATGCAGAACGTGCCCTCCTCAATACCCATCACCAGGTTAACCCATCTTCCCACCCCCCTCCCCTCTAGAACCCTGAGTTTGTTTTTCAGAGTCCATCGTCTCTCAGGGTTCTTCTCCCCCTCCGATTTCCCCCCCTTCAGGGTTCCCCTCCTGCTACATTCTTCTTCTTCTTTTTTTCTTTCTTAACGTATATTGCATTATTTGTTTCAGAGGTACAGATCTGAGATTCAACAGTCTTGCACAATTCACAGCGCTTACCAGAACGCATACCCTCCCCAGTGTCCATCACCCAGTCACCCCAGCCCTCCCACCCCACCCCCCACTCCGGCAACCCTCAGTTTGTTTCCTGAGATTAAGAATTCCTCATATCAGTGAGGTCATATGATACATGTCTTTCTCTCTTTGACTTATTTCGCTCAGCATAATACCCTCCAGTTCCATCCACGTCGTTGCAAATGGCAAGATCTCATGCCTTTTGATGGCTGCATAATATTCCATTGTGTATATATATATATATATATATATATATATATATATACATATATATATATATATATATATATATATATATATATATATATATATACCACCTCTTCTTTATCCATTCATCTGTTGATGGACATCTTGGCTCTTTCCACAGTTTGGCTATTGTGGACATTAATAGCAAGCGTTCTAACTCGGAGAAACAACACTGAAGAGAAACCGTGCTTTAGCTACCGACGACCTGTGTGTGGGAGGAAGCAGTTTAGGGTGTACTGTGGGTGAGAGCCTGGGGACGGGTTCCGTTTCGTAAAATGGAGGGAGAGACAGGCCGGAGAGAAGGCAGCTCTCAACTCACACCATGGTGATGGGGCTAGTACCGTTGCCCCGGGTGTGTGTGCAGGCTTAATGAAAACCGCCTAACTCGAAGGAAAAACTCGGTGGAGAATCCATGCTTCAGCTAAAAGAGCCGCTCCTGAGGGTGGAAGCATTTTGTTGTGTGCGTGCATGAGAGCACTGCAAGGGAGTCCAAAGCTTTTTGCGAGTGAGACTCAGGCCCCAGCAGAAGGCAGAACACGACTCCCCATGTGTTTCATCAAGCTAGCACTGCGGCCCCACTTTTGCATGGAAGTCTCATCACTAGCGTTCTAACTCAAAGAAACAACAGTGTAGAGAAATCGTGCTTTAGTGTCTGTCGACCTCCAGGCAGAAGAAACAGTATACAGGGTACCGTGGCTGAGAGCCTGGGGAACGGGTTCCATACGTGAAACCGAGGGAGAAAGAGTTCCGGGCAGAAGGCACCTCTGGACTCAGCTCTTGCTACCTGAAGCGAACACTACTGCTCCATGTGTGCTTGGAATGCTCCGTGCTCAACACTGCCTTGGAAGGGACAAGCCTGTAAAGAATCCCAGCTGCAGCTCATTCGCCTACCAGGCTACTAAGGCCAAGAATCAATGGTGTATCCTTACTGCCCTTTATGTAACATTGCCGTTCCTGAAGACGGAGGAATTTTACAGTGCTCCTGTATGAGAGACCGGGAAAGGGTCCCACACGTGAAATGGAGTGAGAAACAGGCCGGTGTGGAAGGGAGCTCTCAACTCACCTCTTGTTTCTGATGCTAGTACCCTTGCCCCGGGGGTGCCTGCAGGCCTAAAGCCAACCACCTAACTCAAGGGAACAACTCTTTAGAGAATTCCTGCTTCGGCTAAAATAGCCATGCCTGAGGGTGGACGCATTTTGCTGTGTGCAAGCGTGAGCGCCCTGCAACTGAGTCCCAAACCAGTTTCTGTGTGAGACTCAGGCCCCGGAAGAAAGCAGAACACGACTCCCCACTTGTTTCATGAAGCTAGCACTGCGGCCCCGCTTTTGCATGGAAGTCTAATAGCAAGCGTTCTTTTTTTTTTATTAAATGTTTTATTGTTATGTTAATCCGCATACATTACATCATTAGTTTTAGATATAGTGTCCATGATTCATTGTTTGTGCTTAACACCCAGTGCTCCATGCAGAACGTGCCCTCCTCAATACCCAACACCAGGTTAACCCATCTTCCCACCCCCCTCCCCTCTAGAACCCTGAGTTTGTTTTTCAGAGTCCATCGTCTCTCAGGGTTCTTCTCCCCCTCCGATTTCCCCCCCTTCAGGGTTCCCCTCCTGCTACATTCTTCTTCTTCTTTTTTTCTTTCTTAACGTATATTGCATTATTTGTTTCAGAGGTACAGATCTGAGATTTAACAGTCTTGCACAATTCACAGCGCTTACCAGAACGCATACCCTCCCCAGTGTCCATCACCTAGTCACCCCAGCCCTCCCACCCCACCCCCCACTCCGGCAACCCTCAGTTTGTTTCCTGAGATTAAGAGTTCCTCATATCAGTGAGGTCATATGATACATGTCTTTCTCTCTTTGACTTATTTCGCTCAGCATAATACCCTCCAGTTCCATCCACGTCGTTGCAAATGGCAAGATCTCATGCCTTTTGATGGCTGCATAATATTCCATTGTATATATATATATATATATATATACCACCTCTTGTTTATCCATTCATCTGTTGATGGACATCTTGGCTCTTTCCACAGTTTGGCTATTGTGGACATTAATAGCAAGCGTTCTAACTCGGAGAAACAACACTGAAGAGAAACCGTGCTTTAGCTACCGACGACCTGTGTGTGGGAGGAAGCAGTTTAGGGTGTACTGTGGGTGAGAGCCTGGGGACGGGTTCCGTTTCGTAAAATGGAGGGAGAGACAGGCCGGAGAGAAGGCAGCTCTCAACTCACACCATGGTGATGGGGCTAGTACCGTTGCCCCGGGTGTGTGTGCAGGCTTAATGAAAACCGCCTAACTCGAAGGAAAAACTCGGTGGAGAATCCATGCTTCAGCTAAAAGAGCCGCTCCTGAGGGTGGAAGCATTTTGTTGTGTGCGTGCATGAGAGCACTGCAAGGGAGTCCAAAGCTTTTTGCGAGTGAGACTCAGGCCCCAGCAGAAGGCAGAACACGACTCCCCATGTGTTTCATCAAGCTAGCACTGCGGCCCCACTTTTGCATGGAAGTCTCCTCACTAGCGTTCTAACTCAAAGAAACAACAGTGTAGAGAAATCGTGCTTTAGTGTCTGTCGACCTCCAGGCAGAAGAAACAGTATACAGGGTACCGTGGCTGAGAGCCTGGGGAACGGGTTCCATACGTGAAACCGAGGGAGAAAGAGTTCCGGGCAGAAGGCACCTCTGGACTCAGCTCTTGCTACCTGAAGCGAACACTACTGCTCCATGTGTGCTTGGAATGCTCCGTGCTCAACACTGCCTTGGAAGGGACAAGCCTGTAAAGAATCCCAGCTGCAGCTCATTCGCCTACCAGGCTACTAAGGCCAAGAATCAATGGTGTATCCTTACTGCCCTTTATGTAACATTGCCGTTCCTGAAGACGGAGGAATTTTACAGTGCTCTTGTATGAGAGACCGGGAAAGGGCCCCACACGTGAAATGGAGTGAGAAACAGGCCGGTGTGGAAGGGAGCTCTCAACTAACCTCTTGTTTCTGATGCTAGTACCCTTGCCCCGGGGGTGCCTGCAGGCCTAAAGCCAACCACCTAACTCAAGGGAACAACTCTTTAGAGAATTCCTGCTTCGGCTAAAATAGCCATGCCTGAGGGTGGACGCATTTTGCTGTGTGCAAGCATGAGCGCCCTGCAACTGAGTCCCAAACCAGTTTCTGTGTGAGACTCAGGCCCCGGAAGAAAGCAGAACACGACTCCCCACTTGTTTCATGAAGCTAGCACTGCGGCCCCGCTTTTGCATGGAAGTCTAATAGCAAGCGTTCTTTTTTTTTTTATTAAATGTTTTATTGTTATGTTAATCCGCATACATTACATCATTAGTTTTAGATATAGTGTCCATGATTCATTGTTTGTGCGTAACACCCAGTGCTCCATGCAGAACGTGCCCTCCTCAATACCCATCACCAGGTTAACCCATCTTCCCGCCCCCCTCCCCTCTAGAACCCTGAGTTTGTTTTTCAGAGTCCATCGTCTCTCAGGGTTCTTCTCCCCCTCCGATTTCCCCCCCTTCAGGGTTCCCCTCCTGCTACATTCTTCTTCTTCTTTTTTTCTTTCTTAACGTATATTGCATTATTTGTTTCAGAGGTACAGATCTGAGATTCAACAGTCTTGCACAATTCACAGCGCTTACCAGAACGCATACCCTCCCCAGTGTCCATCACCCAGTCACCCCAGCCCTCCCACCCCACCCCCCACTCCGGCAACCCTCAGTTTGTTTCCTGAGATTAAGAATTCCTCATATCAGTGAGGTCATATGATACATGTCTTTCTCTCTTTGACTTATTTCGCTCAGCATAATACCCTCCAGTTCCATCCACGTCGTTGCAAATGGCAAGATCTCATGCCTTTTGATGGCTGCATAATATTCCATTGTGTATATATATATATATATATATATATACATATATATATATATATATATATATATATATATATATACCACCTCTTCTTTATCCATTCATCTGTTGATGGACATCTTGGCTCTTTCCACAGTTTGGCTATTGTGGACATTAATAGCAAGCGTTCTAACTCGGAGAAACAACACTGAAGAGAAACCGTGCTTTAGCTACCGACGACCTGTGTGTGGGAGGAAGCAGTTTAGGGTGTACTGTGGGTGAGAGCCTGGGGACGGGTTCCGTTTCGTAAAATGGAGGGAGAGACAGGCCGGAGAGAAGGCAGCTCTCAACTCACACCATGGTGATGGGGCTAGTACCGTTGCCCCGGGTGTGTGTGCAGGCTTAATGAAAACCGCCTAACTCGAAGGAAAAACTCGGTGGAGAATCCATGCTTCAGCTAAAAGAGCCGCTCCTGAGGGTGGAAGCATTTTGTTGTGTGCGTGCATGAGAGCACTGCAAGGGAGTCCAAAGCTTTTTGCGAGTGAGACTCAGGCCCCAGCAGAAGGCAGAACACGACTCCCCATGTGTTTCATCAAGCTAGCACTGCGGCCCCACTTTTGCATGGAAGTCTCATCACTAGCGTTCTAACTCAAAGAAACAACAGTGTAGAGAAATCGTGCTTTAGTGTCTGTCGACCTCCAGGCAGAAGAAACAGTATACAGGGTACCGTGGCTGAGAGCCTGGGGAACGGGTTCCATACGTGAAACCGAGGGAGAAAGAGTTCCGGGCAGAAGGCACCTCTGGACTCAGCTCTTGCTACCTGAAGCGAACACTACTGCTCCATGTGTGCTTGGAATGCTCCGTGCTCAACACTGCCTTGGAAGGGACAAGCCTGTAAAGAATCCCAGCTGCAGCTCATTCGCCTACCAGGCTACTAAGGCCAAGAATCAATGGTGTATCCTTACTGCCCTTTATGTAACATTGCCGTTCCTGAAGACGGAGGAATTTTACAGTGCTCCTGTATGAGAGACCGGGAAAGGGTCCCACACGTGAAATGGAGTGAGAAACAGGCCGGTGTGGAAGGGAGCTCTCAACTCACCTCTTGTTTCTGATGCTAGTACCCTTGCCCCGGGGGTGCCTGCAGGCCTAAAGCCAACCACCTAACTCAAGGGAACAACTCTTTAGAGAATTCCTGCTTCGGCTAAAATAGCCATGCCTGAGGGTGGACGCATTTTGCTGTGTGCAAGCGTGAGCGCCCTGCAACTGAGTCCCAAACCAGTTTCTGTGTGAGACTCAGGCCCCGGAAGAAAGCAGAACACGACTCCCCACTTGTTTCATGAAGCTAGCACTGCGGCCCCGCTTTTGCATGGAAGTCTAATAGCAAGCGTTCTTTTTTTTTTATTAAATGTTTTATTGTTATGTTAATCCGCATACATTACATCATTAGTTTTAGATATAGTGTCCATGATTCATTGTTTGTGCTTAACACCCAGTGCTCCATGCAGAACGTGCCCTCCTCAATACCCAACACCAGGTTAACCCATCTTCCCACCCCCCTCCCCTCTAGAACCCTGAGTTTGTTTTTCAGAGTCCATCGTCTCTCAGGGTTCTTCTCCCCCTCCGATTTCCCCCCCTTCAGGGTTCCCCTCCTGCTACATTCTTCTTCTTCTTTTTTTCTTTCTTAACGTATATTGCATTATTTGTTTCAGAGGTACAGATCTGAGATTTAACAGTCTTGCACAATTCACAGCGCTTACCAGAACGCATACCCTCCCCAGTGTCCATCACCTAGTCACCCCAGCCCTCCCACCCCACCCCCCACTCCGGCAACCCTCAGTTTGTTTCCTGAGATTAAGAGTTCCTCATATCAGTGAGGTCATATGATACATGTCTTTCTCTCTTTGACTTATTTCGCTCAGCATAATACCCTCCAGTTCCATCCACGTCGTTGCAAATGGCAAGATCTCATGCCTTTTGATGGCTGCATAATATTCCATTGTATATATATATATATATATATACCACCTCTTGTTTATCCATTCATCTGTTGATGGACATCTTGGCTCTTTCCACAGTTTGGCTATTGTGGACATTAATAGCAAGCGTTCTAACTCGGAGAAACAACACTGAAGAGAAACCGTGCTTTAGCTACCGACGACCTGTGTGTGGGAGGAAGCAGTTTAGGGTGTACTGTGGGTGAGAGCCTGGGGACGGGTTCCGTTTCGTAAAATGGAGGGAGAGACAGGCCGGAGAGAAGGCAGCTCTCAACTCACACCATGGTGATGGGGCTAGTACCGTTGCCCCGGGTGTGTGTGCAGGCTTAATGAAAACCGCCTAACTCGAAGGAAAAACTCGGTGGAGAATCCATGCTTCAGCTAAAAGAGCCGCTCCTGAGGGTGGAAGCATTTTGTTGTGTGCGTGCATGAGAGCACTGCAAGGGAGTCCAAAGCTTTTTGCGAGTGAGACTCAGGCCCCAGCAGAAGGCAGAACACGACTCCCCATGTGTTTCATCAAGCTAGCACTGCGGCCCCACTTTTGCATGGAAGTCTCCTCACTAGCGTTCTAACTCAAAGAAACAACAGTGTAGAGAAATCGTGCTTTAGTGTCTGTCGACCTCCAGGCAGAAGAAACAGTATACAGGGTACCGTGGCTGAGAGCCTGGGGAACGGGTTCCATACGTGAAACCGAGGGAGAAAGAGTTCCGGGCAGAAGGCACCTCTGGACTCAGCTCTTGCTACCTGAAGCGAACACTACTGCTCCATGTGTGCTTGGAATGCTCCGTGCTCAACACTGCCTTGGAAGGGACAAGCCTGTAAAGAATCCCAGCTGCAGCTCATTCGCCTACCAGGCTACTAAGGCCAAGAATCAATGGTGTATCCTTACTGCCCTTTATGTAACATTGCCGTTCCTGAAGACGGAGGAATTTTACAGTGCTCCTGTATGAGAGACCGGGAAAGGGTCCCACACGTGAAATGGAGTGAGAAACAGGCCGGTGTGGAAGGGAGCTCTCAACTCACCTCTTGTTTCTGATGCTAGTACCCTTGCCCCGGGGGTGCCTGCAGGCCTAAAGCCAACCACCTAACTCAAGGGAACAACTCTTTAGAGAATTCCTGCTTCGGCTAAAATAGCCATGCCTGAGGGTGGACGCATTTTGCTGTGTGCAAGCGTGAGCGCCCTGCAACTGAGTCCCAAACCAGTTTCTGTGTGAGACTCAGGCCCCGGAAGAAAGCAGAACACGACTCCCCACTTGTTTCATGAAGCTAGCACTGCGGCCCCGCTTTTGCATGGAAGTCTAATAGCAAGCGTTCTTTTTTTTTTTATTAAATGTTTTATTGTTATGTTAATCCGCATACATCATTAGTTTTAGATATAGTGTCCATGATTCATTGTTTGTGCGTAACACCCAGTGCTCCATGCAGAACGTGCCCTCCTCAATACCCATCAGCAGGCTAACCCATCCTCCCACCCCCCTCCCCTCTAGAACCCTGAGTTTGTTTTTCAGAGTCCATCGTCTCTCAGGGTTCTTCTCCCCCTCCGATTTCCCCCCCTTCAGGCTTCCCCTCCTGCTACATTCTTCTTCTTCTTTTTTCTTTCTTAACGTATATTGCATTATTTGTTTCAGAGGTACAGATCTGAGATTCAACAGTCTTGCACAATTCACAGCGCTTACCAGAACGCATACCCTCCCCAGTGTCCATCACCCAGTCACCCCAGCCCTCCCACCCCACCCCCCACTCCGGCAACCCTCAGTTTGTTTCCTGAGATTAAGAATTCCTCATATCAGTGAGGTCATATGATACATGTCTTTCTCTCTTTGACTTATTTCGCTCAGCATAATACCCTCCAGTTCCATCCACGTCGTTGCAAATGGCAAGATCTCATGCCTTTTGATGGCTGCATAATATTCCATTGTATATATATATATATATAGATATATAGATATATAGATATATATATATATACCACCTCTTCTTTTTCCATTCATCTGTTGATGGACATCTTGGCTCTTTCCACAGTTTGGCTATTGTGGACATTAATAGCAAGCGTTCTAACTCGGAGAAACAACACTGAAGAGAAACCGTGCTTTAGCTACCGACGACCTGTGTGTGGGAGGAAGCAGTTTAGGGTGTACTGTGGGTGAGAGCCTGGGGACGGGTTCCGTTTCGTAAAATGGAGGGAGAGACAGGCCGGAGAGAAGGCAGCTCTCAACTCACACCACGGTGATGGGGCTAGTACCGTTGCCCCGGGTGTGTGTGCAGGCTTAAGGAAAACCGCCTAACTCGAAGGAAAAACTCGGTGGAGAATCCATGCTTCAGCTAAAAGAGCCGCTCCTGAGGGTGGAAGCATTTTGTTGTGTGCGTGCATGAGAGCACTGCAAGGGAGTCCAAAGCTTTTTGCGAGTGAGACTCAGGCCCCAGCAGAAGGCAGAACACGACTCCCCATGTGTTTCATCAAGCTAGCACTGCGGCCCCACTTTTGCATGGAAGTCTCCTCACTAGCGTTCTAACTCAAAGAAACAACAGTGTAGAGAAATCGTGCTTTAGTGTCTGTCGACCTCCAGGCAGAAGAAACAGTATACAGGGTACCGTGGCTGAGAGCCTGGGGAACGGGTTCCATACGTGAAACCGAGGGAGAAAGAGTTCCGGGCAGAAGGCACCTCTGGACTCAGCTCTTGCTACCTGAAGCGAACACTACTGCTCCATGTGTGCTTGGAATGCTCCGTGCTCAACACTGCCTTGGAAGGGACAAGCCTGTAAAGAATCCCAGCTGCAGCTCATTCGCCTACCAGGCTACTAAGGCCAAGAATCAATGGTGTATCCTTACTGCCCTTTATGTAACATTGCCGTTCCTGAAGACGGAGGAATTTTACAGTGCTCCTGTATGAGAGACCGGGAAAGGGTCCCACACGTGAAATGGAGTGAGAAACAGGCCGGTGTGGAAGGGAGCTCTCAACTCACCTCTTGTTTCTGATGCTAGTACCCTTGCCCCGGGGGTGCCTGCAGGCCTAAAGCCAACCACCTAACTCAAGGGAACAACTCTTTAGAGAATTCCTGCTTCGGCTAAAATAGCCATGCCTGAGGCTGGACGCATTTTGCTGTGTGCAAGCGTGAGCGCCCTGCAACTGAGTCCCAAACCAGTTTCTGTGTGAGACTCAGGCCCCGGAAGAAAGCAGAACACGACTCCCCACTTGTTTCATGAAGCTAGCACTGCGGCCCCGCTTTTGCATGGAAGTCTAATAGCAAGCGTTCTTTTTTTTTTTATTAAATGTTTTATTGTTATGTTAATCCGCATACATCATTAGTTTTAGATATAGTGTCCATGATTCATTGTTTGTGCGTAACACCCAGTGCTCCATGCAGAACGTGCCCTCCTCAATACCCATCAGCAGGCTAACCCATCCTCCCACCCCCCTCCCCTCTAGAACCCTGAGTTTGTTTTTCAGAGTCCATCGTCTCTCAGGGTTCTTCTCCCCCTCCGATTTCCCCCCCTTCAGGCTTCCCCTCCTGCTACATTCTTCTTCTTTTTTCTTTCTTAACGTATATTGCATTATTTGTTTCAGAGGTACAGATCTGAGATTCAACAGTCTTGCACAATTCACAGCGCTTACCAGAACGCATACCCTCCCCAGTGTCCATCACCCAGTCACCCCAGCCCTCCCACCCCACCCCCCACTCCGGCAACCCTCAGTTTGTTTCCTGAGATTAAGAATTCCTCATATCAGTGAGGTCATATGATACATGTCTTTCTCTCTTTGACTTATTTCGCTCAGCATAATACCCTCCAGTTCCATCCACGTGGTTGCAAATGGCAAGATCTCATGCCTTTTGATGGCTGCATAATATTCCATTGTATATATATATATATATATATATATATATATATATATATACCACCTCTTCTTTATCCATTCATCTGTTGATGGACATCTTGGCTCTTTCCACAGTTTGGCTATTGTGGACATTAATAGCAAGCGTTCTAACTCGGAGAAACAACACTGAAGAGAAACCGTGCTTTAGCTACCGACGACCTGTGTGTGGGAGGAAGCAGTTTAGGGTGTACTGTGGGTGAGAGCCTGGGGACGGGTTCCGTTTCGTAAAATGGAGGGAGAGACAGGCCGGAGAGAAGGCAGCTCTCAACTCACACCATGGTGATGGGGCTAGTACCGTTGCCCCGGGTGTGTGTGCAGGCTTAAGGAAAACCGCCTAACTCGAAGGAAAAACTCGGTGGAGAATCCATGCTTCAGCTAAAAGAGCCGCTCCTGAGGGTGGAAGCATTTTGTTGTGTGCGTGTATGAGAGCACTGCAAGGGAGTCCAAAGCTTTTTGCGAGTGAGACTCAGGCCCCAGCAGAAGGCAGAACACGACTCCCCATGTGTTTCATCAAGCTAGCACTGCGGCCCCACTTTTGCATGGAAGTCTCCTCACTAGCGTTCTAACTCAAAGAAACAACAGTGGAGAGAAATCGTGCTTTAGTGTCTGTCGACCTCCAGGCAGAAGAAACAGTATACAGGGTACCGTGGCTGAGAGCCTGGGGAACGGGTTCCATACGTGAAACCGAGGGAGAAAGAGTTCCGGGCAGAAGGCACCTCTGGACTCAGCTCTTGCTACCTGAAGCGAACACTACTGCTCCATGTGTGCTTGGAATGCTCCGTGCTCAACACTGCCTTGGAAGGGACAAGCCTGTAAAGAATCCCAGCTGCAGCTCATTCGCCTACCAGGCTACTAAGGCCAAAAAATCAATGGTGTATCCTTACTGCCCTTTATGTAACATTGCCGTTCCTGAAGACGGAGGAATTTTACAGTGCTCCTGTATGAGAGACCGGGAAAGGGTCCCACACGTGAAATGGAGTGAGAAACAGGCCGGTGTGGAAGGGAGCTCTCAACTCACCTCTTGTTTCTGATGCTAGTACCCTTGCCCCGGGGGTGCCTGCAGGCCTAAAGCCAACCACCTAACTCAAGGGAACAACTCTTTAGAGAATTCCTGCTTCGGCTAAAATAGCCATGCCTGAGGGTGGACGCATTTTGCTGTGTGCAAGCGTGAGCGCCCTGCAACTGAGTCCCAAACCAGTTTCTGTGTGAGACTCAGGCCCCGGAAGAAAGCAGAACACGACTCCCCACTTGTTTCATGAAGCTAGCACTGCGGCCCCGCTTTTGCATGGAAGTCTAATAGCAAGCGTTCTTTTTTTTTTTTATTAAACGTTTTATTGTTATGTTAATCCGCATACATTACATCATTAGTTTTAGATATAGTGTCCATGATTCATTGTTTGTGCGTAACACCCAGTGCTCCCCTCAGGCGGAACGTGCCCTCCTCAATACCCATCACCAGGCTAACCCATCCTCCCACCCCCCTCCCCTCTAGAACCCTGAGTTTGTTTTTCAGAGTCCATCGTCTCTCAGGGTTCTTCTCCCCCTCCGATTTCCCCCCCTTCAGGCTTCCCCTCCTGCTACATTCTTCTTCTTCTTTTTTTCTTTCTTAACATATATTGCATTATTTGTTTCAGAGGTACAGATCTGAGATTCAACAGTCTTGCACAATTCACAGCGCTTACCAGAACGCATACCCCCCCCAGTGCCCATCACCCAGTCACCCCATCCCTCCCACCCCACCCCCCACTCCGGCAACCCTCAGTTTGTTTCCTGAGATTAAGAATTCCTCATATCAGTGAGGTCATATGATACATGTCTTTCTCTCTTTGACTTATTTCGCTCAGCAGAACACCCTCCAGTTCCATCCACGTCGTTGCAAATGGCAAGATCTCATGCCTTTTGATGGCTGCATAATATTCCATTGTGTATATATATATATATATATATATATATATATATACCACCTCTTCTTTATCCATTCATCTGTTGATGGACATCTTGGCTCTTTCCACAGTTTGGCTATTGTGGACATTAATAGCAAGCGTTCTAACTCGGAGAAACAACACTGAAGAGAAACCGTGCTTTAGCTACCGACGACCTGTGTGTGGGAGGAAGCAGTTTAGGGTGTACTGTGGGTGAGAGCCTGGGGACGGGTTCCGTTTCGTAAAATGGAGGGAGAGACAGGCCGGAGAGAAGGCAGCTCTCAACTCACACCATGGTGATGGGGCTAGTACCGTTGCCCCGGGTGTGTGTGCAGGCTTAATGAAAACCGCCTAACTCGAAGGAAAAACTCGGTGGAGAATCCATGCTTCAGCTAAAAGAGCCGCTCCTGAGGGTGGAAGCATTTTGTTGTGTGCTTGCATGAGAGCACTGCAAGGGAGTCCAAAGCTTTTTGCGAGTGAGACTCAGGCCCCAGCAGAAGGCAGAACACGACTCCCCATGTGTTTCATCAAGCTAGCACTGCGGCCCCACTTTTGCATGGAAGTCTCCTCACTAGCGTTCTAACTCAAAGAAACAACAGTGGAGAGAAATCGTGCTTTAGTGTCTGTCGACCTCCAGGCAGAAGAAACACTATACAGGGTACCGTGGCTGAGAGCCTGGGGAACGGGTTCCATACGTGAAACCGAGGGAGAAAGAGTTCCGGGCAGAAGGCACCTCTGGACTCAGCTCTTGCTACCTGAAGCGAACACTACTGCTCCATGTGTGCTTGGAATGCTCCGTGCTCAACACTGCCTTGGAAGGGACAAGCCTGTAAAGAATCCCAGCTGCAGCTCATTCGCCTACCAGGCTACTAAGGCCAAAAAATCAATGGTGTATCCTTACTGCCCTTTATGTAACATTGCCGTTCTTGAAGACGGAGGAATTTTACAGTGCTCCTGTATGAGAGACCGGGAAAGGGTCCCACACGTGAAATGGAGTGAGAAACAGGCCGGTGTGGAAGGGAGCTCTCAACTCACCTCTTGTTTCTGATGCTAGTACCCTTGCCCCGGGGGTGCCTGCAGGCCTAAAGCCAACCACCTAACTCAAGGGAACAACTCTTTAGAGAATTCCTGCTTCGGCTAAAATAGCCATGCCTGAGGGTGGACGCATTTTGCTGTGTGCAAGCGTGAGCGCCCTGCAACTGAGTCCCAAACCAGTTTCTGTGTGAGACTCAGGCCCCGGAAGAAAGCAGAACACGACTCCCCACTTGTTTCATGAAGCTAGCACTGCGGCCCCGCTTTTGCATGGAAGTCTAATAGCAAGCGTTCTTTTTTTTTTTTATTAAATGTTTTATTGTTATGTTAATCCGCATACATTACATCATTAGTTTTAGATATAGTGTCCATGATTCATTGTTTGTGCGTAACACCCAGTGCTCCCCTCAGGCGGAACGTGCCCTCCTCAATACCCATCACCAGGCTAACCCATCCTCCCACCCCCCTCCCCTCTAGAACCCTGAGTTTGTTTTTCAGAGTCCATCGTCTCTCAGGGTTCTTCTCCCCCTCCGATTTCCCCCCCTTCAGGCTTCCCCTCCTGCTACATTCTTCTTCTTCTTTTTTTCTTTCTTAACATATATTGCATTATTTGTTTCAGAGGTACAGATCTGAGATTCAACAGTCTTGCACAATTCACAGCGCTTACCAGAACGCATACCCGCCCCAGTGCCCATCACCCAGTCACCCCATCCCTCCCACCCCACCCCGCACTCCGGCAACCCTCAGTTGTTTCCTGAGATTAAGAATTCCTCATATCAGTGAGGTCATATGATACATGTCTTTCTCTCTTTGACTTATTTCGCTCAGCATAATACCCTCCAATTCCATCCACGTGGTTGCAAATGGCAAGATCTCATGCCTTTTGATGGCTGCATAATATTCCATTGTATATATATATATATATATATATATATATATATATACCACCTCTTCTTTATCCATTCATCTGTTGATGGACATGTTGGCTCTTTCCACAGTTTGGCTATTGTGGACATTATTAGCAAGCGTTCTAACTCGGAGAAACAACACTGAAGAGAAACCGTGCTTTAGCTACCGACGACCTCTGTGTGGGAGGAAGCAGTTTAGGGTGTACTGTGGGTGAGAGCCTGGGGACGGGTTCCGTTTCGTAAAATGGAGGGACAGACAGGCTGGAGAGAAGGCAGCTCTCAACTCACACCATGGTGATGGGGCTAGTACCGTTGCCCCGGGTGTGTGTGCCGGCTTAATGAAAACCGCCTAACTTGAAGGAAAAACTCGGTGGAGAATCCATGCTTCAGCTAAAAGAGCCGCTCCTGAGGGTGGAAGCATTTTGTTGTGTGCGTGCATGAGAGCACTGCAAGGGAGTCCAAAGCTTTTTGCGAGTGAGACTCAGGCCCCAGCAGAAGGCAGAACACGACTCCCCATGTGTTTCATCAAGCTAGCACTGCGGCCCCACTTTTGCATGGAAGTCTCCTCACTAGCGTTCTAACTCAAAGAAACAACAGTGTAGAGAAATCGTGCTTTAGTGTCTGTCGACCTCCAGGCAGAAGAAACAGTATACAGGGTACCGTGGCTGAGAGCCTGGGGAACGGGTTCCATACGTGAAACCGAGGGAGAAAGAGTTCCGGGCAGAAGGCACCTCTGGACTCAGCTCTTGCTACCTGAAGCGAACACTACTGCTCCATGTGTGCTTGGAATGCTCCGTGCTCAACACTGCTTTGGAAGGGACAAGCCTGTAAAGAATCCCAGCTGCAGCTCATTCGCCTACCAGGCTACTAAGGCCAAGAATCAATGGTGTATCCTTACTGCCCTTTATGTAACATTGCCGTTCCTGAAGACGGAGGAATTTTACAGTGCTCCTGTATGAGAGACCGGGAAAGGGTCCCACACGTGAAATGGAGTGAGAAACAGGCCGGTGTGGAAGGGAGCTCTCAACTCACCTCTTGTTTCTGATGCTAGTACCCTTGCCCCGGGGATGCCTGCAGGCCTAAAGCCAACCACCTAACTCAAGGGAACAACTCTTTAGAGAATTCCTGCTTCGGCTAAAATAGCGATGCCTGAGGGTGGACGCATTTTCCTGTGTGCAAGCGTGAGCGCCCTGCAACTGAGTCCCAAACCAGTTTCTGTGTGAGACTCAGGCCCCGGAAGAAAGCAGAACACGACTCCCCACTTGTTTCATGAAGCTAGCACTGCGGCCCCGCTTTTGCATGGAAGTCTAATAGCAAGCGTTCTTTTTTTTTTTATTAAATGTTTTATTGTTATGTTAATCCGCATACATTACATCATTAGTTTTAGATATAGTGTCCATGATTCATTGTTTGTGCGTAACACCCAGTGCTCCATGCAGAACGTGCCCTCCTCAATACCCATCAGCAGGCTAACTCATCCTCCCACCCCCCTCCCCTCTAGAACACTGAGTTTGTTTTTCAGAGTCCATCGTCTCTCAGGGTTCTTCTCCCCCTCCGATTTCCCCCCCTTCAGGCTTCCCCTCCTGCTACATTCTTCTTCTTCTTTTTTTCTTTCTTAACGTATATTGCATTATTTGTTTCAGAGGTACAGATCTGAGATTCAACAGTCTTGCACAATTCACAGCGGTTACCAGAACGCATACCCTCCCCAGTGTCCATCACCCAGTCACCCCAGCCCTCCCACCCCACCCCCCACTCCGGCAACCCTCAGTTTGTTTCCTGAGATTAAGAATTCCTCATATCAGTGAGGTCATATGATACATGTCTTTCTCTCTTTGACTTATTTCGCTCAGCATAATACCCTCCAGTTCCATCCACGTCGTTGCAAATGGCAAGATCTCATGCCTTTTGATGGCTGCATAATATTCCATTGTATATATATATATATATATATATATATATATATATATATATATATACCACCTCTTCTTTATCCATTCACATATATATGTCCTGAAGGGGGGCAAATCGGAGTGGGAGAAGAACCCTGAGAGACGATGGACTCTGAAAAACAAACTCAGGGTTCTAGAGGGGAGGGGGGTGGGAGGATGGGTTAGCCTGGTGATGGGTATTGAGGAGGGCACGTTCTGCATGGAGCACTGGGTGTTACGCACAAACAATGAATCATGGACACTATATCTAAAACTAATAATGTAATGTATGCGGATTAACATAACAATAAAACATTTAATAAAAAAAAAAAAGAACGCTTGCTATTACACTTCCATGCAAAAGCGGGGCCGCAGTGCTAGCTTCATGAAACAAGTGGAGAGTCGTGTTCTGCTTTCTTCCGGGGCCTGAGTCTCACACAGAAACTGGTTTGGGACTCAGTTGCAGGGCGCTCACGCTTGCACACAGCAAAATGCGTCCACCCTCAGGCATGGCTATTTTAGCCGAAGCAGGAATTCTCTAAAGAGTTGTTCCCTTGAGTTAGGTGGTTGGCTTTAGGCCTGCAGGCACCCCCGGGGCAAGGGTACTAGCATCAGAAACAAGAGGTGAGTTGAGAGCTCCCTTCCACACCGGCCTGTTTCTCACTCCATTTCACGTGTGGGACCCTTTCCCGGTCTCTCATACAGGAGCACTGTAAAATTCCTCCGTCTTCAGGAACGGCAATGTTACATAAAGGGCAGTAAGGATACACCATTGATTCTTGGCCTTAGTAGCCTGGTAGGCGAATGAGCTGTAGCTGGGATTCTTTACAGGCTTGTCCCTTCCAAGGCAGTGTTGAGCACGGAGCATTCCAAGCACACATGGAGCAGTAGTGTTCGCTTCAGGTAGCAAGAGCTGAGTCCAGAGGTGCCTTCTGCCCGGAACTCTTTCTCCCTCGGTTTCACGTATGGAACCCGTTCCCCAGGCTCTCAGCCACGGTACCCTGTATACTGTTTCTTCTGCCTGGAGGTCGACAGACACTAAAGCACGATTTCTCTACACTGTTGTTTCTTTGAGTTAGAACGCTTGTGATGAGACTTCCATGCAAAAGTGGGGCCGCAGTGCTAGCTTGATGAAACACATGGGGAGTCGTGTTCTGCCTTCTGCTGGGGCCTGAGTCTCACTCGCAAAAAGCTTTGGACTCCCTTGCAGTGCTCTCATGCACGCACACAACAAAATGCTTCCACCCTCAGGAGCGGCTCTTTTAGCTGAAGCATGGATTCTCCACCGAGTTTTTCCTTCGAGTTAGGCGGTTTTCATTAAGCCTGCACACACACCCGGGGCAACGGTACTAGCCCCATCACCATGGTGTGAGTTGAGAGCTGCCTTCTCTCCGGCCTGTCTGTCCCTCCATTTTACGAAACGGAACCCGTCCCCAGGCTCTCACCCACAGTACACCCTAAACTGCTTCCTCCCACACACAGGTCGTCGGTAGCTAAAGCACGGTTTCTGTTCAGTGTTGTTTCTCCGAGTTAGAACGCTTGCTATTAATGTCCACAATAGCCAAACTGTGGAAAGAGCCAAGATGTCCATCAACAGATGAATGGATAAAGAAGAGGTGGTATATATATATATATATATATATATATATATATATATAATGGAATATTATGCAGCCATCAAAAGGCATGAGATCTTGCCATTTGCAACGACGTGGATGGAACTGGAGGGTATTATGCTGAGCGAAATAAGTCAAAGAGAGAAAGACATGTATCATATGACCTCACTGATATGAGGAATTCTTAATCTCAGGAAACAAACTGAGGGTTGCCGGAGTGGGGGGTGGGGTGGGAGGGCTGGGGTGACTGGGTGATGGACACTGGGGAGGGTATGCGTTCTGGTAAGCGCTGTGAATTGTGCAAGACTGTTGAATCTCAGATCTGTACCTCTGAAACAAATAATGCAATATATGTTAAGAAAGAAAAAAAGAAGAAGAAGAATGTAGCTGGAGGGGAAGCCTGAAGGGGGGGAAATCGGAGGGGGAGAAGAACCCTGAGAGACGATGGACTCTGAAAAACAAACTCAGGGTTCTAGAGGGGAGGGGGCTGGGAGGATGGGTTAGCCTGGTGATGGGTATTGAGGAGGGCAAGTTCTGCATGGAGCACTGGGTGTTACGCACAAACAATGAATCATGGACACTATATCTAAAACTAATGATGTAATGTATGCGGATTAACATAACAATAAATCATTTAATAAAAAAAAAGAACGCTTGCTATTAGACTTCCATGCAAAAGCGGGGCCGCAGTGCTAGCTTCATGAAACAAGTGGGGAGTCGTGTTCTGCTTTCTTCCGGGGCCTGAGTCTCACACAGAAACTGGTTTGGGACTCAGTTGCAGGGCGCTCACGCTTGCACACAGCAAAATGCGTCCACCCTCAGGCATGGCTATTTTAGCCGAAGCAGGAATTCTCTAAAGAGTTGTTCCCTTGAGTTAGGTGGTTGGCTTTAGGCCTGCAGGCACCCCCGGGGCAAGGGTACTAGCATCAGAAACAAGAGGTGAGTTGAGAGCTCCCTTCCACACCGGCCTGTTTCTCACTCCATTTCACGTGTGGGACCCTTTCCCGGTCTCTCATACAGGAGCACTGTAAAATTCCTCCGTCTTCAGGAACGGCAATGTTACATAAAGGGCAGTAAGGATACACCATTGATTCTTGGCCTTAGTAGCCTGGTAGGCGAATGAGCTGCAGCTGGGATTCTTTACAGGCTTGTCCCTTCCAAGGCAGTGTTGAGCACGGAGCATTCCAAGCACACATGGAGCAGTAGTGTTCGCTTCAGGTAGCAAGAGCTGAGTCCAGAGGTGCCTTCTGCCCGGAACTCTTTCTCCCTCGGTTTCACGTATGGAACCCGTTCCCCAGGCTCTCAGCCACGGTACCCTGTATACTGTTTCTTCTGCCTGGAGGTCGACAGACACTAAAGCACGATTTCTCTCCACTGTTGTTTCTTTGAGTTAGAACGCTAGTGAGGAGACTTCCATGCAAAAGTGGGGCCGCAGTGCTAGCTTGATGAAACACATGGGGAGTCGTGTTCTGCCTTCTGCTGGGGCCTGAGTCTCACTCGCAAAAAGCTTTGGACTCCCTTGCAGTGCTCTCATGCACGCACACAACAAAATGCTTCCACCCTCAGGAGCGGCTCTTTTAGCTGAAGCATGGATTCTCCACCGAGTTTTTCCTTCGAGTTAGGCGGTTTTCATTAAGCCTGCACACACACCCGGGGCAACGGTACTAGCCCCATCACCATGGTGTGAGTTGAGAGCTGCCTTCTCTCCGGCCTGTCTCTCCCTCCATTTTACGAAACGGAACCCGTCCCCAGGCTCTCACCCACAGTACACCCTAAACTGCTTCCTCCCACACACAGGTCGTCGGTAGCTAAAGCACGGTTTCTCTTCAGTGTTGTTTCTCCGAGTTAGAACGCTTGCTCTTAATGTCCACAATAGCCAAACTGTGGAAAGAGCCAAGAGGTCCATCAACAGATGAATGGATAAAGAAGAGGTGGTATATATATATATATATATATATATATATATATTTATATATATATACAATGGAATATTATGCAGCCATCAAAAGGCATGAGATCTTGCCATTTGCAACGACGTGGATGGACCTGGAGGGTATTATGCTGAGCGAAATAAGTCAAAGAGAGAAAGACATGTATCATATGACCTCACTGATATGAGGAATTCTTAATCTCAGGAAACAAACTGAGGGTTGCCGGAGTGGGGGGTGGGGTGGGAGGGCTGGGGTGACTGGGTGATGGACACTGGGGAGGGTATGCGTTCTGGTAAGCGCTGTGAATTGTGCAAGACTGTTGAATCTCAGATCTGTACCTCTGAAACAAATAATGCAATATACGTTAAGAAAGAAAAAAAGAAGAAGAAGAATGTAGCAGGAGGGGAAGCCTGAAGGGGGGGAAATCGGAGGGGGAGAAGAACCCTGAGAGACGATGGACTCTGAAAAACAAACTCAGGGTTCTAGAGGGGAGGGGGGTGGGAGGATGGATTAGCCTGGTGATGGGTATTGAGGAGGGCACGTTCTGCATGGAGCACTGGGTGTTACGCACAAACAATGAATCATGGACACTATATCTAAAACTAATGATGTAATGTATGCGGATTAACATAACAATAAAACATTTAATAAAAAAAAAAAGAACGCTTGCTATTAGACTTCCATGCAAAAGCGGGGCCGCAGTGCTAGCTTCATGATACAAGTGGGGAGTCGTGTTCTGCTTTCTTCCGGGGCCTGAGTCTCACACAGAAACTGGTTTGGGACTCAGTTGCAGGGCGCTCACGCTTGCACACAGCAAAATGCGTCCACCCTCAGGCATGGCTATTTTAGCCGAAGCAGGAATTCTCTAAGGAGTTGTTCCCTTGAGTTAGGTGGTTGGCTTTAGGTCTGCAGGCACCCCCGGGGCAAGGGTACTAGCATCAGAAACAAGAGGTGAGTTGAGAGCTCCCTTCCACACCGGCCCGTTTCTCACTCCATTTCACGTATGGGACCCTTTCCCGGTCTCTCATACAGGAGCACTGTAAAATTCCTCCGTCTTCAGGAACGGCAATGTTACATAAAGGGCAGTAAGGATACACCATTGATTCTTGGCCTTAGTAGCCTGGTAGGCGAATGAGCTGCAGCTGGGATTCTTTACAGGCTTGTCCCTTCCAAGGCAGTGTTGAGCACGGAGCATTCCAAGCACACATGGAGCAGTAGTGTTCGCTTCAGGTAGCAAGAGCTGAGTCCAGAGGTGCCTTCTGCCCGGAACTCTTTCTCCCTCGGTTTCACGTATGGAACCCGTTCCCCAGGCTCTCAGCCACGGTACCCTGTATACTGTTTCTTCTGCCTGGAGGTCGACAGACACTAAAGCACGATTTCTCTACACTGTTGTTTCTTTGAGTTAGAACGCTAGTGAGGAGACTTCCATGCAAAAGTGGGGCCGCAGTGCTAGCTTGATGAAACACATGGGGAGTCGTGTTCTGCCTTCTGCTGGGGCCTGAGTCTCACTCGCAAAAAGCTTTGGACTCCCTTGCAGTGCTCTCATGCACGCACACAACAAAATGCTTCCACCCTCAGGAGCGGCTCTTTTAGCTGAAGCATGGATTCTCCACCGAGTTTTTCCTTCGAGTTAGGCGGTTTTCCTTAAGCCTACACACATACCCGGGGCAACGGTACTAGCCCCATCACCATGGTGTGAGTTGAGAGCTGCCTTCTCTCCGGCCTGTCTCTCCCTCCATTTTACGAAACGGAACCCGTCCCCAGGCTCTCACCCACAGTACACCCTAAACTGCTTCCTCCCACACAGAGGTCGTCGGTAGCTAAAGCACGGTTTCTCTTCAGTGTTGTTTCTCCGAGTTAGAACGCTTGCTATTAATGTCCACAATAGCCAAACTGTGGAAAGAGCCAAGATGTCCATCAACAGATGAATGGATAAAGAAGAGGTGGTATATATCTATCTATATATATATACAATGGAATATTATGCAGCCATCAAAAGGCATGAGATCTTGCCATTTGCAACGACGTGGATGGAACTGGAGGGTATTATGCTGAGCGAAATAAGTCAAAGAGAGAAAGACATGTATCATATGACCTCACTGATATGAGGAATTCTTAATCTCAGGAAACAAACTGAGGGTTGCCGGAGTGGGGGGTGGGGTGGGAGGGCTGGGGTGACTGGGTGATGGACACTGGGGAGGGTATGCGTTCTGGTAAGCGCTGTGAATTGTGCAAGACTGTTGAATCTCAGATCTGTACCTCTGAAACAAATAATGCAATATATTTTAAGAAAGAAAAAAAGAAGAAGAAGAATGTAGCAGGAGGGGAAGCCTGAAGGGGGGGAAATCGGAGGGGGAGAAGAACCCTGAGAGACGATGGACTCTGAAAAACAAACTCAGGGTTCTAGAGGGGAGGGGGCTGGGAGGATGGGTTAGCCTGGTGATGGGTATTGAGGAGGGCACGTTCTGCATGGAGCACTGGGTGTTACGCACAAACAATGAATCATGGACACTATATCTAAAACTAATGATGTAATGTATGCGGATTAACATAACAATAAAACATTTAATAAAAAAAAAAGAACCCTTGCTATTAGACTTCCATGCAAAAGCGGGGCCGCAGTGCTAGCTTCATGAAACAAGTGGGGAGTCGTGTTCTGCTTTCTTCCGGGGCCTGAGTCTCACACAGAAACTGGTTTGGGACTCAGTTGCAGGGCGCTCACGCTTGCACACAGCAAAATGCGTCCAGCCTCAGGCATGGCTATTTTAGCCGAAGCAGGAATTCTCTAAAGAGTTGTTCCCTTGAGTTAGGTGGTTGGCTTTAGGCCTGCAGGCACCCCCGGGGCAAGGGTACTAGCATCAGAAACAAGAGGTGAGTTGAGAGCTCCCTTCCACACCGGCCTGTTTCTCACTCCATTTCACGTGTGGGACCCTTTCCCGGTCTCTCATACAGGAGCACTGTAAAATTCCTCCGTCTTCAGGAACGGCAATGTTACATAAAGGGCAGTAAGGATACACCATTGATTCTTGGCCTTAGTAGCCTGGTAGGCGAATGAGCTGCAGCTGGGATTCTTTACAGGCTTGTCCCTTCCAAGGCAGTGTTGAGCACGGAGCATTCCAAGCACACATGGAGCAGTAGTGTTCGCTTCAGGTAGCAAGAGCTGAGTCCAGAGGTGCCTTCTGCCCGGAACTCTTTCTCCCTCGGTTTCACGTATGGAACCCGTTCCCCAGGCTCTCAGCCACGGTACCCTGTATACTGTTTCTTCTGCCTGGAGGTCGACAGACACTAAAGCACGATTTCTCTACACTGTTGTTTCTTTGAGTTAGAACGCTAGTGAGGAGACTTCCATGCAAAAGTGGGGCCGCAGTGCTAGCTTGATGAAACACATGGGGAGTCGTGTTCTGCCTTCTGCTGGGGCCTGAGTCTCACTCGCAAAAAGCTTTGGACTCCCTTGCAGTGCTCTCATGCACGCACACAACAAAATGCTTCCACCCTCAGGAGCGGCTCTTTTAGCTGAAGCATGGATTCTCCACCGAGTTTTTCCTTCGAGTTAGGCGGTTTTCATTAAGCCTGCACACACACCCGGGGCAACGGTACTAGCCCCATCACCATGGTGTGAGTTGAAAGCTGCCTTCTCTCCGGCCTGTCTCTCCCTCCATTTTACGAAACGGAACCCGTCCCCAGGCTCTCACCCACAGTACACCCTAAACTGCTTCCTCCCACACAGAGGTCGTCGGTAGCTAAAGCACGGTTTCTCTTCAGTGTTGTTTCTCCGAGTTAGAACGCTTGCTATTAATGTCCACAATAGCCAAACTGTGGAAAGAGCCAAGATGTCCATCAACAGATGAATGGATAAAGAAGAGGTGGTATATATATATATATATATATATATATACAATGGAATATTATGCAGCCATCAAAAGGCAAGAGATCTTGCCATTTGCAACGACGTGGATGGAACTGGAGGGTATTATGCTGAGCGAAATAAGTCAAAGAGAGAAAGACATGTATCATATGACCTCACTGATATGAGGAATTCTTAATCTCAGGAAACAAACTGAGGGTTGCCGGAGTCGGGCGTGGGGTGGGAGGGCTGGGGTGACTGGGTGATGGACACTGGGGAGGGTATGCGTTCTGGTAAGCGCTGTGAATTGTGCAAGACTGTTGAATCTCAGATCTGTACCTCTGAAACAAATAATGCAATATACGTTAAGAAAGAAAAAAAGAAGAAGAAGAATGTAGCAGGAGGGGAAGCCTGAAGGGGGGGAAATCGGAGGGGGAGAAGAACCCTGAGAGACGATGGACTCTGAAAAACAAACTCAGGGTTCTAGAGGGGAGGGGGGTGGGAAGATGGGTTAACCTGGTGATGGGTATTGAGGAGGGCACGTTCTGCATGGAGCACTGGGTGTTACGCACAAACGATGAATCATGGACACTATATCTAAAACTAATGATGTAATGTATGCGGATTAACATAACAATAAAACATTTAATAAAAAAAAAAAGAACGCTTGCTATTAGACTTCCATGCAAAAGCGGGGCCGCAGTGCTAGCTTCATGAAACAAGTGGGGAGTCGTGTTCTGCTTTCTTCCGGGGCCTGAGTCTCACACAGAAACTGGTTTGGGACTCAGTTGCAGGGCGCTCACGCTTGCACACAGCAAAATGCGTCCACCCTCAGGCATGGCTATTTTAGCCGAAGCAGGAATTCTCTAAAGAGTTGTTCCCTTGAGTTAGGTGGTTGGCTTTAGGCCTGCAGGCACCCCCGGGGCAAGGGTACTAGCATCAGAAACAAGAGGTGAGTTGAGAGCTCCCTTCCACACCGGCCTGTTTCTCACTCCATTTCACGTGTGGGACCCTTTCCCGGTCTCTCATACAGGAGCACTGTAAAATTCCTCCGTCTTCAGGAACGGCAATGTTACATAAAGGGCAGTAAGGATACACCATTGATTCTTGGCCTTAGTAGCCTGGTAGGCGAATGAGCTGCAGCTGGGATTCTTTACAGGCTTGTCCCTTCCAAGGCAGTGTTGAGCACGGAGCATTCCAAGCACACATGGAGCAGTAGTGTTCGCTTCAGGTAGCAAGAGCTGAGTCCAGAGGTGCCTTCTGCCCGGAACTCTTTCTCCCTCGGTTTCACGTATGGAACCCGTTCCCCAGGCTCTCAGCCACGGTACCCTGTATACTGTTTCTTCTGCCTGGAGGTCGACAGACACTAAAGCACGATTTCTCTACACTGTTGTTTCTTTGAGTTAGAACGCTAGTGAGGAGACTTCCATGCAAAAGTGGGGCCGCAGTGCTAGCTTGATGAAACACATGGGGAGTCGTGTTCTGCCTTCTGCTGGGGCCTGAGTCTCACTCGCAAAAAGCTTTGGACTCCCTTGCAGTGCTCTCATGCACGCACACAACAAAATGCTTCCACCCTCAGGAGCGGCTCTTTTAGCTGAAGCATGGATTCTCCACCGAGTTTTTCCTTCGAGTTAGGCGGTTTTCCTTAAGCCTGCACACATACCCGGGGCAACGGTACTAGCCCCATCACCATGGTGTGAGTTGAGAGCTGCCTTCTCTCCGGCCTGTCTCTCCCTCCATTTTATGAAACGGAACCCGTCCCCAGACTCTCACCCACAGTACACCCTAAACTGCTTCCTCCCACACAGAGGTCGTCGGTAGCTAAAGCACGGTTTCTCTTCAGTGTTGTTTCTCCGAGTTAGAACGCTTGCTATTAATGTCCACAATAGCCAAACTGTGGAAAGAGCCAAGATATCCATCAACAGATGAATGGATAAAGAAGAGGTGGTATATATATATATATATATATATATACAATGGAATATTATGCAGCCATCAAAAGGCATGAGATCTTGCCATTTGCAACGACGTGGATGGAACTGGAGGGTATTATGCTGAGCGAAATAAGTCAAAGAGAGAAAGACATGTATCATATGACCTCACTGATATGAGGAATTCTTAATCTCAGGAAACAAACTGAGGGTTGCCGGAGTGGGGGGTGGGGTGGGAGGGCTGGGGTGACTGGGTGATGGACACTGGGGAGGGTATGCGTTCTGGTAAGCGCTGTGAATTGTGCAAGACTGTTGAATCTCAGATCTGTACCTCTGAAACAAATAATGCAATATATGTTAAGAAAGAAAAAAAGAAGAAGAAGAATGTAGCTGGAGGGGAAGCCTGAAGGGGGGGAAATCGGAGGGGGAGAAGAACCCTGAGAGACGATGGACTCTGAAATACAAACTCAGGGTTCTAGAGGGGAGGGGGCTGGGAGGATGGGTTAGCCTGGTGATGGGTATTGAGGAGGGCACGTTCTGCATGGAGCACTGGGTGTTACGCACAAACAATGAATCATGGACACTATATCTAAAACTAATGATGTAATGTATGCGGATTAACATAACAATAAAACATTTAATAAAAAAAAAAGAACGCTTGCTATTAGACTTCCATGCAAAAGCGGGGCCGCAGTGCTAGCTTCATGAAACAAGTGGGGAGTCGTGTTCTGCTTTCTTCCGGGGCCTGAGTCTCACACAGAAACTGGTTTGGGACTCAGTTGCAGGGCGCTCACGCTTGCACACAGCAAAATGCGTCCACCCTCAGGCATGGCTATTTTAGCCGAAGCAGGAATTCTCTAAAGAGTTGTTCCCTTGAGTTAGGTGGTTGGCTTTAGGCCTGCAGGCACCCCCGGGGCAAGGGTACTAGCATCAGAAACAAGAGGTGAGTTGAGAGCTCCCTTCCACACCGGCCTGTTTCTCACTCCATTTCACGTGTGGGACCCTTTCCCGGTCTCTCATACAGGAGCACTGTAAAATTCCTCCGTCTTCAGGAACGGCAATGTTACATAAAGGGCAGTAAGGATACACCATTGATTCTTGGCCTTAGTAGCCTGGTAGGCGAATGAGCTGCAGCTGGGATTCTTTACAGGCTTGTCCCTTCCAAGGCAGTGTTGAGCACGGAGCATTCCAAGCACACATGGAGCAGTAGTGTTCGCTTCAGGTAGCAAGAGCTGAGTCCAGAGGTGCCTTCTGCCCGGAACTCTTTCTCCCTCGGTTTCACGTATGGAACCCGTTCCCCAGGCTCTCAGCCACGGTACCCTGTATACTGTTTCTTCTGCCTGGAGGTCGACAGACACTAAAGCACGATTTCTCTACACTGTTGTTTCTTTGAGTTAGAACGCTAGTGAGGAGACTTCCATGCAAAAGTGGGGCCGCAGTGCTAGCTTGATGAAACACATGGGGAGTCGTGTTCTGCCTTCTGCTGGGGCCTGAGTCTCACTCGCAAAAAGCTTTGGACTCCCTTGCAGTGCTCTCATGCACGCACACAACAAAATGCTTCCACCCTCAGGAGCGGCTCTTTTAGCTGAAGCATGGATTCTCCACCGAGTTTTTCCTTCGAGTTAGGCGGTTTTCCTTAAGCCTGCACACATACCCGGGGCAACGGTACTAGCCCCATCACCATGGTGTGAGTTGAGAGCTGCCTTCTCTCCGGCCTGTCTCTCCCTCCATTTTATGAAACGGAACCCGTCCCCAGACTCTCACCCACAGTACACCCTAAACTGCTTCCTCCCACACAGAGGTCGTCGGTAGCTAAAGCACGGTTTCTCTTCAGTGTTGTTTCTCCGAGTTAGAACGCTTGCTATTAATGTCCACAATAGCCAAACTGTGGAAAGAGCCAAGATATCCATCAACAGATGAATGGATAAAGAAGAGGTGGTATATATATATATATATATATATACAATGGAATATTATGCAGCCATCAAAAGGCATGAGATCTTGCCATTTGCAACGACGTGGATGGAACTGGAGGGTATTATGCTGAGCGAAATAAGTCAAAGAGAGAAAGACATGTATCATATGACCTCACTGATATGAGGAATTCTTAATCTCAGGAAACAAACTGAGGGTTGCCGGAGTGGGGGGTGGGGTGGGAGGGCTGGGGTGACTGGGTGATGGACACTGGGGAGGGTATGCGTTCTGGTAAGCGCTGTGAATTGTGCAAGACTGTTGAATCTCAGATCTGTACCTCTGAAACAAATAATGCAATATATGTTAAGAAAGAAAAAAAGAAGAAGAAGAATGTAGCTGGAGGGGAAGCCTGAAGGGGGGGAAATCGGAGGGGGAGAAGAACCCTGAGAGACGATGGACTCTGAAATACAAACTCAGGGTTCTAGAGGGGAGGGGGCTGGGAGGATGGGTTAGCCTGGTGATGGGTATTGAGGAGGGCACGTTCTGCATGGAGCACTGGGTGTTACGCACAAACAATGAATCATGGACACTATATCTAAAACTAATGATGTAATGTATGCGGATTAACATAACAATAAAACATTTAATAAAAAAAAAAGAACGCTTGCTATTAGACTTCCATGCAAAAGCGGGGCCGCAGTGCTAGCTTCATGAAACAAGTGGGGAGTCGTGTTCTGCTTTCTTCCGGGGCCTGAGTCTCACACAGAAACTGGTTTGGGACTCAGTTGCAGGGCGCTCACGCTTGCACACAGCAAAATGCGTCCACCCTCAGGCATGGCTATTTTAGCCGAAGCAGGAATTCTCTAAAGAGTTGTTCCCTTGAGTTAGGTGGTTGGCTTTAGGCCTGCAGGCACCCCCGGGGCAAGGGTACTAGCATCAGAAACAAGAGGTGAGTTGAGAGCTCCCTTCCACACCGGCCTGTTTCTCACTCCATTTCACGTGTGGGACCCTTTCCCGGTCTCTCATACAGGAGCACTGTAAAATTCCTCCGTCTTCAGGAACGGCAATGTTACATAAAGGGCAGTAAGGATACACCATTGATTCTTGGCCTTAGTAGCCTGGTAGGCGAATGAGCTGCAGCTGGGATTCTTTACAGGCTTGTCCCTTCCAAGGCAGTGTTGAGCACGGAGCATTCCAAGCACACATGGAGCAGTAGTGTTCGCTTCAGGTAGCAAGAGCTGAGTCCAGAGGTGCCTTCTGCCCGGAACTCTTTCTCCCTCGGTTTCACGTATGGAACCCGTTCCCCAGGCTCTCAGCCACGGTACCCTGTATACTGTTTCTTCTGCCTGGAGGTCGACAGACACTAAAGCACGATTTCTCTCCACTGTTGTTTCTTTGAGTTAGAACGCTAGTGAGGAGACTTCCATGCAAAAGTGGGGCCGCAGTGCTAGCTTGATGAAACACATGGGGAGTCGTGTTCTGCCTTCTGCTGGGGCCTGAGTCTCACTCGCAAAAAGCTTTGGACTCCCTTGCAGTGCTCTCATGCACGCACACAACAAAATGCTTCCACCCTCAGGAGCGGCTCTTTTAGCTGAAGCATGGATTCTCCACCGAGTTTTTCCTTCGAGTTAGGCGGTTTTCATTAAGCCTGCACACACACCCGGGGCAACGGTACTAGCCCCATTACCATGGTGTGAGTTGAGAGCTGCCTTCTCTCCGGCCTGTCTCTCCCTCCATTTTACGAAACGGAACCCGTCCCCAGGCTCTCACCCACAGTACACCCTAAACTGCTTCCTCCCACACACAGGTCGTCGGTAGCTAAAGCACGGTTTCTCTTCAGTGTTGTTTCTCCGAGTTAGAACGCTTGCTATTAATGTCCACAATAGCCAAACTGTGGAAAGAGCCAAGATGTCCATCAACAGATGAATGGATAAACAAGAGGTGGTATATATATATATATATATATATATATATATATATATATATACAATGGAATATTATGCAGCCATCAAAAGGCATGAGATCTTGCCATTTGCAACGACGTGGATGGAACTGGAGGGTATTATGCTGAGCGAAATAAGTCAAAGAGAGAAAGACATGTATCATATGACCTCACTGATATGAGGAATTCTTAATCTCAGGAAACAAACTGAGGGTTGCCGGAGTGGGGCGTGGGGTGGGAGGGCTGGGGTGACTGGGTGATGGACACTGGGGAGGGTATGCGTTCTGGTAAGCGCTGTGAATTGTGCAAGACTGTTGAATCTCAGATCTGTACCTCTGAAACAAATAATGCAATATACGTTAAGAAAGAAAAAAAGAAGAAGAAGAATGTAGCAGGAGGGGAAGCCTGAAGGGGGGGAAATCGGAGGGGAGAAGAACCCTGAGAGACGATGGACTCTGAAAAACAAACTCTGGGTTCTAGAGGAGAGGGGGGTGGGAAGATGGGTTAACCTGGTGATGGGTATTGAGGAGGGCACGTTCTGCATGGAGCACTGGGTGTTACGCACAAACAATGAATCATGGACACTATATCTAAAACTAATGATGTAATGTATGCGGGTTAACATAACAATAAAACATTTAATAAAAAAAAAAAGAACGCTTGCTATTACACTTCCATGCAAAAGCGGGGCCGCAGTGCTAGCTTCATGAAACAAGTGGGGAGTCGTGTTCTGCTTTCTTCCGGGGCCTGAGTCTCACACAGAAACTGGTTTGGGACTCAGTTGCAGGGCGCTCACGCTTGCACACAGCAAAATGCGTCCAGCCTCAGGCATGGCTATTTTAGCCGAAGCAGGAATTCTCTAAAGAGTTGTTCCCTTGAGTTAGGTGGTTGGCTTTAGGCCTGCAGGCACCCCCGGGGCAAGGGTACTAGCATCAGAAACAAGAGGTGAGTTGAGAGCTCCCTTCCACACCGGCCTGTTTCTCACTCCATTTCACGTGTGGGACCCTTTCCCGGTCTCTCATACAGGAGCACTGTAAAATTCCTCCGTCTTCAGGAACGGCAATGTTACATAAAGGGCAGTAAGGATACACCATTGATTCTTGGCCTTAGTAGCCTGGTAGGCGAATGAGCTGCAGCTGGGATTCTTTACAGGCTTGTCCCTTCCAAGGCAGTGTTGAGCACGGAGCATTCCAAGCACACATGGAGCAGTAGTGTTCGCTTCAGGTAGCAAGAGCTGAGTCCAGAGGTGCCTTCTGCCCGGAACTCTTTCTCCCTCGGTTTCACGTATGGAACCCGTTCCCCAGGCTCTCAGCCACGGTACCCTGTATACTGTTTCTTCTGCCTGGAGGTCGACAGACACTAAAGCACGATTTCTCTCCACTGTTGTTTCTTTGAGTTAGAACGCTAGTGATGAGACTTCCATGCAAAAGTGGGGCCGCAGTGCTAGCTTGATGAAACACATGGGGAGTCGTGTTCTGCCTTCTGCTGGGGCCTGAGTCTCACTCGCAAAAAGCTTTGGACTCCCTTGCAGTGCTCTCATGCACGCACACAACAAAATGCTTCCACCCTCAGGAGCGGCTCTTTTAGCTGAAGCATGGATTCTCCACCGAGTTTTTCCTTCGAGTTAGGCGGTTTTCATTAAGCCTGCACACACACCCGGGGCAACGGTACTAGCCCCATCACCATGGTGTGAGTTGAGAGCTGCCTTCTCTCCGGCCTGTCTCTCCCTCCATTTTACGAAACGGAACCCGTCCCCAGGCTCTCACCCACAGTACACCCTAAACTGCTTCCTCCCACACACAGGTCGTCGGTAGCTAAAGCACGGTTTCTCTTCAGTGTTGTTTCTCCGAGTTAGAACGCTTGCTATTAATGTCCACAATAGCCAAACTGTGGAAAGAGCCAAGATGTCCATCAACAGATGAATGGATAAAGAAGAGGTGGTATATATCTATCTATATATCTATCTATCTATATATATATACATATATACAATGGAATATTATGCAGCCATCAAAAGGCATGAGATCTTGCCATTTGCAACGACGTGGATGGAACTGGAGGGTATTATGCTGAGCGAAATAAGTCAAAGAGAGAAAGACATGTATCATATGACCTCACTGATATGAGGAATTCTTAATCTCAGGAAACAAACTGAGGGTTGCCGGAGTGGGGCGTGGGGTGGGAGGGCTGGGGTGACTGGGTGATGGACACTGGGGAGGGTATGCGTTCTGGTAAGCGCTGTGAATTGTGCAAGACTGTTGAATCTCAGATCTGTACCTCTGAAACAAATAATGCAATATACGTTAAGAAAGAAAAAAAGAAGAAGAAGAATGTAGCAGGAGGGGAAGCCTGAAGGGGGGGAAATCGGAGGGGGAGAAGAACCCTGAGAGACGATGGACTCTGAAAAACAAACTCAGGGTTCTAGAGGGGAGGGGGGTGGGAAGATGGGTTAACCTGGTGATGGGTATTGAGGAGGGCACGTTCTGCATGGAGCACTGGGTGTTACGCACAAACGATGAATCATGGACACTATATCTAAAACTAATGATGTAATGTATGCGGATTAACATAACAATAAAACATTTAATAAAAAAAAAAAGAACGCTTGCTATTAGACTTCCATGCAAAAGCGGGGCCGCAGTGCTAGCTTCATGAAACAAGTGGGGAGTCGTGTTCTGCTTTCTTCCGGGGCCTGAGTCTCACACAGAAACTGGTTTGGGACTCAGTTGCAGGGCGCTCACGCTTGCACACAGCAAAATGCGTCCACCCTCAGGCATGGCTATTTTAGCCGAAGCAGGAATTCTCTAAAGAGTTGTTCCCTTGAGTTAGGTGGTTGGCTTTAGGCCTGCAGGCACCCCCGGGGCAAGGGTACTAGCATCAGAAACAAGAGGTGAGTTGAGAGCTCCCTTCCACACCGGCCTGTTTCTCACTCCATTTCACGTGTGGGACCCTTTCCCGGTCTCTCATACAGGAGCACTGTAAAATTCCTCCGTCTTCAGGAACGGCAATGTTACATAAAGGGCAGTAAGGATACACCATTGATTCTTGGCCTTAGTAGCCTGGTAGGCGAATGAGCTGCAGCTGGGATTCTTTACAGGCTTGTCCCTTCCAAGGCAGTGTTGAGCACGGAGCATTCCAAGCACACATGGAGCAGTAGTGTTCGCTTCAGGTAGCAAGAGCTGAGTCCAGAGGTGCCTTCTGCCCGGAACTCTTTCTCCCTCGGTTTCACGTATGGAACCCGTTCCCCAGGCTCTCAGCCACGGTACCCTGTATACTGTTTCTTCTGCCTGGAGGTCGACAGACACTAAAGCACGATTTCTCTACACTGTTGTTTCTTTGAGTTAGAACGCTAGTGAGGAGACTTCCATGCAAAAGTGGGGCCGCAGTGCTAGCTTGATGAAACACATGGGGAGTCGTGTTCTGCCTTCTGCTGGGGCCTGAGTCTCACTCGCAAAAAGCTTTGGACTCCCTTGCAGTGCTCTCATGCACGCACACAACAAAATGCTTCCACCCTCAGGAGCGGCTCTTTTAGCTGAAGCATGGATTCTCCACCGAGTTTTTCCTTCGAGTTAGGCGGTTTTCCTTAAGCCTGCACACATACCCGGGGCAACGGTACTAGCCCCATCACCATGGTGTGAGTTGAGAGCTGCCTTCTCTCCGGCCTGTCTCTCCCTCCATTTTATGAAACGGAACCCGTCCCCAGACTCTCACCCACAGTACACCCTAAACTGCTTCCTCCCACACAGAGGTCGTCGGTAGCTAAAGCACGGTTTCTCTTCAGTGTTGTTTCTCCGAGTTAGAACGCTTGCTATTAATGTCCACAATAGCCAAACTGTGGAAAGAGCCAAGATATCCATCAACAGATGAATGGATAAAGAAGAGGTGGTATATATATATATATATATATATACAATGGAATATTATGCAGCCATCAAAAGGCATGAGATCTTGCCATTTGCAACGACGTGGATGGAACTGGAGGGTATTATGCTGAGCGAAATAAGTCAAAGAGAGAAAGACATGTATCATATGACCTCACTGATATGAGGAATTCTTAATCTCAGGAAACAAACTGAGGGTTGCCGGAGTGGGGGGTGGGGTGGGAGGGCTGGGGTGACTGGGTGATGGACACTGGGGAGGGTATGCGTTCTGGTAAGCGCTGTGAATTGTGCAAGACTGTTGAATCTCAGATCTGTACCTCTGAAACAAATAATGCAATATATGTTAAGAAAGAAAAAAAGAAGAAGAAGAATGTAGCTGGAGGGGAAACCTGAAGGGGGGGAAATCGGAGGGGGAGAAGAACCCTGAGAGACGATGGACTCTGAAATACAAACTCAGGGTTCTAGAGGGGAGGGGGCTGGGAGGATGGGTTAGCCTGGTGATGGGTATTGAGGAGGGCACGTTCTGCATGGAGCACTGGGTGTTACGCACAAACAATGAATCATGGACACTATATCTAAAACTAATGATGTAATGTATGCGGATTAACATAACAATAAAACATTTAATAAAAAAAAAAGAACGCTTGCTATTAGACTTCCATGCAAAAGCGGGGCCGCAGTGCTAGCTTCATGAAACAAGTGGGGAGTCGTGTTCTGCTTTCTTCCGGGGCCTGAGTCTCACACAGAAACTGGTTTGGGACTCAGTTGCAGGGCGCTCACGCTTGCACACAGCAAAATGCGTCCACCCTCAGGCATGGCTATTTTAGCCGAAGCAGGAATTCTCTAAAGAGTTGTTCCCTTGAGTTAGGTGGTTGGCTTTAGGCCTGCAGGCACCCCCGGGGCAAGGGTACTAGCATCAGAAACAAGAGGTGAGTTGAGAGCTCCCTTCCACACCGGCCTGTTTCTCACTCCATTTCACGTGTGGGACCCTTTCCCGGTCTCTCATACAGGAGCACTGTAAAATTCCTCCGTCTTCAGGAACGGCAATGTTACATAAAGGGCAGTAAGGATACACCATTGATTCTTGGCCTTAGTAGCCTGGTAGGCGAATGAGCTGCAGCTGGGATTCTTTACAGGCTTGTCCCTTCCAAGGCAGTGTTGAGCACGGAGCATTCCAAGCACACATGGAGCAGTAGTGTTCGCTTCAGGTAGCAAGAGCTGAGTCCAGAGGTGCCTTCTGCCCGGAACTCTTTCTCCCTCGGTTTCACGTATGGAACCCGTTCCCCAGGCTCTCAGCCACGGTACCCTGTATACTGTTTCTTCTGCCTGGAGGTCGACAGACACTAAAGCACGATTTCTCTACACTGTTGTTTCTTTGAGTTAGAACGCTAGTGAGGAGACTTCCATGCAAAAGTGGGGCCGCAGTGCTAGCTTGATGAAACACATGGGGAGTCGTGTTCTGCCTTCTGCTGGGGCCTGAGTCTCACTCGCAAAAAGCTTTGGACTCCCTTGCAGTGCTCTCATGCACGCACACAACAAAATGCTTCCACCCTCAGGAGCGGCTCTTTTAGCTGAAGCATGGATTCTCCACCGAGTTTTTCCTTCGAGTTAGGCGGTTTTCCTTAAGCCTGCACACATACCCGGGGCAACGGTACTAGCCCCATCACCATGGTGTGAGTTGAGAGCTGCCTTCTCTCCGGCCTGTCTCTCCCTCCATTTTATGAAACGGAACCCGTCCCCAGACTCTCACCCACAGTACACCCTAAACTGCTTCCTCCCACACAGAGGTCGTCGGTAGCTAAAGCACGGTTTCTCTTCAGTGTTGTTTCTCCGAGTTAGAACGCTTGCTATTAATGTCCACAATAGCCAAACTGTGGAAAGAGCCAAGATATCCATCAACAGATGAATGGATAAAGAAGAGGTGGTATATATATATATATATATATATACAATGGAATATTATGCAGCCATCAAAAGGCATGAGATCTTGCCATTTGCAACGACGTGGATGGAACTGGAGGGTATTATGCTGAGCGAAATAAGTCAAAGAGAGAAAGACATGTATCATATGACCTCACTGATATGAGGAATTCTTAATCTCAGGAAACAAACTGAGGGTTGCCGGAGTGGGGGGTGGGGTGGGAGGGCTGGGGTGACTGGGTGATGGACACTGGGGAGGGTATGCGTTCTGGTAAGCGCTGTGAATTGTGCAAGACTGTTGAATCTCAGATCTGTACCTCTGAAACAAATAATGCAATATATGTTAAGAAAGAAAAAAAGAAGAAGAAGAATGTAGCTGGAGGGGAAGCCTGAAGGGGGGGAAATCGGAGGGGGAGAAGAACCCTGAGAGACGATGGACTCTGAAATACAAACTCAGGGTTCTAGAGGGGAGGGGGCTGGGAGGATGGGTTAGCCTGGTGATGGGTATTGAGGAGGGCACGTTCTGCATGGAGCACTGGGTGTTACGCACAAACAATGAATCATGGACACTATATCTAAAACTAATGATGTAATGTATGCGGATTAACATAACAATAAAACATTTAATAAAAAAAAAAGAACGCTTGCTATTAGACTTCCATGCAAAAGCGGGGCCGCAGTGCTAGCTTCATGAAACAAGTGGGGAGTCGTGTTCTGCTTTCTTCCGGGGCCTGAGTCTCACACAGAAACTGGTTTGGGACTCAGTTGCAGGGCGCTCACGCTTGCACACAGCAAAATGCGTCCACCCTCAGGCATGGCTATTTTAGCCGAAGCAGGAATTCTCTAAAGAGTTGTTCCCTTGAGTTAGGTGGTTGGCTTTAGGCCTGCAGGCACCCCCGGGGCAAGGGTACTAGCATCAGAAACAAGAGGTGAGTTGAGAGCTCCCTTCCACACCGGCCTGTTTCTCACTCCATTTCACGTGTGGGACCCTTTCCCGGTCTCTCATACAGGAGCACTGTAAAATTCCTCCGTCTTCAGGAACGGCAATGTTACATAAAGGGCAGTAAGGATACACCATTGATTCTTGGCCTTAGTAGCCTGGTAGGCGAATGAGCTGCAGCTGGGATTCTTTACAGGCTTGTCCCTTCCAAGGCAGTGTTGAGCACGGAGCATTCCAAGCACACATGGAGCAGTAGTGTTCGCTTCAGGTAGCAAGAGCTGAGTCCAGAGGTGCCTTCTGCCCGGAACTCTTTCTCCCTCGGTTTCACGTATGGAACCCGTTCCCCAGGCTCTCAGCCACGGTACCCTGTATACTGTTTCTTCTGCCTGGAGGTCGACAGACACTAAAGCACGATTTCTCTACACTGTTGTTTCTTTGAGTTAGAACGCTAGTGAGGAGACTTCCATGCAAAAGTGGGGCCGCAGTGCTAGCTTGATGAAACACATGGGGAGTCGTGTTCTGCCTTCTGCTGGGGCCTGAGTCTCACTCGCAAAAAGCTTTGGACTCCCTTGCAGTGCTCTCATGCACGCACACAACAAAATGCTTCCACCCTCAGGAGCGGCTCTTTTAGCTGAAGCATGGATTCTCCACCGAGTTTTTCCTTCGAGTTAGGCGGTTTTCATTAAGCCTGCACACACACCCGGGGCAACGGTACTAGCCCCATTACCATGGTGTGAGTTGAGAGCTGCCTTCTCTCCGGCCTGTCTCTCCCTCCATTTTACGAAACGGAACCCGTCCCCAGGCTCTCACCCACAGTACACCCTAAACTGCTTCCTCCCACACACAGGTCGTCGGTAGCTAAAGCACGGTTTCTCTTCAGTGTTGTTTCTCCGAGTTAGAACGCTTGCTCTTAATGTCCACAATAGCCAAACTGTGGAAAGAGCCAAGATGTCCATCAACAGATGAATGGATAAAGAAGAGGTGGTATATATATATATATATATATATATATATATATATATATATATATACAATGGAATATTATGCAGCCATCAAAAGGCATGAGATCTTGCCATTTGCAACGACGTGGATGGAACTGGAGGGTATTATGCTGAGCGAAATAAGTCAAAGAGAGAAAGACATGTATCATATGACCTCACTGATATGAGGAATTCTTAATCTCAGGAAACAAACTGAGGGTTGCCGGAGTGGGGGGTGGGGTGGGAGGGCTGGGGTGACTGGGTGATGGACACGGGGGAGGGTATGCGTTCTGGTAAGCGCTGTGAATTGTGCAAGACTGTTGAATCTCAGATCTGTACCTCTGAAACAAATATAGCAATATACGTTAAGAAAGAAAAAAAGAAGAAGAAGAATGTAGCAGGAGGGGAAGCCTGAAGGGGGGGAAATCGGAGGGGGAGAAGAACCCTGAGAGACGATGGACTCTGAAAAACAAACTCAGGGTTCTAGAGGGGAGGGGGCTGGGAGGATGGGTTAGCCTGGTGATGGGTATTGAGGAGGGCACGTTCTGCATGGAGCACTGGGTGTTACGCACAAACAATGAATCATGGACACTATATGTAAAACTAATGATGTAATGTATGCGGATTAACATAACAATAAAACATTTAATAAAAAAAAAAAGAACGCTTGCTATTAGACTTCCATGCAAAAGCGGGGCCGCAGTGCTAGCTTCATGAAACAAGTGGGGAGTCGTGTTCTGCTTTCTTCCGGGGCCTGAGTCTCACACAGAAACTGGTTTGGGACTCAGTTGCAGGGCGCTCACGCTTGCACACAGCAAAATGCGTCCACCCTCAGGCATGGCTATTTTAGCCGAAGCAGGAATTCTCTAAAGAGTTGTTCCCTTGAGTTAGGTGGTTGGCTTTAGGCCTGCAGGCACCCCCGGGGCAAGGGTACTAGCATCAGAAACAAGAGGTGAGTTGAGAGCTCCCTTCCACACCGGCCTGTTTCTCACTCCATTTCACGTGTGGGACCCTTTCCCGGTCTCTCATACAGGAGCCCTGTAAAATTCCTCCGTCTTCAGGAACGGCAATGTTACATAAAGGGCAGTAAGGATACACCATTGATTCTTGGCCTTAGTAGCCTGGTAGGCGAATGAGCTGCAGCTGGGATTCTTTACAGGCTTGTCCCTTCCAAGGCAGTGTTGAGCACGGAGCATTCCAAGCACACATGGAGCAGTAGTGTTCGCTTCAGGTAGCAAGAGCTGAGTCCAGAGGTGCCTTCTGCCCGGAACTCTTTCTCCCTCGGTTTCACGTATGGAACCCGTTCCCCAGGCTCTCAGCCACGGTACCCTGTATACTGTTTCTTCTGCCTGGAGGTCGACAGACACTAAAGCACGATTTCTCTACACTGTTGTTTCTTTGAGTTAGAACGCTAGTGAGGAGACTTCCATGCAAAAGTGGGGCCGCAGTGCTAGCTTGATGAAACACATGGGGAGTCGTGTTCTGCCTTCTGCTGGGGCCTGAGTCTCACTCGCAAAAAGCTTTGGACTCCCTTGCAGTGCTCTCATGCACGCACACAACAAAATGCTTCCACCCTCAGGAGCGGCTCTTTTAGCTGAAGCATGGATTCTCCACCGAGTTTTTCCTTCGAGTTAGGCGGTTTTCCTTAAGCCTGCACACATACCCGGGGCAACGGTACTAGCCCCATCACCATGGTGTGAGTTGAGAGCTGCCTTCTCTCCGGCCTGTCTCTCCCTCCATTTTACGAAACGGAACCCGTCCCCAGGCTCTCACCCACAGTACACCCTAAACTGCTTCCTCCCACACAGAGGTCGTCGGTAGCTAAAGCACGGTTTCTCTTCAGTGTTGTTTCTCCGAGTTAGAACGCTTGCTATTAATGTCCACAATAGCCAAACTGTGGAAAGAGCCAAGATATCCATCAACAGATGAATGGATAAAGAAGAGGTGGTATATATATATATATATATATATATATACAATGGAATATTATGCAGCCATCAAAAGGCATGAGATCTTGCCATTTGCAACGACGTGGATGGAACTGGAGGGTATTATGCTGAGCAAAATAAGTCAAAGAGAGAAAGACATGTATCATATGACCTCACTGATATGAGGAATTCTTAATCTCAGGAAACAAACTGAGGGTTGCCGGAGTGGGGGGTGGGGTGGGAGGGCTGGGGTGACTGGGTGATGGACACTGGGGAGGGTATGCGTTCTGGTAAGCGCTGTGAATTGTGCAAGACTGTTGAATCTCAGATCTGTACCTCTGAAACAAATAATGCAATATATGTTAAGAAAGAAAAAAAGAAGAAGAAGAATGTAGCTGGAGGGGAAGCCTGAAGGGGGGGAAATCGGAGGGGGAGAAGAACCCTGAGAGACGATGGACTCTGAAAAACAAACTCAGGGTTCTAGAGGGGAGGGGGCTGGGAGGATGGGTTAGCCTGGTGATGGGTATTGAGGAGGGCACGTTCTGCATGGAGCACTGGGTGTTACGCACAAACAATGAATCATGGACACTATATCTAAAACTAATGATGTAATGTATGCGGATTAACATAACAATAAAACATTTAATAAAAAAAAAAGAACGCTTGCTATTAGACTTCCATGCAAAAGCGGGGCCGCAGTGCTAGCTTCATGAAACAAGTGGGGAGTCGTGTTCTGCTTTCTTCCGGGGCCTGAGTCTCACACAGAAACTGGTTTGGGACTCAGTTGCAGGGCGCTCACGCTTGCACACAGCAAAATGCGTCCAGCCTCAGGCATGGCTATTTTAGCCGAAGCAGGAATTCTCTAAAGAGTTGTTCCCTTGAGTTAGGTGGTTGGCTTTAGGCCTGCAGGCACCCCCGGGGCAAGGGTACTAGCATCAGAAACAAGAGGTGAGTTGAGAGCTCCCTTCCACACCGGCCTGTTTCTCACTCCATTTCACGTGTGGGACCCTTTCCCGGTCTCTCATACAGGAGCACTGTAAAATTCCTCCGTCTTCAGGAACGGCAATGTTACATAAAGGGCAGTAAGGATACACCATTGATTCTTGGCCTTAGTAGCCTGGTAGGCGAATGAGCTGCAGCTGGGATTCTTTACAGGCTTGTCCCTTCCAAGGCAGTGTTGAGCACGGAGCATTCCAAGCACACATGGAGCAGTAGTGTTCGCTTCAGGTAGCAAGAGCTGAGTCCAGAGGTGCCTTCTGCCCGGAACTCTTTCTCCCTCGGTTTCACGTATGGAACCCGTTCCCCAGGCTCTCAGCCACGGTACCCTGTATACTGTTTCTTCTGCCTGGAGGTCGACAGACACTAAAGCACGATTTCTCTCCACTGTTGTTTCTTTGAGTTAGAACGCTAGTGAGGAGACTTCCATGCAAAAGTGGGGCCGCAGTGCTAGCTTGATGAAACACATGGGGAGTCGTGTTCTGCCTTCTGCTGGGGCCTGAGTCTCACTCGCAAAAAGCTTTGGACTCCCTTGCAGTGCTCTCATGCACGCACACAACAAAATGCTTCCACCCTCAGGAGCGGCTCTTTTAGCTGAAGCATGGATTCTCCACCGAGTTTTTCCTTCGAGTTAGGCGGTTTTCCTTAAGCCTGCACACACACCCGGGGCAACGGTACTAGCCCCATCACCATGGTGTGAGTTGAGAGCTGCCTTCTCTCCGGCCTGTCTCTCCCTCCATTTTACGAAACGGAACCCGTCCCCAGGCTCTCACCCACAGTACACCCTAAACTGCTTCCTCCCACACAGAGGTCGTCGGTAGCTAAAGCACGGTTTCTCTTCAGTGTTGTTTCTCCGAGTTAGAACGCTTGCTATTAATGTCCACAATAGCCAAACTGTGGAAAGAGCCAAGATGTCCATCAACAGATGAATGGATAAAGAAGAGGTGGTATATATCTATCTATATATCTATCTATATATATATATATATATATATATACAATGGAATATTATGCAGCCATCAAAAGGCATGAGATCTTGCCATTTGCAACGACGTGGATGGAACTGGAGGGTATTATGCTGAGCGAAATAAGTCAAAGAGAGAAAGACATGTATCATATGACCTCACTGATATGAGGAATTCTTAATCTCAGGAAACAAACTGAGGGTTGCCGGAGTGGGGGGTGGGGTGGGAGGGCTGGGGTGACTGGGTGATGGACACTGGGGAGGGTATGCGTTCTGGTAAGCGCTGTGAATTGTGCAAGACTGTTGAATCTCAGATCTGTACCTCTGAAACAAATAATGCAATATACGTTAAGAAAGAAAAAAAGAAGAAGAAGAATGTTGCAGGAGGGGAAGCCTGAAGGGGGGGAAATCGGAGGGGGAGAAGAACCCTGAGAGACGATGGACTCTGAAAAACAAACTCAGGGTTCTAGAGGGGAGGGGGGTGGGAAGATGGGTTAACCTGGTGATGGGTATTGAGGAGGGCACGTTCTGCATGGAGCACTGGGTGTTACGCCCAAACGATGAATCATGGACACTATATCTAAAACTAATGATGTAATGTATGCGGATTAACATAACAATAAAACATTTAATAAAAAAAAAAAGAACGCTTGCTATTAGACTTCCATGCAAAAGCGGGGCCGCAGTGCTAGCTTCATGAAACAAGTGGGGAGTCGTGTTCTGCTTTCTTCCGGGGCCTGAGTCTCACACAGAAACTGGTTTGGGACTCAGTTGCAGGGCGCTCACGCTTGCACACAGCAAAATGCGTCCACCCTCAGGCATGGCTATTTTAGCCGAAGCAGGAATTCTCTAAAGAGTTGTTCCCTTGAGTTAGGTGGTTGGCTTTAGGCCTGCAGGCACCCCCGGGGCAAGGGTACTAGCATCAGAAACAAGAGGTGAGTTGAGAGCTCCCTTCCACACCGGCCTGTTTCTCACTCCATTTCACGTGTGGGACCCTTTCCCGGTCTCTCATACAGGAGCACTGTAAAATTCCTCCGTCTTCAGGAACGGCAATGTTACATAAAGGGCAGTAAGGATACACCATTGATTCTTGGCCTTAGTAGCCTGGTAGGCGAATGAGCTGCAGCTGGGATTCTTTACAGGCTTGTCCCTTCCAAGGCAGTGTTGAGCACGGAGCATTCCAAGCACACATGGAGCAGTAGTGTTCGCTTCAGGTAGCAAGAGCTGAGTCCAGAGGTGCCTTCTGCCCGGAACTCTTTCTCCCTCGGTTTCACGTATGGAACCCGTTCCCCAGGCTCTCAGCCACGGTACCCTGTATACTGTTTCTTCTGCCTGGAGGTCGACAGACACTAAAGCACGATTTCTCTCCACTGTTGTTTCTTTGAGTTAGAACGCTAGTGATGAGACTTCCATGCAAAAGTGGGGCCGCAGTGCTAGCTTGATGAAACACATGGGGAGTCGTGTTCTGCCTTCTGCTGGGGCCTGAGTCTCACTCGCAAAAAGCTTTGGACTCCCTTGCAGTGCTCTCATGCACGCACACAACAAAATGCTTCCACCCTCAGGAGCGGCTCTTTTAGCTGAAGCATGGATTCTCCACCGAGTTTTTCCTTCGAGTTAGGCGGTTTTCCTTAAGCCTGCACACACACCCGGGGCAACGGTACTAGCCCCATCACCATGGTGTGAGTTGAGAGCTGCCTTCTCTCCGGCCTGTCTCTCCCTCCATTTTACGAAACGGAACCCGTCCCCAGGCTCTCACCCACAGTACACCCTAAACTGCTTCCTCCCACACACAGGTCGTCGGTAGCTAAAGCACGGTTTCTCTTCAGTGTTGTTTCTCCGAGTTAGAACGCTTGCTATTAATGTCCACAATAGCCAAACTGTGGAAAGAGCCAAGATGTCCATCAACAGATGAATGGATAAAGAAGAGGTGGTATATATATATATATATATATATATATATATATATACACAATGGAATATTATGCAGCCATCAAAAGGCATGAGATCTTGCCATTTGCAACAACGTGGATGGAACTGGAGGGTATTATGCTGAGCGAAATAAGTCAAAGAGAGAAAGACATGTATCATATGACCTCACTGATATGAGGAATTCTTAATCTCAGGAAACAAACTGAGGGTTGCCGGAGTGGGGGTGGGGTGGGAGAGCTGGGGTGACTGGGTGATGGACACTGGGGAGGGTATGCGTTCTGGTAAGCGCTGTGAATTGTGCAAGACTGTTGAATCTCAGATCTGTACCTCTGAAACAAATAATGCAATATACGTTAAGAAAGAAAAAAAGAAGAAGAAGAATGTAGCAGGAGGGGAAGCCTGAAGGGGGGGAAATCGGAGGGGGAGAAGAACCCTGAGAGACGATGGACTCTGAAAAACAAACTCAGGGTTCTAGAGGGGAGGGGGGTGGGAAGATGGGTTAACCTGGTGATGGGTATTGAGGAGGGCACGTTCTGCATGGAGCACTGGGTGTTACGCACAAACAATGAATCATGGACACTATATCTAAAACTAATGATGTAATGTATGCGGATTAACATAACAATAAAACATTTAATAAAAAAAAAAAGAACGCTTGCTATTAGACTTCCATGCAAAAGCGGGGCCGCAGTGCTAGCTTCATGAAACAAGTGGGGAGTCGTGTTCTGCTTTCTTCCGGGGCCTGAGTCTCACACAGAAACTGGTTTGGGACTCAGTTGCAGGGCGCTCACGCTTGCACACAGCAAAATGCGTCCACCCTCAGGCATGGCTATTTTAGCCGAAGCAGGAATTCTCTAAAGAGTTGTTCCCTTGAGTTAGGTGGTTGGCTTTAGGCCTGCAGGCACCCCCGGGGCAAGGGTACTAGCATCAGAAACAAGAGGTGAGTTGAGAGCTCCCTTCCACACCGGCCTGTTTCTCACTCCATTTCACGTGTGGGACCCTTTCCCGGTCTCTCATACAGGAGCACTGTAAAATTCCTCCGTCTTCAGGAACGGCAATGTTACATAAAGGGCAGTAAGGATACACCATTGATTCTTGGCCTTAGTAGCCTGGTAGGCGAATGAGCTGCAGCTGGGATTCTTTACAGGCTTGTCCCTTCCAAGGCAGTGTTGAGCACGGAGCATTCCAAGCACACATGGAGCAGTAGTGTTCGCTTCAGGTAGCAAGAGCTGAGTCCAGAGGTGCCTTCTGCCCGGAACTCTTTCTCCCTCGGTTTCACGTATGGAACCCGTTCCCCAGGCTCTCAGCCACGGTACCCTGTATACTGTTTCTTCTGCCTGGAGGTCGACAGACACTAAAGCACGATTTCTCTACACTGTTGTTTCTTTGAGTTAGAACGCTAGTGATGAGACTTCCATGCAAAAGTGGGGCCGCAGTGCTAGCTTGATGAAACACATGGGGAGTCGTGTTCTGCCTTCTGCTGGGGCCTGAGTCTCACTCGCAAAAAGCTTTGGACTCCCTTGCAGTGCTCTCATGCACGCACACAACAAAATGCTTCCACCCTCAGGAGCGGCTCTTTTAGCTGAAGCATGGATTCTCCACCGAGTTTTTCCTTCGAGTTAGGCGGTTTTCCTTAAGCCTGCACACACACCCGGGGCAACGGTACTAGCCCCATCACCATGGTGTGAGTTGAGAGCTGCCTTCTCTCCGGCCTGTCTCTCCCTCCATTTTACGAAACGGAACCCGTCCCCAGGCTCTCACCCACAGTACACCCTAAACTGCTTCCTCCCACACAGAGGTCGTCGGTAGCTAAAGCACGGTTTCTCTTCAGTGTTGTTTCTCCGAGTTAGAACGCTTGCTATTAATGTCCACAATAGCCAAACTGTGGAAAGAGCCAAGATGTCCATCAACAGATGAATGGATAAAGAATAGGTGGTATATATTTATATATATACAATGGAATATTATGCAGCCATCAAAAGGCATGAGATCTTGCCATTTGCAACGACGTGGATGGAACTGGAGGGTATTATGCTGAGCGAAATAAGTCAAAGAGAGAAAGACATGTATCATATGACCTCACTGATATGAGGAATTCTTAATCTCAGGAAACAAACTGAGGGTTGCCGGAGTGGGGGGTGGGGTGGGAGGGCTGGGGTGACTGGGTGATGGACACTGGGGAGGGTATGCGTTCTGGTAAGCGCTGTGAATTGTGCAAGACTGTTGAATCTCAGATCTGTACCTCTGAAACAAATAATGCAATATACGTTAAGAAAGAAAAAAAGAAGAAGAAGAATGTAGCAGGAGGGGAAGCCTGAAGGGGGGGAAATCGGAGGGGAGAAGAACCCTGAGAGACGATGGACTCTGAAAAACAAACTCTGGGTTCTAGAGGAGAGGGGGGTGGGAAGATGGGTTAACCTGGTGATGGGTATTGAGGAGGGCACGTTCTGCATGGAGCACTGGGTGTTACGCACAAACAATGAATCATGGACACTATATCTAAAACTAATGATGTAATGTATGCGGGTTAACATAACAATAAAACATTTAATAAAAAAAAAAAGAACGCTTGCTATTAGACTTCCATGCAAAAGCGGGGCCGCAGTGCTAGCTTCATGAAACAAGTGGGGAGTCGTGTTCTGCTTTCTTCCGGGGCCTGAGTCTCACACAGAAACTGGTTTGGGACTCAGTTGCAGGGCGCTCACGCTTGCACACAGCAAAATGCGTCCAGCCTCAGGCATGGCTATTTTAGCCGAAGCAGGAATTCTCTAAAGAGTTGTTCCCTTGAGTTAGGTGGTTGGCTTTAGGCCTGCAGGCACCCCCGGGGCAAGGGTACTAGCATCAGAAACAAGAGGTGAGTTGAGAGCTCCCTTCCACACCGGCCTGTTTCTCACTCCATTTCACGTGTGGGACCCTTTCCCGGTCTCTCATACAGGAGCACTGTAAAATTCCTCCGTCTTCAGGAACGGCAATGTTACATAAAGGGCAGTAAGGATACACCATTGATTCTTGGCCTTAGTAGCCTGGTAGGCGAATGAGCTGCAGCTGGGATTCTTTACAGGCTTGTCCCTTCCAAGGCAGTGTTGAGCACGGAGCATTCCAAGCACACATGGAGCAGTAGTGTTCGCTTCAGGTAGCAAGAGCTGAGTCCAGAGGTGCCTTCTGCCCGGAACTCTTTCTCCCTCGGTTTCACGTATGGAACCCGTTCCCCAGGCTCTCAGCCACGGTACCCTGTATACTGTTTCTTCTGCCTGGAGGTCGACAGACACTAAAGCACGATTTCTCTCCACTGTTGTTTCTTTGAGTTAGAACGCTAGTGATGAGACTTCCATGCAAAAGTGGGGCCGCAGTGCTAGCTTGATGAAACACATGGGGAGTCGTGTTCTGCCTTCTGCTGGGGCCTGAGTCTCACTCGCAAAAAGCTTTGGACTCCCTTGCAGTGCTCTCATGCACGCACACAACAAAATGCTTCCACCCTCAGGAGCGGCTCTTTTAGCTGAAGCATGGATTCTCCACCGAGTTTTTCCTTCGAGTTAGGCGGTTTTCATTAAGCCTGCACACACACCCGGGGCAACGGTACTAGCCCCATCACCATGGTGTGAGTTGAGAGCTGCCTTCTCTCCGGCCTGTCTCTCCCTCCATTTTATGAAACGGAACCCGTCCCCAGGCTCTCACCCACAGTACACCCTAAACTGCTTCCTCCCACACAGAGGTCGTCGGTAGCTAAAGCACGGTTTCTCTTCAGTGTTGTTTCTCCGAGTTAGAACGCTTGCTATTAATGTCCACAATAGCCAAACTGTGGAAAGAGCCAAGATGTCCATCAACAGATGAATGGATAAAGAAGAGGTGGTATATATCTATCTATATATCTATCTATATATATATATATATATATATATACAATGGAATATTATGCAGCCATCAAAAGGCATGAGATCTTGCCATTTGCAACGACGTGGATGGAACTGGAGGGTATTATGCTGAGCGAAATAAGTCAAAGAGAGAAAGACATGTATCATATGACCTCACTGATATGAGGAATTCTTAATCTCAGGAAACAAACTGAGGGTTGCCGGAGTGGGGGGTGGGGTGGGAGGGCTGGGGTGACTGGGTGATGGACACTGGGGAGGGTATGCGTTCTGGTAAGCGCTGTGAATTGTGCAAGACTGTTGAATCTCAGATCTGTACCTCTGAAACAAATAATGCAATATACGTTAAGAAAGAAAAAAAGAAGAAGAAGAATGTTGCAGGAGGGGAAGCCTGAAGGGGGGGAAATCGGAGGGGGAGAAGAACCCTGAGAGACGATGGACTCTGAAAAACAAACTCAGGGTTCTAGAGGGGAGGGGGGTGGGAAGATGGGTTAACCTGGTGATGGGTATTGAGGAGGGCACGTTCTGCATGGAGCACTGGGTGTTACGCACAAACGATGAATCATGGACACTATATCTAAAACTAATGATGTAATGTATGCGGATTAACATAACAATAAAACATTTAATAAAAAAAAAAAGAACGCTTGCTATTAGACTTCCATGCAAAAGCGGGGCCGCAGTGCTAGCTTCATGAAACAAGTGGGGAGTCGTGTTCTGCTTTCTTCCGGGGCCTGAGTCTCACACAGAAACTGGTTTGGGACTCAGTTGCAGGGCGCTCACGCTTGCACACAGCAAAATGCGTCCAGCCTCAGGCATGGCTATTTTAGCCGAAGCAGGAATTCTCTAAAGAGTTGTTCCCTTGAGTTAGGTGGTTGGCTTTAGGCCTGCAGGCACCCCCGGGGCAAGGGTACTAGCATCAGAAACAAGAGGTGAGTTGAGAGCTCCCTTCCACACCGGCCTGTTTCTCACTCCATTTCACGTGTGGGACCCTTTCCCGGTCTCTCATACAGGAGCACTGTAAAATTCCTCCGTCTTCAGGAACGGCAATGTTACATAAAGGGCAGTAAGGATACACCATTGATTCTTGGCCTTAGTAGCCTGGTAGGCGAATGAGCTGCAGCTGGGATTCTTTACAGGCTTGTCCCTTCCAAGGCAGTGTTGAGCACGGAGCATTCCAAGCACACATGGAGCAGTAGTGTTCGCTTCAGGTAGCAAGAGCTGAGTCCAGAGGTGCCTTCTGCCCGGAACTCTTTCTCCCTCGGTTTCACGTATGGAACCCGTTCCCCAGGCTCTCAGCCACGGTACCCTGTATACTGTTTCTTCTGCCTGGAGGTCGACAGACACTAAAGCACGATTTCTCTCCACTGTTGTTTCTTTGAGTTAGAACGCTAGTGATGAGACTTCCATGCAAAAGTGGGGCCGCAGTGCTAGCTTGATGAAACACATGGGGAGTCGTGTTCTGCCTTCTGCTGGGGCCTGAGTCTCACTCGCAAAAAGCTTTGGACTCCCTTGCAGTGCTCTCATGCACGCACACAACAAAATGCTTCCACCCTCAGGAGCGGCTCTTTTAGCTGAAGCATGGATTCTCCACCGAGTTTTTCCTTCGAGTTAGGCGGTTTTCCTTAAGCCTGCACACACACCCGGGGCAACGGTACTAGCCCCATCACCATGGTGTGAGTTGAGAGCTGCCTTCTCTCCGGCCTGTCTCTCCCTCCATTTTACGAAACGGAACCCGTCCCCAGGCTCTCACCCACAGTACACCCTAAACTGCTTCCTCCCACACACAGGTCGTCGGTAGCTAAAGCACGGTTTCTCTTCAGTGTTGTTTCTCCGAGTTAGAACGCTTGCTATTAATGTCCACAATAGCCAAACTGTGGAAAGAGCCAAGATGTCCATCAACAGATGAATGGATAAAGAAGAGGTGGTATATATATATATATATATATATATATATATATATATATATATACACAATGGAATATTATGCAGCCATCAAAAGGCATGAGATCTTGCCATTTGCAACAACGTGGATGGAACTGGAGGGTATTATGCTGAGCGAAATAAGTCAAAGAGAGAAAGACATGTATCATATGACCTCACTGATATGAGGAATTCTTAATCTCAGGAAACAAACTGAGGGTTGCCGGAGTGGGGGTGGGGTGGGAGAGCTGGGGTGACTGGGTGATGGACACTGGGGAGGGTATGCGTTCTGGTAAGCGCTGTGAATTGTGCAAGACTGTTGAATCTCAGATCTGTACCTCTGAAACAAATAATGCAATATACGTTAAGAAAGAAAAAAAGAAGAAGAAGAATGTAGCAGGAGGGGAAGCCTGAAGGGGGGGAAATCGGAGGGGGAGAAGAACCCTGAGAGACGATGGACTCTGAAAAACAAACTCAGGGTTCTAGAGGGGAGGGGGGTGGGAAGATGGGTTAACCTGGTGATGGGTATTGAGGAGGGCACGTTCTGCATGGAGCACTGGGTGTTACGCACAAACAATGAATCATGGACACTATATCTAAAACTAATGATGTAATGTATGCGGATTAACATAACAATAAAACATTTAATAAAAAAAAAAAGAACGCTTGCTATTAGACTTCCATGCAAAAGCGGGGCCGCAGTGCTAGCTTCATGAAACAAGTGGGGAGTCGTGTTCTGCTTTCTTCCGGGGCCTGAGTCTCACACAGAAACTGGTTTGGGACTCAGTTGCAGGGCGCTCACGCTTGCACACAGCAAAATGCGTCCACCCTCAGGCATGGCTATTTTAGCCGAAGCAGGAATTCTCTAAAGAGTTGTTCCCTTGAGTTAGGTGGTTGGCTTTAGGCCTGCAGGCACCCCCGGGGCAAGGGTACTAGCATCAGAAACAAGAGGTGAGTTGAGAGCTCCCTTCCACACCGGCCTGTTTCTCACTCCATTTCACGTGTGGGACCCTTTCCCGGTCTCTCATACAGGAGCACTGTAAAATTCCTCCGTCTTCAGGAACGGCAATGTTACATAAAGGGCAGTAAGGATACACCATTGATTCTTGGCCTTAGTAGCCTGGTAGGCGAATGAGCTGCAGCTGGGATTCTTTACAGGCTTGTCCCTTCCAAGGCAGTGTTGAGCACGGAGCATTCCAAGCACACATGGAGCAGTAGTGTTCGCTTCAGGTAGCAAGAGCTGAGTCCAGAGGTGCCTTCTGCCCGGAACTCTTTCTCCCTCGGTTTCACGTATGGAACCCGTTCCCCAGGCTCTCAGCCACGGTACCCTGTATACTGTTTCTTCTGCCTGGAGGTCGACAGACACTAAAGCACGATTTCTCTCCACTGTTGTTTCTTTGAGTTAGAACGCTAGTGATGAGACTTCCATGCAAAAGTGGGGCCGCAGTGCTAGCTTGATGAAACACATGGGGAGTCGTGTTCTGCCTTCTGCTGGGGCCTGAGTCTCACTCGCAAAAAGCTTTGGACTCCCTTGCAGTGCTCTCATGCACGCACACAACAAAATGCTTCCACCCTCAGGAGCGGCTCTTTTAGCTGAAGCATGGATTCTCCACCGAGTTTTTCCTTCGAGTTAGGCGGTTTTCCTTAAGCCTGCACACACACCCGGGGCAACGGTACTAGCCCCATCACCATGGTGTGAGTTGAGAGCTGCCTTCTCTCCGGCCTGTCTCTCCCTCCATTTTACGAAACGGAACCCGTCCCCAGGCTCTCACCCACAGTACACCCTAAACTGCTTCCTCCCACACAGAGGTCGTCGGTAGCTAAAGCACGGTTTCTCTTCAGTGTTGTTTCTCCGAGTTAGAACGCTTGCTATTAATGTCCACAATAGCCAAACTGTGGAAAGAGCCAAGATGTCCATCAACAGATGAATGGATAAAGAAGAGGTGGTATATATCTATCTATATATCTATCTATCTATATATATATATATATATATACAATGGAATATTATGCAGCCATCAAAAGGCATGAGATCTTGCCATTTGCAACGACGTGGATGGAACTGGAGGGTATTATGCTGAGCGAAATAAATCAAAGAGAGAAAGACATGTATCATATGACCTCACTGATATGAGGAATTCTTAATCTCAGGAAACAAACTGAGGGTTGCAGGAGTGGGGGGTGGGGTGGGAGGGCTGGGGTGACTGGGTGATGGACACTGGGGAGGGTATGCGTTCTGGTAAGCGCTGTGAATTGTGCAAGACTGTTGAATCTCAGATCTGTACCTCTGAAACAAATAATGCAATATACGTTAAGAAAGAAAAAAAGAAGAAGAAGAATGTTGCAGGAGGGGAAGCCTGAAGGGGGGGAAATCGGAGGGGGAGAAGAACCCTGAGAGACAATGGACTCTGAAAAACAAACTCAGGGTTCTAGAGGGGAGGGGGGTGGGAAGATGGGTTAACCTGGTGATGGGTATTGAGGAGGGCACGTTCTGCATGGAGCACTGGGTGTTACGCACAAACGATGAATCATGGACACTATATCTAAAACTAATGATGTAATGTATGCGGATTAACATAACAATAAAACATTTAATAAAAAAAAAAGAACGCTTGCTATTAGACTTCCATGCAAAAGCGGGGCCGCAGTGCTAGCTTCATGAAACAAGTGGGGAGTCGTGTTCTGCTTTCTTCCGGGGCCTGAGTCTCACACAGAAACTGGTTTGGGACTCAGTTGCAGGGCGCTCACGCTTGCACACAGCAAAATGCGTCCAGCCTCAGGCATGGCTATTTTAGCCGAAGCAGGAATTCTCTAAAGAGTTGTTCCCTTGAGTTAGGTGGTTGGCTTTAGGCCTGCAGGCACCCCCGGGGCAAGGGTACTAGCATCAGAAACAAGAGGTGAGTTGAGAGCTCCCTTCCACACCGGCCTGTTTCTCACTCCATTTCACGTGTGGGACCCTTTCCCGGTCTCTCATACAGGAGCACTGTAAAATTCCTCCGTCTTCAGGAACGGCAATGTTACATAAAGGGCAGTAAGGATACACCATTGATTCTTGGCCTTAGTAGCCTGGTAGGCGAATGAGCTGCAGCTGGGATTCTTTACAGGCTTGTCCCTTCCAAGGCAGTGTTGAGCACGGAGCATTCCAAGCACACATGGAGCAGTAGTGTTCGCTTCAGGTAGCAAGAGCTGAGTCCAGAGGTGCCTTCTGCCCGGAACTCTTTCTCCCTCGGTTTCACGTATGGAACCCGTTCCCCAGGCTCTCAGCCACGGTACCCTGTATACTGTTTCTTCTGCCTGGAGGTCGACAGACACTAAAGCACGATTTCTCTCCACTGTTGTTTCTTTGAGTTAGAACGCTAGTGATGAGACTTCCATGCAAAAGTGGGGCCGCAGTGCTAGCTTGATGAAACACATGGGGAGTCGTGTTCTGCCTTCTGCTGGGGCCTGAGTCTCACTCGCAAAAAGCTTTGGACTCCCTTGCAGTGCTCTCATGCACGCACACAACAAAATGCTTCCACCCTCAGTAGCGGCTCTTTTAGCTGAAGCATGGATTCTCCACCGAGTTTTTCCTTCGAGTTAGGCGGTTTTCATTAAGCCTGCACACACACCCGGGGCAACGGTACTAGCCCCATCACCATGGTGTGAGTTGAGAGCTGCCTTCTCTCTGGCCTGTCTCTCCCTCCATTTTACGAAACGGAACCCGTCCCCAGGCTCTCACCCACAGTACACCCTAAACTGCTTCCTCCCACACACAGGTCGTCGGTAGCTAAAACACGGTTTCTCTTCAGTGTTGTTTCTCCGAGTTAGAACGCTTGCTATTAATGTCCACAATAGCCAAACTGTGGAAAGAGCCAAGATGTCCATCAACAGATGAATGGATAAAGAAGAGGTGGTATATATATATATATATATATATATATATATATATACACAATGGAATATTATGCAGCCATCAAAAGGCATGAGATCTTGCCATTTGCAACGACGTGGATGGAACTGGAGGGTATTATGCTGAGCGAAATAAGTCAAAGAGAGAAAGACATGTATCATATGACCTCACTGATATGAGGAATTCTTAATCTCAGGAAACAAACTGAGGGTTGCCGGAGTGGGGGTGGGGTGGGAGAGCTGGGGTGACTGGGTGATGGACACTGGGGAGGGTATGCGTTCTGGTAAGCGCTGTGAATTGTGCAAGACTGTTGAATTTCAGATCTGTACCTCTGAAACAAATAATGCAATATACGTTAAGAAAGAAAAAAAGAAGAAGAAGAATGTAGCAGGAGGGGAAGCCTGAAGGGGGGGAAATCGGAGGGGGAGAAGAACCCCGAGAGACGATGGACTCTGAAAAACAAACTCAGGGTTCTAGAGGGGAGGGGGGTGTGAAGATGGGTTAACCTGGTGATGGGTATTGAGGAGGGCACGTTCTGCATGGAGCACTGGGTGTTACGCACAAACAATGAATCATGGACACTATATGTAAAACTAATGATGTAATGTATGCGGATTAACATAACAATAATACATTTAATTAAAAAAAAAAGAACGCTTGCTATTCGACTTCCATGCAAAAGCGGGGCCGCAGTGCTAGCTTCATGAAACAAGTGGGGAGTCGTGTTCTGCTTTCTTCCGGGGCCTGAGTCTCACACAGAAACTGGTTTGGGACTCAGTTGCAGGGCGCTCACGCTTGCACACAGCAAAATGCGTCCACCCTCAGGCATGGCTATTTTAGCCGAAGCAGGAATTCTCTAAAGAGTTGTTCCCTTGAGTTAGGTGGTTGGCTTTAGGCCTGCAGGCACCCCCGGGGCAAGGGTACTAGCATCAGAAACAAGAGGTGAGTTGAGAGCTCCCTTCCACACCGGCCTGTTTCTCACTCCATTTCACGTGTGGGACCCTTTCCCGGTCTCTCATACAGGAGCACTGTAAAATTCCTCCGTCTTCAGGAACGGCAATGTTACATAAAGGGCAGTAAGGATACACCATTGATTCTTGGCCTTAGTAGCCTGGTAGGCGAATGAGCTGCAGCTGGGATTCTTTACAGGCTTGTCCCTTCCAAGGCAGTGTTGAGCACGGAGCATTCCAAGCACACATGGAGCAGTAGTGTTCGCTTCAGGTAGCAAGAGCTGAGTCCAGAGGTGCCTTCTGCCCGGAACTCTTTCTCCCTCGGTTTCATGTATGGAACCCGTTCCCCAGGCTCTCAGCCACGGTACCCTGTATACTGTTTCTTCTGCCTGGAGGTCGACAGACACTAAAGCACGATTTCTCTACACTGTTGTTTCTTTGAGTTAGAACGCTAGTGAGGAGACTTCCATGCAAAAGTGGGGCCGCAGTGCTAGCTTGATGAAACACATGGGGAGTCGTGTTCTGCCTTCTGCTGGGGCCTGAGTCTCACTCGCAAAAAGCTTTGGACTCCCTTGCAGTGCTCTCATGCACGCACACAACAAAATGCTTCCACCCTCAGGAGCGGCTCTTTTAGCTGAAGCATGGATTCTCCACCGAGTTTTTCCTTCGAGTTAGGCGGTTTTCATTAAGCCTGCACACACACCCGGGGCAACGGTACTAGCCCCATCACCATGGTGTGAGTTGAGAGCTGCCTACTCTCCGGCCTGTCTCTCCCTCCATTTTACGAAACGGAACCCGTCCCCAGGCTCTCACCCACAGTACACCCTAAACTGCTTCCTCCCACACACAGGTCGTCGGTAGCTAAAGCACGGTTTCTCTTCAGTGTTGTTTCTCTGAGTTAGAACGCTTGCTATTAATGTCCACAATAGCCAAACTGTGGAAAGAGCCAAGATGTCCATCAACAGATGAATGGATAAAGAAGAGGTGGTATATATATATATATATATATATATATATATATATATATATATATACAATGGAATATTATGCAGCCATCAAAAGGCATGAGATCTTGCCATTTGCAACGACGTGGATGGAACTGGAGGGTATTATGCTGAGCGAAATAAGTCAAAGAGAGAAAGACATGTATCATATGACCTCACTGATATGAGGAATTCTTAATCTCAGGAAACAAACTGAGGGTTGCCGGAGTGGGGGGTGGGGTGGGAGGGCTGGGGTGACTGGGTGATGGACACTGGGGAGGGTATGCGTTCTGGTAAGCGCTGTGAATTGTGCAAGACTGTTGAATCTCAGATCTGTACCTCTGAAACAAATAATGCAATATACGTTAAGAAAGAAAAAAAGAAGAAGAAGAATGTAGCAGGAGGGGAAGCCTGAAGGGGGGGAAATCGGAGGGGGAGAAGAACCCTGAGAGACGATGGACTCTGAAAAACAAACTCAGGGTTCTAGAGGGGAGGGGGCTGGGAGGATGGGTTAGCCTGGTGATGGGTATTGAGGAGGGCACGTTCTGCATGGAGCACTGGGTGTTACGCACAAACAATGAATCATGGACACTATATCTAAAACTAATGATGTAATGTATGCGGATTAACATAACAATAAAACATTTAATAAAAAAAAAAAGAACGCTTGCTATTAGACTTCCATGCAAAAGCGGGGCCGCAGTGCTAGCTTCATGAAACAAGTGGGGAGTCGTGTTCTGCTTTCTTCCGGGGCCTGAGTCTCACACAGAAACTGGTTTGGGACTCAGTTGCAGGGCGCTCACGCTTGCACACAGCAAAATGCGTCCACCCTCAGGCATGGCTATTTTAGCCGAAGCAGGAATTCTCTAAAGAGTTGTTCCCTTGAGTTAGGTGGTTGGCTTTAGGCCTGCAGGCACCCCCGGGGCAAGGGTACTAGCATCAGAAACAAGAGGTGAGTTGAGAGCTCCCTTCCACACCGGCCTGTTTCTCACTCCATTTCACGTGTGGGACCCTTTCCCGGTCTCTCATACAGGAGCACTGTAAAATTCCTCCGTCTTCAGGAACGGCAATGTTACATAAAGGGCAGTAAGGATACACCATTGATTCTTGGCCTTAGTAGCCTGGTAGGCGAATGAGCTGCAGCTGGGATTCTTTACAGGCTTGTCCCTTCCAAGGCAGTGTTGAGCACGGAGCATTCCAAGCACACATGGAGCAGTAGTGTTCGCTTCAGGTAGCAAGAGCTGAGTCCAGAGGTGCCTTCTGCCCGGAACTCTTTCTCCCTCGGTTTCACGTATGGAACCCGTTCCCCAGGCTCTCAGCCACGGTACCCTGTATACTGTTTCTTCTGCCTGGAGGTCGACAGACACTAAAGCACGATTTCTCTACACTGTTGTTTCTTTGAGTTAGAACGCTAGTGATGAGACTTCCATGCAAAAGTGGGGCCGCAGTGCTAGCTTGATGAAACACATGGGGAGTCGTGTTCTGCCTTCTGCTGGGCCCTGAGTCTCACTCGCAAAAAGCTTTGGACTCCCTTGCAGTGCTCTCATGCACGCACACAACAAAATGCTTCCACCCTCAGTAGCGGCTCTTTTAGCTGAAGCATGGATTCTCCACCGAGTTTTTCCTTCGAGTTAGGCGGTTTTCATTAAGCCTGCACACACACCCGGGGCAACGGTACTAGCCCCATCACCATGGTGTGAGTTGAAAGCTGCCTTCTCTCCGGCCTGTCTCTCCCTCCATTTTACGAAACGGAACCCCTCCCCAGGCTCTCACCCACAGTACACCCTAAACTGCTTCCTCCCACACAGAGGTCGTCGGTAGCTAAAGCACGGTTTCTCTTCAGTGTTGTTTCTCCGAGTTAGAACGCTTGCTATTAATGTCCACAATAGCCAAACTGTGGAAAGAGCCAAGATGTCCATCAACAGATGAATGGATAAAGAAGAGGTGGTATATATATATATATATATATACAATGGAATATTATGCAGCCATCAAAAGGCAAGAGATCTTGCCATTTGCAACGACGTGGATGGAACTGGAGGGTATTATGCTGAGCGAAATAAGTCAAAGAGAGAAAGACATGTATCATATGACCTCACTGATATGAGGAATTCTGAATCTCAGGAAACAAACTGAGGGTTGCCGGAGTGGGGGGTGGGGTGGGAGGGCTGGGGTGACTGGGTGATGGACACTGGGGAGGGTATGCGTTCTGGTAAGCGCTGTGAATTGTGCAAGACTGTTGAATCTCAGATCTGTACCTCTGAAACAAATAATGCAATATATTTTAAGAAAGAAAAAAAGAAGAAGAAGAATGTAGCTGGAGGGGAAGCCTGAAGGGGGGGAAATCGGAGGGGGAGAAGAACCCTGAGAGACGATGGACTCTGAAAAACAAACTCAGGGTTCTAGAGGGGAGGGGGCTGGGAGGATGGGTTAGCCTGGTGATGGGTATTGAGGAGGGCACGTTCTGCATGGAGCACTGGGTGTTACGCACAAACAATGAATCATGGACACTATATCTAAAACTAATGATGTAATGTATGCGGATTAACATAACAATAAAACATTTAATAAAAAAAAAAGAACCCTTGCTATTAGACTTCCATGCAAAAGCGGGGCCGCAGTGCTAGCTTCATGAAACAAGTGGGGAGTCGTGTTCTGCTTTCTTCCGGGGCCTGAGTCTCACACAGAAACTGGTTTGGGACTCAGTTGCAGGGCGCTCACGCTTGCACACAGCAAAATGCGTCCACCCTCAGGCATGGCTATTTTAGCCGAAGCAGGAATTCTCTAAAGAGTTGTTCCCTTGAGTTAGGTGGTTGGCTTTAGGCCTGCAGGCACCCCCGGGGCAAGGGTACTAGCATCAGAAACAAGAGGTGAGTTGAGAGCTCCCTTCCACACCGGCCTGTTTCTCACTCCATTTCACGTGTGGGACCCTTTCCCGGTCTCTCATACAGGAGCACTGTAAAATTCCTCCGTCTTCAGGAACGGCAATGTTACATAAAGGGCAGTAAGGATACACCATTGATTCTTGGCCTTAGTAGCCTGGTAGGCGAATGAGCTGCAGCTGGGATTCTTTACAGGCTTGTCCCTTCCAAGGCAGTGTTGAGCACGGAGCATTCCAAGCACACATGGAGCAGTAGTGTTCGCTTCAGGTAGCAAGAGCTGAGTCCAGAGGTGCCTTCTGCCCGGAACTCTTTCTCCCTCGGTTTCACGTATGGAACCCGTTCCCCAGGCTCTCAGCCACGGTACCCTGTATACTGTTTCTTCTGCCTGGAGGTCGACAGACACTAAAGCACGATTTCTCTCCACTGTTGTTTCTTTGAGTTAGAACGCTAGTGAGGAGACTTCCATGCAAAAGTGGGGCCGCAGTGCTAGCTTGATGAAACACATGGGGAGTCGTGTTCTGCCTTCTGCTGGGGCCTGAGTCTCACTCGCAAAAAGCTTTGGACTCCCTTGCAGTGCTCTCATGCACGCACACAACAAAATGCTTCCACCCTCAGGAGCGGCTCTTTTAGCTGAAGCATGGATTCTCCACCGAGTTTTTCCTTCGAGTTAGGCGGTTTTCATTAAGCCTGCACACACACCCGGGGCAACGGTACTAGCCCCATCACCATGGTGTGAGTTGAGAGCTGCCTTCTCTCCGGCCTGTCTCTCCCTCCATTTTACGAAACGGAACCCGTCCCCAGGCTCTCACCCACAGTACACCCTAAACTGCTTCCTCCCACACAGAGGTCGTCGGTAGCTAAAGCACGGTTTCTCTTCAGTGTTGTTTCTCCGAGTTAGAACGCTTGCTATTAATGTCCACAATAGCCAAACTGAGGAAAGAGCCAAGATGTCCATCAACAGATGAATGGATAAAGAAGAGGTGGTATATATATATATGTATATATATATATATATATATATCTATATATATATATATACAATGGAATATTATGCAGCCATCAAAAGGCATGAGATCTTGCCATTTGCAACGACGTGGATGGAACTGGAGGGTATTATGCTGAGCGAAATAAGTCAAAGAGAGAAAGACATGTATCATATGACCTCACTGATATGAGGAATTCTTAATCTCAGGAAACAAACTGAGGGTTGCCGGAGTGGGGCGTGGGGTGGGAGGGCTGGGGTGACTGGGTGATGGACACTGGGGAGGGTATGCGTTCTGGTAAGCGCTGTGAATTGTGCAAGACTGTTGAATCTCAGATCTGTACCTCTGAAACAAATAATGCAATATACGTTAAGAAAGAAAAAAAGAAGAAGAAGAATGTAGCAGGAGGGGAAGCCTGAAGGGGGGGAAATCGGAGGGGGAGAAGAACCCTGAGAGACGATGGACTCTGAAAAACAAACTCAGGGTTCTAGAGGGGAGGGGGGTGGGAAGATGGGTTAACCTGGTGATGGGTATTGAGGAGGGCACGTTCTGCATGGAGCACTGGGTGTTACGCACAAACGATGAATCATGGACACTATATCTAAAACTAATGATGTAATGTATGCGGATTAACATAACAATAAAACATTTAATAAAAAAAAAAAGAACGCTTGCTATTAGACTTCCATGCAAAAGCGGGGCCGCAGTGCTAGCTTCATGAAACAAGTGGGGAGTCGTGTTCTGCTTTCTTCCGGGGCCTGAGTCTCACACAGAAACTGGTTTGGGACTCAGTTGCAGGGCGCTCACGCTTGCACACAGCAAAATGCGTCCACCCTCAGGCATGGCTATTTTAGCCGAAGCAGGAATTCTCTAAAGAGTTGTTCCCTTGAGTTAGGTGGTTGGCTTTAGGCCTGCAGGCACCCCCGGGGCAAGGGTACTAGCATCAGAAACAAGAGGTGAGTTGAGAGCTCCCTTCCACACCGGCCTGTTTCTCACTCCATTTCACGTGTGGGACCCTTTCCCGGTCTCTCATACAGGAGCACTGTAAAATTCCTCCGTCTTCAGGAACGGCAATGTTACATAAAGGGCAGTAAGGATACACCATTGATTCTTGGCCTTAGTAGCCTGGTAGGCGAATGAGCTGCAGCTGGGATTCTTTACAGGCTTGTCCCTTCCAAGGCAATGTTGAGCACGGAGCATTCCAAGCACACATGGAGCAGTAGTGTTCGCTTCAGGTAGCAAGAGCTGAGTCCAGAGGTGCCTTCTGCCCGGAACTCTTTCTCCCTCGGTTTCACGTATGGAACCCGTTCCCCAGGCTCTCAGCCACGGTACCCTGTATACTGTTTCTTCTGCCTGGAGGTCGACAGACACTAAAGCACGATTTCTCTACACTGTTGTTTCTTTGAGTTAGAACGCTAGTGAGGAGACTTCCATGCAAAAGTGGGGCCGCAGTGCTAGCTTGATGAAACACATGGGGAGTCGTGTTCTGCCTTCTGCTGGGGCCTGAGTCTCACTCGCAAAAAGCTTTGGACTCCCTTGCAGTGCTCTCATGCACGCACACAACAAAATGCTTCCACCCTCAGGAGCGGCTCTTTTAGCTGAAGCATGGATTCTCCACCGAGTTTTTCCTTCGAGTTAGGCGGTTTTCCTTAAGCCTGCACACATACCCGGGGCAACGGTACTAGCCCCATCACCATGGTGTGAGTTGAGAGCTGCCTTCTCTCCGGCCTGTCTCTCCCTCCATTTTACGAAACGGAACCCGTCCCCAGGCTCTCACCCACAGTACACCCTAAACTGCTTCCTCCCACACAGAGGTCGTCGGTAGCTAAAGCACGGTTTCTCTTCAGTGTTGTTTCTCCGAGTTAGAACGCTTGCTATTAATGTCCACAATAGCCAAACTGTGGAAAGAGCCAAGATGTCCATCAACAGATGAATGGATAAAGAAGAGGTGGTATATATATATATATATATATATATACAATGGAATATTATGCAGCCATCAAAAGGCATGAGATCTTGCCATTTGCAACGACGTGGATGGAACTGGAGGGTATTATGCTGAGCGAAATAAGTCAAAGAGAGAAAGACATGTATCATATGACCTCACTGATATGAGGAATTCTTAATCTCAGGAAACAAACTGAGGGTTGCCGGAGTGGGGGGTGGGGTGGGAGGGCTGGGGTGACTGGGTGATGGACACTGGGGAGGGTATGCGTTCTGGTAAGCGCTGTGAATTGTGCAAGACTGTTGAATCTCAGATCTGTACCTCTGAAACAAATAATGCAATATATGTTAAGAAAGAAAAAAAGAAGAAGAAGAATGTAGCTGGAGGGGAAGCCTGAAGGGGGGGAAATCGGAGGGGGAGAAGAACCCTGAGAGACGATGGACTCTGAAAAACAAACTCAGGGTTCTAGAGGGGAGGGGGCTGGGAGGATGGGTTAGCCTGGTGATGGGTATTGAGGAGGGCACGTTCTGCATGGAGCACTGGGTGTTACGCACAAACAATGAATCATGGACACTATATCTAAAACTAATGATGTAATGTATGCGGATTAACATAACAATAAAACATTTAATAAAAAAAAAAGAACGCTTGCTATTAGACTTCCATGCAAAAGCGGGGCCGCAGTGCTAGCTTCATGAAACAAGTGGGGAGTCGTGTTCTGCTTTCTTCCGGGGCCTGAGTCTCACACAGAAACTGGTTTGGGACTCAGTTGCAGGGCGCTCACGCTTGCACACAGCAAAATGCGTCCAGCCTCAGGCATGGCTATTTTAGCCGAAGCAGGAATTCTCTAAAGAGTTGTTCCCTTGAGTTAGGTGGTTGGCTTTAGGCCTGCAGGCACCCCCGGGGCAAGGGTACTAGCATCAGAAACAAGAGGTGAGTTGAGAGCTCCCTTCCACACCGGCCTGTTTCTCACTCCATTTCACGTGTGGGACCCTTTCCCGGTCTCTCATACAGGAGCACTGTAAAATTCCTCCGTCTTCAGGAACGGCAATGTTACATAAAGGGCAGTAAGGATACACCATTGATTCTTGGCCTTAGTAGCCTGGTAGGCGAATGAGCTGCAGCTGGGATTCTTTACAGGCTTGTCCCTTCCAAGGCAGTGTTGAGCACGGAGCATTCCAAGCACACATGGAGCAGTAGTGTTCGCTTCAGGTAGCAAGAGCTGAGTCCAGAGGTGCCTTCTGCCCGGAACTCTTTCTCCCTCGGTTTCATGTATGGAACCCGTTCCCCAGGCTCTCAGCCACGGTACCCTGTATACTGTTTCTTCTGCCTGGAGGTCGACAGACACTAAAGCACGATTTCTCTACACTGTTGTTTCTTTGAGTTAGAACGCTAGTGAGGAGACTTCCATGCAAAAGTGGGGCCGCAGTGCTAGCTTGATGAAACACATGGGGAGTCGTGTTCTGCCTTCTGCTGGGGCCTGAGTCTCACTCGCAAAAAGCTTTGGACTCCCTTGCAGTGCTCTCATGCACGCACACAACAAAATGCTTCCACCCTCAGGAGCGGCTCTTTTAGCTGAAGCATGGATTCTCCACCGAGTTTTTCCTTCGAGTTAGGCGGTTTTCCTTAAGCCTGCACACACACCCGGGGCAACGGTACTAGCCCCATCACCATGGTGTGAGTTGAGAGCTGCCTTCTCTCCGGCCTGTCTCTCCCTCCATTTTACGAAACGGAACCCGTCCCCAGGCTCTCACCCACAGTACACCCTAAACTGCTTCCTCCCACACAGAGGTCGTCGGTAGCTAAAGCACGGTTTCTCTTCAGTGTTGTTTCTCCGAGTTAGAACGCTTGCTATTAATGTCCACAATAGCCAAACTGTGGAAAGAGCCAAGATGTCCATCAACAGATGAATGGATAAAGAAGAGGTGGTATATATATATATATATATATATATATATATATATATATATATATATATATACAATGGAATATTATGCAGCCATCCAAAGGCATGAGATCTTGCCATTTGCAACGACGTGGATGGAACTGGAGGGTATTATGCTGAGCGAAATAAGTCAAAGAGAGAAAGACATGTATCATATGACCTCACTGATATGAGGAATTCTTAATCTCAGGAAACAAACTGAGGGTTGCCGGAGTGGGGGGTGGGGTGGGAGGGCTGGGGTGACTGGGTGATGGACACTGGGGAGGGTATGCGTTCTGGTAAGCGCTGTGAATTGTGCAAGACTGTTGAATCTCAGATCTGTACCTCTGAAACAAATAATGCAATATACGTTAAGAAAGAAAAAAAGAAGAAGAAGAATGTAGCAGGAGGGGAAGCCTGAAGGGGGGGAAATCGGAGGGGGAGAAGAACCCTGAGAGACGATGGACTCTGAAAAACAAACTCAGGGTTCTAGAGGGGAGGGGGCTGGGAGGATGGGTTAGCCTGGTGATGGGTATTGAGGAGGGCACGTTCTGCATGGAGCACTGGGTGTTACGCACAAACAATGAATCATGGACACTATATGTAAAACTAATGATGTAATGTATGCGGATTAACATAACAATAAAACATTTAATAAAAAAAAAAAGAACGCTTGCTATTAGACTTCCATGCAAAAGCGGGGCCGCAGTGCTAGCTTCATGAAACAAGTGGGGAGTCGTGTTCTGCTTTCTTCCGGGGCCTGAGTCTCACACAGAAACTGGTTTGGGACTCAGTTGCAGGGCGCTCACGCTTGCACACAGCAAAATGCGTCCAGCCTCAGGCATGGCTATTTTAGCCGAAGCAGGAATTCTCTAAAGAGTTGTTCCCTTGAGTTAGGTGGTTGGCTTTAGGCCTGCAGGCACCCCCGGGGCAAGGGTACTAGCATCAGAAACAAGAGGTGAGTTGAGAGCTCCCTTCCACACCGGCCTGTTTCTCACTCCATTTCACGTGTGGGACCCTTTCCCGGTCTCTCATACAGGAGCACTGTAAAATTCCTCCGTCTTCAGGAACGGCAATGTTACATAAAGGGCAGTAAGGATACACCATTGATTCTTGGCCTTAGTAGCCTGGTAGGCGAATGAGCTGCAGCTGGGATTCTTTACAGGCTTGTCCCTTCCAAGGCAGTGTTGAGCACGGAGCATTCCAAGCACACATGGAGCAGTAGTGTTCGCTTCAGGTAGCAAGAGCTGAGTCCAGAGGTGCCTTCTGCCCGGAACTCTTTCTCCCTCGGTTTCACGTATGGAACCCGTTCCCCAGGCTCTCAGCCACGGTACCCTGTATACTGTTTCTTCTGCCTGGAGGTCGACAGACACTAAAGCACGATTTCTCTCCACTGTTGTTTCTTTGAGTTAGAACGCTAGTGATGAGACTTCCATGCAAAAGTGGGGCCGCAGTGCTAGCTTGATGAAACACATGGGGAGTCGTGTTCTGCCTTCTGCTGGGGCCTGAGTCTCACTCGCAAAAAGCTTTGGACTCCCTTGCAGTGCTCTCATGCACGCACACAACAAAATGCTTCCACCCTCAGTAGCGGCTCTTTTAGCTGAAGCATGGATTCTCCACCGAGTTTTTCCTTCGAGTTAGGCGGTTTTCATTAAGCCTGCACACACACCCGGGGCAACGGTACTAGCCCCATCACCATGGTGTGAGTTGAGAGCTGCCTTCTCTCCGGCCTGTCTCTCCCTCCATTTTACGAAACGGAACCCGTCCCCAGGCTCTCACCCACAGTACACCCTAAACTGCTTCCTCCCACACAGAGGTCGTCGGTAGCTAAAACAAGGTTTCTCTTCAGTGTTGTTTCTCCGAGTTAGAACGCTTGCTATTAATGTCCACAATAGCCAAACTGTGGAAAGAGCCAAGATGTCCATCAACAGATGAATGGATAAAGAAGAGGTGGTATATATATATATATATATATATATATATATATATATACACAATGGAATATTATGCAGCCATCAAAAGGCATGAGATCTTGCCATTTGCAACGACGTGGATGGAACTGGAGGGTATTATGCTGAGCGAAATAAGTCAAAGAGAGAAAGACATGTATCATATGACCTCACTGATATGAGGAATTCTTAATCTCAGGAAACAAACTGAGGGTTGCCGGAGTGGGGGTGGGGTGGGAGAGCTGGGGTGACTGGGTGATGGACACTGGGGAGGGTATGCGTTCTGGTAAGCGCTGTGAATTGTGCAAGACTGTTGAATCTCAGATCTGTACCTCTGAAACAAATAATGCAATATACGTTAAGAAAGAAAAAAAGAAGAAGAAGAATGTAGCAGGAGGGGAAGCCTGAAGGGGGGGAAATCGGAGGGGGAGAAGAACCCTGAGAGACGATGGACTCTGAAAAACAAACTCAGGGTTCTAGAGGGGAGGGGGCTGGGAAGATGGGTTAACCTGGTGATGGGTATTGAGGAGGGCACGTTCTGCATGGAGCACTGGGTGTTACGCACAAACAATGAATCATGGACACTATATGTAAAACTAATGATGTAATGTATGCGGATTAACATAACAATAAAACATTTAATAAAAAAAAAAAGAACGCTTGCTATTAGACTTCCATGCAAAAGCGGGGCCGCAGTGCTAGCTTCATGAAACAAGTGGGGAGTCGTGTTCTGCTTTCTTCCGGGGCCTGAGTCTCACACAGAAACTGGTTTGGGACTCAGTTGCAGGGCGCTCACGCTTGCACACAGCAAAATGCGTCCAGCCTCAGGCATGGCTATTTTAGCCGAAGCAGGAATTCTCTAAAGAGTTGTTCCCTTGAGTTAGGTGGTTGGCTTTAGGCCTGCAGGCACCCCCGGGGCAAGGGTACTAGCATCAGAAACAAGAGGTGAGTTGAGAGCTCCCTTCCACACCGGCCTGTTTCTCACTCCATTTCACGTGTGGGACCCTTTCCCGGTCTCTCATACAGGAGCACTGTAAAATTCCTCCGTCTTCAGGAACGGCAATGTTACATAAAGGGCAGTAAGGATACACCATTGATTCTTGGCCTTAGTAGCCTGGTAGGCGAATGAGCTGCAGCTGGGATTCTTTACAGGCTTGTCCCTTCCAAGGCAGTGTTGAGCACGGAGCATTCCAAGCACACATGGAGCAGTAGTGTTCGCTTCAGGTAGCAAGAGCTGAGTCCAGAGGTGCCTTCTGCCCGGAACTCTTTCTCCCTCGGTTTCATGTATGGAACCCGTTCCCCAGGCTCTCAGCCACGGTACCCTGTATACTGTTTCTTCTGCCTGGAGGTCGACAGACACTAAAGCACGATTTCTCTACACTGTTGTTTCTTTGAGTTAGAACGCTAGTGAGGAGACTTCCATGCAAAAGTGGGGCCGCAGTGCTAGCTTGATGAAACACATGGGGAGTCGTGTTCTGCCTTCTGCTGGGGCCTGAGTCTCACTCGCAAAAAGCTTTGGACTCCCTTGCAGTGCTCTCATGCACGCACACAACAAAATGCTTCCACCCTCAGGAGCGGCTCTTTTAGCTGAAGCATGGATTCTCCACCGAGTTTTTCCTTCGAGTTAGGCGGTTTTCATTAAGCCTGCACAAACACCCGGGGCAACGGTACTAGCCCCATCACCATGGTGTGAGTTGAGAGCTGCCTACTCTCCGGCCTGTCTCTCCCTCCATTTTACGAAACGGAACCCGTCCCCAGGCTCTCACCCACAGTACACCCTAAACTGCTTCCTCCCACACACAGGTCGTCGGTAGCTAAAGCACGGTTTCTCTTCAGTGTTGTTTCTCCGAGTTAGAACGCTTGCTCTTAATGTCCACAATAGCCAAACTGTGGAAAGAGCCAAGATGTCCATCAACAGATGAATGGATAAAGAAGAGGTGGTATATATATATATATATATATATATATATATATATATATACACAATGGAATATTATGCAGCCATCAAAAGGCATGAGATCTTGCCATTTGCAACGACGTGGATGTAACTGGAGGGTATTATGCTGAGCGAAATAAGTCAAAGAGAGAAAGACATGTATCATATGACCTCACTGATATGAGGAATTCTTAATCTCAGGAAACAAACTGAGGGTTGCCGGAGTGGGGGGTGGGGTGGGAGGGCTGGGGTGACTGGGTGATGGACACTGGGGAGGGTATGCGTTCTGGTAAGCGCTGTGAATTGTGCAAGACTGTTGAATCTCAGATCTGTACCTCTGAAACAAATAATGCAATATACGTTAAGAAAGAAAAAAAGAAGAAGAAGAATGTAGCAGGAGGGGAAGCCTGAAGGGGGGGAAATCGGAGGGGGAGAAGAACCCTGAGAGACGATGGACTCTGAAAAACAAACTCAGGGTTCTAGAGGGGAGGGGGCTGGGAGGATGGGTTAGCCTGGTGATGGGTATTGAGGAGGGCACGTTCTGCATGGAGCACTGGGTGTTACGCACAAACAATGAATCATGGACACTATATCTAAAACTAATGATGTAATGTATGCGGATTAACATAACAATAAAACATTTAATAAAAAAAAAAAGAACGCTTGCTATTAGACTTCCATGCAAAAGCGGGGCCGCAGTGCTAGCTTCATGAAACAAGTGGGGAGTCGTGTTCTGCTTTCTTCCGGGGCCTGAGTCTCACACAGAAACTGGTTTGGGACTCAGTTGCAGGGCGCTCACGCTTGCACACAGCAAAATGCGTCCACCCTCAGGCATGGCTATTTTAGCCGAAGCAGGAATTCTCTAAAGAGTTGTTCCCTTGAGTTAGGTGGTTGGCTTTAGGCCTGCAGGCACCCCCGGGGCAAGGGTACTAGCATCAGAAACAAGAGGTGAGTTGAGAGCTCCCTTCCACACCGGCCTGTTTCTCACTCCATTTCACGTGTGGGACCCTTTCCCGGTCTCTCATACAGGAGCACTGTAAAATTCCTCCGTCTTCAGGAACGGCAATGTTACATAAAGGGCAGTAAGGATACACCATTGATTCTTGGCCTTAGTAGCCTGGTAGGCGAATGAGCTGCAGCTGGGATTCTTTACAGGCTTGTCCCTTCCAAGGCAGTGTTGAGCACGGAGCATTCCAAGCACACATGGAGCAGTAGTGTTCGCTTCAGGTAGCAAGAGCTGAGTCCAGAGGTGCCTTCTGCCCGGAACTCTTTCTCCCTCGGTTTCACGTATGGAACCCGTTCCCCAGGCTCTCAGCCACGGTACCCTGTATACTGTTTCTTCTGCCTGGAGGTCGACAGACACTAAAGCACGATTTCTCTCCACTGTTGTTTCTTTGAGTTAGAACGCTAGTGATGAGACTTCCATGCAAAAGTGGGGCCGCAGTGCTAGCTTGATGAAACACATGGGGAGTCGTGTTCTGCCTTCTGCTGGGGCCTGAGTCTCACTCGCAAAAAGCTTTGGACTCCCTTGCAGTGCTCTCATGCACGCACACAACAAAATGCTTCCACCCTCAGGAGCGGCTCTTTTAGCTGAAGCATGGATTCTCCACCGAGTTTTTCCTTCGAGTTAGGCGGTTTTCCTTAAGCCTGCACACACACCCGGGGCAACGGTACTAGCCCCATCACCATGGTGTGAGTTGAGAGCTGCCTTCTCTCCGGCCTGTCTCTCCCTCCATTTTACGAAACGGAACCCGTCCCCAGGCTCTCACCCACAGTACACCCTAAACTGCTTCCTCCCACACCCAGGTCGTCGGTAGCTAAAGCACGGTTTCTCTTCAGTGTTGTTTCTCCGAGTTAGAACGCTTGCTATTAATGTCCACAATAGCCAAACTGTGGAAAGAGCCAAGATGTCCATCAACAGATGAATGGATAAAGAAGAGGTGGTATATATATATATATATATATATATACACAATGGAATATTATGCAGCCATCAAAAGGCATGAGATCTTGCCATTTGCAACGACGTGGATGGAACTGGAGGGTATTATGCTGAGCGAAATAAGTCAAAGAGAGAAAGACATGTATCATATGACCTCACTGATATGAGGAATTCTTAATCTCAGGAAACAAACTGAGGGTTGCCGGAGTGGGGCGTGGGGTGGGAGGGCTGGGGTGACTGGGTGATGGACACTGGGGAGGGTATGCGTTCTGGTAAGCGCTGTGAATTGTGCAAGACTGTTGAATCTCAGATCTGTACCTCTGAAACAAATAATGCAATATACGTTAAGAAAGAAAAAAAGAAGAAGAAGAATGTAGCAGGAGGGGAAGCCTGAAGGGGGGGAAATCGGAGGGGGAGAAGAACCCTGAGAGACGATGGACTCTGAAAAACAAACTCAGGGTTCTAGAGGGGAGGGAGGTGGGAGGATGAGTTAGCCTGGTGATGGGTATTGAGGAGGGCACGTTCTGCATGGAGCACTGGGTGTTACGCACAAACAATGAATCATGGACACTATATCTAAAACTAATGATGTAATGTATGCGGATTAACATAACAACAAAACATTTAATAAAAAAAAAAAGAACGCTTGCTATTAGACTTCCATGCAAAAGCGGGGCCGCAGTGCTAGCTTCATGAAACAAGTGGGGAGTCGTGTTCTGCTTTCTTCCGGGGCCTGAGTCTCACACAGAAACTGGTTTGGGACTCAGTTGCAGGGCGCTCACGCTTGCACACAGCAAAATGCGTCCACCCTCAGGCATGGCTATTTTAGCCGAAGCAGGAATTCTCTAAAGAGTTGTTCCCTTGAGTTAGGTGGTTGGCTTTAGGCCTGCAGGCACCCCCGGGGCAAGGGTACTAGCATCAGAAACAAGAGGTGAGTTGAGAGCTCCCTTCCACACCGGCCTGTTTCTCACTCCATTTCACGTGTGGGACCCTTTCCCGGTCTCTCATACAGGAGCACTGTAAAATTCCTCCGTCTTCAGGAACGGCAATGTTACATAAAGGGCAGTAAGGATACACCATTGATTCTTGGCCTTAGTAGCCTGGTAGGCGAATGAGCTGCAGCTGGGATTCTTTACAGGCTTGTCCCTTCCAAGGCAGTGTTGAGCACGGAGCATTCCAAGCACACATGGAGCAGTAGTGTTCGCTTCAGGTAGCAAGAGCTGAGTCCAGAGGTGCCTTCTGCCCGGAACTCTTTCTCCCTCGGTTTCACGTATGGAACCCGTTCCCCAGGCTCTCAGCCACGGTACCCTGTATACTGTTTCTTCTGCCTGGAGGTCGACAGACACTAAAGCACGATTTCTCTCCACTGTTGTTTCTTTGAGTTAGAACGCTAGTGATGAGACTTCCATGCAAAAGTGGGGCCGCAGTGCTAGCTTGATGAAACACATGGGGAGTCGTGTTCTGCCTTCTGCTGGGGCCTGAGTCTCACTCGCAAAAAGCTTTGGACTCCCTTGCAGTGCTCTCATGCACGCACACAACAAAATGCTTCCACTCTCAGGAGCGGCTCTTTTAGCTGAAGCATGGATTCTCCACCGAGTTTTTCCTTCGAGTTAGGCGGTTTTCCTTAAGCCTGCACACACACCCGGGGCAACGGTACTAGCCCCATCACCATGGTGTGAGTTGAGAGCTGCCTTCTCTCCGGCCTGTCTCTCCCTCCATTTTACGAAACGGAACCCGTCCCCAGGCTCTCAACCACAGTACACCCTAAACTGCTTCCTCCCACACAGAGGTCGTCGGTAGCTAAAGCACGGTTTCTCTTCAGTGTTGTTTCTCCGAGTTAGAACGCTTGCTATTAATGTCCACAATAGCCAAACTGTGGAAAGAGCCAAGATGTCCATCAACAGATGAATGGATAAAGAAGAGGTGGTATATATATATATATATATATATATATATATATATACAATGGAATATTATGCAGCCATCAAAAGGCATGAGATCTTGCCATTTGCAACGACGTGGATGGAACTGGAGGGTATTATGCTGAGCGAAATAAGTCAAAGAGAGAAAGACATGTATCATATGACCTCACTGATATGAGGAATTCTTAATCTCAGGAAACAAACTGAGGGTTGCCGGAGTGGGGGGTGGGGTGGGAGGGATGGGGTGACTGGGTGATGGACACTGGGGAGGGTATGCGTTCTGGTAAGCGCTGTGAATTGTGCAAGACTGTTGAATCTCAGATCTGTACCTCTGAAACAAATAATGCAATATACGTTAAGAAAGAAAAAAAGAAGAAGAAGAATGTAGCAGGAGGGGAAGCCTGAAGGGGGGGAAATCGGAGGGGGAGAAGAACCCTGAGAGACGATGGACTCTGAAAAACAAACTCAGGGTTCTAGAGGGGAGGGAGGTGGGAGGATGAGTTAGCCTGCTGATGGGTATTGAGGAGGGCACGTTCTGCATGGAGCACTGGGTGTTACGCACAAACGATGAATCATGGACACTATATCTAAAACTAATGATGTAATGTATGCGGATTAACATAACAATAAAACATTTAATAAAAAAAAAAAGAACGCTTGCTATTAGACTTCCATGCAAAAGCGGGGCCGCAGTGCTAGCTTCATGAAACAAGTGGGGAGTCGTGTTCTGCTTTCTTCCGGGGCCTGAGTCTCACACAGAAACTGGTTTGGGACTCAGTTGCAGGGCGCTCACGCTTGCACACAGCAAAATGCGTCCACCCTCAGGCATGGCTATTTTAGCCGAAGCAGGAATTCTCTAAAGAGTTGTTCCCTTGAGTTAGGTGGTTGGCTTTAGGCCTGCAGGCACCCCCGGGGCAAGGGTACTAGCATCAGAAACAAGAGGTAAGTTGAGAGCTCCCTTCCACACCGGCCTGTTTCTCACTCCATTTCACGTGTGGGACCCTTTCCCGGTCTCTCATACAGGAGCACTGTAAAATTCCTCCGTCTTCAGGAACGGCAATGTTACATAAAGGGCAGTAAGGATACACCATTGATTCTTGGCCTTAGTAGCCTGGTAGGCGAATGAGCTGCAGCTGGGATTCTTTACAGGCTTGTCCCTTCCAAGGCAGTGTTGAGCACGGAGCATTCCAAGCACACATGGAGCAGTAGTGTTCGCTTCAGGTAGCAAGAGCTGAGTCCAGAGGTGCCTTCTGCCCGGAACTCTTTCTCCCTCGGTTTCACGTATGGAACCCGTTCCCCAGGCTCTCAGCCACGGTACCCTGTATACTGTTTCTTCTGCCTGGAGGTCGACAGACACTAAAGCACGATTTCTCTACACTGTTGTTTCTTTGAGTTAGAACGCTAGTGATGAGACTTCCATGCAAAAGTGGGGCCGCAGTGCTAGCTTGATGAAACACATGGGGAGTCGTGTTCTGCCTTCTGCTGGGGCCTGAGTCTCACTCGCAAAAAGCTTTGGACTCCCTTGCAGTGCTCTCATGCACGCACACAACAAAATGCTTCCACCCTCAGGAGCGGCTCTTTTAGCTGAAGCATGGATTCTCCACCGAGTTTTTCCTTCGAGTTAGGCGGTTTTCATTAAGCCTGCACACACACCCGGGGCAACGGTACTAGCCCCATCACCATAGTGTGAGTTGAGAGCTGCCTTCTCTCCGGCCTGTCTCTCCCTCCATTTTACGAAACGGAACCCGTCCCCAGGCTCTCACCCACAGTACACCCTAAACTGCTTCCTCCCACACAGAGGTCGTCGGTAGCTAAAGCACGGTTTCTCTTCAGTGTTGTTTCTCCGAGTTAGAACGCTTGCTATTAATGTCCACAATAGCCAAACTGTGGAAAGAGCCAAGATGTCCATCAACAGATGAATGGATAAAGAAGAGGTGGTATATATATATCTATATATATCTATCTATATATATATATATATATACAATGGAATATTATGCAGCCATCAAAAGGCATGTGATCTTGCCATTTGCAACGACGTGGATGGAACTTGAGGGTATTATGCTGAGCGAAATGAGTCAAAGAGAGAAAGACATGTATCATATGACCTCACTGATATGAGGAATTCTTAATCTCAGGAAACAAACTGAGGGTTGCCGGAGTGGGGGGTGGGGTGGGAGGGCTGGGGTGACTGGGTGATGGACACTGGGGAGGGAATGCGTTCTGGTAAGCGCTGTGAATTGTGCAAGACTGTTGAATCTCAGATCTGTACCTCTGAAACAAATAATGCAATATACGTTAAGAAAGAAAAAAAGAAGAAGAAGAATGTAGCAGGAGGGGAAGCCTGAAGGGGGGGAAATCGGAGGGGGAGAAGAACCCTGAGAGACGATGGACTCTGAAAAACAAACTCAGGGTTCTAGAGGGGAGGGGGGTGGGAAGATGGGTTAACCTGGTGATGGGTATTGAAGAGGGCACGTTCTGCATGGAGCACTGGGTGTTACGCACAAACAATGAATCATGGACACTATATCTAAAACTAATGATGTAATGTATGCGGATTAACATAACAATAAAACATTTAATAAAAAAAAAAAGAACGCTTGCTATTAGACTTCCATGCAAAAGCGGGGCCGCAGTGCTAGCTTCATGAAACAAGTGGGGAGTCGTGTTCTGCTTTCTTCCGGGGCCTGAGTCTCACACAGAAACTGGTTTGGGACTCAGTTGCAGGGCGCTCACGCTTGCACACAGCAAAATGCGTCCAGCCTCAGGCATGGCTATTTTAGCCGAAGCAGGAATTCTCTAAAGAGTTGTTCCCTTGAGTTAGGTGGTTGGCTTTAGGCCTGCAGGCACCCCCGGGGCAAGGGTACTAGCATCAGAAACAAGAGGTGAGTTGAGAGCTCCCTTCCACACCGGCCTGTTTCTCACTCCATTTCACGTGTGGGACCCTTTCCCGGTCTCTCATACAGGAGCACTGTAAAATTCCTCCGTCTTCAGGAACGGCAATGTTACATAAAGGGCAGTAAGGATACACCATTGATTCTTGGCCTTAGTAGCCTGGTAGGCGAATGAGCTGCAGCTGGGATTCTTTACAGGCTTGTCCCTTCCAAGGCAGTGTTGAGCACGGAGCATTCCAAGCACACATGGAGCAGTAGTGTTCGCTTCAGGTAGCAAGAGCTGAGTCCAGAGGTGCCTTCTGCCCGGAACTCTTTCTCCCTCGGTTTCACGTATGGAACCCGTTCCCCAGGCTCTCAGCCACGGTACCCTGTATACTGTTTCTTCTGCCTGGAGGTCGACAGACACTAAAGCACGATTTCTCTCCACTGTTGTTTCTTTGAGTTAGAACGCTAGTGATGAGACTTCCATGCAAAAGTGGGGCCGCAGTGCTAGCTTGATGAAACACATGGGGAGTCGTGTTCTGCCTTCTGCTGGGGCCTGAGTCTCACTCGCAAAAAGCTTTGGACTCCCTTGCAGTGCTCTCATGCACGCACACAACAAAATGCTTCCACCCTCAGGAGCGGCTCTTTTAGCTGAAGCATGGATTCTCCACCGAGTTTTTCCTTCGAGTTAGGCGGTTTTCATTAAGCCTGCACACACCGCCGGGGCAACGGTACTAGCCCCATCACCATGGTGTGAGTTGAGAGCTGCCTTCTCTCCGGCCTGTCTCTCCCTCCATTTTACGAAACGGAACCCGTCCCCAGGCTCTCACCCACAGTACACCCTAAACTGCTTCCTCCCACACAGAGGTCGTCGGTAGCTAAAGCATGGTTTCTCTTCAGTGTTGTTTCTCCGAGTTAGAACGCTTGCTATTAATGTCCACAATAGCCAAACTGTGGAAAGAGCCAAGATGTCCATCAACAGATGAATGGATAAAGAAGAGGTGATATATATATATATATATATATATATATATATATATATACACAATGGAATATTATGCAGCCATCAAAAGGCATGAGATCTTGCCATTTGCAACGACGTGGATGGAACTGGAGGGTATTATGCTGAGCGAAATAAGTCAAAGAGAGAAAGACATGTATCATATGACCTCACTGATATGAGGAATTCTTAATCTCAGGAAACAAACTGAGGGTTGCCGGAGTGCGGGGTGGGGTGGGAGGGATCGGGTGACTGGGTGATGGGCACTGGGGCGGGTATGCGTTCTGGTAAGCGCTGTGAATTGTGCAAGACTGTTGAATCTCAGATCTGTACCTCTGAAACAAATAATGCAATATATGTTAAGAAAGAAAAAAGAAGAAGAAGAATGTAGCAGGAGGGGAAGCCTGAAGGGGGGGAATTCGGAGGGGGAGAAGAACCCTGAGAGACGATGGACTCTGAAAAACAAACTCAGGGTTCTAGAGGGGAGGGGGGTGGGAGGATGGGTTAGCCTGGTGATGGGTATTGAGGAGGGCACGTTCTGCATGGAGCACTGGGTGTTACGCACAAACAATGAATCATGGACACTATATCTAAAACTAATGATGTAATGTATGCGGATTAACATAACAATAAAACATTTAAAAAAAAAAAAAGAACGCTTGCTATTAGACTTCCATGCAAAAGCGGGGCCGCAGTGCTAGCTTCATGAAACAAGTGCGGAGTCGTGTTCTGCTTTCTTCCGGGGCCTGAGTCTCACACAGAAACTGGTTTGGGACTCAGTTGCAGGGCGCTCACGCTTGCACACAGCAAAATGCGTCCACCCTCAGGCATGGCTATTTTAGCCGAAGCAGGAATTCTCTAAAGAGTTGTTCCCTTGAGTTAGGTGGTTGGCTTTAGGCCTGCAGGCACCCCCGGGGCAAGGGTACTAGCATCAGAAACAAGAGGAGAGTTGAGAGATCCCTTCCACACCGGCCTGTTTCTCACTCCATTTCACGTGTGGGACCCTTTCCTGGTCTCTCATACAGGAGCACTGTAAAATTCCTCCGTCTTCAGGAACGGCTATGTTACATAAAGGGCAGTAAGGATACACCATTGATTCTTGGCCTTAGTAGCCTGGTAGGCGAATGAGCTGCAGCTGGGATTCTTTACAGGCTTGTCCCTTCCAAGGCAGTGTTGAGCACGGAGCATTCCAAGCACACATGGAGCAGTAGTGTTCGCTTCAGGTAGCAAGAGCTGAGTCCAGAGGTGCCCTCTGCCCGGAACTCTTTCTCCCTCGGTTTCACGTATGCAACCCGTTCCCCAGGCTCTCAGCCACGGTACCCTGTATACTGTTTCTTCTGCCTGGAGGTCGACAGACACTAAAGCACGATTTCTCTACACTGTTGTTTCTTTGAGTTAGAACGCTAGTGATGAGACTTCCATGCAAAAGTGGGGCCGCAGTGCTAGCTTGATGAAACACATGGGGAGTCGTGTTCTGCCTTCTGCTGGGGCCTGAGTCTCACTCGCAAAAAGCTTTGGACTCCCTTGCAGTGCTCTCATGCACGCACACAACAAAATGCTTCCACCCTCAGGAGCGGCTCTTTTAGCTGAAGCATGGATTCTCCACCGAGTTTTTCCTTGGAGTTAGGCGGTTTTCATTAAGCCTGCACACACCGCCGGGGCAACGGTACTAGCCCCATCACCATGGTGTGAGTTGAGAGCTGCCTTCTCTCCGGCCTGTCTCTCCCTCCATTTTACGAAACGGAACCCGTCCCCAGGCTCTCACCCACAGTACACCCTAAACTGCTTCCTCCCACACACAGGTCGTCGGTATCTAAAGCACGGTTTCTCTTCAGTGTTGTTTCTCCGAGTTAGAACGCTTGCTATTAATGTCCACAATAGCCAAACTGTGGAAAGAGCCAAGATGTCCATCAACAGATGAATGGATAAAGAAGAGGTGGTATACATATATATATATACAATGGAATATTATGCAGCCATCAAAAGGCATGAGATCTTGCCATTTGCAACGACGTGGATGGAACTGGAGGGTATTATGCTGAGCGAAATAAGTCAAAGAGAGAAAGACATGTATCATATGACCTCACTGATAGGAGGAATTCTTAATCTCAGGAAACAAACTGAGGGTTGCCGGAGTGGGGGGTGGGGTGGGAGGGCTGGGGTGACTGGGTGATGGACACTGGGGAGGGTATGCGTTCTGGTAAGCGCTGTGAATTGTGCAAGACTGTTGAATCTCAGATCTGTACCTCTGAAACAAATAATGCAATATACGTTAAGAAAGAAAAAAAGAAGAAGAAGAATGTAGCAGGAGGGGAAGCCTGAAGGGGGGGAAATCGGAGGGGGAGAAGAACCCTGAGAGACGATGGACTCTGAAAAACAAACTCAGGGTTCTAGAGGGGAGGGGGGTGGGAAGATGGGTTAACCTGGTGATGGGTATTGAGGAGGGCACGTTCTGCATGGAGCACTGGGTGTTACGCACAAACAATGAATCATGGACACTATATCTAAAACTAATGATGTAATGTATGCGGATTAACATAACAATAAAACATTTAATAAAAAAAAAAAGAACGCTTGCTATTAGACTTCCATGCAAAAGCGGGGCCGCAGTGCTAGCTTCATGAAACAAGTGGGGAGTCGTGTTCTGCTTTCTTCCGGGGCCTGAGTCTCACACAGAAACTGGTTTGGGACTCAGTTGCAGGGCGCTCACGCTTGCACACAGCAAAATGCGTCCACCCTCAGGCATGGCTATTTTAGCCGAAGCAGGAATTCTCTAAAGAGTTGTTCCCTTGAGTTAGGTGGTTGGCTTTAGGCCTGCAGGCACCCCCGGGGCAAGGGTACTAGCATCAGAAACAAGAGGTGAGTTGAGAGCTCCCTTCCACACCGGCCTGTTTCTCACTCCATTTCACGTGTGGGACCCTTTCCCGGTCTCTCATACAGGAGCACTGTAAAATTCCTCTGTCTTCAGGAACGGCAATGTTACATAAAGGGCAGTAAGGATACACCATTGATTCTTGGCCTTAGTAGCCTGGTAGGCGAATGAGCTGCAGCTGGGATTCTTTACAGGCTTGTCCCTTCCAAGGCAGTGTTGAGCACGGAGCATTCCAAGCACACATGGAGCAGTAGTGTTCGCTTCAGGTAGCAAGAGCTGAGTCCAGAGGTGCCTTCTGCCCGGAACTCTTTCTCCCTCGGTTTCACGTATGGAACCCGTTCCCCAGGCTCTCAGCCACGGTACCCTGTATACTGTTTCTTCTGCCTGGAGGTCGACAGACACTAAAGCACGATTTCTCTACACTGTTGTTTCTTTGAGTTAGAACGCTAGTGATGAGACTTCCATGCAAAAGTGGGGCCGCAGTGCTAGCTTGATGAAACACATGGGGAGTCGTGTTCTGCCTTCTGCTGGGGCCTGAGTCTCACTCGCAAAAAGCTTTGGACTCCCTTGCAGTGCTCTCATGCACGCACACAACAAAATGCTTCCACCCTCAGGAGCGGCTCTTTTAGCTGAAGCATGGATTCTCCACCGAGTTTTTCCTTCGAGTTAGGCGGTTTTCATTAAGCCTGCACACACACCCGGGGCAACGGTACTAGCCCCATCACCATGGTGTGAGTTGAGAGCTGCCTTCTCTCCGGCCTGTCTGTCCCTCCATTTTACGAAACGGAACCCGTCCCCAGGCTCTCACCCACAGTACACCCTAAACTGCTTCCTCCCACACACAGGTCGTCGGTAGCTAAAGCACGGTTTCTGTTCAGTGTTGTTTCTCCGAGTTAGAACGCTTGCTATTAATGTCCACAATAGCCAAACTGTGGAAAGAGCCAAGATGTCCATCAACAGAAGAATGGATAAAGAAGAGGTGGTATATATATATATCTATATATATATATACAATGGAATATTATGCAGCCATCAAAAGGCATGAGATCTTGCCATTTGCAACGACGTGGATGGAACTGGAGGGTATTATGCTGAGCGAAATAAGTCAAAGAGAGAAAGACATGTATCATATGACCTCACTGATATGAGGAATTCTTAATCTCAGGAAACAAACTGAGGGTTGCCGGAGTGGGGGGTGGGGTGGGAGGGCTGGGGTGACTGGGTGATGGACACTGGGGAGGGTATGCGTTCTGGTAAGCGCTGTGAATTGTGCAAGACTGTTGAATCTCAGATCTGTACCTCTGAAACAAATAATGCAATATACGTTAAGAAAGAAAAAAAGAAGAAGAAGAATGTAGCAGGAGGGGAAGCCCGAAGGGGGGGAAATCGGAGGGGGAGAAGAACCCTGAGAGACGATGGACTCTGAAAAACAAACTCAGGGTTCTAGAGGGGAGGGGGGTGGGAGGATGGATTAGCCTGGTGATGGGTATTGAGGAGGGCACGTTCTGCATGGAGCACTGGGTGTTACGCACAAACAATGAATCATGGACACTATATCTAAAACTAATGATGTAATGTATGCGGATTAACATAACAATAAAACATTTAATAAAAAAAAAAAGAACGCTTGCTATTAGACTTCCATGCAAAAGCGGGCCCGCAGTGCTAGCTTCATGATACAAGTGGCGAGTCGTGTTCTGCTTTCTTCCGGGGCCTGAGTCTCACACAGAAACTGGTTTGGGACTCAGTTGCAGGGCGCTCACGCTTGCACACAGCAAAATGCGTCCACCCTCAGGCATGGCTATTTTAGCCGAAGCAGGAATTCTCTAAAGAGTTGTTCCCTTGAGTTAGGTGGTTGGCTTTAGGCCTGCAGGCACCCCCGGGGCAAGGGTACTAGCATCAGAAACAAGAGGTGAGTTGAGAGCTCCCTTCCACACCGGCCCGTTTCTCACTCCATTTCACGTATGGGACCCTTTCCCGGTCTCTCATACAGGAGCACTGTAAAATTCCTCCGTCTTCAGGAACGGCAATGTTACATAAAGGGCAGTAAGGATACACCATTGATTCTTGGCCTTAGTAGCCTGGTAGGCGAATGAGCTGCAGCTGGGATTCTTTACAGGCTTGTCCCTTCCAAGGCAGTGTTGAGCACGGAGCATTCCAAGCACACATGGAGCAGTAGTGTTCGCTTCAGGTAGCAAGAGCTGAGTCCAGAGGTGCCTTCTGCCCGGAACTCTTTCTCCCTCGGTTTCACGTATGGAACCCGTTCCCCAGGCTCTCAGCCACGGTACCCTGTATACTGTTTCTTCTGCCTGGAGGTCGACAGACACTAAAGCACGATTTCTCTCCACTGTTGTTTCTTTGAGTTAGAACGCTAGTGATGAGACTTCCATGCAAAAGTGGGGCCGCAGTGCTAGCTTGATGAAACACATGGGGAGTCGTGTTCTGCCTTCTGCTGGGGCCTGAGTCTCACTCGCAAAAAGCTTTGGACTCCCTTGCAGTGCTCTCATGCACGCACACAACAAAATGCTTCCACCCTCAGGAGCGGCTCTTTTAGCTGAAGCATGGATTCTCCACCGAGTTTTTCCTTCGAGTTAGGCGGTTTTCATTAAGCCTGCACACACCGCCGGGGCAACGGTACTAGCCCCATCACCATGGTGTGAGTGGAGAGCTGCCTTCTCTCCGGCCTGTCTCTCCCTCCATTTTACGAAACGGAACCCGTCCCCAGGCTCTCACCCACAGTACACCCTAAACTGCTTCCTCCCACACACAGGTCGTCGGTAGCTAAAGCACGGTTTCTCTTCAGTGTTGTTTCTCCGAGTTAGAACGCTTGCTATTAATGTCCACAATAGCCAAACTGTGGAAAGAGCCAAGATATCCATCAACAAATGAATGGATAAAGAAGAGGTGGTATATATATATATATATATATATACAATGGAATATTATGCAGCCATCAAAAGGCATGAGATCTTGCCATTTGCAACGACGTGGATAGAACTGGAGGGTATTATGCTGAGCGAAATAAGTCAAAGAGAGAAAGACATGTATCATATGACCTCACTGATATGAGGAATTCTTAATCTCAGGAAACAAACTGAGGGTTGCCGGAGTGGGGGGTGGGGTGGGAGGGCTGGGGTGACTGGGTGATGGACACTGGGGAGGGTATGCGTTCTGGTAAGCGCTGTGAATTGTGCAAGACTGTTGAATCTCAGATCTGTACCTCTGAAACAAATAATGCAATATATGTTAAGAAAGAAAAAAAGAAGAAGAAGAATGTAGCTGGAGGGGAAGCCTGAAGGGGGGGAAATCGGAGGGGGAGAAGAACCCTGAGAGACGATGGACTCTGAAAAACAAACTCAGGGTTCTAGAGGGGAGGGGGCTGGGAGGATGGGTTAGCCTGGTGATGGGTATTGAGGAGGGCACGTTCTGCATGGAGCACTGGGTGTTACGCACAAACAATGAATCATGGACACTATATCTAAAACTAATGATGTAATGTATGCGGATTAACATAACAATAAAACATTTAATAAAAAAAAAAAGAACGCTTGCTATTAGACTTCCATGCAAAAGCGGGGCCGCAGTGCTAGCTTCATGAAACAAGTGGGGAGTCGTGTTCTGCTTTCTTCCGGGGCCTGAGTCTCACACAGAAACTGGTTTGGGACTCAGTTGCAGGGCGCTCACGCTTGCACACAGCAAAATGCGTCCAGCCTCAGGCATGGCTATTTTAGCCGAAGCAGGAATTCTCTAAAGAGTTGTTCCCTTGAGTTAGGTGGTTGGCTTTAGGCCTGCAGGCACCCCCGGGGCAAGGGTACTAGCATCAGAAACAAGAGGTGAGTTGAGAGCTCCCTTCCACACCGGCCTGTTTCTCACTCCATTTCACGTGTGGGACACTTTCCCGGTCTCTCATACAGGAGCACTGTAAAATTCCTCCGTCTTCAGGAACGGCAATGTTACATAAAGGGCAGTAAGGATACACAATTGATTCTTGGCCTTAGTAGCCTGGTAGGCGAATGAGCTGCAGCTGGGATTCTTTACAGGCTTGTCCCTTCCAAGGCAGTGTTGAGCACGGCGCATTCCAAGCACACATGGAGCAGTAGTGTTCGCTTCAGGTAGCAAGAGCTGAGTCCAGAGGTGCCTTCTGCCCGGAACTCTTTCTCCCTCGGTTTCACGTATGGAACCCGTTCCCCAGGCTCTCAGCCACGGTACCCTGTATACTGTTTCTTCTGCCTGGAGGTCGACAGACACTAAAGCACGATTTCTCTCCACTGTTGTTTCTTTGAGTTAGAACGCTAGTGAGGAGACTTCCATGCAAAAGTGGGGCCGCAGTGCTAGCTTGATGAAACACATGGGGAGTCGTGTTCTGCCTTCTGCTGGGGCCTGAGTCTCACTCGCAAAAAGCTTTGGACTCCCTTGCAGTGCTCTCATGCACGCACACAACAAAATGCTTCCACCCTCAGGAGCGGCTCTTTTAGCTGAAGCATGGATTCTCCACCGAGTTTTTCCTTCGAGTTAGGCGGTTTTCATTAAGCCTGCACACACACCCGGGGCAACGGTACTAGCCCCATCACCATGGTGTGAGTTGAGAGCTGCCTTTTCTCCGGCCTGTCTCTCCCTCCATTTTACGAAACGGAACCCGTCCCCAGGCTCTCACCCACAGTACACCCTAAACTGCTTCCTCCCACACACAGGTCGTCGGTAGCTAAAGCACGGTTTCTCTTCAGTGTTGTTTCTCCGAGTTAGAACGCTTGCTATTAATGTCCACAATAGCCAAACTGTGGAAAGAGCCAAGATGTCCATCAACAGATGAATGGATAAAGAAGAGGTGGTATATATCTATCTATATATCTATCTATCTATCTATATATATATATATATATACAATGGAATATTATGCAGCCATCAAAAGGCATGAGATCTTGCCATTTGCAACGACGTGGATGGAACTGGAGGGTATTATGCTGAGCGAAATAAGTCAAAGAGAGAAAGACATGTATCATATGACCTCACTGATATGAGGAATTCTTAATCTCAGGAAACAAACTGAGGGTTGCCGGAGTGGGGGGTGGGGTGGGAGGGCTGGGGTGACTGGGTGATGGACACTGGGGAGGGTATGCGTTCTGGTAAGCGCTGTGAATTGTGCAAGACTGTTGAATCTCAGATCTGTACCTCTGAAACAAATAATGCAATATACGTTAAGAAAGAAAAAAAGAAGAAGAAGAATGTTGCAGGAGGGGAAGCCTGAAGGGGGGGAAATCGGAGGGGGAGAAGAACCCTGAGAGACGATGGACTCTGAAAAACAAACTCAGGGTTCTAGAGGGGAGGGGGGTGGGAAGATGGGTTAACCTGGTGATGGGTATTGAGGAGGGCACGTTCTGCATGGAGCACTGGGTGTTACGCACAAACGATGAATCATGGACACTATATCTAAAACTAATGATGTAATGTATGCGGATTAACATAACAATAAAACGTTTAATAAAAAAAAAAAAGAACGCTTGCTATTAGACTTCCATGTAAGAGCGGGGCCGCAGTGCTAGCTTCATGAAACAAGTGGGGAGTCGTGTTCTGCTTTCTTCCGGGGCCTGAGTCTCACACAGAAACTGGTTTGGGACTCAGTTGCAGGGCGCTCACGCTTGCACACAGCAAAATGCGTCCAGCCTCAGGCATGGCTATTTTAGCCGAAGCAGGAATTCTCTAAAGAGTTGTTCCCTTGAGTTAGGTGGTTGGCTTTAGGCCTGCAGGCACCCCCGGGGCAAGGGTACTAGCATCAGAAACAAGAGGTGAGTTGAGAGCTCCCTTCCACACCGGCCTGTTTCTCACTCCATTTCACGTGTGGGACCCTTTCCCGGTCTCTCATACAGGAGCACTGTAAAATTCCTCCGTCTTCAGGAACGGCAATGTTACATAAAGGGCAGTAAGGATACACCATTGATTCTTGGCCTTAGTAGCCTGGTAGGCGAATGAGCTGCAGCTGGGATTCTTTACAGGCTTGTCCCTTCCAAGGCAGTGTTGAGCACGGAGCATTCCAAGCACACATGGAGCAGTAGTGTTCGCTTCAGGTAGCAAGAGCTGAGTCCAGAGGTGCCTTCTGCCCGGAACTCTTTCTCCCTCGGTTTCACGTATGGAACCCGTTCCCCAGGCTCTCAGCCACGGTACCCTGTATACTGTTTCTTCTGCCTGGAGGTCGACAGACACTAAAGCACGATTTCTCTCCACTGTTGTTTCTTTGAGTTAGAACGCTAGTGATGAGACTTCCATGCAAAAGTGGGGCCGCAGTGCTAGCTTGATGAAACACATGGGGAGTCGTGTTCTGCCTTCTGCTGGGGCCTGAGTCTCACTCGCAAAAAGCTTTGGACTCCCTTGCAGTGCTCTCATGCACGCACACAACAAAATGCTTCCACCCTCAGGAGCGGCTCTTTTAGCTGAAGCATGGATTCTCCACCGAGTTTTTCCTTCGAGTTAGGCGGTTTTCCTTAAGCCTGCACACACACCCGGGGCAACGGTACTAGCCCCATCACCATGGTGTGAGTTGAGAGCTGCCTTCTCTCCGGCCTGTCTCTCCCTCCATTTTACGAAACGGAACCCGTCCCCAGGCTCTCACCCACAGTACACCCTAAACTGCTTCCTCCCACACAGAGGTCGTCGGTAGCTAAAGCACGGTTTCTCTTCAGTGTTGTTTCTCCGAGTTAGAACGCTTGCTATTAATGTCCACAATAGCCAAACTGTGGAAAGAGCCAAGATGTCCATCAACAGATGAATGGATAAAGAAGAGGTGGTATATATCTATCTATATATCTATCTATATATATATATATATATATATATATACAATGGAATATTATGCAGCCATCAAAAGGCATGAGATCTTGCCATTTGCAACGACGTGGATGGAACTGGAGGGTATTACGCTGAGCGAAATAAGTCAAAGAGAGAAAGACATGTATCATATGACCTCACTGATATGAGGAATTCTTAATCTCAGGAAACAAACTGAGGGTTGCCGGAGTGGGGGGTGGGGTGGGAGGGCTGGGGTGACTGGGTGATGGACACTGGGGAGGGTATGCGTTCTGGTAAGCGCTGTGAATTGTGCAAGACTGTTGAATCTCAGATCTGTACCTCTGAAACAAATAATGCAATATACGTTAAGAAAGAAAAAAAGAAGAAGAAGAATGTTGCAGGAGTGGAAGCCTGAAGGGGGGGAAATCGGAGGGGGAGAAGAACCCTGAGAGACGATGGACTCTGAAAAACAAACTCAGGGTTCTAGAGGGGAGGGGGGTGGGAAGATGGGTTAACCTGGTGATGGGTATTGAGGAGGGCACGTTCTGCATGGAGCACTGGGTGTTACGCACAAACGATGAATCATGGACACTATATCTAAAACTAATGATGTAATGTATGCGGATTAACATAACAATAAAACATTTAATAAAAAAAAAAGAACGCTTGCTATTAGACTTCCATGCAAAAGCGGGGCCGCAGTGCTAGCTTCATGAAACAAGTGGGGAGTCGTGTTCTGCTTTCTTCCGGGGCCTGAGTCTCACACAGAAACTGGTTTGGGACTCAGTTGCAGGGCGCTCACGCTTGCACACAGCAAAATGCGTCCAGCCTCAGGCATGGCTATTTTAGCCGAAGCAGGAATTCTCTAAAGAGTTGTTCCCTTGAGTTAGGTGGTTGGCTTTAGGCCTGCAGGCACCCCCGGGGCAAGGGTACTAGCATCAGAAACAAGAGGTGAGTTGAGAGCTCCCTTCCACACCGGCCCGTTTCTCACTCCATTTCACGTGTGGGACCCTTTCCCGGTCTCTCATACAGGAGCACTGTAAAATTCCTCCGTCTTCAGGAACGGCAATGTTACATAAAGGGCAGTAAGGATACACCATTGATTCTTGGCCTTAGTAGCCTGGTAGGCGAATGAGCTGCAGCTGGGATTCTTTACAGGCTTGTCCCTTCCAAGGCAGTGTTGAGCACGGCGCATTCCAAGCACACATGGAGCAGTAGTGTTCGCTTCAGGTAGCAAGAGCTGAGTCCAGAGGTGCCTTCTGCCCGGAACTCTTTCTCCCTCGGTTTCACGTATGGAACCCGTTCCCCAGGCTCTCAGCCACGGTACCCTGTATACTGTTTCTTCTGCCTGGAGGTCGACAGACACTAAAGCACGATTTCTCTCCACTGTTGTTTCTTTGAGTTAGAACGCTAGTGAGGAGACTTCCATGCAAAAGTGGGGCCGCAGTGCTAGCTTGATGAAACACATGGGGAGTCGTGTTCTGCCTTCTGCTGGGGCCTGAGTCTCACTCGCAAAAAGCTTTGGACTCCCTTGCAGTGCTCTCATGCACGCACACAACAAAATGCTTCCACCCTCAGGAGCGGCTCTTTTAGCTGAAGCATGGATTCTCCACCGAGTTTTTCCTTCGAGTTAGGCGGTTTTCATTAAGCCTGCACACACACCCGGGGCAACGGTACTAGCCCCATCACCATGGTGTGAGTTGAGAGCTGCCTTTTCTCCGGCCTGTCTCTCCCTCCATTTTACGAAACGGAACCCGTCCCCAGGCTCTCACCCACAGTACACCCTAAACTGCTTCCTCCCACACAGAGGTCGTCGGTAGCTAAAGCACGGTTTCTCTTCAGTGTTGTTTCTCCGAGTTAGAACGCTTGCTATTAATGTCCACAATAGCCAAACTGTGGAAAGAGCCAAGATGTCCATCAACAGATGAATGGATAAAGAAGAGGTGGTATATATCTATCTATATATCTATCTATCTATATATATATATATATATATATATATATACAATGGAATATTATGCAGCCATCAAAAGGCATGAGATCTTGCCATTTGCAACGACGTGGATGGAACTGGAGGGTATTATGCTGAGCGAAATAAGTCAAAGAGAGAAAGACATGTATCATATGACCTCACTGATATGAGGAATTCTTAATCTCAGGAAACAAACTGAGGGTTGCCGGAGTGGGGGGTGGGGTGGGAGGGCTGGGGTGACTGGGTGATGGACACTGGGGAGGGTATGCGTTCTGGTAAGCGCTGTGAATTGTGCAAGACTGTTGAATCTCAGATCTGTACCTCTGAAACAAATAATGCAATATACGTTAAGAAAGAAAAAAAGAAGAAGAAGAATGTTGCAGGAGGGGAAGCCTGAAGGGGGGGAAATCGGAGGGGGAGAAGAACCCTGAGAGACGATGGACTCTGAAAAACAAACTCAGGGTTCTAGAGGGGAGGGGGGTGGGAAGATGGGTTAACCTGGTGATGGGTATTGAGGAGGGCACGTTCTGCATGGAGCACTGGGTGTTACGCACAAACGATGAATCATGGACACTATATCTAAAACTAATGATGTAATGTATGCGGATTAACATAACAATAAAACGTTTAATAAAAAAAAAAAAGAACGCTTGCTATTAGACTTCCATGTAAGAGCGGGGCCGCAGTGCTAGCTTCATGAAACAAGTGGGGAGTCGTGTTCTGCTTTCTTCCGGGGCCTGAGTCTCACACAGAAACTGGTTTGGGACTCAGTTGCAGGGCGCTCACGCTTGCACACAGCAAAATGCGTCCAGCCTCAGGCATGGCTATTTTAGCCGAAGCAGGAATTCTCTAAAGAGTTGTTCCCTTGAGTTAGGTGGTTGGCTTTAGGCCTGCAGGCACCCCCGGGGCAAGGGTACTAGCATCAGAAACAAGAGGTGAGTTGAGAGCTCCCTTCCACACCGGCCTGTTTCTCACTCCATTTCACGTGTGGGACCCTTTCCCGGTCTCTCATACAGGAGCACTGTAAAATTCCTCCGTCTTCAGGAACGGCAATGTTACATAAAGGGCAGTAAGGATACACCATTGATTCTTGGCCTTAGTAGCCTGGTAGGCGAATGAGCTGCAGCTGGGATTCTTTACAGGCTTGTCCCTTCCAAGGCAGTGTTGAGCACGGCGCATTCCAAGCACACATGGAGCAGTAGTGTTCGCTTCAGGTAGCAAGAGCTGAGTCCAGAGGTGCCTTCTGCCCGGAACTCTTTCTCCCTCGGTTTCACGTATGGAACCCGTTCCCCAGGCTCTCAGCCACGGTACCCTGTATACTGTTTCTTCTGCCTGGAGGTCGACAGACACTAAAGCACGATTTCTCTCCACTGTTGTTTCTTTGAGTTAGAACGCTAGTGATGAGACTTCCATGCAAAAGTGGGGCCGCAGTGCTAGCTTGATGAAACACATGGGGAGTCGTGTTCTGCCTTCTGCTGGGGCCTGAGTCTCACTCGCAAAAAGCTTTGGACTCCCTTGCAGTGCTCTCATGCACGCACACAACAAAATGCTTCCACCCTCAGGAGCGGCTCTTTTAGCTGAAGCATGGATTCTCCACCGAGTTTTTCCTTCGAGTTAGGCGGTTTTCCTTAAGCCTGCACACACACCCGGGGCAACGGTACTAGCCCCATCACCATGGTGTGAGTTGAGAGCTGCCTTCTCTCCGGCCTGTCTCTCCCTCCATTTTACGAAACGGAACCCGTCCCCAGGCTCTCACCCACAGTACACCCTAAACTGCTTCCTCCCACACAGAGGTCGTCGGTAGCTAAAGCACGGTTTCTCTTCAGTGTTGTTTCTCCGAGTTAGAACGCTTGCTATTAATGTCCACAATAGCCAAACTGTGGAAAGAGCCAAGATGTCCATCAACAGATGAATGGATAAAGAAGAGGTGGTATATATCTATCTATATATCTATCTATATATATATATATATATATATATATATACAATGGAATATTATGCAGCCATCAAAAGGCATGAGATCTTGCCATTTGCAACGACGTGGATGGAACTGGAGGGTATTATGCTGAGCGAAATAAGTCAAAGAGAGAAAGACATGTATCATATGACCTCACTGATATGAGGAATTCTTAATCTCAGGAAACAAACTGAGGGTTGCCGGAGTGGGGGGTGGGGTGGGAGGGCTGGGGTGACTGGGTGATGGACACTGGGGAGGGTATGCGTTCTGGTAAGCGCTGTGAATTGTGCAAGACTGTTGAATCTCAGATCTGTACCTCTGAAACAAATAATGCAATATACGTTAAGAAAGAAAAAAAGAAGAAGAAGAATGTTGCAGGAGTGGAAGCCTGAAGGGGGGGAAATCGGAGGGGGAGAAGAACCCTGAGAGACGATGGACTCTGAAAAACAAACTCAGGGTTCTAGAGGGGAGGGGGGTGGGAAGATGGGTTAACCTGGTGATGGGTATTGAGGAGGGCACGTTCTGCATGGAGCACTGGGTGTTACGCACAAACGATGAATCATGGACACTATATCTAAAACTAATGATGTAATGTATGCGGATTAACATAACAATAAAACGTTTAATAAAAAAAAAAAAGAACGCTTGCTATTAGACTTCCATGTAAGAGCGGGGCCGCAGTGCTAGCTTCATGAAACAAGTGGGGAGTCGTGTTCTGCTTTCTTCCGGGGCCTGAGTCTCACACAGAAACTGGTTTGGGACTCAGTTGCAGGGCGCTCACGCTTGCACACAGCAAAATGCGTCCAGCCTCAGGCATGGCTATTTTAGCCGAAGCAGGAATTCTCTAAAGAGTTGTTCCCTTGAGTTAGGTGGTTGGCTTTAGGCCTGCAGGCACCCCCGGGGCAAGGGTACTAGCATCAGAAACAAGAGGTGAGTTGAGAGCTCCCTTCCACACCGGCCTGTTTCTCACTCCATTTCACGTGTGGGACCCTTTCCCGGTCTCTCATACAGGAGCACTGTAAAATTCCTCCGTCTTCAGGAACGGCAATGTTACATAAAGGGCAGTAAGGATACACCATTGATTCTTGGCCTTAGTAGCCTGGTAGGCGAATGAGCTGCAGCTGGGATTCTTTACAGGCTTGTCCCTTCCAAGGCAGTGTTGAGCACGGAGCATTCCAAGCACACATGGAGCAGTAGTGTTCGCTTCAGGTAGCAAGAGCTGAGTCCAGAGGTGCCTTCTGCCCGGAACTCTTTCTCCCTCGGTTTCACGTATGGAACCCGTTCCCCAGGCTCTCAGCCACGGTACCCTGTATACTGTTTCTTCTGCCTGGAGGTCGACAGACACTAAAGCACGATTTCTCTCCACTGTTGTTTCTTTGAGTTAGAACGCTAGTGATGAGACTTCCATGCAAAAGTGGGGCCGCAGTGCTAGCTTGATGAAACACATGGGGAGTCGTGTTCTGCCTTCTGCTGGGGCCTGAGTCTCACTCGCAAAAAGCTTTGGACTCCCTTGCAGTGCTCTCATGCACGCACACAACAAAATGCTTCCACCCTCAGGAGCGGCTCTTTTAGCTGAAGCATGGATTCTCCACCGAGTTTTTCCTTCGAGTTAGGCGGTTTTCATTAAGCCTGCACACACACCCGGGGCAACGGTACTAGCCCCATCACCATGGTGTGAGTTGAGAGCTGCCTTCTCTCCGGCCTGTCTCTCCCTCCATTTTACGAAACGGAACCCGTCCCCAGGCTCTCACCCACAGTACACCCTAAACTGCTTCCTCCCACACAGAGGTCGTCGGTAGCTAAAACACGGTTTCTCTTCAGTGTTGTTTCTCCGAGTTAGAACGCTTGCTATTAATGTCCACAATAGCCAAACTGTGGAAAGAGCCAAGATGTCCATCAACAGATGAATGGATAAAGAAGAGGTGGTATATATATATATATATATATATATATATATACAATGGAATATTATGCAGCCATCAAAAGGCATGAGATCTTGCCATTTGCAACGACGTGGATGGAACTGGAGGGTATTATGCTGAGCGAAATAAGTCAAAGAGAGAAAGACATGTATCATATGACCTCACTGATATGAGGAATTCTTAATCTCAGGAAACAAACTGAGGGTTGCCGGAGTGGGGGTGGGGTGGGAGAGCTGGGGTGACTGGGTGATGGACACTGGGGAGGGTATGCGTTCTGGTAAGCGCTGTGAATTGTGCAAGACTGTTGAATCTCAGATCTGTACCTCTGAAACAAATAATGCAATATACGTTAAGAAAGAAAAAAAGAAGAAGAAGAATGTAGCAGGAGGGGAAGCCTGAAGGGGGGGAAATCGGAGGGGGAGAAGAACCCTGAGAGACGATGGACTCTGAAAAACAAACTCAGGGTTCTAGAGGGGAGGGGGGTGGGAAGATGGGTTAACCTGGTGATGGGTATTGAGGAGGGCACGTTCTGCATGGAGCACTGGGTGTTACGCACAAACAATGAATCATGGACACTATATCTAAAACTAATGATGTAATGTATGCGGATTAACATAACAATAAAACATTTAATAAAAAAAAAAAGAACGCTTGCTATTAGACTTCCATGCAAAAGCGGGGCCGCAGTGCTAGCTTCATGAAACAAGTGGGGAGTCGTGTTCTGCTTTCTTCCGGGGCCTGAGTCTCACACAGAAACTGGTTTGGGACTCAGTTGCAGGGCGCTCACGCTTGCACACAGCAAAATGCGTCCAGCCTCAGGCATGGCTATTTTAGCCGAAGCAGGAATTCTCTAAAGAGTTGTTCCCTTGAGTTAGGTGGTTGGCTTTAGGCCTGCAGGCACCCCCGGGGCAAGGGTACTAGCATCAGAAACAAGAGGTGAGTTGAGAGCTCCCTTCCACACCGGCCTGTTTCTCACTCCATTTCACGTGTGGGACCCTTTCCCGGTCTCTCATACAGGAGCACTGTAAAATTCCTCCGTCTTCAGGAACGGCAATGTTACATAAAGGGCAGTAAGGATACACCATTGATTCTTGGCCTTAGTAGCCTGGTAGGCGAATGAGCTGCAGCTGGGATTCTTTACAGGCTTGTCCCTTCCAAGGCAGTGTTGAGCACGGAGCATTCCAAGCACACATGGAGCAGTAGTGTTCGCTTCAGGTAGCAAGAGCTGAGTCCAGAGGTGCCTTCTGCCCGGAACTCTTTCTCCCTCGGTTTCACGTATGGAACCCGTTCCCCAGGCTCTCAGCCACGGTACCCTGTATACTGTTTCTTCTGCCTGGAGGTCGACAGACACTAAAGCACGATTTCTCTCCACTGTTGTTTCTTTGAGTTAGAACGCTAGTGAGGAGACTTCCATGCAAAAGTGGGGCCGCAGTGCTAGCTTGATGAAACACATGGGGAGTCGTGTTCTGCCTTCTGCTGGGGCCTGAGTCTCACTCGCAAAAAGCTTTGGACTCCCTTGCAGTGCTCTCATGCACGCACACAACAAAATGCTTCCACCCTCAGGAGCGGCTCTTTTAGCTGAAGCATGGATTCTCCACCGAGTTTTTCCTTCGAGTTAGGCGGTTTTCCTTAAGCCTGCACACACACCCGGGGCAACGGTACTAGCCCCATCACCATGGTGTGAGTTGAGAGCTGCCTTCTCTCCGGCCTGTCTCTCCCTCCATTTTACGAAACGGAACCCGTCCCCAGGCTCTCACCCACAGTACACCCTAAACTGCTTCCTCCCACACAGAGGTCGTCGGTAGCTAAAGCACGGTTTCTCTTCAGTGTTGTTTCTCCGAGTTAGAACGCTTGCTATTAATGTCCACAATAGCCAAACTGTGGAAAGAGCCAAGATGTCCATCAACAGATGAATGGATAAAGAAGAGGTGGTATATATCTATCTATATATCTATCTATATATATATATATATATATATACAATGGAATATTATGCAGCCATCAAAAGGCATGAGATCTTGCCATTTGCAACGACGTGGATGGAACTGGAGGGTATTACGCTGAGCGAAATAAGTCAAAGAGAGAAAGACATGTATCATATGACCTCACTGATATGAGGAATTCTTAATCTCAGGAAACAAACTGAGGGTTGCCGGAGTGGGGGGTGGGGTGGGAGGGCTGGGGTGACTGGGTGATGGACACTGGGGAGGGTATGCGTTCTGGTAAGCGCTGTGAATTGTGCAAGACTGTTGAATCTCAGATCTGTACCTCTGAAACAAATAATGCAATATACGTTAAGAAAGAAAAAAAGAAGAAGAAGAATGTTGCAGGAGTGGAAGCCTGAAGGGGGGGAAATCGGAGGGGGAGAAGAACCCTGAGAGACGATGGACTCTGAAAAACAAACTCAGGGTTCTAGAGGGGAGGGGGGTGGGAAGATGGGTTAACCTGGTGATGGGTATTGAGGAGGGCACGTTCTGCATGGAGCACTGGGTGTTACGCACAAACGATGAATCATGGACACTATATCTAAAACTAATGATGTAATGTATGCGGATTAACATAACAATAAAACATTTAATAAAAAAAAAAGAACGCTTGCTATTAGACTTCCATGCAAAAGCGGGGCCGCAGTGCTAGCTTCATGAAACAAGTGGGGAGTCGTGTTCTGCTTTCTTCCGGGGCCTGAGTCTCACACAGAAACTGGTTTGGGACTCAGTTGCAGGGCGCTCACGCTTGCACACAGCAAAATGCGTCCAGCCTCAGGCATGGCTATTTTAGCCGAAGCAGGAATTCTCTAAAGAGTTGTTCCCTTGAGTTAGGTGGTTGGCTTTAGGCCTGCAGGCACCCCCGGGGCAAGGGTACTAGCATCAGAAACAAGAGGTGAGTTGAGAGCTCCCTTCCACACCGGCCCGTTTCTCACTCCATTTCACGTGTGGGACCCTTTCCCGGTCTCTCATACAGGAGCACTGTAAAATTCCTCCGTCTTCAGGAACGGCAATGTTACATAAAGGGCAGTAAGGATACACCATTGATTCTTGGCCTTAGTAGCCTGGTAGGCGAATGAGCTGCAGCTGGGATTCTTTACAGGCTTGTCCCTTCCAAGGCAGTGTTGAGCACGGCGCATTCCAAGCACACATGGAGCAGTAGTGTTCGCTTCAGGTAGCAAGAGCTGAGTCCAGAGGTGCCTTCTGCCCGGAACTCTTTCTCCCTCGGTTTCACGTATGGAACCCGTTCCCCAGGCTCTCAGCCACGGTACCCTGTATACTGTTTCTTCTGCCTGGAGGTCGACAGACACTAAAGCACGATTTCTCTCCACTGTTGTTTCTTTGAGTTAGAACGCTAGTGAGGAGACTTCCATGCAAAAGTGGGGCCGCAGTGCTAGCTTGATGAAACACATGGGGAGTCGTGTTCTGCCTTCTGCTGGGGCCTGAGTCTCACTCGCAAAAAGCTTTGGACTCCCTTGCAGTGCTCTCATGCACGCACACAACAAAATGCTTCCACCCTCAGGAGCGGCTCTTTTAGCTGAAGCATGGATTCTCCACCGAGTTTTTCCTTCGAGTTAGGCGGTTTTCATTAAGCCTGCACACACACCCGGGGCAACGGTACTAGCCCCATCACCATGGTGTGAGTTGAGAGCTGCCTTTTCTCCGGCCTGTCTCTCCCTCCATTTTACGAAACGGAACCCGTCCCCAGGCTCTCACCCACAGTACACCCTAAACTGCTTCCTCCCACACAGAGGTCGTCGGTAGCTAAAGCACGGTTTCTCTTCAGTGTTGTTTCTCCGAGTTAGAACGCTTGCTATTAATGTCCACAATAGCCAAACTGTGGAAAGAGCCAAGATGTCCATCAACAGATGAATGGATAAAGAAGAGGTGGTATATATCTATCTATATATCTATCTATCTATCTATATATATATATATATATATATACAATGGAATATTATGCAGCCATCAAAAGGCATGAGATCTTGCCATTTGCAACGACGTGGATGGAACTGGAGGGTATTATGCTGAGCGAAATAAGTCAAAGAGAGAAAGACATGTATCATATGACCTCACTGATATGAGGAATTCTTAATCTCAGGAAACAAACTGAGGGTTGCCGGAGTGGGGGGTGGGGTGGGAGGGCTGGGGTGACTGGGTGATGGACACTGGGGAGGGTATGCGTTCTGGTAAGCGCTGTGAATTGTGCAAGACTGTTGAATCTCAGATCTGTACCTCTGAAACAAATAATGCAATATACGTTAAGAAAGAAAAAAAGAAGAAGAAGAATGTTGCAGGAGGGGAAGCCTGAAGGGGGGGAAATCGGAGGGGGAGAAGAACCCTGAGAGACGATGGACTCTGAAAAACAAACTCAGGGTTCTAGAGGGGAGGGGGGTGGGAAGATGGGTTAACCTGGTGATGGGTATTGAGGAGGGCACGTTCTGCATGGAGCACTGGGTGTTACGCACAAACGATGAATCATGGACACTATATCTAAAACTAATGATGTAATGTATGCGGATTAACATAACAATAAAACGTTTAATAAAAAAAAAAAAGAACGCTTGCTATTAGACTTCCATGTAAGAGCGGGGCCGCAGTGCTAGCTTCATGAAACAAGTGGGGAGTCGTGTTCTGCTTTCTTCCGGGGCCTGAGTCTCACACAGAAACTGGTTTGGGACTCAGTTGCAGGGCGCTCACGCTTGCACACAGCAAAATGCGTCCAGCCTCAGGCATGGCTATTTTAGCCGAAGCAGGAATTCTCTAAAGAGTTGTTCCCTTGAGTTAGGTGGTTGGCTTTAGGCCTGCAGGCACCCCCGGGGCAAGGGTACTAGCATCAGAAACAAGAGGTGAGTTGAGAGCTCCCTTCCACACCGGCCTGTTTCTCACTCCATTTCACGTGTGGGACCCTTTCCCGGTCTCTCATACAGGAGCACTGTAAAATTCCTCCGTCTTCAGGAACGGCAATGTTACATAAAGGGCAGTAAGGATACACCATTGATTCTTGGCCTTAGTAGCCTGGTAGGCGAATGAGCTGCAGCTGGGATTCTTTACAGGCTTGTCCCTTCCAAGGCAGTGTTGAGCACGGAGCATTCCAAGCACACATGGAGCAGTAGTGTTCGCTTCAGGTAGCAAGAGCTGAGTCCAGAGGTGCCTTCTGCCCGGAACTCTTTCTCCCTCGGTTTCACGTATGGAACCCGTTCCCCAGGCTCTCAGCCACGGTACCCTGTATACTGTTTCTTCTGCCTGGAGGTCGACAGACACTAAAGCACGATTTCTCTCCACTGTTGTTTCTTTGAGTTAGAACGCTAGTGAGGAGACTTCCATGCAAAAGTGGGGCCGCAGTGCTAGCTTGATGAAACACATGGGGAGTCGTGTTCTGCCTTCTGCTGGGGCCTGAGTCTCACTCGCAAAAAGCTTTGGACTCCCTTGCAGTGCTCTCATGCACGCACACAACAAAATGCTTCCACCCTCAGGAGCGGCTCTTTTAGCTGAAGCATGGATTCTCCACCGAGTTTTTCCTTCGAGTTAGGCGGTTTTCATTAAGCCTGCACACACACCCGGGGCAACGGTACTAGCCCCATCACCATGGTGTGAGTTGAGAGCTGCCTTCTCTCCGGCCTGTCTCTCCCTCCATTTTACGAAACGGAACCCGTCCCCAGGCTCTCACCCACAGTACACCCTAAACTGCTTCCTCCCACACAGAGGTCGTCGGTAGCTAAAACACGGTTTCTCTTCAGTGTTGTTTCTCCGAGTTAGAACGCTTGCTATTAATGTCCACAATAGCCAAACTGTGGAAAGAGCCAAGATGTCCATCAACAGATGAATGGATAAAGAAGAGGTGGTATATATATATATATATATATATATATATATACAATGGAATATTATGCAGCCATCAAAAGGCATGAGATCTTGCCATTTGCAACGACGTGGATGGAACTGGAGGGTATTATGCTGAGCGAAATAAGTCAAAGAGAGAAAGACATGTATCATATGACCTCACTGATATGAGGAATTCTTAATCTCAGGAAACAAACTGAGGGTTGCCGGAGTGGGGGTGGGGTGGGAGAGCTGGGGTGACTGGGTGATGGACACTGGGGAGGGTATGCGTTCTGGTAAGCGCTGTGAATTGTGCAAGACTGTTGAATCTCAGATCTGTACCTCTGAAACAAATAATGCAATATACGTTAAGAAAGAAAAAAAGAAGAAGAAGAATGTAGCAGGAGGGGAAGCCTGAAGGGGGGGAAATCGGAGGGGGAGAAGAACCCTGAGAGACGATGGACTCTGAAAAACAAACTCAGGGTTCTAGAGGGGAGGGGGGTGGGAAGATGGGTTAACCTGGTGATGGGTATTGAGGAGGGCACGTTCTGCATGGAGCACTGGGTGTTACGCACAAACAATGAATCATGGACACTATATCTAAAACTAATGATGTAATGTATGCGGATTAACATAACAATAAAACATTTAATAAAAAAAAAAAGAACGCTTGCTATTAGACTTCCATGCAAAAGCGGGGCCGCAGTGCTAGCTTCATGAAACAAGTGGGGAGTCGTGTTCTGCTTTCTTCCGGGGCCTGAGTCTCACACAGAAACTGGTTTGGGACTCAGTTGCAGGGCGCTCACGCTTGCACACAGCAAAATGCGTCCAGCCTCAGGCATGGCTATTTTAGCCGAAGCAGGAATTCTCTAAAGAGTTGTTCCCTTGAGTTAGGTGGTTGGCTTTAGGCCTGCAGGCACCCCCGGGGCAAGGGTACTAGCATCAGAAACAAGAGGTGAGTTGAGAGCTCCCTTCCACACCGGCCTGTTTCTCACTCCATTTCACGTGTGGGACCCTTTCCCGGTCTCTCATACAGGAGCACTGTAAAATTCCTCCGTCTTCAGGAACGGCAATGTTACATAAAGGGCAGTAAGGATACACCATTGATTCTTGGCCTTAGTAGCCTGGTAGGCGAATGAGCTGCAGCTGGGATTCTTTACAGGCTTGTCCCTTCCAAGGCAGTGTTGAGCACGGAGCATTCCAAGCACACATGGAGCAGTAGTGTTCGCTTCAGGTAGCAAGAGCTGAGTCCAGAGGTGCCTTCTGCCCGGAACTCTTTCTCCCTCGGTTTCACGTATGGAACCCGTTCCCCAGGCTCTCAGCCACGGTACCCTGTATACTGTTTCTTCTGCCTGGAGGTCGACAGACACTAAAGCACGATTTCTCTCCACTGTTGTTTCTTTGAGTTAGAACGCTAGTGAGGAGACTTCCATGCAAAAGTGGGGCCGCAGTGCTAGCTTGATGAAACACATGGGGAGTCGTGTTCTGCCTTCTGCTGGGGCCTGAGTCTCACTCGCAAAAAGCTTTGGACTCCCTTGCAGTGCTCTCATGCACGCACACAACAAAATGCTTCCACCCTCAGGAGCGGCTCTTTTAGCTGAAGCATGGATTCTCCACCGAGTTTTTCCTTCGAGTTAGGCGGTTTTCCTTAAGCCTGCACACACACCCGGGGCAACGGTACTAGCCCCATCACCATGGTGTGAGTTGAGAGCTGCCTTCTCTCCGGCCTGTCTCTCCCTCCATTTTACGAAACGGAACCCGTCCCCAGGCTCTCACCCACAGTACACCCTAAACTGCTTCCTCCCACACAGAGGTCGTCGGTAGCTAAAGCACGGTTTCTCTTCAGTGTTGTTTCTCCGAGTTAGAACGCTTGCTATTAATGTCCACAATAGCCAAACTGTGGAAAGAGCCAAGATGTCCATCAACAGATGAATGGATAAAGAAGAGGTGGTATATATCTATCTATATATCTATCTATATATATATATATATATATATACAATGGAATATTATGCAGCCATCAAAAGGCATGAGATCTTGCCATTTGCAACGACGTGGATGGAACTGGAGGGTATTACGCTGAGCGAAATAAGTCAAAGAGAGAAAGACATGTATCCTATGACCTCACTGATATGAGGAATTCTTAATCTCAGGAAACAAACTGAGGGTTGCCGGAGTGGGGGGTGGGGTGGGAGGGCTGGGGTGACTGGGTGATGGACACTGGGGAGGGTATGCGTTCTGGTAAGCGCTGTGAATTGTGCAAGACTGTTGAATCTCAGATCTGTACCTCTGAAACAAATAATGCAATATACGTTAAGAAAGAAAAAAAGAAGAAGAAGAATGTTGCAGGAGGGGAAGCCTGAAGGGGGGGAAATCGGAGGGGGAGAAGAACCCTGAGAGACGATGGACTCTGAAAAACAAACTCAGGGTTCTAGAGGGGAGGGGGGTGGGAAGATGGGTTAACCTGGTGATGGGTATTGAGGAGGGCACGTTCTGCATGGAGCACTGGGTGTTACGCACAAACGATGAATCATGGACACTATATCTAAAACTAATGATGTAATGTATGCGGATTAACATAACAATAAAACATTTAATAAAAAAAAAAGAACGCTTGCTATTAGACTTCCATGCAAAAGCGGGGCCGCAGTGCTAGCTTCATGAAACAAGTGGGGAGTCGTGTTCTGCTTTCTTCCGGGGCCTGAGTCTCACACAGAAACTGGTTTGGGACTCAGTTGCAGGGCGCTCACGCTTGCACACAGCAAAATGCGTCCAGCCTCAGGCATGGCTATTTTAGCCGAAGCAGGAATTCTCTAAAGAGTTGTTCCCTTGAGTTAGGTGGTTGGCTTTAGGCCTGCAGGCACCCCCGGGGCAAGGGTACTAGCATCAGAAACAAGAGGTGAGTTGAGAGCTCCCTTCCACACCGGCCTGTTTCTCACTCCATTTCACGTGTGGGACCCTTTCCCGGTCTCTCATACAGGAGCACTGTAAAATTCCTCCGTCTTCAGGAACGGCAATGTTACATAAAGGGCAGTAAGGATACACCATTGATTCTTGGCCTTAGTAGCCTGGTAGGCGAATGAGCTGCAGCTGGGATTCTTTACAGGCTTGTCCCTTCCAAGGCAGTGTTGAGCACGGAGCATTCCAAGCACACATGGAGCAGTAGTGTTCGCTTCAGGTAGCAAGAGCTGAGTCCAGAGGTGCCTTCTGCCCGGAACTCTTTCTCCCTCGGTTTCACGTATGGAACCCGTTCCCCAGGCTCTCAGCCACGGTACCCTGTATACTGTTTCTTCTGCCTGGAGGTCGACAGACACTAAAGCACGATTTCTCTCCACTGTTGTTTCTTTGAGTTAGAACGCTAGTGATGAGACTTCCATGCAAAAGTGGGGCCGCAGTGCTAGCTTGATGAAACACATGGGGAGTCGTGTTCTGCCTTCTGCTGGGGCCTGAGTCTCACTCGCAAAAAGCTTTGGACTCCCTTGCAGTGCTCTCATGCACGCACACAACAAAATGCTTCCACCCTCAGGAGTGGCTCTTTTAGCTGAAGCATGGATTCTCCACCGAGTTTTTCCTTCGAGTTAGGCGGTTTTCCTTAAGCCTGCACACACACCCGGGGCAACGGTACTAGCCCCATCACCATGGTGTGAGTTGAGAGCTGCCTTCTCTCCGGCCTGTCTCTCCCTCCATTTTACGAAACGGAACCCGTCCCCAGGCTCTCACCCACAGTACACCCTAAACTGCTTCCTCCCACACAGAGGTCGTCGGTAGCTAAAGCACGGTTTCTCTTCAGTGTTGTTTCTCCGAGTTAGAACGCTTGCTATTAATGTCCACAATAGCCAAACTGTGGAAAGAGCCAAGATGTCCATCAACAGATGAATGGATAAAGAAGAGGTGGTATATATATATATATATATACACAATGGAATATTATGCAGCCATCAAAAGGCATGAGATCTTGCATTTGCAACGACGTGGATGGAACTGGAGGGTATTATGCTGAGCGAAATAAGTCAAAGAGAGAAAGACATGTATCATATGACCTCACTGATATGAGGAATTCTTAATCTCAGGAAACAAACTGAGGGTTGCCGGAGTGGGGGGTGGGGTGGGAGGGCTGGGGTGACTGGGTGATGGACACTGCGGAGGGTATGCGTTCTGGTAAGCGCTGTGAATTGTGCAAGACTGTTGAATCTCAGATCTGTACCTCTGAAACAAATAATGCAATATACGTTAAGAAAGAAAAAAAGAAGAAGAAGAATGTAGCAGGAGGGGAAGCCTGAAGGGGGGGAAATCGGAGGGGGAGAAGAACCCTGAGAGACGATGGACTCTGAAAAACAAACTCAGGGTTCTAGAGGGGAGGAGGGTGGGAAGATGGGTTAACCTGGTGATGGGTATTGAGGAGGGCACGTTCTGCATGGAGCACTGGGTGTTACGCACAACCAATGAATCATGGACACTATATCTAAAACTAATGATGTAATGTATGCGGATTAACATAACAATAAAACATTTAATAAAAAAAAAAAGAACGCTTGCTATTAGACTTCCATGCAAAAGCGGGGCCGCAGTGCTAGCTTCATGAAACAAGTGGGGAGTCGTGTTCTGCTTTCTTCCGGGGCCTGAGTCTCACCCAGAAACTGGTTTGGGACTCAGTTGCAGGGCGCTCACGCTTGCACACAGCAAAATGCGTCCACCCTCAGGCATGGCTATTTTAGCCGAAGCAGGAATTCTCTAAAGAGTTGTTCCCTTGAGTTAGGTGGTTGGCTTTAGGCCTGCAGGCACCCCCGGGGCAAGGGTACTAGCATCAGAAACAAGAGGTGAGTTGAGAGCTCCCTTCCACACCGGCCCGTTTCTCACTCCATTTCACGTGTGGGACCCTTTCCTGGTCTCTCATACAGGAGCACTGTAAAATTCCTCCGTCTTCAGGAACGGCAATGTTACATAAAGGGCAGTAAGGATACACCATTGATTCTTGGCCTTAGTAGCCTGGTAGGCGAATGAGCTGCAGCTGGGATTCTTTACAGGCTTGTCCCTTCCAAGGCAGTGTTGAGCACGGAGCATTCCAAGCACACATGGAGCAGTAGTGTTCGCTTCAGGTAGCAAGAGCTGAGTCCAGAGGTGCCTTCTGCCCGGAACTCTTTCTCCCTCGGTTTCACGTATGCAACCCGTTCCCCAGGCTCTCAGCCACGGTACCCTGTATACTGTTTCTTCTGCCTGGAGGTCGACAGACACTAAAGCACGATTTCTCTCCACTGTTGTTTCTTTGAGTTAGAACGCTAGTGATGAGACTTCCATGCAAAAGTGGGGCCGCAGTGCTAGCTTGATGAAACACATGGGGAGTCGTGTTCTGCCTTCTGCTGGGGCCTGAGTCTCACTCGCAAAAAGCTTTGGACTCCCTTGCAGTGCTCTCATGCACGCACACAACAAAATGCTTCCACCCTCAGGAGCGGCTCTTTTAGCTGAAGCATGGATTCTCCACCGAGTTTTTCCTTCGAGTTAGGCGGTTTTCATTAAGCCTGCACACACACCCGGGGCAACGGTACTAGCCCCATCACCATGGTGTGAGTTGAGAGCTGCCTTCTCTCCGGCCTGTCTCTCCCTCCATTTTACGAAACGGAACCCGTCCCCAGGCTCTCACCCACAGTACACCCTAAACTGCTTCCTCCCACACAGAGGTCGTCGGTAGCTAAAGCACGGTTTCTCTTCAGTGTTGTTTCTCCGAGTTAGAACGCTTGCTATTAATGTCCACAATAGCCAAACTGTGGAAAGAGCCAAGATGTCCATCAACAGATGAATGGATAAAGAAGAGGTGGTATATATCTATCTATATATCTATCTATATATATATATATATATATACAATGGAATATTATGCAGCCATCAAAAGGCATGAGATCTTGCCATTTGCAACGACGTGGATGGAACTGGAGGGTATTACGCTGAGCGAAATAAGTCAAAGAGAGAAAGACATGTATCATATGACCTCACTGATATGAGGAATTCTTAATCTCAGGAAACAAACTGAGGGTTGCCGGAGTGGGGGGTGGGGTGGGAGGGCTGGGGTGACTGGGTGATGGACACTGGGGAGGGTATGCGTTCTGGTAAGCGCTGTGAATTGTGCAAGACTGTTGAATCTCAGATCTGTACCTCTGAAACAAATAATGCAATATACGTTAAGAAAGAAAAAAAGAAGAAGAAGAATGTTGCAGGAGTGGAAGCCTGAAGGGGGGGAAATCGGAGGGGGAGAAGAACCCTGAGAGACGATGGACTCTGAAAAACAAACTCAGGGTTCTAGAGGGGAGGGGGGTGGGAAGATGGGTTAACCTGGTGATGGGTATTGAGGAGGGCACGTTCTGCATGGAGCACTGGGTGTTACGCACAAACGATGAATCATGGACACTATATCTAAAACTAATGATGTAATGTATGCGGATTAACATAACAATAAAACATTTAATAAAAAAAAAAGAACGCTTGCTATTAGACTTCCATGCAAAAGCGGGGCCGCAGTGCTAGCTTCATGAAACAAGTGGGGAGTCGTGTTCTGCTTTCTTCCGGGGCCTGAGTCTCACACAGAAACTGGTTTGGGACTCAGTTGCAGGGCGCTCACGCTTGCACACAGCAAAATGCGTCCAGCCTCAGGCATGGCTATTTTAGCCGAAGCAGGAATTCTCTAAAGAGTTGTTCCCTTGAGTTAGGTGGTTGGCTTTAGGCCTGCAGGCACCCCCGGGGCAAGGGTACTAGCATCAGAAACAAGAGGTGAGTTGAGAGCTCCCTTGACACCGGCCCGTTTCTCACTCCATTTCACGTGTGGGACCCTTTCCCGGTCTCTCATACAGGAGCACTGTAAAATTCCTCCGTCTTCAGGAACGGCAATGTTACATAAAGGGCAGTAAGGATACACCATTGATTCTTGGCCTTAGTAGCCTGGTAGGCGAATGAGCTGCAGCTGGGATTCTTTACAGGCTTGTCCCTTCCAAGGCAGTGTTGAGCACGGAGCATTCCAAGCACACATGGAGCAGTAGTGTTCGCTTCAGGTAGCAAGAGCTGAGTCCAGAGGTGCCTTCTGCCCGGAACTCTTTCTCCCTCGGTTTCACGTATGGAACCCGTTCCCCAGGCTCTCAGCCACGGTACCCTGTATACTGTTTCTTCTGCCTGGAGGTCGACAGACACTAAAGCACGATTTCTCTCCACTGTTGTTTCTTTGAGTTAGAACGCTAGTGAGGAGACTTCCATGCAAAAGTGGGGCCGCAGTGCTAGCTTGATGAAACACATGGGGAGTCGTGTTCTGCCTTCTGCTGGGGCCTGAGTCTCACTCGCAAAAAGCTTTGGACTCCCTTGCAGTGCTCTCATGCACGCACACAACAAAATGCTTCCACCCTCAGGAGCGGCTCTTTTAGCTGAAGCATGGATTCTCCACCGAGTTTTTCCTTCGAGTTAGACGGTTTTCATTAAGCCTGCACACACACCCGGGGCAACGGTACTAGCCCCATCACCATGGTGTGAGTTGAGAGCTGCCTTCTCTCCGGCCTGTCTCTCCCTCCATTTTACGAAACGGAACCCGTCCCCAGGCTCTCACCCACAGTACACCCTAAACTGCTTCCTCCCACACAGAGGTCGTCGTTAGCTAAAGCACGGTTTCTCTTCAGTGTTGTTTCTCCGAGTTAGAACGCTTGCTATTAATGTCCACAATAGCCAAACTGTGGAAAGAACCAAGATGTCCATCAACAGATGAATGGATAAAGAAGAGGTGGTATATATATATATATATATATATATATATATATATATATATATATATCTATCTATATATATATATACAATGGAATATTATGCAGCCATCAAAAGGCATGAGATCTTGCCATTTGCAACGACGTGGATGGAACTGGAGGGTATTATGCTGAGCGAAATAAGTCAAAGAGAGAAAGACATGTATCATATGACCTCACTGATATGAGGAATTCTTAATCTCAGGAAACAAACTGAGGGTTGCCGGAGTGGGGGGTGGGGTGGGAGGGCTGGGGTGACTGGGTGATGGACACTGGGGAGGGTATGCGTTCTGGTAAGCGCTGTGAATTGTGCAAGACTGTTGAATCTCAGATCTGTACCTCTGAAACAAATAATGCAATATACGTTAAGAAAGAAAAAAAGAAGAAGAAGAATGTTGCAGGAGTGGAAGCCTGAAGGGGGGGAAATCGGAGGGGGAGAAGAACCCTGAGAGACGATGGACTCTGAAAAACAAACTCAGGGTTCTAGAGGGGAGGGGGGTGGGAAGATGGGTTAACCTGGTGATGGGTATTGAGGAGGGCACGTTCTGCATGGAGCACTGGGTGTTACGCACAAACGATGAATCATGGACACTATATCTAAAACTAATGATGTAATGTATGCGGATTAACATAACAATAAAACATTTAATAAAAAAAAAAGAACGCTTGCTATTAGACTTCCATGCAAAAGCGGGGCCGCAGTGCTAGCTTCATGAAACAAGTGGGGAGTCGTGTTCTGCTTTCTTCCGGGGCCTGAGTCTCACACAGAAACTGGTTTGGGACTCAGTTGCAGGGCGCTCACGCTTGCACACAGCAAAATGCGTCCAGCCTCAGGCATGGCTATTTTAGCCGAAGCAGGAATTCTCTAAAGAGTTGTTCCCTTGAGTTAGGTGGTTGGCTTTAGGCCTGCAGGCACCCCCGGGGCAAGGGTACTAGCATCAGAAACAAGAGGTGAGTTGAGAGCTCCCTTCCACACCGGCCCGTTTCTCACTCCATTTCACGTGTGGGACCCTTTCCCGGTCTCTCATACAGGAGCACTGTAAAATTCCTCCGTCTTCAGGAACGGCAATGTTACATAAAGGGCAGTAAGGATACACCATTGATTCTTGGCCTTAGTAGCCTGGTAGGCGAATGAGCTGCAGCTGGGATTCTTTACAGGCTTGTCCCTTCCAAGGCAGTGTTGAGCACGGAGCATTCCAAGCACACATGGAGCAGTAGTGTTCGCTTCAGGTAGCAAGAGCTGAGTCCAGAGGTGCCTTCTGCCCGGAACTCTTTCTCCCTCGGTTTCACGTATGGAACCCGTTCCCCAGGCTCTCAGCCACGGTACCCTGTATACTGTTTCTTCTGCCTGGAGGTCGACAGACACTAAAGCACGATTTCTCTCCACTGTTGTTTCTTTGAGTTAGAACGCTAGTGAGGAGACTTCCATGCAAAAGTGGGGCCGCAGTGCTAGCTTGATGAAACACATGGGGAGTCGTGTTCTGCCTTCTGCTGGGGCCTGAGTCTCACTCGCAAAAAGCTTTGGACTCCCTTGCAGTGCTCTCATGCACGCACACAACAAAATGCTTCCACCCTCAGGAGCGGCTCTTTTAGCTGAAGCATGGATTCTCCACCGAGTTTTTCCTTCGAGTTAGGCGGTTTTCCTTAAGCCTGCACACACACCCGGGGCAACGGTACTAGCCCCATCACCATGGTGTGAGTTGAGAGCTGCCTTCTCTCCGGCCTGTCTCTCCCTCCATTTTACGAAACGGAACCCGTCCCCAGGCTCTCACCCACAGTACACCCTAAACTGCTTCCTCCCACACAGAGGTCGTCGGTAGCTAAAGCACGGTTTCTCTTCAGTGTTGTTTCTCCGAGTTAGAACGCTTGCTATTAATGTCCACAATAGCCAAACTGTGGAAAGAGCCAAGATGTCCATCAACAGATGAATGGATAAAGAAGAGGTGGTATATATATATATATATATATATATATATACACAATGGAATATTATGCAGCCATCAAAAGGCATGAGATCTTGCCATTTGCAACGACGTGGATGGAACTGGAGGGTATTATGCTGAGCGAAATAAGTCAAAGAGAGAAAGACATGTATCATATGACCTCACTGATATGAGGAATTCTTAATCTCAGGAAACAAACTGAGGGTTGCCGGAGTGGGGGGTGGGGTGGGAGGGCTGGGGTGACTGGGTGATGGACACTGGGGAGGGTATGCGTTCTGGTAAGCGCTGTGAATTGTGCAAGACTGTTGAATCTCAGATCTGTACCTCTGAAACAAATAATGCAATATACGTTAAGAAAGAAAAAAAGAAGAAGAAGAATGTAGCAGGAGGGGAAGCCTGAAGGGGGGGAAATCGGAGGGGGAGAAGAACCCTGAGAGACGATGGACTCTGAAAAACAAACTCAGGGTTCTAGAGGGGAGGAGGGTGGGAAGATGGGTTAACCTGGTGATGGGTATTGAGGGGGGCACGTTCTGCATGGAGCACTGGGTGTTACGCACAACCAATGAATCATGGACACTATATCTAAAACTAATGATGTAATGTATGCGGATTAACATAACAATAAAACATTTAATAAAAAAAAAAAGAACGCTTGCTATTAGACTTCCATGCAAAAGCGGGGCCGCAGTGCTAGCTTCATGAAACAAGTGGGGAGTCGTGTTCTGCTTTCTTCCGGGGCCTGAGTCTCACCCAGAAACTGGTTTGGGACTCAGTTGCAGGGCGCTCACGCTTGCACACAGCAAAATGCGTCCACCCTCAGGCATGGCTATTTTAGCCGAAGCAGGAATTCTCTAAAGAGTTGTTCCCTTGAGTTAGGTGGTTGGCTTTAGGCCTGCAGGCACCCCCGGGGCAAGGGTACTAGCATCAGAAACAAGAGGTGAGTTGAGAGCTCCCTTCCACACCGGCCCGTTTCTCACTCCATTTCACGTGTGGGACCCTTTCCCGGTCTCTCATACAGGAGCACTGTAAAATTCCTCCGTCTTCAGGAACGGCAATGTTACATAAAGGGCAGTAAGGATACACCATTGATTCTTGGCCTTAGTAGCCTGGTAGGCGAATGAGCTGCAGCTGGGATTCTTTACAGGCTTGTCCCTTCCAAGGCAGTGTTGAGCACGGAGCATTCCAAGCACACATGGAGCAGTAGTGTTCGCTTCAGGTAGCAAGAGCTGAGTCCAGAGGTGCCTTCTGCCCGGAACTCTTTCTCCCTCGGTTTCACGTATGGAACCCGTTCCCCAGGCTCTCAGCCACGGTACCCTGTATACTGTTTCTTCTGCCTGGAGGTCGACAGACACTAAAGCACGATTTCTCTCCACTGTTGTTTCTTTGAGTTAGAACGCTAGTGATGAGACTTCCATGCAAAAGTGGGGCCGCAGTGCTAGCTTGATGAAACACATGGGGAGTCGTGTTCTGCCTTCTGCTGGGGCCTGAGTCTCACTCGCAAAAAGCTTTGGACTCCCTTGCAGTGCTCTCATGCACGCACACAACAAAATGCTTCCACCCTCAGGATCGGCTCTTTTAGCTGAAGCATGGATTCTCCACCGAGTTTTTCCTTCGAGTTAGACGGTTTTCATTAAGCCTGCACACACACCCGGGGCAACGGTACTAGCCCCATCACCATGGTGTGAGTTGAGAGCTGCCTTCTCTCCGGCCTGTCTCTCCCTCCATTTTACGAAACGGAACCCGTCCCCAGGCTCTCACCCACAGTACACCCTAAACTGCTTCCTCCCACACAGAGGTCGTCGGTAGCTAAAGCACGGTTTCTCTTCAGTGTTGTTTCTCCGAGTTAGAACGCTTGCTATTAATGTCCACAATAGCCAAACTGTGGAAAGAGCCAAGATGTCCATCAACAGATGAATGGATAAAGAAGAGGTGGTATATATCTATCTATATATCTATCTATCTATCTATATATATATATATATATACAATGGAATATTATGCAGCCATCAAAAGGCATGAGATCTTGCCATTTGCAACGACGTGGATGGAACTGGAGGGTATTATGCTGAGCGAAATAAGTCAAAGAGAGAAAGACATGTATCATATGACCTCACTGATATGAGGAATTCTTAATCTCAGGAAACAAACTGAGGGTTGCCGGAGTGGGGGGTGGGGTGGGAGGGCTGGGGTGACTGGGTGATGGACACTGGGGAGGGTATGCGTTCTGGTAAGCGCTGTGAATTGTGCAAGACTGTTGAATCTCAGATCTGTACCTCTGAAACAAATAATGCAATATACGTTAAGAAAGAAAAAAAGAAGAAGAAGAATGTTGCAGGAGGGGAAGCCTGAAGGGGGGGAAATCGGAGGGGGAGAAGAACCCTGAGAGACGATGGACTCTGAAAAACAAACTCAGGGTTCTAGAGGGGAGGGGGGTGGGAAGATGGGTTAACCTGGTGATGGGTATTGAGGAGGGCACGTTCTGCATGGAGCACTGGGTGTTACGCACAAACGATGAATCATGGACACTATATCTAAAACTAATGATGTAATGTATGCGGATTAACATAACAATAAAACGTTTAATAAAAAAAAAAAAGAACGCTTGCTATTAGACTTCCATGTAAGAGCGGGGCCGCAGTGCTAGCTTCATGAAACAAGTGGGGAGTCGTGTTCTGCTTTCTTCCGGGGCCTGAGTCTCACACAGAAACTGGTTTGGGACTCAGTTGCAGGGCGCTCACGCTTGCACACAGCAAAATGCGTCCAGCCTCAGGCATGGCTATTTTAGCCGAAGCAGGAATTCTCTAAAGAGTTGTTCCCTTGAGTTAGGTGGTTGGCTTTAGGCCTGCAGGCACCCCCGGGGCAAGGGTACTAGCATCAGAAACAAGAGGTGAGTTGAGAGCTCCCTTCCACACCGGCCTGTTTCTCACTCCATTTCACGTGTGGGACCCTTTCCCGGTCTCTCATACAGGAGCACTGTAAAATTCCTCCGTCTTCAGGAACGGCAATGTTACATAAAGGGCAGTAAGGATACACCATTGATTCTTGGCCTTAGTAGCCTGGTAGGCGAATGAGCTGCAGCTGGGATTCTTTACAGGCTTGTCCCTTCCAAGGCAGTGTTGAGCATGGAGCATTCCAAGCACACATGGAGCAGTAGTGTTCGCTTCAGGTAGCAAGAGCTGAGTCCAGAGGTGCCTTCTGCCCGGAACTCTTTCTCCCTCGGTTTCACGTATGGAACCCGTTCCCCAGGCTCTCAGCCACGGTACCCTGTATACTGTTTCTTCTGCCTGGAGGTCGACAGACACTAAAGCACGATTTCTCTCCACTGTTGTTTCTTTGAGTTAGAACGCTAGTGATGAGACTTCCATGCAAAAGTGGGGCCGCAGTGCTAGCTTGATGAAACACATGGGGAGTCGTGTTCTGCCTTCTGCTGGGGCCTGAGTCTCACTCGCAAAAAGCTTTGGACTCCCTTGCAGTGCTCTCATGCACGCACACAACAAAATGCTTCCACCCTCAGGAGCGGCTCTTTTAGCTGAAGCATGGATTCTCCACCGAGTTTTTCCTTCGAGTTAGGCGGTTTTCCTTAAGCCTGCACACACACCCGGGGCAACGGTACTAGCCCCATCACCATGGTGTGAGTTGAGAGCTGCCTTCTCTCCGGCCTGTCTCTCCCTCCATTTTACGAAACGGAACCCGTCCCCAGGCTCTCACCCACAGTACACCCTAAACTGCTTCCTCCCACACAGAGGTCGTCGGTAGCTAAAGCACGGTTTCTCTTCAGTGTTGTTTCTCCGAGTTAGAACGCTTGCTATTAATGTCCACAATAGCCAAACTGTGGAAAGAGCCAAGATGTCCATCAACAGATGAATGGATAAAGAAGAGGTGGTATATATATATACATATATACACAATGGAATATTATGCAGCCATCAAAAGGCATGAGATCTTGCATTTGCAACGACGTGGATGGAACTGGAGGGTATTATGCTGAGCGAAATAAGTCAAAGAGAGAAAGACATGTATCATATGACCTCACTGATATGAGGAATTCTTAATCTCAGGAAACAAACTGAGGGTTGCCGGAGTGGGGGGTGGGGTGGGAGGGCTGGGGTGACTGGGTGATGGACACTGCGGAGGGTATGGGTTCTGGTAAGCGCTGTGAATTGTGCAAGACTGTTGAATCTCAGATCTGTACCTCTGAAACAAATAATGCAATATACGTTAAGAAAGAAAAAAAGAAGAAGAAGAATGTAGCAGGAGGGGAAGCCTGAAGGGGGGGAAATCGGAGGGGGAGAAGAACCCTGAGAGACGATGGACTCTGAAAAACAAACTCAGGGTTCTAGAGGGGAGGAGGGTGGGAAGATGGGTTAACCTGGTGATGGGTATTGAGGAGGGCACGTTCTGCATGGAGCACTGGGTGTTACGCACAACCAATGAATCATGGACACTATATCTAAAACTAATGATGTAATGTATGCGGATTAACATAACAATAAAACATTTAATAAAAAAAAAAAGAACGCTTGCTATTAGACTTCCATGCAAAAGCGGGGCCGCAGTGCTAGCTTCATGAAACAAGTGGGGAGTCGTGTTCTGCTTTCTTCCGGGGCCTGAGTCTCACCCAGAAACTGGTTTGGGACTCAGCTGCAGGGCGCTCACGCTTGCACACAGCAAAATGCGTCCACCCTCAGGCATGGCTATTTTAGCCGAAGCAGGAATTCTCTAAAGAGTTGTTCCCTTGAGTTAGGTGGTTGGCTTTAGGCCTGCAGGCACCCCCGGGGCAAGGGTACTAGCATCAGAAACAAGAGGTGAGTTGAGAGCTCCCTTCCACACCGGCCCGTTTCTCACTCCATTTCACGTGTGGGACCCTTTCCTGGTCTCTCATACAGGAGCACTGTAAAATTCCTCCGTCTTCAGGAACGGCAATGTTACATAAAGGGCAGTAAGGATACACCATTGATTCTTGGCCTTAGTAGCCTGGTAGGCGAATGAGCTGCAGCTGGGATTCTTTACAGGCTTGTCCCTTCCAAGGCAGTGTTGAGCACGGAGCATTCCAAGCACACATGGAGCAGTAGTGTTCGCTTCAGGTAGCAAGAGCTGAGTCCAGAGGTGCCTTCTGCCCGGAACTCTTTCTCCCTCGGTTTCACGTATGCAACCCGTTCCCCAGGCTCTCAGCCACGGTACCCTGTATACTGTTTCTTCTGCCTGGAGGTCGACAGACACTAAAGCACGATTTCTCTCCACTGTTGTTTCTTTGAGTTAGAACGCTAGTGATGAGACTTCCATGCAAAAGTGGGGCCGCAGTGCTAGCTTGATGAAACACATGGGGAGTCGTGTTCTGCCTTCTGCTGGGGCCTGAGTCTCACTCGCAAAAAGCTTTGGACTCCCTTGCAGTGCTCTCATGCACGCACACAACAAAATGCTTCCACCCTCAGGAGCGGCTCTTTTAGCTGAAGCATGGATTCTCCACCGAGTTTTTCCTTCGAGTTAGGCGGTTTTCATTAAGCCTGCACACACACCCGGGGCAACGGTACTAGCCCCATCACCATGGTGTGAGTTGAGAGCTGCCTTCTCTCCGGCCTGTCTCTCCCTCCATTTTACGAAACGGAACCCGTCCCCAGGCTCTCACCCACAGTACACCCTAAACTGCTTCCTCCCACACCCAGGTCGTCGGTAGCTAAAGCACGGTTTCTCTTCAGTGTTGTTTCTCCGAGTTAGAACGCTTGCTATTAATGTCCACAATAGCCAAACTGTGGAAAGAGCCAAGATGTCCATCAACAGATGAATGGATAAAGAAGAGGTGGTATATATCTATCTATATATCTATCTATATATATATATATATATATATATATACAATGGAATATTATGCAGCCATCAAAAGGCATGAGATCTTGCCATTTGCAACGACGTGGATGGAACTGGAGGGTATTACGCTGAGCGAAATAAGTCAAAGAGAGAAAGACATGTATCATATGACCTCACTGATATGAGGAATTCTTAATCTCAGGAAACAAACTGAGGGTTGCCGGAGTGGGGGGTGGGGTGGGAGGGCTGGGGTGACTGGGTGATGGACACTGGGGAGGGTATGCGTTCTGGTAAGCGCTGTGAATTGTGCAAGACTGTTGAATCTCAGATCTGTACCTCTGAAACAAATAATGCAATATACGTTAAGAAAGAAAAAAAGAAGAAGAAGAATGTTGCAGGAGTGGAAGCCTGAAGGGGGGGAAATCGGAGGGGGAGAAGAACCCTGAGAGACGATGGACTCTGAAAAACAAACTCAGGGTTCTAGAGGGGAGGGGGGTGGGAAGATGGGTTAACCTGGTGATGGGTATTGAGGAGGGCACGTTCTGCATGGAGCACTGGGTGTTACGCACAAACGATGAATCATGGACACTATATCTAAAACTAATGATGTAATGTATGCGGATTAACATAACAATAAAACATTTAATAAAAAAAAAAGAACGCTTGCTATTAGACTTCCATGCAAAAGCGGGGCCGCAGTGCTAGCTTCATGAAACAAGTGGGGAGTCGTGTTCTGCTTTCTTCCGGGGCCTGAGTCTCACACAGAAACTGGTTTGGGACTCAGTTGCAGGGCGCTCACGCTTGCACACAGCAAAATGCGTCCAGCCTCAGGCATGGCTATTTTAGCCGAAGCAGGAATTCTCTAAAGAGTTGTTCCCTTGAGTTAGGTGGTTGGCTTTAGGCCTGCAGGCACCCCCGGGGCAAGGGTACTAGCATCAGAAACAAGAGGTGAGTTGAGAGCTCCCTTCCACACCGGCCCGTTTCTCACTCCATTTCACGTGTGGGACCCTTTCCCGGTCTCTCATACAGGAGCACTGTAAAATTCCTCCGTCTTCAGGAACGGCAATGTTACATAAAGGGCAGTAAGGATACACCATTGATTCTTGGCCTTAGTAGCCTGGTAGGCGAATGAGCTGCAGCTGGGATTCTTTACAGGCTTGTCCCTTCCAAGGCAGTGTTGAGCACGGCGCATTCCAAGCACACATGGAGCAGTAGTGTTCGCTTCAGGTAGCAAGAGCTGAGTCCAGAGGTGCCTTCTGCCCGGAACTCTTTCTCCCTCGGTTTCACGTATGGAACCCGTTCCCCAGGCTCTCAGCCACGGTACCCTGTATACTGTTTCTTCTGCCTGGAGGTCGACAGACACTAAAGCACGATTTCTCTCCACTGTTGTTTCTTTGAGTTAGAACGCTAGTGAGGAGACTTCCATGCAAAAGTGGGGCCGCAGTGCTAGCTTGATGAAACACATGGGGAGTCGTGTTCTGCCTTCTGCTGGGGCCTGAGTCTCACTCGCAAAAAGCTTTGGACTCCCTTGCAGTGCTCTCATGCACGCACACAACAAAATGCTTCCACCCTCAGGAGCGGCTCTTTTAGCTGAAGCATGGATTCTCCACCGAGTTTTTCCTTCGAGTTAGGCGGTTTTCATTAAGCCTGCACACACACCCGGGGCAACGGTACTAGCCCCATCACCATGGTGTGAGTTGAGAGCTGCCTTTTCTCCGGCCTGTCTCTCCCTCCATTTTACGAAACGGAACCCGTCCCCAGGCTCTCACCCACAGTACACCCTAAACTGCTTCCTCCCACACAGAGGTCGTCGGTAGCTAAAGCACGGTTTCTCTTCAGTGTTGTTTCTCCGAGTTAGAACGCTTGCTATTAATGTCCACAATAGCCAAACTGTGGAAAGAGCCAAGATGTCCATCAACAGATGAATGGATAAAGAAGAGGTGGTATATATCTATCTATATATCTATCTATCTATATATATATATATATATATATATATATACAATGGAATATTATGCAGCCATCAAAAGGCATGAGATCTTGCCATTTGCAACGACGTGGATGGAACTGGAGGGTATTACGCTGAGCGAAATAAGTCAAAGAGAGAAAGACATGTATCCTATGACCTCACTGATATGAGGAATTCTTAATCTCAGGAAACAAACTGAGGGTTGCCGGAGTGGGGGGTGGGGTGGGAGGGCTGGGGTGACTGGGTGATGGACACTGGGGAGGGTATGCGTTCTGGTAAGCGCTGTGAATTGTGCAAGACTGTTGAATCTCAGATCTGTACCTCTGAAACAAATAATGCAATATACGTTAAGAAAGAAAAAAAGAAGAAGAAGAATGTTGCAGGAGGGGAAGCCTGAAGGGGGGGAAATCGGAGGGGGAGAAGAACCCTGAGAGACGATGGACTCTGAAAAACAAACTCAGGGTTCTAGAGGGGAGGGGGGTGGGAAGATGGGTTAACCTGGTGATGGGTATTGAGGAGGGCACGTTCTGCATGGAGCACTGGGTGTTACGCACAAACGATGAATCATGGACACTATATCTAAAACTAATGATGTAATGTATGCGGATTAACATAACAATAAAACATTTAATAAAAAAAAAAGAACGCTTGCTATTAGACTTCCATGCAAAAGCGGGGCCGCAGTGCTAGCTTCATGAAACAAGTGGGGAGTCGTGTTCTGCTTTCTTCCGGGGCCTGAGTCTCACACAGAAACTGGTTTGGGACTCAGTTGCAGGGCGCTCACGCTTGCACACAGCAAAATGCGTCCAGCCTCAGGCATGGCTATTTTAGCCGAAGCAGGAATTCTCTAAAGAGTTGTTCCCTTGAGTTAGGTGGTTGGCTTTAGGCCTGCAGGCACCCCCGGGGCAAGGGTACTAGCATCAGAAACAAGAGGTGAGTTGAGAGCTCCCTTCCACACCGGCCTGTTTCTCACTCCATTTCACGTGTGGGACCCTTTCCCGGTCTCTCATACAGGAGCACTGTAAAATTCCTCCGTCTTCAGGAACGGCAATGTTACATAAAGGGCAGTAAGGATACACCATTGATTCTTGGCCTTAGTAGCCTGGTAGGCGAATGAGCTGCAGCTGGGATTCTTTACAGGCTTGTCCCTTCCAAGGCAGTGTTGAGCACGGAGCATTCCAAGCACACATGGAGCAGTAGTGTTCGCTTCAGGTAGCAAGAGCTGAGTCCAGAGGTGCCTTCTGCCCGGAACTCTTTCTCCCTCGGTTTCACGTATGGAACCCGTTCCCCAGGCTCTCAGCCACGGTACCCTGTATACTGTTTCTTCTGCCTGGAGGTCGACAGACACTAAAGCACGATTTCTCTCCACTGTTGTTTCTTTGAGTTAGAACGCTAGTGATGAGACTTCCATGCAAAAGTGGGGCCGCAGTGCTAGCTTGATGAAACACATGGGGAGTCGTGTTCTGCCTTCTGCTGGGGCCTGAGTCTCACTCGCAAAAAGCTTTGGACTCCCTTGCAGTGCTCTCATGCACGCACACAACAAAATGCTTCCACCCTCAGGAGTGGCTCTTTTAGCTGAAGCATGGATTCTCCACCGAGTTTTTCCTTCGAGTTAGGCGGTTTTCCTTAAGCCTGCACACACACCCGGGGCAACGGTACTAGCCCCATCACCATGGTGTGAGTTGAGAGCTGCCTTCTCTCCGGCCTGTCTCTCCCTCCATTTTACGAAACGGAACCCGTCCCCAGGCTCTCACCCACAGTACACCCTAAACTGCTTCCTCCCACACAGAGGTCGTCGGTAGCTAAAGCACGGTTTCTCTTCAGTGTTGTTTCTCCGAGTTAGAACGCTTGCTATTAATGTCCACAATAGCCAAACTGTGGAAAGAGCCAAGATGTCCATCAACAGATGAATGGATAAAGAAGAGGTGGTATATATATATATATATATACACAATGGAATATTATGCAGCCATCAAAAGGCATGAGATCTTGCATTTGCAACGACGTGGATGGAACTGGAGGGTATTATGCTGAGCGAAATAAGTCAAAGAGAGAAAGACATGTATCATATGACCTCACTGATATGAGGAATTCTTAATCTCAGGAAACAAACTGAGGGTTGCCGGAGTGGGGGGTGGGGTGGGAGGGCTGGGGTGACTGGGTGATGGACACTGCGGAGGGTATGCGTTCTGGTAAGCGCTGTGAATTGTGCAAGACTGTTGAATCTCAGATCTGTACCTCTGAAACAAATAATGCAATATACGTTAAGAAAGAAAAAAAGAAGAAGAAGAATGTAGCAGGAGGGGAAGCCTGAAGGGGGGGAAATCGGAGGGGGAGAAGAACCCTGAGAGACGATGGACTCTGAAAAACAAACTCAGGGTTCTAGAGGGGAGGAGGGTGGGAAGATGGGTTAACCTGGTGATGGGTATTGAGGAGGGCACGTTCTGCATGGAGCACTGGGTGTTACGCACAACCAATGAATCATGGACACTATATCTAAAACTAATGATGTAATGTATGCGGATTAACATAACAATAAAACATTTAATAAAAAAAAAAAGAACGCTTGCTATTAGACTTCCATGCAAAAGCGGGGCCGCAGTGCTAGCTTCATGAAACAAGTGGGGAGTCGTGTTCTGCTTTCTTCCGGGGCCTGAGTCTCACCCAGAAACTGGTTTGGGACTCAGTTGCAGGGCGCTCACGCTTGCACACAGCAAAATGCGTCCACCCTCAGGCATGGCTATTTTAGCCGAAGCAGGAATTCTCTAAAGAGTTGTTCCCTTGAGTTAGGTGGTTGGCTTTAGGCCTGCAGGCACCCCCGGGGCAAGGGTACTAGCATCAGAAACAAGAGGTGAGTTGAGAGCTCCCTTCCACACCGGCCCGTTTCTCACTCCATTTCACGTGTGGGACCCTTTCCTGGTCTCTCATACAGGAGCACTGTAAAATTCCTCCGTCTTCAGGAACGGCAATGTTACATAAAGGGCAGTAAGGATACACCATTGATTCTTGGCCTTAGTATCCTGGTAGGCGAATGAGCTGCAGCTGGGATTCTTTACAGGCTTGTCCCTTCCAAGGCAGTGTTGAGCACGGAGCATTCCAAGCACACATGGAGCAGTAGTGTTCGCTTCAGGTAGCAAGAGCTGAGTCCAGAGGTGCCTTCTGCCCGGAACTCTTTCTCCCTCGGTTTCACGTATGCAACCCGTTCCCCAGGCTCTCAGCCACGGTACCCTGTATACTGTTTCTTCTGCCTGGAGGTCGACAGACACTAAAGCACGATTTCTCTCCACTGTTGTTTCTTTGAGTTAGAACGCTAGTGATGAGACTTCCATGCAAAAGTGGGGCCGCAGTGCTAGCTTGATGAAACACATGGGGAGTCGTGTTCTGCCTTCTGCTGGGGCCTGAGTCTCACTCGCAAAAAGCTTTGGACTCCCTTGCAGTGCTCTCATGCACGCACACAACAAAATGCTTCCACCCTCAGGAGCGGCTCTTTTAGCTGAAGCATGGATTCTCCACCGAGTTTTTCCTTCGAGTTAGGCGGTTTTCATTAAGCCTGCACACACACCCGGGGCAACGGTACTAGCCCCATCACCATGGTGTGAGTTGAGAGCTGCCTTCTCTCCGGCCTGTCTCTCCCTCCATTTTACGAAACGGAACCCGTCCCCAGGCTCTCACCCACAGTACACCCTAAACTGCTTCCTCCCACACAGAGGTCGTCGGTAGCTAAAGCACGGTTTCTCTTCAGTGTTGTTTCTCCGAGTTAGAACGCTTGCTATTAATGTCCACAATAGCCAAACTGTGGAAAGAGCCAAGATGTCCATCAACAGATGAATGGATAAAGAAGAGGTGGTATATATCTATCTATATATCTATCTATATATATATATATATATATATATATACAATGGAATATTATGCAGCCATCAAAAGGCATGAGATCTTGCCATTTGCAACGACGTGGATGGAACTGGAGGGTATTACGCTGAGCGAAATAAGTCAAAGAGAGAAAGACATGTATCCTATGACCTCACTGATATGAGGAATTCTTAATCTCAGGAAACAAACTGAGGGTTGCCGGAGTGGGGGGTGGGGTGGGAGGGCTGGGGTGACTGGGTGATGGACACTGGGGAGGGTATGCGTTCTGGTAAGCGCTGTGAATTGTGCAAGACTGTTGAATCTCAGATCTGTACCTCTGAAACAAATAATGCAATATACGTTAAGAAAGAAAAAAAGAAGAAGAAGAATGTTGCAGGAGTGGAAGCCTGAAGGGGGGGAAATCGGAGGGGGAGAAGAACCCTGAGAGACGATGGACTCTGAAAAACAAACTCAGGGTTCTAGAGGGGAGGGGGGTGGGAAGATGGGTTAACCTGGTGATGGGTATTGAGGAGGGCACGTTCTGCATGGAGCACTGGGTGTTACGCACAAACGATGAATCGTGGACACTATATCTAAAACTAATGATGTAATGTATGCGGATTAACATAACAATAAAACATTTAATAAAAAAAAAAGAACGCTTGCTATTAGACTTCCATGCAAAAGCGGGGCCGCAGTGCTAGCTTCATGAAACAAGTGGGGAGTCGTGTTCTGCTTTCTTCCGGGGCCTGAGTCTCACACAGAAACTGGTTTGGGACTCAGTTGCAGGGCGCTCACGCTTGCACACAGCAAAATGCGTCCAGCCTCAGGCATGGCTATTTTAGCCGAAGCAGGAATTCTCTAAAGAGTTGTTCCCTTGAGTTAGGTGGTTGGCTTTAGGCCTGCAGGCACCCCCGGGGCAAGGGTACTAGCATCAGAAACAAGAGGTGAGTTGAGAGCTCCCTTGACACCGGCCCGTTTCTCACTCCATTTCACGTGTGGGACCCTTTCCCGGTCTCTCATACAGGAGCACTGTAAAATTCCTCCGTCTTCAGGAACGGCAATGTTACATAAAGGGCAGTAAGGATACACCATTGATTCTTGGCCTTAGTAGCCTGGTAGGCGAATGAGCTGCAGCTGGGATTCTTTACAGGCTTGTCCCTTCCAAGGCAGTGTTGAGCACGGAGCATTCCAAGCACACATGGAGCAGTAGTGTTCGCTTCAGGTAGCAAGAGCTGAGTCCAGAGGTGCCTTCTGCCCGGAACTCTTTCTCCCTCGGTTTCACGTATGGAACCCGTTCCCCAGGCTCTCAGCCACGGTACCCTGTATACTGTTTCTTCTGCCTGGAGGTCGACAGACACTAAAGCACGATTTCTCTCCACTGTTGTTTCTTTGAGTTAGAACGCTAGTGAGGAGACTTCCATGCAAAAGTGGGGCCGCAGTGCTAGCTTGATGAAACACATGGGGAGTCGTGTTCTGCCTTCTGCTGGGGCCTGAGTCTCACTCGCAAAAAGCTTTGGACTCCCTTGCAGTGCTCTCATGCACGCACACAACAAAATGCTTCCACCCTCAGGAGCGGCTCTTTTAGCTGAAGCATGGATTCTCCACCGAGTTTTTCCTTCGAGTTAGACGGTTTTCATTAAGCCTGCACACACACCCGGGGCAACGGTACTAGCCCCATCACCATGGTGTGAGTTGAGAGCTGCCTTCTCTCCGGCCTGTCTCTCCCTCCATTTTACGAAACGGAACCCGTCCCCAGGCTCTCACCCACAGTACACCCTAAACTGCTTCCTCCCACACAGAGGTCGTCGGTAGCTAAAGCACGGTTTCTCTTCAGTGTTGTTTCTCCGAGTTAGAACGCTTGCTATTAATGTCCACAATAGCCAAACTGTGGAAAGAACCAAGATGTCCATCAACAGATGAATGGATAAAGAAGAGGTGGTATATATATATATATATATATATATATATATATATCTATATATATATATACAATGGAATATTATGCAGCCATCAAAAGGCATGAGATCTTGCCATTTGCAACGACGTGGATGGAACTGGAGGGTATTATGCTGAGCGAAATAAGTCAAAGAGAGAAAGACATGTATCATATGACCTCACTGATATGAGGAATTCTTAATCTCAGGAAACAAACTGAGGGTTGCCGGAGTGGGGGGTGGGGTGGGAGGGCTGGGGTGACTGGGTGATGGACACTGGGGAGGGTATGCGTTCTGGTAAGCGCTGTGAATTGTGCAAGACTGTTGAATCTCAGATCTGTACCTCTGAAACAAATAATGCAATATACGTTAAGAAAGAAAAAAAGAAGAAGAAGAATGTTGCAGGAGTGGAAGCCTGAAGGGGGGGAAATCGGAGGGGGAGAAGAACCCTGAGAGACGATGGACTCTGAAAAACAAACTCAGGGTTCTAGAGGGGAGGGGGGTGGGAAGATGGGTTAACCTGGTGATGGGTATTGAGGAGGGCACGTTCTGCATGGAGCACTGGGTGTTACGCACAAACGATGAATCATGGACACTATATCTAAAACTAATGATGTAATGTATGCGGATTAACATAACAATAAAACATTTAATAAAAAAAAAAGAACGCTTGCTATTAGACTTCCATGCAAAAGCGGGGCCGCAGTGCTAGCTTCATGAAACAAGTGGGGAGTCGTGTTCTGCTTTCTTCCGGGGCCTGAGTCTCACACAGAAACTGGTTTGGGACTCAGTTGCAGGGCGCTCACGCTTGCACACAGCAAAATGCGTCCAGCCTCAGGCATGGCTATTTTAGCCGAAGCAGGAATTCTCTAAAGAGTTGTTCCCTTGAGTAAGGTGGTTGGCTTTAGGCCTGCAGGCACCCCCGGGGCAAGGGTACTAGCATCAGAAACAAGAGGTGAGTTGAGAGCTCCCTTCCACACCGGCCCGTTTCTCACTCCATTTCACGTGTGGGACCCTTTCCCGGTCTCTCATACAGGAGCACTGTAAAATTCCTCCGTCTTCAGGAACGGCAATGTTACATAAAGGGCAGTAAGGATACACCATTGATTCTTGGCCTTAGTAGCCTGGTAGGCGAATGAGCTGCAGCTGGGATTCTTTACAGGCTTGTCCCTTCCAAGGCAGTGTTGAGCACGGAGCATTCCAAGCACACATGGAGCAGTAGTGTTCGCTTCAGGTAGCAAGAGCTGAGTCCAGAGGTGCCTTCTGCCCGGAACTCTTTCTCCCTCGGTTTCACGTATGGAACCCGTTCCCCAGGCTCTCAGCCACGGTACCCTGTATACTGTTTCTTCTGCCTGGAGGTCGACAGACACTAAAGCACGATTTCTCTCCACTGTTGTTTCTTTGAGTTAGAACGCTAGTGAGGAGACTTCCATGCAAAAGTGGGGCCGCAGTGCTAGCTTGATGAAACACATGGGGAGTCGTGTTCTGCCTTCTGCTGGGGCCTGAGTCTCACTCGCAAAAAGCTTTGGACTCCCTTGCAGTGCTCTCATGCACGCACACAACAAAATGCTTCCACCCTCAGGAGCGGCTCTTTTAGCTGAAGCATGGATTCTCCACCGAGTTTTTCCTTCGAGTTAGGCGGTTTTCCTTAAGCCTGCACACACACCCGGGGCAACGGTACTAGCCCCATCACCATGGTGTGAGTTGAGAGCTGCCTTCTCTCCGGCCTGTCTCTCCCTCCATTTTACGAAACGGAACCCGTCCCCAGGCTCTCACCCACAGTACACCCTAAACTGCTTCCTCCCACACACAGGTCGTCGGTAGCTAAAGCACGGTTTCTCTTCAGTGTTGTTTCTCCGAGTTAGAACGCTTGCTATTAATGTCCACAATAGCCAAACTGTGGAAAGAGCCAAGATGTCCATCAACAGATGAATGGATAAAGAAGAGGTGGTATATATATATATATATATATATATATATATATACACAATGGAATATTATGCAGCCATCAAAAGGCATGAGATCTTGCCATTTGCAACGACGTGGATGGAACTGGAGGGTATTATGCTGAGCGAAATAAGTCAAAGAGAGAAAGACATGTATCATATGACCTCACTGATATGAGGAATTCTTAATCTCAGGAAACAAACTGAGGGTTGCCGGAGTGGGGGGTGGGGTGGGAGGGCTGGGGTGACTGGGTGATGGACACTGGGGAGGGTATGCGTTCTGGTAAGCGCTGTGAATTGTGCAAGACTGTTGAATCTCAGATCTGTACCTCTGAAACAAATAATGCAATATACGTTAAGAAAGAAAAAAAGAAGAAGAAGAATGTAGCAGGAGGGGAAGCCTGAAGGGGGGGAAATCGGAGGGGGAGAAGAACCCTGAGAGACGATGGACTCTGAAAAACAAACTCAGGGTTCTAGAGGGGAGGAGGGTGGGAAGATGGGTTAACCTGGTGATGGGTATTGAGGGGGGCACGTTCTGCATGGAGCACTGGGTGTTACGCACAACCAATGAATCATGGACACTATATCTAAAACTAATGATGTAATGTATGCGGATTAACATAACAATAAAACATTTAATAAAAAAAAAAAGAACGCTTGCTATTAGACTTCCATGCAAAAGCGGGGCCGCAGTGCTAGCTTCATGAAACAAGTGGGGAGTCGTGTTCTGCTTTCTTCCGGGGCCTGAGTCTCACCCAGAAACTGGTTTGGGACTCAGTTGCAGGGCGCTCACGCTTGCACACAGCAAAATGCGTCCACCCTCAGGCATGGCTATTTTAGCCGAAGCAGGAATTCTCTAAAGAGTTGTTCCCTTGAGTTAGGTGGTTGGCTTTAGGCCTGCAGGCACCCCCGGGGCAAGGGTACTAGCATCAGAAACAAGAGGTGAGTTGAGAGCTCCCTTCCACACCGGCCCGTTTCTCACTCCATTTCACGTGTGGGACCCTTTCCCGGTCTCTCATACAGGAGCACTGTAAAATTCCTCCGTCTTCAGGAACGGCAATGTTACATAAAGGGCAGTAAGGATACACCATTGATTCTTGGCCTTAGTAGCCTGGTAGGCGAATGAGCTGCAGCTGGGATTCTTTACAGGCTTGTCCCTTCCAAGGCAGTGTTGAGCACGGAGCATTCCAAGCACACATGGAGCAGTAGTGTTCGCTTCAGGTAGCAAGAGCTGAGTCCAGAGGTGCCTTCTGCCCGGAACTCTTTCTCCCTCGGTTTCACGTATGGAACCCGTTCCCCAGGCTCTCAGCCACGGTACCCTGTATACTGTTTCTTCTGCCTGGAGGTCGACAGACACTAAAGCACGATTTCTCTCCACTGTTGTTTCTTTGAGTTAGAACGCTAGTGATGAGACTTCCATGCAAAAGTGGGGCCGCAGTGCTAGCTTGATGAAACACATGGGGAGTCGTGTTCTGCCTTCTGCTGGGGCCTGAGTCTCACTCGCAAAAAGCTTTGGACTCCCTTGCAGTGCTCTCATGCACGCACACAACAAAATGCTTCCACCCTCAGGATCGGCTCTTTTAGCTGAAGCATGGATTCTCCACCGAGTTTTTCCTTCGAGTTAGACGGTTTTCATTAAGCCTGCACACACACCCGGGGCAACGGTACTAGCCCCATCACCATGGTGTGAGTTGAGAGCTGCCTTCTCTCCGGCCTGTCTCTCCCTCCATTTTACGAAACGGAACCCGTCCCCAGGCTCTCACCCACAGTACACCCTAAACTGCTTCCTCCCACACAGAGGTCGTCGGTAGCTAAAGCACGGTTTCTCTTCAGTGTTGTTTCTCCGAGTTAGAACGCTTGCTATTAATGTCCACAATAGCCAAACTGTGGAAAGAACCAAGATGTCCATCAACAGATGAATGGATAAAGAAGAGGTGGTATATATATATATATATATATATATATATATATATATATATATACAATGGAATATTATGCAGCCATCAAAAGGCATGAGATCTTGCCATTTGCAACGACGTGGATGGAACTGGAGGGTATTATGCTGAGCGAAATAAGTCAAAGAGAGAAAGACATGTATCATATGACCTCACTGATATGAGGAATTCTTAATCTCAGGAAACAAACTGAGGGTTGCCGGAGTGGGGGGTGGGGTGGGAGGGCTGGGGTGACTGGGTGATGGACACTGGGGAGGGTATGCGTTCTGGTAAGCGCTGTGAATTGTGCAAGACTGTTGAATCTCAGATCTGTACCTCTGAAACAAATAATGCAATATACGTTAAGAAAGAAAAAAAGAAGAAGAAGAATGTAGCAGGAGGGGAAGCCTGAAGGGGGGGAAATCGGAGGGGGAGAAGAACCCTGAGAGACGATGGACTCTGAAAAACAAACTCAGGGTTCTAGAGGGGAGGGAGGTGGGAGGATGAGTTAGCCTGGTGATGGGTATTGAGGAGGGCACGTTCTGCATGGAGCACTGGGTGTTACGCACAAACAATGAATCATGGACACTATATCTAAAACTAATGATGTAATGTATGCGGATTAACATAACAATAAAACATTTAATAAAAAAAAAAGAACGCTTGCTATTAGACTTCCATGCAAAAGCGGGGCCGCAGTGCTAGCTTCATGAAACAAGTGGGGAGTCGTGTTCTGCTTTCTTCCGGGGCCTGAGTCTCACACAGAAACTGGTTTGGGACTCAGTTGCAGGGCGCTCACGCTTGCACACAGCAAAATGCGTCCACCCTCAGGCATGGCTATTTTAGCCGAAGCAGGAATTCTCTAAAGAGTTGTTCCCTTGAGTTAGGTGGTTGGCTTTAGGCCTGCAGGCACCCCCGGGGCAAGGGTACTAGCATCAGAAACAAGAGGTGAGTTGAGAGCTCCCTTCCACACCGGCCCGTTTCTCACTCCATTTCACGTGTGGGACCCTTTCCCGGTCTCTCATACAGGAGCACTGTAAAATTCCTCCGTCTTCAGGAACGGCAATGTTACATAAAGGGCAGTAAGGATACACCATTGATTCTTGGCCTTAGTAGCCTGGTAGGCGAATGAGCTGCAGCTGGGATTCTTTACAGGCTTGTCCCTTCCAAGGCAGTGTTGAGCACGGAGCATTCCAAGCACACATGGAGCAGTAGTGTTCGCTTCAGGTAGCAAGAGCTGAGTCCAGAGGTGCCTTCTGCCCGGAACTCTTTCTCCCTCGGTTTCACGTATGGAACCCGTTCCCCAGGCTCTCAGCCACGGTACCCTGTATACTGTTTCTTCTGCCTGGAGGTCGACAGACACTAAAGCACGATTTCTCTACACTGTTGTTTCTTTGAGTTAGAACGCTAGTGATGAGACTTCCATGCAAAAGTGGGGCCGCAGTGCTAGCTTGATGAAACACATGGGGAGTCGTGTTCTGCCTTCTGCTGGGGCCTGAGTCTCACTCGCAAAAAGCTTTGGACTCCCTTGCAGTGCTCTCATGCACGCACACAACAAAATGCTTCCACCCTCAGGAGCGGCTCTTTTAGCTGAAGCATGGATTCTCCACCGAGTTTTTCCTTCGAGTTAGGCGGTTTTCCTTAAGCCTGCACACACCGCCGGGGCAACGGTACTAGCCCCATCACCATGGTGTGAGTTGAGAGCTGCCTTCTCTCCGGCCTGTCTCTCCCTCCATTTTACGAAACGGAACCCGTCCCCAGGCTCTCACCCACAGTACACCCTAAACTGCTTCCTCCTACACAGAGGTCGTCGGTAGCTAAAGCACGGTTTCTCTTCAGTGTTGTTTCTCCGAGTTAGAACGCTTGCTATTAATGTCCACAATAGCCAAACTGTGGAAAGAGCCAAGATGTCCATCAACAGATGAATGGATAAAGAAGAGGTGATATATATATATATATACACAATGGAATATTATGCAGCCATCAAAAGGCATGAGATCTTGCCATTTGCAACGACGTGGATGGAACTGGAGGGTATTATGCTGAGCGAAATAAGTCAAAGAGAGAAAGACATGTATCATATGACCTCACTGATATGAGGAATTCTTAATCTCAGGAAACAAACTGAGGGTTGCCGGAGTGCGGGGTGGGGTGGGAGGGATCGGGTGACTGGGTGATGGGCACTGGGGCGGGTATGCGTTCTGGTAAGCGCTGTGAATTGTGCAAGACTGTTGAATCTCAGATCTGTACCTCTGAAACAAATAATGCAATATATGTTAAGAAAGAAAAAAGAAGAAGAAGAATGTAGCAGGAGGGGAAGCCTGAAGGGGGGGAAATCGGAGGGGGAGAAGAACCCTGAGAGACGATGGACTCTGAAAAACAAACTCAGGGTTCTAGAGGGGAGGGGGGTGGGAAGATGGGTTAACCTGGTGATGGGTATTGAGGAGGGCACGTTCTGCATGGAGCACTGGGTGTTACGCACAAACAATGAATCATGGACACTATATCTAAAACTAATGATGTAATGTATGCGGATTAACATAACAATAAAACATTTAATAAAAAAAAAAAGAACGCTTGCTATTAGACTTCCATGCAAAAGCGGGGCCGCAGTGCTAGCTTCATGAAACAAGTGGGGAGTCGTGTTCTGCTTTCTTCCGGGGCCTGAGTCTCACACAGAAACTGGTTTGGGACTCAGTTGCAGGGCGCTCACGCTTGCACACAGCAAAATGCGTCCACCCTCAGGCATGGCTATTTTAGGCGAAGCAGGAATTCTCTAAAGAGTTGTTCCCTTGAGTTAGGTGGTTGGCTTTAGGCCTGCAGGCACCCCCGGGGCAAGGGTACTAGCATCAGAAACAAGAGGTGAGTTGAGAGCTCCCTTCCACACCGGCCTGTTTCTCACTCCATTTCACGTGTGGGACCCTTTCCCGGTCTCTCATACAGGAGCACTGTAAAATTCCTCCGTCTTCAGGAACGGCAATGTTACATAAAGGGCAGTAAGGATACACCATTGATTCTTGGCCTTAGTAGCCTGGTAGGCGAATGAGCTGTAGCTGGGATTCTTTACAGGCTTGTCCCTTCCAAGGCAGTGTTGAGCACGGAGCATTCCAAGCACACATGGAGCAGTAGTGTTCGCTTCAGGTAGCAAGAGCTGAGTCCAGAGGTGCCTTCTGCCCGGAACTCTTTCTCCCTCGGTTTCACGTATGGAACCCGTTCCCCAGGCTCTCAGCCACGGTACCCTGTATACTGTTTCTTCTGCCTGGAGGTCGACAGACACTAAAGCACGATTTCTCTACACTGTTGTTTCTTTGAGTTAGAACGCTAGTGATGAGACTTCCATGCAAAAGTGGGGCCGCAGTGCTAGCTTGATGAAACACATGGGGAGTCGTGTTCTGCCTTCTGCTGGGGCCTGAGTCTCACTCGCAAAAAGCTTTGGACTCCCTTGCAGTGCTCTCATGCACGCACACAACAAAATGCTTCCACCCTCAGGAGCGGCTCTTTTAGCTGAAGCATGGATTCTCCACCGAGTTTTTCCTTCGAGTTAGGCGGTTTTCATTAAGCCTGCACACACACCCGGGGCAACGGTACTAGCCCCATCACCATGGTGTGAGTTGAGAGCTGCCTTCTCTCCGGCCTGTCTCTCCCTCCATTTTACGAAACGGAACCCGTCCCCAGGCTCTCACCCACAGTACACCCTAAACTGCTTCCTCCCACACACAGGTCGTCGGTAGCTAAAGCACGGTTTCTGTTCAGTGTTGTTTCTCCGAGTTAGAACGCTTGCTATTAATGTCCACAATAGCCAAACTGTGGAAAGAGCCAAGATGTCCATCAACAGAAGAATGGATAAAGAAGAGGTGGTATATATATATATCTATTTATATATATACAATGGAATATTATGCAGCCATCAAAAGGCATGAGATCTTGCCATTTGCAACGACGTGGATGGAACTGGAGGGTATTATGCTGAGCGAAATAAGTCAAAGAGAGAAAGACATGTATCATATGACCTCACTGATATGAGGAATTCTTAATCTCAGGAAACAAACTGAGGGTTGCCGGAGTGGGGGGTGGGGTGGGAGGGCTGGGGTGACTGGGTGATGGACACTGGGGAGGGTATGCGTTCTGGTAAGCGCTGTGAATTGTGCAAGACTGTTGAATCTCAGATCTGTACCTCTGAAACAAATAATGCAATATACGTTAAGAAAGAAAAAAAGAAGAAGAAGAATGTAGCAGGAGGGGAAGCCTGAAGGGGGGGAAATCGGAGGGGGAGAAGAACCCTGAGAGACGATGGACTCTGAAAAACAAACTCAGGGTTCTAGAGGGGAGGGGGGTGGGAGGATGGATTAGCCTGGTGATGGGTATTGAGGAGGGCACGTTCTGCATGGAGCACTGGGTGTTACGCACAAACAATGAATCATGGACACTATATCTAAAACTAATGATGTAATGTATGCGGATTAACATAACAATAAAACATTTAATAAAAAAAAAAGAACGCTTGCTATTAGACTTCCATGAAAAAGCGGGCCCGCAGTGCTAGCTTCATGATACAAGTGGGGAGTCGTGTTCTGCTTTCTTCCGGGGCCTGAGTCTCACACAGAAACTGGTTTGGGACTCAGTTGCAGGGCGCTCACGCTTGCACACAGCAAAATGCGTCCACCCTCAGGCATGGCTATTTTAGCCGAAGCAGGAATTCTCTAAAGAGTTGTTCCCTTGAGTTAGGTGGTTGGCTTTAGGCCTGCAGGCACCCCCGGGGCAAGGGTACTAGCATCAGAAACAAGAGGTGAGTTGAGAGCTCCCTTCCACACCGGCCTGTTTCTCACTCCATTTCACGTGTGGGACCCTTTCCCGGTCTCTCATACAGGAGCACTGTAAAATTCCTCCGTCTTCAGGAACGGCAATGTTACATAAAGGGCAGTAAGGATACACCATTGATTCTTGGCCTTAGTAGCCTGGTAGGCGAATGAGCTGCAGCTGGGATTCTTTACAGGCTTGTCCCTTCCAAGGCAGTGTTGAGCACGGAGCATTCCAAGCACACATGGAGCAGTAGTGTTCGCTTCAGGTAGCAAGAGCTGAGTCCAGAGGTGCCTTCTGCCCGGAACTCTTTCTCCCTCGGTTTCACGTATGGAACCCGTTCCCCAGGCTCTCAGCCACGGTACCCTGTATACTGTTTCTTCTGCCTGGAGGTCGACAGACACTAAAGCACGATTTCTCTCCACTGTTGTTTCTTTGAGTTAGAACGCTAGTGATGAGACTTCCATGCAAAAGTGGGGCCGCAGTGCTAGCTTGATGAAACACATGGGGAGTCGTGTTCTGCCTTCTGCTGGGGCCTGAGTCTCACTCGCAAAAAGCTTTGGACTCCCTTGCAGTGCTCTCATGCACGCACACAACAAAATGCTTCCACCCTCAGGAGCGGCTCTTTTAGCTGAAGCATGGATTCTCCACCGAGTTTTTCCTTCGAGTTAGGCGGTTTTCCTTAAGCCTGCACACACACCCGGGGCAACGGTACTAGCCCCATCACCATGGTGTGAGTTGAGAGCTGCCTTCTCTCCGGCCTGTCTCTCCCTCCATTTTACGAAACGGAACCCGTCCCCAGGCTCTCACCCACAGTACACCCTAAACTGCTTCCTCCCACACAGAGGTCGTCGGTAGCTAAAGCACGGTTTCTCTTCAGTGTTGTTTCTCCGAGTTAGAACGCTTGCTATTAATGTCCACAATAGCCAAACTGTGGAAAGAACCAAGATGTCCATCAACAGATGAATGGATAAAGAAGAGGTGGTATATATATATATCTATATCTATATATATATATATATATATATACAATGGAATATTATGCAGCCATCAAAAGGCATGAGATCTTGCCATTTGCAACGACGTGGATGGAACTGGAGGGTATTATGCTGAGCGAAATAAGTCAAAGAGAGAAAGACATGTATCATATGACCTCACTGATATGAGGAATTCTTAATCTCAGGAAACAAACTGAGGGTTGCCGGAGTGTGGGGTGGGGTGGGAGGGCTGGGGTGACTGGGTGATGGACACTGGGGAGGGTATGCGTTCTGGTAAGCGCTGTGAATTGTGCAAGACTGTTGAATCTCAGATCTGTACCTCTGAAACATATAATGCAATATACGTTAAGAAAGAAAAAAAGAAGAAGAAGAATGTAGCAGGAGGGGAAGCCTGAAGGGGGGGAAATCGGAGGGGGAGAAGAACCCTGAGAGACGATGGACTCTGAAAAACAAACTCAGGGTTCTAGAGGGGAGGGAGGTGGGAGGATGAGTTAGCCTGGTGATGGGTATTGAGGAGGGCACGTTCTGCATGGAGCACTGGGTGTTACGCACAAACAATGAATCATGGACACTATATCTAAAACTAATGATGTAATGTATGCGGATTAACATAACAACAAAACATTTAATAAAAAAAAAAAGAACGCTTGCTATTAGACTTCCATGCAAAAGCGGGGCCGCAGTGCTAGCTTCATGAAACAAGTGGGGAGTCGTGTTCTGCTTTCTTCCGGGGCCTGAGTCTCACACAGAAACTGGTTTGGGACTCAGTTGCAGGGCGCTCACGCTTGCACACAGCAAAATGCGTCCACCCTCAGGCATGGCTATTTTAGCCGAAGCAGGAATTCTCTAAAGAGTTGTTCCCTTGAGTTAGGTGGTTGGCTTTAGGCCTGCAGGCACCCCCGGGGCAAGGGTACTAGCATCAGAAACAAGAGGTGAGTTGAGAGCTCCCTTCCACACCGGCCCGTTTCTCACTCCATTTCACGTGTGGGACCCTTTCCCGGTCTCTCATACAGGAGCACTGTAAAATTCCTCCGTCTTCAGGAACGGCAATGTTACATAAAGGGCAGTAAGGATACACCATTGATTCTTGGCCTTAGTAGCCTGGTAGGCGAATGAGCTGCAGCTGGGATTCTTTACAGGCTTGTCCCTTCCAAGGCAGTGTTGAGCACGGAGCATTCCAAGCACACATGGAGCAGTAGTGTTCGCTTCAGGTAGCAAGAGCTGAGTCCAGAGGTGCCTTCTGCCCGGAACTCTTTCTCCCTCGGTTTCACGTATGGAACCCGTTCCCCAGGCTCTCAGCCACGGTACCCTGTATACTGTTTCTTCTGCCTGGAGGTCGACAGACACTAAAGCACGATTTCTCTCCACTGTTGTTTCTTTGAGTTAGAACGCTAGTGATGAGACTTCCATGCAAAAGTGGGGCCGCAGTGCTAGCTTGATGAAACACATGGGGAGTCGTGTTCTGCCTTCTGCTGGGGCCTGAGTCTCACTCGCAAAAAGCTTTGGACTCCCTTGCAGTGCTCTCATGCACGCACACAACAAAATGCTTCCACCCTCAGGAGCGGCTCTTTTAGCTGAAGCATGGATTCTCCACCGAGTTTTTCCTTCGAGTTAGGCGGTTTTCATTAAGCCTGCACACACACCCGGGGCAACGGTACTAGCCCCATCACCATGGTGTGAGTTGAGAGCTGCCTTCTCTCCGGCCTGTCTCTCCCGTTTTACGAAACGGAACCCGTCCCCAGGCTCTCACCCACAGTACACCCTAAACTGCTTCCTCCCACACAGAGGTCGTCGGTAGCTAAAGCACGGTTTCTCTTCAGTGTTGTTTCTCCGAGTAAGAACGCTTGCTATTAATGTCCACAATAGCCAAACTGTGGAAAGAACCAAGATGTCCATCAACAGATGAATGGATAAAGAAGAGGTGGTATATATATATATATATATATATATATATATATATATACAATGGAATATTATGCAGCCATCAAAAGGCATGAGATCTTGCCATTTGCAACGACGTGGATGGAACTGGAGGGTATTATGCTGAGCGAAATAAGTCAAAGAGAGAAAGACATGTATCATATGACCTCACTGATATGAGGAATTCTTAATCTCAGGAAACAAACTGAGGGTTGCCGGAGTGGGGGGTGGGGTGGGAGGGCTGGGGTGACTGGGTGATGGACACTGGGTAGGGTATGCGTTCTGGTAAGCGCTGTGAATTGTGCAAGACTGTTGAATCTCAGATCTGTACCTCTGAAACAAATAATGCAATATACGTTAAGAAAGAAAAAAAGAAGAAGAAGAATGTAGCAGGAGGGGAAGCCTGAAGGGGGGGAAATCGGAGGGGGAGAAGAACCCTGAGAGACGATGGACTCTGAAAAACAAACTCAGGGTTCTAGAGGGGAGGGAGGTGGGAGGATGAGTTAGCCTGGTGATGGGTATTGAGGAGGGCACGTTCTGCATGGAGCACTGGGTGTTACGCACAAACAATGAATCATGGACACTATATCTAAAACTAATGATGTAATGTATGCGGATTAACATAACAACAAAACATTTAATAAAAAAAAAAAGAACGCTTGCTATTAGACTTCCATGCAAAAGCGGGGCCGCAGTGCTAGCTTCATGAAACAAGTGGGGAGTCGTGTTCTGCTTTCTTCCGGGGCCTGAGTCTCACACAGAAACTGGTTTGGGACTCAGTTGCAGGGCGCTCACGCTTGCACACAGCAAAATGCGTCCACCCTCAGGCATGGCTATTTTAGCCGAAGCAGGAATTCTCTAAAGAGTTGTTCCCTTGAGTTAGGTGGTTGGCTTTAGGCCTGCAGGCACCCCCGGGGCAAGGGTACTAGCATCAGAAACAAGAGGTGAGTTGAGAGCTCCCTTCCACACCGGCCTGTTTCTCACTCCATTTCACGTGTGGGACCCTTTCCCGGTCTCTCATACAGGAGCACTGTAAAATTCCTCCGTCTTCAGGAACGGCAATGTTACATAAAGGGCAGTAAGGATACACCATTGATTCTTGGCCTTAGTAGCCTGGTAGGCGAATGAGCTGCAGCTGGGATTCTTTACAGGCTTGTCCCTTCCAAGGCAGTGTTGAGCACGGAGCATTCCAAGCACACATGGAGCAGTAGTGTTCGCTTCAGGTAGCAAGAGCTGAGTCCAGAGGTGCCTTCTGCCCGGAACTCTTTCTCCCTCGGTTTCACGTATGGAACCCGTTCCCCAGGCTCTCAGCCACGGTACCCTGTATACTGTTTCTTCTGCCTGGAGGTCGACAGACACTAAAGCACGATTTCTCTCCACTGTTGTTTCTTTGAGTTAGAACGCTAGTGATGAGACTTCCATGCAAAAGTGGGGCCGCAGTGCTAGCTTGATGAAACACATGGGGAGTCGTGTTCTGCCTTCTGCTGGGGCCTGAGTCTCACTCGCAAAAAGCTTTGGACTCCCTTGCAGTGCTCTCATGCACGCACACAACAAAATGCTTCCACCCTCAGGAGCGGCTCTTTTAGCTGAAGCATGGATTCTCCACCGAGTTTTTCCTTCGAGTTAGGCGGTTTTCATTAAGCCTGCACACACACCCGGGGCAACGGTACTAGCCCCATCACCATGGTGTGAGTTGAGAGCTGCCTTCTCTCCGGCCTGTCTCTCCCTCCATTTTACGAAACGGAACCCGTCCCCAGGCTCTCACCCACAGTACACCCTAAACTGCTTCCTCCCACACAGAGGTCGTCGGTAGCTAAAGCACGGTTTCTCTTCAGTGTTGTTTCTCCGAGTTAGTACGCTTGCTATTAATGTCCACAATAGCCAAACTGTGGAAAGAGCCAAGATGTCCATCAACAGATGAATGGATAAAGAAGAGGTGGTATATATATATATATATATATCTATATATATATATATATATATATATATATACAATGGAATATTATGCAGCCATCAAAAGGCATGAGATCTTGCCATTTGCAACGACGTGGATGGAACTGGAGGGTATTATGCTGAGCGAAATAAGTCAAAGAGAGAAAGACATGTATCATATGACCTCACTGATATGAGGAATTCTTAATCTCAGGAAACAAACTGAGGGTTGCCGGAGTGGGGGGTGGGGTGGGAGGGCTGGGGTGACTGGGTGATGGACACTGGGGAGGGTATGCGTTCTGGTAAGCGCTGTGAATTGTGCAAGACTGTTGAATCTCAGATCTGTACCTCTGAAACAAATAATGCAATATACGTTAAGAAAGAAAAAAAGAAGAAGAAGAATGTTGCAGGAGGGGAAGCCTGAAGGGGGGGAAATCGGAGGGGGAGAAGAACCCTGAGAGACGATGGACTCTGAAAAACAAACTCAGGGTTCTAGAGGGGAGGGAGGTGGGAGGATGAGTTAGCCTGCTGATGGGTATTGAGGAGGGCACGTTCTGCATGGAGCACTGGGTGTTACGCACAAACAATGAATCATGGACACTATATCTAAAACTAATGATGTAATGTATGCGGATTAACATAACAATAAAACATTTAATAAAAAAAAAAAGAACGCTTGCTATTAGACTTCCATGCAAAAGCGGGGCCGCAGTGCTAGCTTCATGAAACAAGTGGGGAGTCGTGTTCTGCTTTCTTCCGGGGCCTGAGTCTCACACAGAAACTGGTTTGGGACTCAGTTGCAGGGCGCTCACGCTTGCACACAGCAAAATGCGTCCACCCTCAGGCATGGCTATTTTAGCCGAAGCAGGAATTCTCTAAAGAGTTGTTCCCTTGAGTTAGGTGGTTGGCTTTAGGCCTGCAGGCACCCCCGGGGCAAGGGTACTAGCATCAGAAACAAGAGGTGAGTTGAGAGCTCCCTTCCACACCGGCCTGTTTCTCACTCCATTTCACGTGTGGGACCCTTTCCCGGTCTCTCATACAGGAGCACTGTAAAATTCCTCCGTCTTCAGGAACGGCAATGTTACATAAAGGGCAGTAAGGATACACCATTGATTCTTGGCCTTAGTAGCCTGGTAGGCGAATGAGCTGCAGCTGGGATTCTTTACAGGCTTGTCCCTTCCAAGGCAGTGTTGAGCACGGAGCATTCCAAGCACACATGGAGCAGTAGTGTTCGCTTCAGGTAGCAAGAGCTGAGTCCAGAGGTGCCTTCTGCCCGGAACTCTTTCTCCCTCGGTTTCACGTATGGAACCCGTTCCCCAGGCTCTCAGCCACGGTACCCTGTATACTGTTTCTTCTGCCTGGAGGTCGACAGACACTAAAGCACGATTTCTCTACACTGTTGTTTCTTTGAGTTAGAACGCTAGTGATGAGACTTCCATGCAAAAGTGGGGCCGCAGTGCTAGCTTGATGAAACACATGGGGAGTCGTGTTCTGCCTTCTGCTGGGGCCTGAGTCTCACTCGCAAAAAGCTTTGGACTCCCTTGCAGTGCTCTCATGCACGCACACAACAAAATGCTTCCACCCTCAGGAGCGGCTCTTTTAGCTGAAGCATGGATTCTCCACCGAGTTTTTCCTTCGAGTTAGGCGGTTTTCATTAAGCCTGCACACACACCCGGGGCAACGGTACTAGCCCCATCACCATGGTGTGAGTTGAGAGCTGCCTTCTCTCCGGCCTGTCTCTCCCTCCATTTTACGAAACGGAACCCGTCCCCAGGCTCTCACCCACAGTACACCGTAAACTGCTTCCTCCCACACAGAGGTCGTCGGTAGCTAAAGCACGGTTTCTCTTCAGTGTTGTTTCTCCGAGTTAGAACGCTTGCTATTAATGTCCACAATAGCCAAACTGTGGAAAGAGCCAAGATGTCCATCAACAGATGAATGGATAAAGAAGAGGTGGTATATATATATCTATCTATATCTATATATATATATATATATATATATATATATATATATATATACAATGGAATATTATGCAGCCATCAAAAGGCATGAGATCTTGCCATTTGCAACGACGTGGATGGAACTGGAGGGTATTATGCTGAGCGAAATAAGTCAAAGAGAGAAAGACATGTATCATATGACCTCACTGATATGAGGAATTCTTAATCTCAGGAAACAAACTGAGGGTTGCCGGAGTGGGGGGTGGGGTGGGAGGGCTGGGGTGACTGGGTGATGGACACTGGGGAGGGTATGCGTTCTGGTAAGCGCTGTGAATTGTGCAAGACTGTTGAATCTCAGATCTGTACCTCTGAAACAAATAATGCAATATACGTTAAGAAAGAAAAAAAGAAGAAGAAGAATGTAGCAGGAGGGGAAGCCTGAAGGGGGGGAAATCGGAGGGGGAGAAGAACCCTGAGAGACGATGGACTCTGAAAAACAAACTCAGGGTTCTAGAGGGGAGGGGGGTGGGAAGATGGGTTAACCTGGTGATGGGTATTGAGGAGGGCACGTTCTGCATGGAGCACTGGGTGTTACGCACAAACAATGAATCATGGACACTATATCTAAAACTAATGATGTAATGTATGCGGATTAACATAACAATAAAACATTTAATAAAAAAAAAAAGAACGCTTGCTATTAGACTTCCATGCAAAAGCGGGGCCGCAGTGCTAGCTTCATGAAACAAGTGGGGAGTCGTGTTCTGCTTTCTTCCGGGGCCTGAGTCTCACACAGAAACTGGTTTGGGACTCAGTTGCAGGGCGCTCACGCTTGCACACAGCAAAATGCGTCCACCCTCAGGCATGGCTATTTTAGCCGAAGCAGGAATTCTCTAAAGAGTTGTTCCCTTGAGTTAGGTGGTTGGCTTTAGGCCTGCAGGCACCCCCGGGGCAAGGGTACTAGCATCAGAAACAAGAGGTGAGTTGAGAGCTCCCTTCCACACCGGCCTGTTTCTCACTCCATTTCACGTGTGGGACCCTTTCCCGGTCTCTCATACAGGAGCACTGTAAAATTCCTCCGTCTTCAGGAACGGCAATGTTACATAAAGGGCAGTAAGGATACACCATTGATTCTTGGCCTTAGTAGCCTGGTAGGCGAATGAGCTGCAGCTGGGATTCTTTACAGGCTTGTCCCTTCCAAGGCAGTGTTGAGCACGGAGCATTCCAAGCACACATGGAGCAGTAGTGTTCGCTTCAGGTAGCAAGAGCTGAGTCCAGAGGTGCCTTCTGCCCGGAACTCTTTCTCCCTCGGTTTCACGTATGGAACCCGTTCCCCAGGCTCTCAGCCACGGTACCCTGTATACTGTTTCTTCTGCCTGGAGGTCGACAGACACTAAAGCACGATTTCTCTACACTGTTGTTTCTTTGAGTTAGAACGCTAGTGATGAGACTTCCATGCAAAAGTGGGGCCGCAGTGCTAGCTTGATGAAACACATGGGGAGTCGTGTTCTGCCTTCTGCTGGGGCCTGAGTCTCACTCGCAAAAAGCTTTGGACTCCCTTGCAGTGCTCTCATGCACGCACACAACAAAATGCTTCCACCCTCAGGAGCGGCTCTTTTAGCTGAAGCATGGATTCTCCACCGAGTTTTTCCTTCGAGTTAGGCGGTTTTCATTAAGCCTGCACACACCGCCGGGGCAACGGTACTAGCCCCATCACCATGGTGTGAGTTGAGAGCTGCCTTCTCTCCGGCCTGTCTCTCCCTCCATTTTACGAAACGGAACCCGTCCCCAGGCTCTCACCCACAGTACACCCTAAACTGCTTCCTCCCACACAGAGGTCGTCGGTAGCTAAAGCACGGTTTCTCTTCAGTGTTGTTTCTCCGAGTTAGAACGCTTGCTATTAATGTCCACAATAGCCAAACTGTGGAAAGAGCCAAGATGTCCATCAACAGATGAATGGATAAAGAAGAGGTGATATATATATATATATATATATATATATATATATATATATACAATGGAATATTATGCAGCCATCAAAAGGCATGAGATCTTGCCATTTGCAACGACGTGGATGGAACTGGAGGGTATTATGCTGAGCGAAATAAGTCAAAGAGAGAAAGACATGTATCATATGACCTCACTGATATGAGGAATTCTTAATCTCAGGAAACAAACTGAGGGTTGCCGGAGTGGGGGGTGGGGTGGGAGGGCTGGGGTGACTGGGTGATGGACACTGGGGAGGGTATGCGTTCTGGTAAGCGCTGTGAATTGTGCAAGACTGTTGAATCTCAGATCTGTACCTCTGAAACAAATAATGCAATATACGTTAAGAAAGAAAAAAAGAAGAAGAAGAATGTAGCAGGAGGGGAAGCCTGAAGGGGGGGAAATCGGAGGGGGAGAAGAACCCTGAGAGACGATGGACTCTGAAAAACAAACTCAGGGTTCTAGAGGGGAGGGGGGTGGGAAGATGGGTTAACCTGGTGATGGGTATTGAGGAGGGCACGTTCTGCATGGAGCACTGGGTGTTACGCACAAACAATGAATCATGGACACTATATCTAAAACTAATGATGTAATGTATGCGGATTAACATAACAATAAAACATTTAATAAAAAAAAAAAGAACGCTTGCTATTAGACTTCCATGCAAAAGCGGGGCCGCAGTGCTAGCTTCATGAAACAAGTGGGGAGTCGTGTTCTGCTTTCTTCCGGGGCCTGAGTCTCACACAGAAACTGGTTTGGGACTCAGTTGCAGGGCGCTCACGCTTGCACACAGCAAAATGCGTCCACCCTCAGGCATGGCTATTTTAGCCGAAGCAGGAATTCTCTAAAGAGTTGTTCCCTTGAGTTAGGTGGTTGGCTTTAGGCCTGCAGGCACCCCCGGGGCAAGGGTACTAGCATCAGAAACAAGAGGTGAGTTGAGAGCTCCCTTCCACACCGGCCTGTTTCTCACTCCATTTCACGTGTGGGACCCTTTCCCGGTCTCTCATACAGGAGCACTGTAAAATTCCCCCGTCTTCAGGAACGGCAATGTTACATAAAGGGCAGTAAGGATACACCATTGATTCTTGGCCTTAGTAGCCTGGTAGGCGAATGAGCTGCAGCTGGGATTCTTTACAGGCTTGTCCCTTCCAAGGCAGTGTTGAGCACGGAGCATTCCAAGCACACATGGAGCAGTAGTGTTCGCTTCAGGTAGCAAGAGCTGAGTCCAGAGGTGCCTTCTGCCCGGAACTCTTTCTCCCTCGGTTTCTCGTATGGAACCCGTTCCCCAGGCTCTCAGCCACGGTACCCTGTATACTGTTTCTTCTGCCTGGAGGTCGACAGACACTAAAGCACGATTTCTCTACACTGTTGTTTCTTTGAGTTAGAACGCTAGTGATGAGACTTCCATGCAAAAGTGGGGCCGCAGTGCTAGCTTGATGAAACACATGGGGAGTCGTGTTCTGCCTTCTGCTGGGGCCTGAGTCTCACTCGCAAAAAGCTTTGGACTCCCTTGCAGTGCTCTCATGCACGCACACAACAAAATGCTTCCACCCTCAGGAGCGGCTCTTTTAGCTGAAGCATGGATTCTCCACCGAGTTTTTCCTTCGAGTTAGGCGGTTTTCATTAAGCCTGCACACACACCCGGGGCAACGGTACTAGCCCCATCACCATGGTGTGAGTTGAGAGCTGCCTTCTCTCCGGCCTGTCTCTCCCTCCATTTTACGAAACGGAACCCGTCCCCAGGCTCTCACCCACAGTACACCCTAAACTGCTTCCTCCCACACAGAGGTCGTCGGTAGCTAAAGCACGGTTTCTCTTCAGTGTTGTTTCTCCGAGTTAGAACGCTTGCTATTAATGTCCACAATAGCCAAACTGTGGAAAGAGCCAAGATGTCCATCAACAGATGAATGGATAAAGAAGAGGTGGTATATATATATCTATCTATATCTATATATATATATATATATATATATATATATATATATACAATGGAATATTATGCAGCCATCAAAAGGCATGAGATCTTGCCATTTGCAACGACGTGGATGGAACTGGAGGGTATTATGCTGAGCGAAATAAGTCAAAGAGAGAAAGACATGTATCATATGACCTCACTGATATGAGGAATTCTTAATCTCAGGAAACAAACTGAGGGTTGCCGGAGTGGGGGGTGGGGTGGGAGGGCTGGGGTGACTGGGTGATGGACACTGGGGAGGGTATGCGTTCTGGTAAGCGCTGTGAATTGTGCAAGACTGTTGAATCTCAGATCTGTACCTCTGAAACAAATAATGCAATATACGTTAAGAAAGAAAAAAAGAAGAAGAAGAATGTAGCAGGAGGGGAAGCCTGAAGGGGGGGAAATCGGAGGGGGAGAAGAACCCTGAGAGACGATGGACTCTGAAAAACAAACTCAGGGTTCTAGAGGGGAGGGGGGTGGGAAGATGGGTTAACCTGGTGATGGGTATTGAGGAGGGCACGTTCTGCATGGAGCACTGGGTGTTACGCACAAACAATGAATCATGGACACTATATCTAAAACTAATGATGTAATGTATGCGGATTAACATAACAATAAAACATTTAATAAAAAAAAAAAGAACGCTTGCTATTAGACTTCCATGCAAAAGCGGGGCCGCAGTGCTAGCTTCATGAAACAAGTGGGGAGTCGTGTTCTGCTTTCTTCCGGGGCCTGAGTCTCACACAGAAACTGGTTTGGGACTCAGTTGCAGGGCGCTCACGCTTGCACACAGCAAAATGCGTCCACCCTCAGGCATGGCTATTTTAGCCGAAGCAGGAATTCTCTAAAGAGTTGTTCCCTTGAGTTAGGTGGTTGGCTTTAGGCCTGCAGGCACCCCCGGGGCAAGGGTACTAGCATCAGAAACAAGAGGTGAGTTGAGAGCTCCCTTCCACACCGGCCCGTTTCTCACTCCATTTCACGTGTGGGACCCTTTCCCGGTCTCTCATACAGGAGCACTGTAAAATTCCTCCGTCTTCAGGAACGGCAATGTTACATAAAGGGCAGTAAGGATACACCATTGATTCTTGGCCTTAGTAGCCTGGTAGGCGAATGAGCTGCAGCTGGGATTCTTTACAGGCTTGTCCCTTCCAAGGCAGTGTTGAGCACGGAGCATTCCAAGCACACATGGAGCAGTAGTGTTCGCTTCAGGTAGCAAGAGCTGAGTCCAGAGGTGCCTTCTGCCCGGAACTCTTTCTCCCTCGGTTTCACGTATGGAACCCGTTCCCCAGGCTCTCAGCCACGGTACCCTGTATACTGTTTCTTCTGCCTGGAGGTCGACAGACACTAAAGCACGATTTCTCTACACTGTTGTTTCTTTGAGTTAGAACGCTAGTGATGAGACTTCCATGCAAAAGTGGGGCCGCAGTGCTAGCTTGATGAAACACATGGGGAGTCGTGTTCTGCCTTCTGCTGGGGCCTGAGTCTCACTCGCAAAAAGCTTTGGACTCCCTTGCAGTGCTCTCATGCACGCACACAACAAAATGCTTCCACCCTCAGGAGCGGCTCTTTTAGCTGAAGCATGGATTCTCCACCGAGTTTTTCCTTCGAGTTAGGCGGTTTTCATTAAGCCTGCACACACCGCCGGGGCAACGGTACTAGCCCCATCACCATGGTGTGAGTTGAGAGCTGCCTTCTCTCCGGCCTGTCTCTCCCTCCATTTTACGAAACGGAACCCGTCCCCAGGCTCTCACCCACAGTACACCCTAAACTGCTTCCTCCCACACAGAGGTCGTCGGTAGCTAAAGCACGGTTTCTCTTCAGTGTTGTTTCTCCGAGTTAGAACGCTTGCTATTAATGTCCACAATAGCCAAACTGTGGAAAGAGCCAAGATGTCCATCAACAGATGAATGGATAAAGAAGAGGTGATATATATATATATATATATATATATATATATATATATACAATGGAATATTATGCAGCCATCAAAAGGCATGAGATCTTGCCATTTGCAACGACGTGGATGGAACTGGAGGGTATTATGCTGAGCGAAATAAGTCAAAGAGAGAAAGACATGTATCATATGACCTCACTGATATGAGGAATTCTTAATCTCAGGAAACAAACTGAGGGTTGCCGGAGTGGGGGGTGGGGTGGGAGGGCTGGGGTGACTGGGTGATGGACACTGGGGAGGGTATGCGTTCTGGTAAGCGCTGTGAATTGTGCAAGACTGTTGAATCTCAGATCTGTACCTCTGAAACAAATAATGCAATATACGTTAAGAAAGAAAAAAAGAAGAAGAAGAATGTAGCAGGAGGGGAAGCCTGAAGGGGGGGAAATCGGAGGGGGAGAAGAACCCTGAGAGACGATGGACTCTGAAAAACAAACTCAGGGTTCTAGAGGGGAGGGGGGTGGGAAGATGGGTTAACCTGGTGATGGGTATTGAGGAGGGCACGTTCTGCATGGAGCACTGGGTGTTACGCACAAACAATGAATCATGGACACTATATCTAAAACTAATGATGTAATGTATGCGGATTAACATAACAATAAAACATTTAATAAAAAAAAAAAGAACGCTTGCTATTAGACTTCCATGCAAAAGCGGGGCCGCAGTGCTAGCTTCATGAAACAAGTGGGGAGTCGTGTTCTGCTTTCTTCCGGGGCCTGAGTCTCACACAGAAACTGGTTTGGGACTCAGTTGCAGGGCGCTCACGCTTGCACACAGCAAAATGCGTCCACCCTCAGGCATGGCTATTTTAGCCGAAGCAGGAATTCTCTAAAGAGTTGTTCCCTTGAGTTAGGTGGTTGGCTTTAGGCCTGCAGGCACCCCCGGGGCAAGGGTACTAGCATCAGAAACAAGAGGTGAGTTGAGAGCTCCCTTCCACACCGGCCTGTTTCTCACTCCATTTCACGTGTGGGACCCTTTCCCGGTCTCTCATACAGGAGCACTGTAAAATTCCCCCGTCTTCAGGAACGGCAATGTTACATAAAGGGCAGTAAGGATACACCATTGATTCTTGGCCTTAGTAGCCTGGTAGGCGAATGAGCTGCAGCTGGGATTCTTTACAGGCTTGTCCCTTCCAAGGCAGTGTTGAGCACGGAGCATTCCAAGCACACATGGAGCAGTAGTGTTCGCTTCAGGTAGCAAGAGCTGAGTCCAGAGGTGCCTTCTGCCCGGAACTCTTTCTCCCTCGGTTTCTCGTATGGAACCCGTTCCCCAGGCTCTCAGCCACGGTACCCTGTATACTGTTTCTTCTGCCTGGAGGTCGACAGACACTAAAGCACGATTTCTCTACACTGTTGTTTCTTTGAGTTAGAACGCTAGTGATGAGACTTCCATGCAAAAGTGGGGCCGCAGTGCTAGCTTGATGAAACACATGGGGAGTCGTGTTCTGCCTTCTGCTGGGGCCTGAGTCTCACTCGCAAAAAGCTTTGGACTCCCTTGCAATGCTCTCATGCACGCACACAACAAAATGCTTCCACCCTCAGGAGCGGCTCTTTTAGCTGAAGCATGGATTCTCCACCGAGTTTTTCCTTCGAGTTAGGCGGTTTTCATTAAGCCTGCACACACACCCGGGGCAACGGTACTAGCCCCATCACCATGGTGTGAGTTGAGAGCTGCCTTCTCTCCGGCCTGTCTCTCCCTCCATTTTACGAAACGGAACCCGTCCCCAGGCTCTCACCCACAGTACACCCTAAACTGCTTCCTCCCACACACAGGTCGTCGGTAGCTAAAGCACGGTTTCTCTTCAGTGTTGTTTCTCCGAGTTAGAACGCTTGCTATTAATGTCCACAATAGCCAAACTGTGGAAAGAGCCAAGATGTCCATCAACAGATGAATGGATAAAGAAGAGGTGGTATATATATATATATATCTATATATATATATATATATATATACACAATGGAATATTATGCAGCCATCAAAAGGCATGAGATCTTGCCATTTGCAACGACGTGGATGGAACTGGAGGGTATTATGCTGAGCGAAATAAGTCAAAGAGAGAAAGACATGTATCATATGACCTCACTGATATGATGATTTCTTAATCTCAGGAAACAAACTGAGGGTTGCCGGAGTGGGGGGTGGGGTGGGAGGGCTGGGGTGACTGGGTGATGGACACTGGGGAGGGTATGCGTTCTAGTAAGCGCTATGAATTGTGCAAGACTGTTGAATCTCAGATCTGTACCTCTGAAACAAATAATGCAATATACGTTAAGAAAGAAAAAAAGAAGAAGAAGAATGTAGCAGGAGGGGAAGCCTGAAGGGGGGGAAATCGGAGGGGGAGAAGAACCCTGAGAGACGATGGACTCTGAAAAACAAACTCAGGGTTCTAGAGGGGAGGGGGGTGGGAAGATGGGTTAACCTGGTGATGGGTATTGAGGAGGGCACGTTCTGCATTGAGCACTGGGTGTTACGCACAAACAATGAATCATGGACACTATATCTAAAACTAATGATGTAATGTATGTGGATTAACATAACAATAAAACATTTAATAAAAAAAAAGAACGCTTGCTATTAGACTTCCATGCAAAAGCGGGGCCGCAGTGCTAGCTTCATGAAACAAGTGGGGAGTCGTGTTCTGCTTTCTTCCGGGGCCTGAGTCTCACACAGAAACTGGTTTGGGACTCAGTTGCAGGGCGCTCACGCTTGCACACAGCAAAATGCGTCCACCCTCAGGCATGGCTATTTTAGCCGAAGCAGGAATTCTCTAAAGAGTTGTTCCCTTGAGTTAGGTGGTTGGCTTTAGGCCTGCAGGCACCCCCGGGGCAAGGGTACTAGCATCAGAAACAAGAGGTGAGTTGAGAGCTCCCTTCCACACCGGCCTGTTTCTCACTCCATTTCACGTGTGGGACCCTTTCCCGGTCTCTCATACAGGAGCACTGTAAAATTCCTCCGTCTTCAGGAACGGCAATGTTACATAAAGGGCAGTAAGGATACACCATTGATTCTTGGCCTTAGTAGCCTGGTAGGCGAATGAGCTGCAGCTGGGATTCTTTACAGGCTTGTCCCTTCCAAGGCAGTGTTGAGCACGGAGCATTCCAAGCACACATGGAGCAGTAGTGTTCGCTTCAGGTAGCAAGAGCTGAGTCCAGAGGTGCCTTCTGCCCGGAACTCTTTCTCCCTCGGTTTCACGTATGGAACCCGTTCCCCAGGCTCTCAGCCACGGTACCCTGTATACTGTTTCTTCTGCCTGGAGGTCGACAGACACTAAAGCACGATTTCTCTACACTGTTGTTTCTTTGAGTTAGAACGCTAGTGAGGAGACTTCCATGCAAAAGTGGGGCCGCAGTGCTAGCTTGATGAAACACATGGGGAGTCGTGTTCTGCCTTCTGCTGGGGCCTGAGTCTCACTCGCAAAAAGCTTTGGACTCCCTTGCAGTGCTCTCATGCACGCACACAACAAAATGCTTCCACCCTCAGGAGCGGCTCTTTTAGCTGAAGCATGGATTCTCCACCGAGTTTTTCCTTCGAGTTAGGCGGTTTTCCTTAAGCCTGCACACACACCCGGGGCAACGGTACTAGCCCCATCACCATGGTGTGAGTTGAGAGCTGCCTTCTCTCCGGCCTGTCTCTCCCTCCATTTTACGAAACGGAACCCGTCCCCAGGCTCTCACCCACAGTACACCCTAAACTGCTTCCTCCCACACACAGGTCGTCGGTAGCTAAAGCACGGTTTCTCTTCAGTGTTGTTTCTCCGAGTTAGAACGCTTGCTATTAATGTCCACAATAGCCACCTCTTCTTTATCCATTCATCTGTTGATGGACATCTTGGCTCTTTCCACAGTTTGGCTATTGTGGACATTAATAGCAAGCGTTCTAACTCGGAGAAACAACACTGAAGAGAAACCGTGCTTTAGCTACCGACGACCTCTGTGTGGGAGGAAGCAGTTTAGGGTGTACTGTGGGTGAGAGCCTGGGGACGGGTTCCGTTTCGTAAAATGGAGGGAGAGACAGGCCGGAGAGAAGGCAGCTCTCAACTCACACCATGGTGATGGGGCTAGTACCGTTGCCCCGGCGGTGTGTGCAGGCTTAATGAAAACCGCCTAACTCGAAGGAAAAACTCGGTGGAGAATCCATGCTTCAGCTAAAAGAGCCGCTCCTGAGGGTGGAAGCATTTTGTTGTGTGCGTGCATGAGAGCACTGCAAGGGAGTCCAAAGCTTTTTGCGAGTGAGACTCAGGCCCCAGCAGAAGGCAGAACACGACTCCCCATGTGTTTCATCAAGCTAGCACTGCGGCCCCACTTTTGCATGGAAGTCTCCTCACTAGCGTTCTAACTCAAAGAAACAACAGTGTAGAGAAATCGTGCTTTAGTGTCTGTCGACCTCCAGGCAGAAGAAACAGTATACAGGGTACCGTGGCTGAGAGCCTGGGGAACGGGTTCCATACGAGAAACCGAGGGAGAAAGAGTTCCGGGCAGAAGGCACCTCTGGACTCAGCTCTTGCTACCTGAAGCGAACACTACTGCTCCATGTGTGCTTGGAATGCTCCGTGCTCAACACTGCCTTGGAAGGGACAAGCCTGTAAAGAATCCCAGCTGCAGCTCATTCGCCTACCAGGCTACTAAGGCCAAGAATCAATGGTGTATCCTTACTGCCCTTTATGTAACATTGCCGTTCCTGAAGACGGAGGAATTTTACAGTGCTCCTGTATGAGAGACCGGGAAAGGGTCCCACACGTGAAATGGAGTGAGAAACAGGCCGGTGTGGAAGGGAGCTCTCAACTCACCTCTTGTTTCTGATGCTAGTACCCTTGCCCCGGGGGTGCCTGCAGGCCTAAAGCCAACCACCTAACTCAAGGGAACAACTCTTTAGAGAATTCCTGCTTCGGCTAAAATAGCCATGCCTGAGGCTGGACGCATTTTGCTGTGTGCAAGCGTGAGCGCCCTGCAACTGAGTCCCAAACCAGTTTCTGTGTGAGACTCAGGCCCCGGAAGAAAGCAGAACACGACTCCCCACTTGTTTCATGAAGCTAGCACTGCGGCCCCGCTTTTGCATGGAAGTCTAATAGCAAGCGTTCTTTTTTTTTATTAAATGTTTTATTGTTATGTTAATCCACATACATTACATCATTAGTTTTAGATATAGTGTCCATGATTCATTGTTTGTGCGTAACACCCAGTGCTCCATGCAGAACGTGCCCTCCTCAATACCCATCACCAGGTTAACCCATCTTCCCACCCCCCTCCCCTCTAGAACCCTGAGTTTGTTTTTCAGAGTCCATCGTCTCTCAGGGTTCTTCTCCCCCTCCGATTTCCCCCCCTTCAGGCTTCCCCTCCTGCTACATTCTTCTTCTTCTTTTTTTCTTTCTTAACGTATATTGCATTATTTGTTTCAGAGGTACAGATCTGAGATTCAACAGTCTTGCACAATTCATAGCGCTTACTAGAACGCATACCCTCCCCAGTGTCCATCACCCAGTCACCCCAGCCCTCCCACCCCACCCCCCACTCCGGCAACCCTCAGTTTGTTTCCTGAGATTAAGAAATCATCATATCAGTGAGGTCATATGATACATGTCTTTCTCTCTTTGACTTATTTCGCTCAGCATAATACCCTCCAGTTCCATCCACGTCGTTGCAAATGGCAAGATCTCATGCCTTTTGTTGGCTGCATAATATTCCATTGTGTATATATATATATATATATATATATATATATATAGATATATAGATATATATACCACCTCTTCTTTATCCATTCATCTGTTGATGGACATCTTGGCTCTTTCCACAGTTTGGCTATTGTGGACATTAATAGCAAGCGTTCTAACTCGGAGAAACAACACTGAAGAGAAACCGTGCTTTAGCTACCGACGACCTGTGTGTGGGAGGAAGCAGTTTAGGGTGTACTGTGGGTGAGAGCCTGGGGACGGGTTCCGTTTCGTAAAATGGAGGGAGAGACAGGCCGGAGAGAAGGCAGCTCTCAACTCACACCATGGTGATGGGGCTAGTACCGTTGCCCCGGGTGTGTGTGCAGGCTTAAGGAAAACCGCCTAACTCGAAGGAAAAACTCGGTGGAGAATCCATGCTTCAGCTAAAAGAGCCGCTCCTGAGGGTGGAAGCATTTTGTTGTGTGCGTGCATGAGAGCACTGCAAGGGAGTCCAAAGCTTTTTGCGAGTGAGACTCAGGCCCCAGCAGAAGGCAGAACACGACTCCCCATGTGTTTCATCAAGCTAGCACTGCGGCCCCACTTTTGCATGGAAGTCTCCTCACTAGCGTTCTAACTCAAAGAAACAACAGTGGAGAGAAATCGTGCTTTAGTGTCTGTCGACCTCCAGGCAGAAGAAACAGTATACAGGGTACCGTGGCTGAGAGCCTGGGGAACGGGTTCCATACGTGAAACCGAGGGAGAAAGAGTTCCGGGCAGAAGGCACCTCTGGACTCAGCTCTTGCTACCTGAAGCGAACACTACTGCTCCATGTGTGCTTGGAATGCTCCGTGCTCAACACTGCCTTGGAAGGGACAAGCCTGTAAAGAATCCCAGCTGCAGCTCATTCGCCTACCAGGCTACTAAGGCCAAGAATCAATGGTGTATCCTTACTGCCCTTTATGTAACATTGCCGTTCCTGAAGACGGAGGAATTTTACAGTGCTCCTGTATGAGAGACCGGGAAAGGGTCCCACACGTGAAATGGAGTGAGAAACAGGCCGGTGTGGAAGGGAGCTCTCAACTCACCTCTTGTTTCTGATGCTAGTACCCTTGCCCCGGGGGTGCCTGCAGGCCTAAAGCCAACCACCTAACTCAAGGGAACAACTCTTTAGAGAATTCCTGCTTCGGCTAAAATAGCCATGCCTGAGGCTGGACGCATTTTGCTGTGTGCAAGCGTGAGCGCCCTGCAACTGAGTCCCAAACCAGTTTCTGTGTGAGACTCAGGCCCCGGAAGAAAGCAGAACACGACTCCCCACTTGTTTCATGAAGCTAGCACTGCGGCCCCGCTTTTGCATGGAAGTCTAATAGCAAGCGTTCTTTTTTTTTTTATTAAATGTTTTATTGTTATGTTAATCCGCATACATTACATCATTAGTTTTAGATATAGTGTCCATGATTCATTGTTTGTGCGTAACACCCAGTGCTCCATGCAGAACGTGCCCTCCTCAATACCCATCACCAGGTTAACCCATCTTCCCACCCCCCTCCCCTCTAGAACCCTGAGTTTGTTTTTCAGAGTCCATCGTCTCTCAGGGTTCTTCTCCCCCTCCGATTTCCCCCCCTTCAGGCTTCCCCTCCTGCTACATTCTTCTTCTTCTTTTTTTCTTTCTTAACGTATATTGCATTATTTGTTTCAGAGGTACAGATCTGAGATTCAACAGTCTTGCACAATTCACAGCGCTTACCAGAACGCATACCCTCCCCAGTGTCCATCACCCAGTCACCCCAGCCCTCCCACCCCACCCCCCACTCCGGCAACCCTCAGTTTGTTTCCTGAGATTAAGAATTCCTCATATCAGTGAGGTCATATGATACATGTCTTTCTCTCTTTGACATATTTCGCTCAGCATAATACCCTCCAGTTCCATCCACGTCGTTGCAAATGGCAAGATCTCATGCCTTTTGATGGCTGCATAATATTCCATTGTATATATATCTATATATATATATATATAGATATATATAGATATATATATACCACCTCTTCTTTATCCATTCATCTGTTGATGGACATCTTGGCTCTTTCCACAGTTTGGCTATTGTGGACATTAATAGCAAGCGTTCTAACTCGGAGAAACAACACTGAAGAGAAACCGTGCTTTAGCTACCGACGACCTGTGTGTGGGAGGAAGCAGTTTAGGGTGTACTGTGGGTGAGAGCCTGGGGACGGGTTCCGTTTCGTAAAATGGAGGGAGAGACAGGCCGGAGAGAAGGCAGCTCTCAACTCACACCATGGTGATGGGGCTAGTACCGTTGCCCCGGGTGTGTGTGCAGGCTTAAGGAAAACCGCCTAACTCGAAGGAAAAACTCGGTGGAGAATCCATGCTTCAGCTAAAAGAGCCGCTCCTGAGGGTGGAAGCATTTTGTTGTGTGCGTGCATGAGAGCACTGCAAGGGAGTCCAAAGCTTTTTGCGAGTGAGACTCAGGCCCCAGCAGAAGGCAGAACACGACTCCCCATGTGTTTCATCAAGCTAGCACTGCGGCCCCACTTTTGCATGGAAGTCTCATCACTAGCGTTCTAACTCAAAGAAACAACAGTGGAGAGAAATCGTGCTTTAGTGTCTGTCGACCTCCAGGCAGAAGAAACAGTATACAGGGTACCGTGGCTGAGAGCCTGGGGAACGGGTTCCATACGTGAAACCGAGGGAGAAAGAGTTCCGGGCAGAAGGCACCTCTGGACTCAGCTCTTGCTACCTGAAGCGAACACTACTGCTCCATGTGTGCTTGGAATGCTCCGTGCTCAACACTGCCTTGGAAGGGACAAGCCTGTAAAGAATCCCAGCTGCAGCTCATTCGCCTACCAGGCTACTAAGGCCAAGAATCAATGGTGTATCCTTACTGCCCTTTATGTAACATTGCCGTTCCTGAAGACGGAGGAATTTTACAGTGCTCCTGTATGAGAGACCGGGAAAGGGTCCCACACGTGAAATGGAGTGAGAAACAGGCCGGTGTGGAAGGGAGCTCTCAACTCACCTCTTGTTTCTGATGCTAGTACCCTTGCCCCGGGGGTGCCTGCAGGCCTAAAGCCAACCACCTAACTCAAGGGAACAACTCTTTAGAGAATTCCTGCTTCGGCTAAAATAGCCATGCCTGAGGGTGGACGCATTTTGCTGTGTGCAAGCGTGAGCGCCCTGCAACTGAGTCCCAAACCAGTTTCTGTGTGAGACTCAGGCCCCGGAAGAAAGCAGAACACGACTCCCCACTTGTTTCATGAAGCTAGCACTGCGGCCCCGCTTTTGCATGGAAGTCTAATAGCAAGCGTTCTTTTTTTTTTTATTAAATGTTTTGTTGTTATGTTAATCCGCATACATTACATCATTAGTTTTAGATATAGTGTCCATGATTCATTGTTTGTGCGTAACACCCAGTGCTCCATGCAGAACGTGCCCTCCTCAATACCCATCACCAGGCTAACTCATCCTCCCACCTCCCTCCCCTCTAGAACCCTGAGTTTGTTTTTCAGAGTCCATCGTCTCTCAGGGTTCTTCTCCCCCTCCGATTTCCCCCCCTTCAGGCTTCCCCTCCTGCTACATTCTTCTTCTTCTTTTTTTCTTTCTTAACGTATATTGCATTATTTGTTTCAGAGGTACAGATCTGAGATTCAACAGTCTTGCACAATTCACAGCGCTTACCAGAACGCATACCCTCCCCAGTGTCCATCACCCAGTCACCCCAGCCCTCCCACCCCACCCCCCACTCCGGCAACCCTCAGTTTGTTTCCTGAGATTAAGAATTCCTCATATCAGTGAGGTCATATGATACATGTCTTTCTCTCTTTGACTTATTTCGCTCAGCATAATACCCTCCAGTTCCATCCACGTCGTTGCAAATGGCAAGATCTCATGCCTTTTGATGGCTGCATAATATTCCATTGTATATATATATATATATATATATATAGATATATATAGATATATATATACCACCTCTTCTTTATCCATTCATCTGTTGATGGACATCTTGGCTCTTTCCACAGTTTGGCTATTGTGGACATTAATAGCAAGCGTTCTAACTTGGAGAAACAACACTGAAGAGAAACCGTGCTTTAGCTACCGACGACCTGTGTGTGGGAGGAAGCAGTTTAGGGTGTACTGTGGGTGAGAGCCTGGGGACGGGTTCCGTTTCGTAAAATGGAGGGAGAGACAGGCCGGAGAGAAGGCAGCTCTCAACTCACACCATGGTGATGGGGCTAGTACCGTTGCCCCGGCGGTGTGTGCAGGCTTAATGAAAACCGCCTAACTCCAAGGAAAAACTCGGTGGAGAATCCATGCTTCAGCTAAAAGAGCCGCTCCTGAGGGTGGAAGCATTTTGTTGTGTGCGTGCATGAGAGCACTGCAAGGGAGTCCAAAGCTTTTTGCGAGTGAGACTCAGGCCCCAGCAGAAGGCAGAACACGACTCCCCGTGTGTTTCATCAAGCTAGCACTGCGGCCCCACTTTTGCATGGAAGTCTCATCACTAGCGTTCTAACTCAAAGAAACAACAGTGGAGAGAAATCGTGCTTTAGTGTCTGTCGACCTCCAGGCAGAAGAAACAGTATACAGGGTACCGTGGCTGAGAGCCTGGGGAACGGGTTCCATACGTGAAACCGAGGGAGAAAGAGTTCCGGGCAGAAGGCACCTCTGGACTCAGCTCTTGCTACCTGAAGCGAACACTACTGCTCCATGTGTGCTTGGAATGCTCCGTGCTCAACACTGCCTTGGAAGGGACAAGCCTGTAAAGAATCCCAGCTGCAGCTCATTCGCCTACCAGGCTACTAAGGCCAAGAATCAATGGTGTATCCTTACTGCCCTTTATGTAACATTGCCGTTCCTGAAGACGGAGGAATTTTACAGTGCTCCTGTATGAGAGACCGGGAAAGGGTCCCACACGTGAAATGGAGTGAGAAACAGGCCGGTGTGGAAGGGAGCTCTCAACTCACCTCTTGTTTCTGATGCTAGTACCCTTGCCCCGGGGGTGCCTGCAGGCCTAAAGCCAACCACCTAACTCAAGGGAACAACTCTTTAGAGAATTCCTGCTTCGGCTAAAATAGCCATGCCTGAGGGTGGACGCATTTTGCTGTGTGCAAGCGTGAGCGCCCTGCAACTGAGTCCCAAACCAGTTTCTGTGTGAGACTCAGGCCCCGGAAGAAAGCAGAACACGACTCCCCACTTGTTTCATGAAGCTAGCACTGCGGCCCCGCTTTTGCATGGAAGTCGAATAGCAAGCGTTCTTTTTTTTTTTATTAAATGTTTTGTTGTTATGTTAATCCGCATACATTACATCATTAGTTTTAGATATAGTGTCCATGATTCATTGTTTGTGCGTAACACCCAGTGCTCCATGCAGAACGTGCCCTCCTCAATACCCATCACCAGGCTAACTCATCCTCCCACCTCCCTCCCCTCTAGAACCCTGAGTTTGTTTTTCAGAGTCCATCGTCTCTCAGGGTTCTTCTCCCCCTCCGATTTCCCCCCCTTCAGGCTTCCCCTCCTGCTACATTCTTCTTCTTCTTTTTTTCTTTCTTAACGTATATTGCATTATTTGTTTCAGAGGTACAGATCTGAGATTCAACAGTCTTGCACAATTCACAGCGCTTACCAGAACGCATACCCTCCCCAGTGTCCATCACCCAGTCACCCCAGCCCTCCCACCCCACCCCCCACTCCGGCAACCCTCAGTTTGTTTCCTGAGATTAAGAATTCCTCATATCAGTGAGGTCATATGATACATGTCTTTCTCTCTTTGACTTATTTCGCTCAGCATAATACCCTCCAGTTCCATCCACGTCGTTGCAAATGGCAAGATCTCATGCCTTTTGATGGCTGCATAATATTCCATTGTATATATATATATATATATATATATATATATATATATATATATATATACCACCTCTTCTTTATCCATTCATCTGTTGATGGACATCTTGGCTCTTTCCACAGTTTGGCTATTGTGGACATTAATAGCAAGCGTTCTAACTCGGAGAAACAACACTGAAGAGAAACCGTGCTTTAGCTACCGACGACCTGTGTGTGGGAGGAAGCAGTTTAGGGTGTACTGTGGGTGAGAGCCTGGGGACGGGTTCCGTTTCGTAAAATGGAGGGAGAGACAGGCCGGAGAGAAGGCAGCTCTCAACTCACACCATGGTGATGGGGCTAGTACCGTTGCCCCGGGTGTGTGTGCAGGCTTAAGGAAAACCGCCTAACTCGAAGGAAAAACTCGGTGGAGAATCCATGCTTCAGCTAAAAGAGCCGCTCCTGAGGGTGGAAGCATTTTGTTGTGTGCGTGCATGAGAGCACTGCAAGGGAGTCCAAAGCTTTTTGCGAGTGAGACTCAGGCCCCAGCAGAAGGCAGAACACGACTCCCCATGTGTTTCATCAAGCTAGCACTGCGGCCCCACTTTTGCATGGAAGTCTCCTCACTAGCGTTCTAACTCAAAGAAACAACAGTGGAGAGAAATCGTGCTTTAGTGTCTGTCGACCTCCAGGCAGAAGAAACAGTATACAGGGTACCGTGGCTGAGAGCCTGGGGAACGGGTTCCATACGTGAAACCGAGGGAGAAAGAGTTCCGGGCAGAAGGCACCTCTGGACTCAGCTCTTGCTACCTGAAGCGAACACTACTGCTCCATGTGTGCTTGGAATGCTCCGTGCTCAACACTGCCTTGGAAGGGACAAGCCTGTAAAGAATCCCAGCTGCAGCTCATTCGCCTACCAGGCTACTAAGGCCAAGAATCAATGGTGTATCCTTACTGCCCTTTATGTAACATTGCCGTTCCTGAAGACGGAGGAATTTTACAGTGCTCCTGTATGAGAGACCGGGAAAGGGTCCCACACGTGAAATGGAGTGAGAAACAGGCCGGTGTGGAAGGGAGCTCTCAACTCACCTCTTGTTTCTGATGCTAGTACCCTTGCCCCGGGGGTGCCTGCAGGCCTAAAGCCAACCACCTAACTCAAGGGAACAACTCTTTAGAGAATTCCTGCTTCGGCTAAAATAGCCATGCCTGAGGCTGGACGCATTTTGCTGTGTGCAAGCGTGAGCGCCCTGCAACTGAGTCCCAAACCAGTTTCTGTGTGAGACTCAGGCCCCGGAAGAAAGCAGAACACGACTCCCCACTTGTTTCATGAAGCTAGCACTGCGGCCCCGCTTTTGCATGGAAGTCTAATAGCAAGCGTTCTTTTTTTTTTTATTAAATGTTTTATTGTTATGTTAATCCGCATACATTACATCATTAGTTTTAGATATAGTGTCCATGATTCATTGTTTGTGCGTAACACCCAGTGCTCCATGCAGAACGTGCCCTCCTCAATACCCATCACCAGGTTAACCCATCTTCCCACCCCCCTCCCCTCTAGAACCCTGAGTTTGTTTTTCAGAGTCCATCGTCTCTCAGGGTTCTTCTCCCCCTCCGATTTCCCCCCCTTCAGGCTTCCCCTCCTGCTACATTCTTCTTCTTCTTTTTTTCTTTCTTAACGTATATTGCATTATTTGTTTCAGAGGTACAGATCTGAGATTCAACAGTCTTGCACAATTCACAGCGCTTACCAGAACGCATACCCTCCCCAGTGTCCATCACCCAGTCACCCCAGCCCTCCCACCCCACCCCCCACTCCGGCAACCCTCAGTTTGTTTCCTGAGATTAAGAATTCCTCATATCAGTGAGGTCATATGATACATGTCTTTCTCTCTTTGACATATTTCGCTCAGCATAATACCCTCCAGTTCCATCCACGTCGTTGCAAATGGCAAGATCTCATGCCTTTTGATGGCTGCATAATATTCCATTGTATATATATCTATATATATATATATATAGATATATATAGATATATATATACCACCTCTTCTTTATCCATTCATCTGTTGATGGACATCTTGGCTCTTTCCACAGTTTGGCTATTGTGGACATTAATAGCAAGCGTTCTAACTCGGAGAAACAACACTGAAGAGAAACCGTGCTTTAGCTACCGACGACCTCTGTGTGGGAGGAAGCAGTTTAGGGTGTACTGTGGGTGAGAGCCTGGGGACGGGTTCCGTTTCGTAAAATGGAGGGAGAGACAGGCCGGAGAGAAGGCAGCTCTCAACTCACACCATGGTGATGGGGCTAGTACCGTTGCCCCGGGTGTGTGTGCAGGCTTAAGGAAAACCGCCTAACTCGAAGGAAAAACTCGGTGGAGAATCCATGCTTCAGCTAAAAGAGCCGCTCCTGAGGGTGGAAGCATTTTGTTGTGTGCGTGCATGAGAGCACTGCAAGGGAGTCCAAAGCTTTTTGCGAGTGAGACTCAGGCCCCAGCAGAAGGCAGAACACGACTCCCCATGTGTTTCATCAAGCTAGCACTGCGGCCCCACTTTTGCATGGAAGTCTCATCACTAGCGTTCTAACTCAAAGAAACAACAGTGGAGAGAAATCGTGCTTTAGTGTCTGTCGACCTCCAGGCAGAAGAAACAGTATACAGGGTACCGTGGCTGAGAGCCTGGGGAACGGGTTCCATACGTGAAACCGAGGGAGAAAGAGTTCCGGGCAGAAGGCACCTCTGGACTCAGCTCTTGCTACCTGAAGCGAACACTACTGCTCCATGTGTGCTTGGAATGCTCCGTGCTCAACACTGCCTTGGAAGGGACAAGCCTGTAAAGAATCCCAGCTGCAGCTCATTCGCCTACCAGGCTACTAAGGCCAAGAATCAATGGTGTATCCTTACTGCCCTTTATGTAACATTGCCGTTCCTGAAGACGGAGGAATTTTACAGTGCTCCTGTATGAGAGACCGGGAAAGGGTCCCACACGTGAAATGGAGTGAGAAACAGGCCGGTGTGGAAGGGAGCTCTCAACTCACCTCTTGTTTCTGATGCTAGTACCCTTGCCCCGGGGGTGCCTGCAGGCCTAAAGCCAACCACCTAACTCAAGGGAACAACTCTTTAGAGAATTCCTGCTTCGGCTAAAATAGCCATGCCTGAGGGTGGACGCATTTTGCTGTGTGCAAGCGTGAGCGCCCTGCAACTGAGTCCCAAACCAGTTTCTGTGTGAGACTCAGGCCCCGGAAGAAAGCAGAACACGACTCCCCACTTGTTTCATGAAGCTAGCACTGCGGCCCCGCTTTTGCATGGAAGTCTAATAGCAAGCGTTCTTTTTTTTTTTATTAAATGTTTTGTTGTTATGTTAATCCGCATACATTACATCATTAGTTTTAGATATAGTGTCCATGATTCATTGTTTGTGCGTAACACCCAGTGCTCCATGCAGAACGTGCCCTCCTCAATACCCATCACCAGGCTAACTCATCCTCCCACCTCCCTCCCCTCTAGAACCCTGAGTTTGTTTTTCAGAGTCCATCGTCTCTCAGGGTTCTTCTCCCCCTCCGATTTCCCCCCCTTCAGGCTTCCCCTCCTGCTACATTCTTCTTCTTCTTTTTTTCTTTCTTAACGTATATTGCATTATTTGTTTCAGAGGTACAGATCTGAGATTCAACAGTCTTGCACAATTCACAGCGCTTACCAGAACGCATACCCTCCCCAGTGTCCATCACCCAGTCACCCCAGCCCTCCCACCCCACCCCCCACTCCGGCAACCCTCAGTTTGTTTCCTGAGATTAAGAATTCCTCATATCAGTGAGGTCATATGATACATGTCTTTCTCTCTTTGACTTATTTCGCTCAGCATAATACCCTCCAGTTCCATCCACGTCGTTGCAAATGGCAAGATCTCATGCCTTTTGATGGCTGCATAATATTCCATTGTATATATATATATATATATATATATATATATATATATATATATATACCACCTCTTCTTTATCCATTCATCTGTTGATGGACATCTTGGCTCTTTCCACAGTTTGGCTATTGTGGACATTAATAGCAAGCGTTCTAACTCGGAGAAACAACACTGAAGAGAAACCGTGCTTTAGCTACCGACGACCTGTGTGTGGGAGGAAGCAGTTTAGGGTGTACTGTGGGTGAGAGCCTGGGGACGGGTTCCGTTTCGTAAAATGGAGGGAGAGACAGGCCGGAGAGAAGGCAGCTCTCAACTCACACCATGGTGATGGGGCTAGTACCGTTGCCCCGGGTGTGTGTGCAGGCTTAAGGAAAACCGCCTAACTCGAAGGAAAAACTCGGTGGAGAATCCATGCTTCAGCTAAAAGAGCCGCTCCTGAGGGTGGAAGCATTTTGTTGTGTGCGTGCATGAGAGCACTGCAAGGGAGTCCAAAGCTTTTTGCGAGTGAGACTCAGGCCCCAGCAGAAGGCAGAACACGACTCCCCATGTGTTTCATCAAGCTAGCACTGCGGCCCCACTTTTGCATGGAAGTCTCCTCACTAGCGTTCTAACTCAAAGAAACAACAGTGGAGAGAAATCGTGCTTTAGTGTCTGTCGACCTCCAGGCAGAAGAAACAGTATACAGGGTACCGTGGCTGAGAGCCTGGGGAACGGGTTCCATACGTGAAACCGAGGGAGAAAGAGTTCCGGGCAGAAGGCACCTCTGGACTCAGCTCTTGCTACCTGAAGCGAACACTACTGCTCCATGTGTGCTTGGAATGCTCCGTGCTCAACACTGCCTTGGAAGGGACAAGCCTGTAAAGAATCCCAGCTGCAGCTCATTCGCCTACCAGGCTACTAAGGCCAAGAATCAATGGTGTATCCTTACTGCCCTTTATGTAACATTGCCGTTCCTGAAGACGGAGGAATTTTACAGTGCTCCTGTATGAGAGACCGGGAAAGGGTCCCACACGTGAAATGGAGTGAGAAACAGGCCGGTGTGGAAGGGAGCTCTCAACTCACCTCTTGTTTCTGATGCTAGTACCCTTGCCCCGGGGGTGCCTGCAGGCCTAAAGCCAACCACCTAACTCAAGGGAACAACTCTTTAGAGAATTCCTGCTTCGGCTAAAATAGCCATGCCTGAGGGTGGACGCATTTTGCTGTGTGCAAGCGTGAGCGCCCTGCAACTGAGTCCCAAACCAGTTTCTGTGTGAGACTCAGGCCCCGGAAGAAAGCAGAACACGACTCCCCACTTGTTTCATGAAGCTAGCACTGCGGCCCCGCTTTTGCATGGAAGTCTAATAGCAAGCGTTCTTTTTTTTTTTATTAAATGTTTTATTGTTATGTTAATCCGCATACATTACATCATTAGTTTTAGATATAGTGTCCATGATTCATTGTTTGTGCGTAACACCCAGTGCTCCATGCAGAACGTGCCCTCCTCAATACCCATCACCAGGTTAACCCATCTTCCCACCCCCCTCCCCTCTAGAACCCTGAGTTTGTTTTTCAGAGTCCATCGTCTCTCAGGGTTCTTCTCCCCCTCCGATTTCCCCCCCTTCAGGCTTCCCCTCCTGCTACATTCTTCTTCTTCTTTTTTTCTTTCTTAACGTATATTGCATTATTTGTTTCAGAGGTACAGATCTGAGATTCAACAGTCTTGCACAATTCACAGCGCTTACCAGAACGCATACCCTCCCCAGTGTCCATCACCCAGTCACCCCAGCCCTCCCACCCCACCCCCCACTCCGGCAACCCTCAGTTTGTTTCCTGAGATTAAGAATTCCTCATATCAGTGAGGTCATATGATACATGTCTTTCTCTCTTTGACATATTTCGCTCAGCATAATACCCTCCAGTTCCATCCACGTCGTTGCAAATGGCAAGATCTCATGCCTTTTGATGGCTGCATAATATTCCATTGTATATATATCTATATATATATATATATAGATATATATAGATATATATATACCACCTCTTCTTTATCCATTCATCTGTTGATGGACATCTTGGCTCTTTCCACAGTTTGGCTATTGTGGACATTAATAGCAAGCGTTCTAACTCGGAGAAACAACACTGAAGAGAAACCGTGCTTTAGCTACCGACGACCTCTGTGTGGGAGGAAGCAGTTTAGGGTGTACTGTGGGTGAGAGCCTGGGGACGGGTTCCGTTTCGTAAAATGGAGGGAGAGACAGGCCGGAGAGAAGGCAGCTCTCAACTCACACCATGGTGATGGGGCTAGTACCGTTGCCCCGGGTGTGTGTGCAGGCTTAAGGAAAACCGCCTAACTCGAAGGAAAAACTCGGTGGAGAATCCATGCTTCAGCTAAAAGAGCCGCTCCTGAGGGTGGAAGCATTTTGTTGTGTGCGTGCATGAGAGCACTGCAAGGGAGTCCAAAGCTTTTTGCGAGTGAGACTCAGGCCCCAGCAGAAGGCAGAACACGACTCCCCATGTGTTTCATCAAGCTAGCACTGCGGCCCCACTTTTGCATGGAAGTCTCATCACTAGCGTTCTAACTCAAAGAAACAACAGTGGAGAGAAATCGTGCTTTAGTGTCTGTCGACCTCCAGGCAGAAGAAACAGTATACAGGGTACCGTGGCTGAGAGCCTGGGGAACGGGTTCCATACGTGAAACCGAGGGAGAAAGAGTTCCGGGCAGAAGGCACCTCTGGACTCAGCTCTTGCTACCTGAAGCGAACACTACTGCTCCATGTGTGCTTGGAATGCTCCGTGCTCAACACTGCCTTGGAAGGGACAAGCCTGTAAAGAATCCCAGCTGCAGCTCATTCGCCTACCAGGCTACTAAGGCCAAGAATCAATGGTGTATCCTTACTGCCCTTTATGTAACATTGCCGTTCCTGAAGACGGAGGAATTTTACAGTGCTCCTGTATGAGAGACCGGGAAAGGGTCCCACACGTGAAATGGAGTGAGAAACAGGCCGGTGTGGAAGGGAGCTCTCAACTCACCTCTTGTTTCTGATGCTAGTACCCTTGCCCCGGGGGTGCCTGCAGGCCTAAAGCCAACCACCTAACTCAAGGGAACAACTCTTTAGAGAATTCCTGCTTCGGCTAAAATAGCCATGCCTGAGGGTGGACGCATTTTGCTGTGTGCAAGCGTGAGCGCCCTGCAACTGAGTCCCAAACCAGTTTCTGTGTGAGACTCAGGCCCCGGAAGAAAGCAGAACACGACTCCCCACTTGTTTCATGAAGCTAGCACTGCGGCCCCGCTTTTGCATGGAAGTCTAATAGCAAGCGTTCTTTTTTTTTTTATTAAATGTTTTGTTGTTATGTTAATCCGCATACATTACATCATTAGTTTTAGATATAGTGTCCATGATTCATTGTTTGTGCGTAACACCCAGTGCTCCATGCAGAACGTGCCCTCCTCAATACCCATCACCAGGCTAACTCATCCTCCCACCTCCCTCCCCTCTAGAACCCTGAGTTTGTTTTTCAGAGTCCATCGTCTCTCAGGGTTCTTCTCCCCCTCCGATTTCCCCCCCTTCAGGCTTCCCCTCCTGCTACATTCTTCTTCTTCTTTTTTTCTTTCTTAACGTATATTGCATTATTTGTTTCAGAGGTACAGATCTGAGATTCAACAGTCTTGCACAATTCACAGCGCTTACCAGAACGCATACCCTCCCCAGTGTCCATCACCCAGTCACCCCAGCCCTCCCACCCCACCCCCCACTCCGGCAACCCTCAGTTTGTTTCCTGAGATTAAGAATTCCTCATATCAGTGAGGTCATATGATACATGTCTTTCTCTCTTTGACTTATTTCGCTCAGCATAATACCCTCCAGTTCCATCCACGTCGTTGCAAATGGCAAGATCTCATGCCTTTTGATGGCTGCATAATATTCCATTGTATATATATATATATATATATATATATATATATATATATATATACCACCTCTTCTTTATCCATTCATCTGTTGATGGACATCTTGGCTCTTTCCACAGTTTGGCTATTGTGGACATTAATAGCAAGCGTTCTAACTCGGAGAAACAACACTGAAGAGAAACCGTGCTTTAGCTACCGACGACCTCTGTGTGGGAGGAAGCAGTTTAGGGTGTACTGTGGGTGAGAGCCTGGGGACGGGTTCCGTTTCGTAAAATGGAGGGAGAGACAGGCCGGAGAGAAGGCAGCTCTCAACTCACACCATGGTGATGGGGCTAGTACCGTTGCCCCGGGTGTGTGTGCAGGCTTAAGGAAAACCGCCTAACTCGAAGGAAAAACTCGGTGGAGAATCCATGCTTCAGCTAAAAGAGCCGCTCCTGAGGGTGGAAGCATTTTGTTGTGTGCGTGCATGAGAGCACTGCAAGGGAGTCCAAAGCTTTTTGCGAGTGAGACTCAGGCCCCAGCAGAAGGCAGAACACGACTCCCCATGTGTTTCATCAAGCTAGCACTGCGGCCCCACTTTTGCATGGAAGTCTCATCACTAGCGTTCTAACTCAAAGAAACAACAGTGGAGAGAAATCGTGCTTTAGTGTCTGTCGACCTCCAGGCAGAAGAAACAGTATACAGGGTACCGTGGCTGAGAGCCTGGGGAATGGGTTCCATACGTGAAACCGAGGGAGAAAGAGTTCCGGGCAGAAGGCACCTCTGGACTCAGCTCTTGCTACCTGAAGCGAACACTACTGCTCCATGTGTGCTTGGAATGCTCCGTGCTCAACACTGCCTTGGAAGGGACAAGCCTGTAAAGAATCCCAGCTGCAGCTCATTCGCCTACCAGGCTACTAAGGCCAAGAATCAATGGTGTATCCTTACTGCCCTTTATGTAACATTGCCGTTCCTGAAGACGGAGGAATTTTACAGTGCTCCTGTATGAGAGACCGGGAAAGGGTCCCACACGTGAAATGGAGTGAGAAACAGGCCGGTGTGGAAGGGAGCTCTCAACTCACCTCTTGTTTCTGATGCTAGTACCCTTGCCCCGGGGGTGCCTGCAGGCCTAAAGCCAACCACCTAACTCAAGGGAACAACTCTTTAGAGAATTCCTGCTTCGGCTAAAATAGCCATGCCTGAGGGTGGACGCATTTTGCTGTGTGCAAGCGTGAGCGCCCTGCAACTGAGTCCCAAACCAGTTTCTGTGTGAGACTCAGGCCCCGGAAGAAAGCAGAACACGACTCCCCACTTGTTTCATGAAGCTAGCACTGCGGCCCCGCTTTTGCATGGAAGTCTAATAGCAAGCGTTCTTTTTTTTTTTATTAAATGTTTTATTGTTATGTTAATCCGCATACATTACATCATTAGTTTTAGATATAGTGTCCATGATTCATTGTTTGTGCGTAACACCCAGTGCTCCATGCAGAACGTGCCCTCCTCAATACCCATCACCAGGTTAACCCATCTTCCCACCCCCCTCCCCTCTAGAACCCTGAGTTTGTTTTTCAGAGTCCATCGTCTCTCAGGGTTCTTCTCCCCCTCCGATTTCCCCCCCTTCAGGCTTCCCCTCCTGCTACATTCTTCTTCTTCTTTTTTTCTTTCTTAACGTATATTGCATTATTTGTTTCAGAGGTACAGATCTGAGATTCAACAGTCTTGCACAATTCATAGCGCTTACTAGAACGCATACCCTCCCCAGTGTCCATCACCCAGTCACCCCAGCCCTCCCACCCCACCCCCCACTCCGGCAACCCTCAGTTTGTTTCCTGAGATTAAGAAATCATCATATCAGTGAGGTCATATGATACATGTCTTTCTCTCTTTGACTTATTTCGCTCAGCATAATACCCTCCAGTTCCATCCACGTCGTTGCAAATGGCAAGATCTCATGCCTTTTGTTGGCTGCATAATATTCCATTGTGTATATATATATATATATATATATATATATAGATATATAGATATATATACCACCTCTTCTTTATCCATTCATCTGTTGATGGACATCTTGGCTCTTTCCACAGTTTGGCTATTGTGGACATTAATAGCAAGCGTTCTAACTCGGAGAAACAACACTGAAGAGAAACCGTGCTTTAGCTACCGACGACCTGTGTGTGGGAGGAAGCAGTTTAGGGTGTACTGTGGGTGAGAGCCTGGGGACGGGTTCCGTTTCGTAAAATGGAGGGAGAGACAGGCCGGAGAGAAGGCAGCTCTCAACTCACACCATGGTGATGGGGCTAGTACCGTTGCCCCGGGTGTGTGTGCAGGCTTAAGGAAAACCGCCTAACTCGAAGGAAAAACTCGGTGGAGAATCCATGCTTCAGCTAAAAGAGCCGCTCCTGAGGGTGGAAGCATTTTGTTGTGTGCGTGCATGAGAGCACTGCAAGGGAGTCCAAAGCTTTTTGCGAGTGAGACTCAGGCCCCAGCAGAAGGCAGAACACGACTCCCCATGTGTTTCATCAAGCTAGCACTGCGGCCCCACTTTTGCATGGAAGTCTCCTCACTAGCGTTCTAACTCAAAGAAACAACAGTGGAGAGAAATCGTGCTTTAGTGTCTGTCGACCTCCAGGCAGAAGAAACAGTATACAGGGTACCGTGGCTGAGAGCCTGGGGAACGGGTTCCATACGTGAAACCGAGGGAGAAAGAGTTCCGGGCAGAAGGCACCTCTGGACTCAGCTCTTGCTACCTGAAGCGAACACTACTGCTCCATGTGTGCTTGGAATGCTCCGTGCTCAACACTGCCTTGGAAGGGACAAGCCTGTAAAGAATCCCAGCTGCAGCTCATTCGCCTACCAGGCTACTAAGGCCAAGAATCAATGGTGTATCCTTACTGCCCTTTATGTAACATTGCCGTTCCTGAAGACGGAGGAATTTTACAGTGCTCCTGTATGAGAGACCGGGAAAGGGTCCCACACGTGAAATGGAGTGAGAAACAGGCCGGTGTGGAAGGGAGCTCTCAACTCACCTCTTGTTTCTGATGCTAGTACCCTTGCCCCGGGGGTGCCTGCAGGCCTAAAGCCAACCACCTAACTCAAGGGAACAACTCTTTAGAGAATTCCTGCTTCGGCTAAAATAGCCATGCCTGAGGCTGGACGCATTTTGCTGTGTGCAAGCGTGAGCGCCCTGCAACTGAGTCCCAAACCAGTTTCTGTGTGAGACTCAGGCCCCGGAAGAAAGCAGAACACGACTCCCCACTTGTTTCATGAAGCTAGCACTGCGGCCCCGCTTTTGCATGGAAGTCTAATAGCAAGCGTTCTTTTTTTTTTTATTAAATGTTTTATTGTTATGTTAATCCGCATACATTACATCATTAGTTTTAGATATAGTGTCCATGATTCATCGTTTGTGCGTAACACCCAGTGCTCCATGCAGAACGTGCCCTCCTCAATACCCATCACCAGGTTAACCCATCTTCCCACCCCCCTCCCCTCTAGAACCCTGAGTTTGTTTTTCAGAGTCCATCGTCTCTCAGGGTTCTTCTCCCCCTCCGTTTTCCCCCCCTTCAGGCTTCCCCTCCTGCTACATTCTTCTTCTTCTTTTTTTCTTTCTTAACGTATATTGCATTATTTGTTTCAGAGGTACAGATCTGAGATTCAACAGTCTTGCACAATTCACAGCGCTTACCAGAACGCATACCCTCCCCAGTGTCCATCACCCAGTCACCCCAGCCCTCCCACCCCACCCCCCACTCCGGCAACCCTCAGTTTGTTTCCTGAGATTAAGAATTCCTCATATCAGTGAGGTCATATGATACATGTCTTTCTCTCTTTGACATATTTCGCTCAGCATAATACCCTCCAGTTCCATCCACGTCGTTGCAAATGGCAAGATCTCATGCCTTTTGATGGCTGCATAATATTCCATTGTATATATATATATATATATATATATATATAGATATATATAGATATATATATACCACCTCTTCTTTATCCATTCATCTGTTGATGGACATCTTGGCTCTTTCCACAGTTTGGCTATTGTGGACATTAATAGCAAGCGTTCTAACTCGGAGAAACAACACTGAAGAGAAACCGTGCTTTAGCTACCGATGACCTCTGTGTGGGAGGAAGCAGTTTAGGGTGTACTGTGGGTGAGAGCCTGGGGACGGGTTCCGTTTCGTAAAATGGAGGGAGAGACAGGCCGGAGAGAAGGCAGCTCTCAACTCACACCATGGTGATGGGGCTAGTACCGTTGCCCCGGGTGTGTGTGCAGGCTTAAGGAAAACCGCCTAACTCGAAGGAAAAACTCGGTGGAGAATCCATGCTTCAGCTAAAAGAGCCGCTCCTGAGGGTGGAAGCATTTTGTTGTGTGCGTGCATGAGAGCACTGCAAGGGAGTCCAAAGCTTTTTGCGAGTGAGACTCAGGCCCCAGCAGAAGGCAGAACACGACTCCCCATGTGTTTCATCAAGCTAGCACTGCGGCCCCACTTTTGCATGGAAGTCTCATCACTAGCGTTCTAACTCAAAGAAACAACAGTGGAGAGAAATCGTGCTTTAGTGTCTGTCGACCTCCAGGCAGAAGAAACAGTATACAGGGTACCGTGGCTGAGAGCCTGGGGAACGGGTTCCATACGTGAAACCGAGGGAGAAAGAGTTCCGGGCAGAAGGCACCTCTGGACTCAGCTCTTGCTACCTGAAGCGAACACTACTGCTCCATGTGTGCTTGGAATGCTCCGTGCTCAACACTGCCTTGGAAGGGACAAGCCTGTAAAGAATCCCAGCTGCAGCTCATTCGCCTACCAGGCTACTAAGGCCAAGAATCAATGGTGTATCCTTACTGCCCTTTATGTAACATTGCCGTTCCTGAAGACGGAGGAATTTTACAGTGCTCCTGTATGAGAGACCGGGAAAGGGTCCCACACGTGAAATGGAGTGAGAAACAGGCCGGTGTGGAAGGGAGCTCTCAACTCACCTCTTGTTTCTGATGCTAGTACCCTTGCCCCGGGGGTGCCTGCAGGCCTAAAGCCAACCACCTAACTCAAGGGAACAACTCTTTAGAGAATTCCTGCTTCGGCTAAAATAGCCATGCCTGAGGGTGGACGCATTTTGCTGTGTGCAAGCGTGAGCGCCCTGCAACTGAGTCCCAAACCAGTTTCTGTGTGAGACTCAGGCCCCGGAAGAAAGCAGAACACGACTCCCCACTTGTTTCATGAAGCTAGCACTGCGGCCCCGCTTTTGCATGGAAGTCTAATAGCAAGCGTTCTTTTTTTTTTTATTAAATGTTTTGTTGTTATGTTAATCCGCATACATTACATCATTAGTTTTAGATATAGTGTCCATGATTCATTGTTTGTGCGTAACACCCAGTGCTCCATGCAGAACGTGCCCTCCTCAATACCCATCACCAGGCTAACTCATCCTCCCACCTCCCTCCCCTCTAGAACCCTGAGTTTGTTTTTCAGAGTCCATCGTCTCTCAGGGTTCTTCTCCCCCTCCGATTTCCCCCCCTTCAGGCTTCCCCTCCTGCTACATTCTTCTTCTTCTTTTTTTCTTTCTTAACGTATATTGCATTATTTGTTTCAGAGGTACAGATCTGAGATTCAACAGTCTTGCACAATTCACAGCGCTTACCAGAACGCATACCCTCCCCAGTGTCCATCACCCAGTCACCCCAGCCCTCCCACCCCACCCCCCACTCCGGCAACCCTCAGTTTGTTTCCTGAGATTAAGAATTCCTCATATCAGTGAGGTCATATGATACATGTCTTTCTCTCTTTGACTTATTTCGCTCAGCATAATACCCTCCAGTTCCATCCACGTCGTTGCAAATGGCAAGATCTCATGCCTTTTGATGGCTGCATAATATTCCATTGTATATATATATATATATATATATATATATATATATATATATATACCACCTCTTCTTTATCCATTCATCTGTTGATGGACATCTTGGCTCTTTCCACAGTTTGGCTATTGTGGACATTAATAGCAAGCGTTCTAACTCGGAGAAACAACACTGAAGAGAAACCGTGCTTTAGCTACCGACGACCTCTGTGTGGGAGGAAGCAGTTTAGGGTGTACTGTGGGTGAGAGCCTGGGGACGGGTTCCGTTTCGTAAAATGGAGGGAGAGACAGGCCGGAGAGAAGGCAGCTCTCAACTCACACCATGGTGATGGGGCTAGTACCGTTGCCCCGGGTGTGTGTGCAGGCTTAAGGAAAACCGCCTAACTCGAAGGAAAAACTCGGTGGAGAATCCATGCTTCAGCTAAAAGAGCCGCTCCTGAGGGTGGAAGCATTTTGTTGTGTGCGTGCATGAGAGCACTGCAAGGGAGTCCAAAGCTTTTTGCGAGTGAGACTCAGGCCCCAGCAGAAGGCAGAACACGACTCCCCATGTGTTTCATCAAGCTAGCACTGCGGCCCCACTTTTGCATGGAAGTCTCATCACTAGCGTTCTAACTCAAAGAAACAACAGTGGAGAGAAATCGTGCTTTAGTGTCTGTCGACCTCCAGGCAGAAGAAACAGTATACAGGGTACCGTGGCTGAGAGCCTGGGGAATGGGTTCCATACGTGAAACCGAGGGAGAAAGAGTTCCGGGCAGAAGGCACCTCTGGACTCAGCTCTTGCTACCTGAAGCGAACACTACTGCTCCATGTGTGCTTGGAATGCTCCGTGCTCAACACTGCCTTGGAAGGGACAAGCCTGTAAAGAATCCCAGCTGCAGCTCATTCGCCTACCAGGCTACTAAGGCCAAGAATCAATGGTGTATCCTTACTGCCCTTTATGTAACATTGCCGTTCCTGAAGACGGAGGAATTTTACAGTGCTCCTGTATGAGAGACCGGGAAAGGGTCCCACACGTGAAATGGAGTGAGAAACAGGCCGGTGTGGAAGGGAGCTCTCAACTCACCTCTTGTTTCTGATGCTAGTACCCTTGCCCCGGGGGTGCCTGCAGGCCTAAAGCCAACCACCTAACTCAAGGGAACAACTCTTTAGAGAATTCCTGCTTCGGCTAAAATAGCCATGCCTGAGGGTGGACGCATTTTGCTGTGTGCAAGCGTGAGCGCCCTGCAACTGAGTCCCAAACCAGTTTCTGTGTGAGACTCAGGCCCCGGAAGAAAGCAGAACACGACTCCCCACTTGTTTCATGAAGCTAGCACTGCGGCCCCGCTTTTGCATGGAAGTCTAATAGCAAGCGTTCTTTTTTTTTTTATTAAATGTTTTATTGTTATGTTAATCCGCATACATTACATCATTAGTTTTAGATATAGTGTCCATGATTCATTGTTTGTGCGTAACACCCAGTGCTCCATGCAGAACGTGCCCTCCTCAATACCCATCACCAGGTTAACCCATCTTCCCACCCCCCTCCCCTCTAGAACCCTGAGTTTGTTTTTCAGAGTCCATCGTCTCTCAGGGTTCTTCTCCCCCTCCGATTTCCCCCCCTTCAGGCTTCCCCTCCTGCTACATTCTTCTTCTTCTTTTTTTCTTTCTTAACGTATATTGCATTATTTGTTTCAGAGGTACAGATCTGAGATTCAACAGTCTTGCACAATTCATAGCGCTTACTAGAACGCATACCCTCCCCAGTGTCCATCACCCAGTCACCCCAGCCCTCCCACCCCACCCCCCACTCCGGCAACCCTCAGTTTGTTTCCTGAGATTAAGAAATCATCATATCAGTGAGGTCATATGATACATGTCTTTCTCTCTTTGACTTATTTCGCTCAGCATAATACCCTCCAGTTCCATCCACGTCGTTGCAAATGGCAAGATCTCATGCCTTTTGTTGGCTGCATAATATTCCATTGTGTATATATATATATATATATATAGATATATAGATATATAGATATATATACCACCTCTTCTTTATCCATTCATCTGTTGATGGACATCTTGGCTCTTTCCACAGTTTGGCTATTGTGGACATTAATAGCAAGCGTTCTAACTCGGAGAAACAACACTGAAGAGAAACCGTGCTTTAGCTACCGACGACCTGTGTGTGGGAGGAAGCAGTTTAGGGTGTACTGTGGGTGAGAGCCTGGGGACGGGTTCCGTTTCGTAAAATGGAGGGAGAGACAGGCCGGAGAGAAGGCAGCTCTCAACTCACACCATGGTGATGGGGCTAGTACCGTTGCCCCGGGTGTGTGTGCAGGCTTAAGGAAAACCGCCTAACTCGAAGGAAAAACTCGGTGGAGAATCCATGCTTCAGCTAAAAGAGCCGCTCCTGAGGGTGGAAGCATTTTGTTGTGTGCGTGCATGAGAGCACTGCAAGGGAGTCCAAAGCTTTTTGCGAGTGAGACTCAGGCCCCAGCAGAAGGCAGAACACGACTCCCCATGTGTTTCATCAAGCTAGCACTGCGGCCCCACTTTTGCATGGAAGTCTCCTCACTAGCGTTCTAACTCAAAGAAACAACAGTGGAGAGAAATCGTGCTTTAGTGTCTGTCGACCTCCAGGCAGAAGAAACAGTATACAGGGTACCGTGGCTGAGAGCCTGGGGAACGGGTTCCATACGTGAAACCGAGGGAGAAAGAGTTCCGGGCAGAAGGCACCTCTGGACTCAGCTCTTGCTACCTGAAGCGAACACTACTGCTCCATGTGTGCTTGGAATGCTCCGTGCTCAACACTGCCTTGGAAGGGACAAGCCTGTAAAGAATCCCAGCTGCAGCTCATTCGCCTACCAGGCTACTAAGGCCAAGAATCAATGGTGTATCCTTACTGCCCTTTATGTAACATTGCCGTTCCTGAAGACGGAGGAATTTTACAGTGCTCCTGTATGAGAGACCGGGAAAGGGTCCCACACGTGAAATGGAGTGAGAAACAGGCCGGTGTGGAAGGGAGCTCTCAACTCACCTCTTGTTTCTGATGCTAGTACCCTTGCCCCGGGGGTGCCTGCAGGCCTAAAGCCAACCACCTAACTCAAGGGAACAACTCTTTAGAGAATTCCTGCTTCGGCTAAAATAGCCATGCCTGAGGCTGGACGCATTTTGCTGTGTGCAAGCGTGAGCGCCCTGCAACTGAGTCCCAAACCAGTTTCTGTGTGAGACTCAGGCCCCGGAAGAAAGCAGAACACGACTCCCCACTTGTTTCATGAAGCTAGCACTGCGGCCCCGCTTTTGCATGGAAGTCTAATAGCAAGCGTTCTTTTTTTTTTTATTAAATGTTTTATTGTTATGTTAATCCGCATACATTACATCATTAGTTTTAGATATAGTGTCCATGATTCATTGTTTGTGCGTAACACCCAGTGCTCCATGCAGAACGTGCCCTCCTCAATACCCATCACCAGGTTAACCCATCTTCCCACCCCCCTCCCCTCTAGAACCCTGAGTTTGTTTTTCAGAGTCCATCGTCTCTCAGGGTTCTTCTCCCCCTCCGATTTCCCCCCCTTCAGGCTTCCCCTCCTGCTACATTCTTCTTCTTCTTTTTTTCTTTCTTAACGTATATTGCATTATTTGTTTCAGAGGTACAGATCTGAGATTCAACAGTCTTGCACAATTCACAGCGCTTACCAGAACGCATACCCTCCCCAGTGTCCATCACCCAGTCACCCCAGCCCTCCCACCCCACCCCCCACTCCGGCAACCCTCAGTTTGTTTCCTGAGATTAAGAATTCCTCATATCAGTGAGGTCATATGATACATGTCTTTCTCTCTTTGACATATTTCGCTCAGCATAATACCCTCCAGTTCCATCCACGTCGTTGCAAATGGCAAGATCTCATGCCTTTTGATGGCTGCATAATATTCCATTGTATATATATATATATATATATATATATAGATATATATAGATATATATATACCACCTCTTCTTTATCCATTCATCTGTTGATGGACATCTTGGCTCTTTCCACAGTTTGGCTATTGTGGACATTAATAGCAAGCGTTCTAACTCGGAGAAACAACACTGAAGAGAAACCGTGCTTTAGCTACCGACGACCTCTGTGTGGGAGGAAGCAGTTTAGGGTGTACTGTGGGTGAGAGCCTGGGGACGGGTTCCGTTTCGTAAAATGGAGGGAGAGACAGGCCGGAGAGAAGGCAGCTCTCAACTCACACCATGGTGATGGGGCTAGTACCGTTGCCCCGGGTGTGTGTGCAGGCTTAAGGAAAACCGCCTAACTCGAAGGAAAAACTCGGTGGAGAATCCATGCTTCAGCTAAAAGAGCCGCTCCTGAGGGTGGAAGCATTTTGTTGTGTGCGTGCATGAGAGCACTGCAAGGGAGTCCAAAGCTTTTTGCGAGTGAGACTCAGGCCCCAGCAGAAGGCAGAACACGACTCCCCATGTGTTTCATCAAGCTAGCACTGCGGCCCCACTTTTGCATGGAAGTCTCATCACTAGCGTTCTAACTCAAAGAAACAACAGTGGAGAGAAATCGTGCTTTAGTGTCTGTCGACCTCCAGGCAGAAGAAACAGTATACAGGGTACCGTGGCTGAGAGCCTGGGGAACGGGTTCCATACGTGAAACCGAGGGAGAAAGAGTTCCGGGCAGAAGGCACCTCTGGACTCAGCTCTTGCTACCTGAAGCGAACACTACTGCTCCATGTGTGCTTGGAATGCTCCGTGCTCAACACTGCCTTGGAAGGGACAAGCCTGTAAAGAATCCCAGCTGCAGCTCATTCGCCTACCAGGCTACTAAGGCCAAGAATCAATGGTGTATCCTTACTGCCCTTTATGTAACATTGCCGTTCCTGAAGACGGAGGAATTTTACAGTGCTCCTGTATGAGAGACCGGGAAAGGGTCCCACACGTGAAATGGAGTGAGAAACAGGCCGGTGTGGAAGGGAGCTCTCAACTCACCTCTTGTTTCTGATGCTAGTACCCTTGCCCCGGGGGTGCCTGCAGGCCTAAAGCCAACCACCTAACTCAAGGGAACAACTCTTTAGAGAATTCCTGCTTCGGCTAAAATAGCCATGCCTGAGGGTGGACGCATTTTGCTGTGTGCAAGCGTGAGCGCCCTGCAACTGAGTCCCAAACCAGTTTCTGTGTGAGACTCAGGCCCCGGAAGAAAGCAGAACACGACTCCCCACTTGTTTCATGAAGCTAGCACTGCGGCCCCGCTTTTGCATGGAAGTCTAATAGCAAGCGTTCTTTTTTTTTTATTAAATGTTTTATTGTTATGTTAATCCGCATACATTACATCATTAGTTTTAGATATAGTGTCCATGATTCATCGTTTGTGCGTAACACCCAGTGCTCCATGCAGAACGTGCCCTCCTCAATACCCATCACCAGGTTAACCCATCTTCCCACCCCCCTCCCCTCTAGAACCCTGAGTTTGTTTTTCAGAGTCCATCGTCTCTCAGGGTTCTTCTCCCCCTCCGATTTCCCCCCCTTCAGGCTTCCCCTCCTGCTACATTCTTCTTCTTCTTTTTTTCTTTCTTAACGTATATTGCATTATTTGTTTCAGAGGTACAGATCTGAGATTCAACAGTCTTGCACAATTCACAGCGCTTACCAGAACGCATACCCTCCCCAGTGTCCATCACCCAGTCACCCCAGCCCTCCCACCCCACCCCCCACTCCGGCAACCCTCAGTTTGTTTCCTGAGATTAAGAATTCCTCATATCAGTGAGGTCATATGATACATGTCTTTCTCTCTTTGACTTATTTCGCTCAGCATAATACCCTCCAGTTCCATCCACGTCGTTGCAAATGGCAAGATCTCATGCCTTTTGATGGCTGCATAATATTCCATTGTGTATATATATATATATATATATATATATATATACCACCTCTTCTTTATCCATTCATCTGTTGATGGACATCTTGGCTCTTTCCACAGTTTGGCTATTGTGGACATTAATAGCAAGCGTTCTAACTCGGAGAAACAACACTGAAGAGAAACCGTGCTTTAGCTACCGACGACCTGTGTGTGGGAGGAAGCAGTTTAGGGTGTACTGTGGGTGAGAGCCTGGGGACGGGTTCCGTTTCGTAAAATGGAGGGAGAGACAGGCCGGAGAGAAGGCAGCTCTCAACTCACACCATGGTGATGGGGCTAGTACCGTTGCCCCGGGTGTGTGTGCAGGCTTAAGGAAAACCGCCTAACTCGAAGGAAAAACTCGGTGGAGAATCCATGCTTCAGCTAAAAGAGCCGCTCCTGAGGGTGGAAGCATTTTGTTGTGTGCGTGCATGAGAGCACTGCAAGGGAGTCCAAAGCTTTTTGCGAGTGAGACTCAGGCCCCAGCAGAAGGCAGAACACGACTCCCCATGTGTTTCATCAAGCTAGCACTGCGGCCCCACTTTTGCATGGAAGTCTCATCACTAGCGTTCTAACTCAAAGAAACAACAGTGGAGAGAAATCGTGCTTTAGTGTCTGTCGACCTCCAGGCAGAAGAAACAGTATACAGGGTACCGTGGCTGAGAGCCTGGGGAACGGGTTCCATACGTGAAACCGAGGGAGAAAGAGTTCCGGGCAGAAGGCACCTCTGGACTCAGCTCTTGCTACCTGAAGCGAACACTACTGCTCCATGTGTGCTTGGAATGCTCCGTGCTCAACACTGCCTTGGAAGGGACAAGCCTGTAAAGAATCCCAGCTGCAGCTCATTCGCCTACCAGGCTACTAAGGCCAAGAATCAATGGTGTATCCTTACTGCCCTTTATGTAACATTGCCGTTCCTGAAGACGGAGGAATTTTACAGTGCTCCTGTATGAGAGACCGGGAAAGGGTCCCACACGTGAAATGGAGTGAGAAACAGGCCGGTGTGGAAGGGAGCTCTCAACTCACCTCTTGTTTCTGATGCTAGTACCCTTGCCCCGGGGGTGCCTGCAGGCCTAAAGCCAACCACCTAACTCAAGGGAACAACTCTTTAGAGAATTCCTGCTTCGGCTAAAATAGCCATGCCTGAGGGTGGACGCATTTTGCTGTGTGCAAGCGTGAGCGCCCTGCAACTGAGTCCCAAACCAGTTTCTGTGTGAGACTCAGGCCCCGGAAGAAAGCAGAACACGACTCCCCACTTGTTTCATGAAGCTAGCACTGCGGCCCCGCTTTTGCATGGAAGTCTAATAGCAAGCGTTCTTTTTTTTTTTATTAAATGTTTTATTGTTATGTTAATCCGCATACATTACATCATTAGTTTTAGATATAGTGTCCATGATTCATCGTTTGTGCGTAACACCCAGTGCTCCATGCGGAACGTGCCCTCCTCAATACCCATCACCAGGTTAACCCATCTTCCCACCCCCCTCCCCTCTAGAACCCTGAGTTTGTTTTTCAGAGTCCATCGTCTCTCAGGGTTCTTCTCCCCCTCCGATTTCCCCCCCTTCAGGCTTCCCCTCCTGCTACATTCTTCTTCTTCTTTTTTTCTTTCTTAACGTATATTGCATTATTTGTTTCAGAGGTACAGATCTGAGATTCAACAGTCTTGCACAATTCACAGCGCTTACCAGAACGCATACCCTCCCCAGTGTCCATCACCCAGTCACCCCAGCCCTCCCACCCCACCCCCCACTCCGGCAACCCTCAGTTTGTTTCCTGAGATTAAGAATTCCTCATATCAGTGAGGTCATATGATACATGTCTTTCTCTCTTTGACTTATTTCGCTCAGCATAATACCCTCCAGTTCCATCCACGTCGTTGCAAATGGCAAGATCTCATGCCTTTTGATGGCTGCATAATATTCCATTGTGTGTATATATATATATATATATATATATATATATATATACCTCTTCTTTATCCATTCATCTGTTCATGGACATCTTGGCTCTTTCCACAGTTTGGCTATTGTGGACATTAATAGCAAGCGTTCTAACTCGGAGAAACAACACTGAAGAGAAACCGTGCTTTAGCTACCGACGACCTCTGTGTGGGAGGAAGCAGTTTAGGGTGTACTGTGGGTGAGAGCCTGGGGACGGGTTCCGTTTCGTAAAATGGAGGGAGAGACAGGCCGGAGAGAAGGCAGCTCTCAACTCACACCATGGTGATGGGGCTAGTACCGTTGCCCCGGGTGTGTGTGCAGGCTTAAGGAAAACCGCCTAACTCGAAGGAAAAACTCGGTGGAGAATCCATGCTTCAGCTAAAAGAGCCGCTCCTGAGGGTGGAAGCATTTTGTTGTGTGCGTGCATGAGAGCACTGCAAGGGAGTCCAAAGCTTTTTGCGAGTGAGACTCAGGCCCCAGCAGAAGGCAGAACACGACTCCCCATGTGTTTCATCAAGCTAGCACTGCGGCCCCACTTTTGCATGGAAGTCTCATCACTAGCGTTCTAACTCAAAGAAACAACAGTGGAGAGAAATCGTGCTTTAGTGTCTGTCGACCTCCAGGCAGAAGAAACAGTATACAGGGTACCGTGGCTGAGAGCCTGGGGAACGGGTTCCATACGTGAAACCGAGGGAGAAAGAGTTCCGGGCAGAAGGCACCTCTGGACTCAGCTCTTGCTACCTGAAGCGAACACTACTGCTCCATGTGTGCTTGGAATGCTCCGTGCTCAACACTGCCTTGGAAGGGACAAGCCTGTAAAGAATCCCAGCTGCAGCTCATTCGCCTACCAGGCTACTAAGGCCAAGAATCAATGGTGTATCCTTACTGCCCTTTATGTAACATTGCCGTTCCTGAAGACGGAGGAATTTTACAGTGCTCCTGTATGAGAGACCGGGAAAGGGTCCCACACGTGAAATGGAGTGAGAAACAGGCCGGTGTGGAAGGGAGCTCTCAACTCACCTCTTGTTTCTGATGCTAGTACCCTTGCCCCGGGGGTGCCTGCAGGCCTAAAGCCAACCACCTAACTCAAGGGAACAACTCTTTAGAGAATTCCTGCTTCGGCTAAAATAGCCATGCCTGAGGGTGGACGCATTTTGCTGTGTGCAAGCGTGAGCGCCCTGCAACTGAGTCCCAAACCAGTTTCTGTGTGAGACTCAGGCCCCGGAAGAAAGCAGAACACGACTCCCCACTTGTTTCATGAAGCTAGCACTGCGGCCCCGCTTTTGCATGGAAGTCTAATAGCAAGCGTTCTTTTTTTTTTTATTAAATGTTTTATTGTTATGTTAATCCGCATACATTACATCATTAGTTTTAGATATAGTGTCCATGATTCATTGTTTGTGCGTAACACCCAGTGCTCCATGCGGAACGTGCCCTCCTCAATACCCATCACCAGGCTAACCCATCCTCCCACCCCCCTCCCCTCTAGAACCCTGAGTTTGTTTTTCAGAGTCCATCGTCTCTCAGGGTTCTTCTCCCCCTCCGATTTCCCCCCCTTCAGGCTTCCCCTCCTGCTACATTCTTCTTCTTCTTTTTTTCTTTCTTAACATATATTGCATTATTTGTTTCAGAGGTACAGATCTGAGATTCAACAGTCTTGCACAATTCACAGCGCTTACCAGAACGCATACCCTCCCCAGTGTCCATCACCCAGTCACCCCATCCCTCCCACCCCACCCCCCACGCCAGCAACCCTCAGTTTGTTTCCTGAGATTAAGAATTCCTCATATCAGTGAGGTCATACGATACATGTCTTTCTCTGATTGACTTGTTTCACTTAGCATAATACCTTCCAGTTCCATCCACGTTGTTGCAAATGGCAAGATTTCATTCCTTTTGATGGCTGCATAATATTCCATTGTGTGTGTGTGTGTGTGTGTGTGTGTGTGTGTGTGTGTGTGTGTATATATATTTATATATATACCACCTCTTCTTTATCCATTCATCTGTTGATGGACATCTTCGCTCTTTCCATTGTTTGGTTATTGTGGACATTGCTAAGCAGTGTTTTTTAATTGGGCTTCTTGTCCCTACATGGGAAGGGAGTGGATGAAAAAATTATCACTTTGTGTCATTTATTTAGGTATGTAAGAGAGGATTGATTATTGAACTGAGAAAGTTCTAAATGATCAGAGGGAATTTCCTTTCTAATTCTCCCTCTCTCTTGTCCACCCCCCTTTAAAGGGTGGAAGACATGCTATGTCTGATTTCACATGGAGTTATGGGAGTTTTATTATACAGAAAAAGAAAAACAAAGTATTTTGGAGGAAAAACATTTCATTGGAAAAGTTTTGTTTCCCCCCCCCCAACTGAAGGTAGTAGTAAGCTTCTGATCGTTACTTAAGTTTATTTTTTGTTTTATTTACAGCTTGGATCTCTTTATTGCTTTTGGTAATACATAAAAAGTTTTCATGAAAGTAGAGAATATTTTGCATGATATACATTTAAAAAAACAATATATGAAACTAAATGTCATGATCCATATTTTTATTTCCCTGTAAGACAGTGTGCTTTGGAATACAGGGTAGCTATAGTAAAGTCTTATTTATTTTCAGGGTAGATTAAGTACACCTACTTTTTTCTAAAGATGGCCTAAGTATGAATATTTATATGACTTTGTCGTTTATACACACTCTATCAACTATCACATTTTAGATGACTTAAGTTTTCAATAAGTGATCTGAGGATTTGAATTAGAATGAGAAAACCTTCTACATCTTTATTTCAAGAGTGTATTAGGAACAAATTCTGACCTTAAGGGTCAAAGGTACTGGATGGATGATCATGGATTTAACAAGGAATTCTTTTCTGTCTCCTCTTTTCTATTGTGTTTTTTTTGTTGCTGCACAATTAGTAAACCCAGTTTACTAGTGTTATTGATGTTCTTTGTTTTGTTTTGTTGCTTGTGGAAACCTGATTAGAGCTTTTGAGAGTGAATTTTCAGTCAGAAATGATTTATTTTGTGTATCTAAGCTGGATTTCAGCTGTTTGAGGTTTTTCTCTTAGAAGTCTAGGTTTCATAGAGCATCTAGATTGAAAAGGCAGTTCTGGTTAGATGCCTCTCCTAGTCTTTCTTTTATTTTTTTTTTAAGATTTTATTTATTTGACAGAGAGAGAGACACAGCGAGAGAGGGAACGCAAGGAAGGGGAGTGGGAGAGGGAGAAACAGGCTTCCCGCCGAGCAGGGAGCCCGATGTGGGGCTCGATCCCAGGACCCTGGGACCATGACCTGAGCCAAAGGCAGATGCTTAACAACAGAGCCACCCAGGCCCCCCTTTCCTAGTCTTTCTTAAGCAGTTTAAATTCTTTGTTTTTCTAAGTTTCGAAGAATTTTACTTAGATTTTCATGTTAAAAATCGGTATTTAAGCTTCAATTTGTTACACTGATAGAATTATAGATTCCAAAATTTGCTTGTAAAAATGGCTAGTTTTTTATTTTGTTATGTTATGTTAATCACCATTATGTCATTAGTTTTTGATGTAGTGTTCCATGATTCATTGTTTGCATATAACACCCAGTGCTCCATTCAGTACGTGCCCTCTTTAATACCCATCACCAGGCTAACCCATCCCTCCACCCCCCTCCCCTCTTGAACCCTCAGTTTGTTTCTCAGAGTCCATAGTCTCTCATGGTTCGTCTCCCCCTCTGATTTTCCCCCCTTCATTTTTCCCTTCCTACTATCTTCTTCTTTTTTTTTTAACATGTAATGTATTATTTGTTTCAGAGGTACAGGTCTGTGATTCAACAGTCTTACACAATTCACAGCACTCACCATAGCACATACCCTCCCCAATGTCTATCACCCAGCCAAAAAATGGCTAGTTTTAAGGAAGGAAGGGTTTTTTTTAATTACTTGTGCTTTTCTAATTTCAATTAATCAAATCAGAATTCACTCCAAGAAAAGTGCCACAGTATATATCAAAAGAACATTTCCTTAGTGCTTCTGATTCAGAAATTATAACCTCTAATAATGTGAAGAGACAAACTTCTATTCATATTTACCATATGATTTATCATACCCGAATTTTTTGCATGAATTCTTGCCTTCTTATTTTTTTCACCAAAATGTAAGCAGTTTCAAACATATAGTTTTGACTTACATGACTTGTCAGACTCTTCTGTTTATTATTAAAGCAGAGTTGCATATCTTCCTTCATAATGCTACAAATGTTAAAAGTTCTACACAATAACATTTTCTGGAAAGGTATTGGCCATCATTATTCTTAAGACTACAGATTTCTGTTGACTTTCAAAAGTTGTTGGTTTTTTTTAGATAAGCTTTCAGTTTTATCATATTCAGATCATACATACCTGAGAGAGCATCTGTAAAAATCTCAATTCTGTTTTTATGTGAAGTCCCAGTTATAATATACTTCTCATGACACTATATCAGGTTACTTATCAGCTTACTTTTTAGAAAGGTCATTTGTGATTGTTTCCTTGTTGACTATAATCCTTAGGAGAAAAGCCCCCCTTGAAAATTATATACCAGCATTAAAAATATATGTCTGTAATCATAATCTTACTGGGTTCAATTGATCAATAACCACCCCCTGAACTACCGTATGGTCACATTAACTTAGTATGGATTTCTATGAGGTTTTCATGGTTCTAATATCAATGAAGAGAAGAAAGTTGTATCTCACATTCTATTATCACAGTATTAATTTTAATCTTTAGAAAGTCACTTAACATACGCAGGCTGTCGTTACTTTTGTGATTATGTAGAAGTTCATTGTTCTGTATGGTAGCCACCAGCCACATACAGCTCTTGAGCACTTGAAATGGGGCTAGTCCAAATTTAGTGTGCTGTAAGTATAAAGCACACACTAGATTTTGAAGACTTAGTGCAGACAAAGGTGTAAATATCTCACTAATAATTCTTTTATGTTGATTATTTGTTGATATGATATATCTTAGATATATTGGGTTATGTAAAATATATTATTGAAATTAATTTCTCATCTTTCACTTTTCTTTTTAATATATGGCCATTAGCAGATTTAAAATTATATACACATAGCTTGCATTATATTTCTGTTGGACAGTGATACTTTAGCAGATATAAGACTAGAGATGATCTCTATGGATCCTTCTGTTCCCAGCATTGTGGTGATTCTGATTGATGTCCTGATTGACTATGGAGCCGTCATTTTATTTTTGATTGTTATGATATTGCTGTCTCTATTGAGGACTTTTACAGTATGTTACTTTGGAATGTAGAGCTCTTGGACAATCCTTTCTGTTTCTCAGGGCATAAACCAAACTTCTTCGCTTTGGAGAATTTCACCTTTAAACTTTTTATTATGCCTAAATTTTCTCATTTCTGAAGTTGGATCTTTCTACCTGGTAAGCTGTTATCATGCCTTTCTTCATCATTTTATTGTTAAAAACCTCACATTTATTGATTTTATCTAGTGATCGCATTTTTCCATCCAAAACTTTTGACTTCTCAGAGTTTGAGTTCTGTCTTCATTAGGTCTAGAATGGATAATAGAATGAATGAATATAGGATTTAGAGTGAAAAGTCTTAGATTCTAATTCTGGTTCCTCATCTAATAACTTACTAACTTAACAATCCTAGACAAGACAATTGTCTTCCTAAACCTCAATCTTTTTATCCGTAAAATGGATATTATGAGGCTCAAATAAAACATTATGTAAATATTGTTACCACTTACCCATGTTCTTATTCAGAAATATTTTCCTTTTAACCTTCTTGACAGCATTCGACTTCAAGGGTACTGTCCTTTCCTAGTGTCCTTTATTCCTTGCTATTTACTCCTATTATTATTTTAGGTCTTCTCTTTCTCTCATCCATCGATATTTGTGTTTCCACGATCTTTAGTCCTTCTAAGAAACTATGGTTATAAAGGAAAAATAGAGCAAATATCTTATTGCTCACAAAATGAAAGCATCACTTGGGATTTGCATGTAGATTTTTAATAGCCGAGATCATAGATTGAGAGAAAAGTTCCAAATACCAAGAGTGGGGGAAGGGAGAGCACCACATATTGAAGAATACAAGACCCTAGGTGAAGGGAGAACCCAACACATACTGAATACTTATCATGTGCCAGGCACTGCTCTTGATAGATGATTTTATGTTACCTCATTTTATTTCATGTTCACTACAATTTTTTAAGGGAGTTTTGTTTTTTCCTCCTATCTTATAGAGAAAGGAACTTCGGGCCAGGCCATTAAGTAACTTGCTTTCAAGTAATTCAAGTCTCTCCTTATTGTTTATCTGCATTCCCCCCCACCCCAGACCATTGTTTGGTAAGCACTATTTACTTTGGGTGCTTGAGTTCTATGCTAACAATGTAGATAGAGTTGGTCTCCAGTGTACTAGTGAAACTAAATGAAATTTGAGTGTTTTTAAACAAGGATACCAGATACGATATTTATGAAATGAATTTTGTACTGTTTTGGGAAACATAGATCTCTAGACCGGTCTTTAGAGTGGGTGGAAGGAGGGTGGTGGTAATTCAGAAGGCCTTCCTTTCCCGAGCTAAAAATGCCAACAGAACTTTCAGGTCTGAAAGCTGCTCAACACTCAAAGTGAAACCCTCTCAGTGTCTGGTTTTCTTTCCCACATTCCCTTAGGACCTGGCTCTCACTCTTCAGCCAGCTACTTCCGTTACGGGTAGGCAAAGCTAAAATGGTAATTGTAAATTTGTGAATTATGCTGTGCCTTTCAGGGCTAACTCCAGACTCACTTGAAATGTCTTCACAAATGTGGCTTATAACAATCTGCGTGCTTCCCTCAAAGCTTTCCTCTCTGTCCATGCTTTTCTGCTTATTAGCTCCCTCGTGTTCTACCCCATACATGTCTCTTAGGTTCCACCAGTCCATTCTTCCCTCCTGACTTGCTGACTTCGTTTTTGGAACGGCCAAAAGATGCCGGATACTTTGTGCTTTCGAAGTCTTATGGCAAATGTGCTCTATGGACTCCAGTGTAGAATTTGTGGCAGGAATGAATGGACTCTTGAGAAAGAAATACCGTATTTTCAAGTCCATGTTCTCATACTAAAGAAGGCCGGACAAGACATTTATAAAATATGATTTCTAAGTGCACAGGTTTCTAAAGAAATCTTTTTTCCCTTAAGGAGAAAAGAGGCATCTGTTGTATTTCTAGAACAAATAACCCTTAACCTCTTTCTTCTTCATTTTCTCTTTCATTTACATGAATGAATATTTGAGAAGCTCTTATCTCCACGTTCAGACCTCTACAATTTTTCTACTTAAAAAAGAAAGTTATGTGAAGTGTTATTATTACATTGGGTAATTTTATTTCAAACTAAATACCAGAATATTATAATTCTTTTATCCTACTGTGTGATTGTCTTTTGTACTTTCACTTAATTCTCCCTCCTCTTTAGCCTCTTGGAATTTTGCCTCTGAAGCTTGAATTTCCTTCCCTTTCTTCTACAAAAATGAGATGCAGAACAAGGCATGGCTTGAAGTCAAAGTAAATTCCCATCTTTAAGTTCTAGCAACCGATACAGGCTCCTTAAGGCCAAAGCCTGCCTATTAGCCACTTGGCTGTTGGGTGACTATATGTTCTAGGAAAGGGTACTGGACTAACTCTAAGAATGTGGAGTGTTGATATACTGTTACCAAAAATTAAAAAAAACAAACAAACCACTCTGTGTATTAAGTATTTGTCTGGCAGGATACTGAAAACCTAAAATATAGCCCACACATACAAACTTGTTGGAAGACAAAATACATTTTTCACCAAGTTAGAGTCTCATAGTGAGAAAAGCCAAGCTAGTTTGGATTTTAAAGTTTTCCTCCCATTTTCCCCTACTACCAAGCTCCACAGGGCCCCCTAATCATGTAGCACTGAAAAGAAAGTACTTTCTGCATTTTTAAATACTGTTACTGCTTTTGACTCCCCAGCATCTCAGTTTACATATGCGAAGGAAAATAAAAAAACTATAAGGAACAGACATTAGCTAGGATGGTATTTAGGAGGGAATTAAGATGTAATTAGAATTACTTAGGTGTGCCCATACATCAGTTTTGCCATCTTTAAAGCAGAACATAGGTAATCCTAAAACTGTGTGTGTATATAAATCTTGTCAGCTTTTTAATATATTCTTAAACATTTCCCAGTGGAGGTTTGTTAAATGTTCTGAGATATTTTCTTGCTAAATATTAGATTATATACACATTAAATACTCTACAATATTTTCCTGTAAAATGTTGCACATGAATGTTTCACCTTTCAAAACTGGTAAAAGCAAGAGTATGTTGCAGAAAGTCAGCTTATAAAAAATGTAGATGGTACTGTAAGCGGTATACCCTGGTTATTTGCTATAGTACTTAATTCAACAGAGCTCAGATAATTTCCACATATGGAAATATGATGGACTAATACAGAAATAGATAAGCCCTTGAAGGTAAAATATGATTTTGACCATTTGACTATTTAGTTGGTATTAGAAGTTTTTTTACTTTGGGTAGAGTGTTAATTATACAATATTTTTTCTACTTAGAACAAAGAAGGTATCTTCAGTGGTCTCTAGAATATGTTCCAGTGCACCTCATACAAATTTGGTATTGATTTGGTTTTTTACTTTGGTTTTACTTTGAAACCTAGAATCAAACTGGGACTGTATCAGGTTTGAGCAAATCATAAAAATTTGTGGATAATTTGCATCAGAATTTTTAAGTTTTGCAGAATCTGAAGGACCGTTCAATTCAGTCCTTTCATTTTATACTTGGAGAAACTAAGGCTGAGAATCTCAGTATGTTTTTGTTTAAGGTTTTGTAACTGTTTAGTCAAAGAGCCAGAACTAAAAATGAGAATCTCAGACTCTGGCTTATCATAAATTAATTATGGAGTCTAAACTGGGAGAAGAATGTTCACTAGAAAGAAAAGAGTTAACCTCTCACTATAGCAGAACATATATATCTCTCGACCTATTTGTAGATGAACCAGTCATTTCTGTCGAAATTCATGATAACCTTAAGACCATTCTAAGTCATTAATGTTGTTGGCTCCAGTAAGTGAAACACTGCTCAAGTAAGAATAGCTGTCTTTCCTTTCTCTTGCATTTCTAAATTATCAATGCCACATGATTGATATCTCAGAAATACCTTCCAGATGGCTTTACTGTTTGTTTACTGAACTGTGTTGCAAAACTGCTTGTTCCTCATTCAGGCTGGTCAGATAGGGTTGGTTTTTGTTTTTGAGGTAAAGAAGACTGTTTGCATATAAATTCATTGTGTTTTGTGTGTGTGTTAAAAAAAACTTCATTTTTTCAAGTAGTTTGATAAATTAAAACCTTTTTATTTTAGTTTTTTATCTGTGTAGAATTTTACTTTTAATAAAGCTTGGGGGAAAGTAAAACATCCCTTTCTAAAGTTTCTCAAAAAATATCAGGGTATCCCTGCAAACAGTCCCTTTTTCTTCCCTCCATTACTCAACTCAATCCCCCCCAAAATATTTGCAGAAGTGGAGTTCTAAGGCTGGTAAGAGCCATCAAACTTAGGATTTCCCATGAGATCCTCTTAGAAGGGATTAAGAAGACTTCAGGAGCCCCTTCTCCTCCACACCCTCCCCTAGTGCTCCATCTTTTCTGTCTTTTGTCACTCATTTCCCTCCCTGAGGTTGATTTGCTGGTTTTGTCATCTTAAAATTATAATGCCTAAAGGATGATAAATTCTGTGTTCAGTGAGTAGTTTTGAGATTTTTATAACTCTTTAATTGCAGGCATTTAATCCTGTGTTTAGAAAGCTATGTGTTACGATGCTCAAACCCTCTGGCGCAAAACCCCAGGCAGTAACAATGTATTGAGCACCTTCTCTGTTTCAGACCTAACTCTATGTCCTACAGCAGTGCTCTTACGGGAAGTCATACTATGTGATTTTACATTTGAGGAAACGGAAGCCCTCTGAGGTCAAGTGATTTAATCATTAGTCTCTACAAGTTCTCTTGTGCATTCAGTTTTGCAGTCACTTCCTACCCTTACCCCATCCCTGGTACCAGGGAAATGCCGATCTGCTTCCTGTCACTATAAATGAGATTCTTTCCCTAGAATTTCATATAAGTAGAATCACACAGTATACAGTGTTGGGTCTGGCTTCTCCTCCACATTTTTTTGAGATTCATCTGTTCTGTTGAGTATATCACCAGTTCGTTTTTTTTCACTGCTGAGTAATGTTCCCTTATATGCCGCAGTTTACGCATTCATATGTCTGTGGAATCCTTTCCAGGTCCAGTCAACTTTTCATTTGACAGTTTATGTCATATGTATTGTCCCAGATTTGTAAATAATTAGGTTATAACGTGATTATATCTTTGTATCTTTGGAGGGAGGGCTGTAATGTTGGACCTTTTAGATAATGGTGTTAATGTCCTGGCAGATGCTGTCCAATTTCCTCTTGCTATTCGTGGCTCGATCTTTCAACTTAGGGTTTAAGCTGATGAGTTTGACATGGGTAGGGATTATTACATTTTCTTTATAGTCCTCCCACTACTGAGGACAGGAACTACCATACACTCACCTTTGTAGTTTGTAACTTCACAGTAATAACAGAAGCAGTAGTAATAGGTGATATTGAGCACTTAGTATAATAATTATATGAAGTTGGTGCTATTTTTTGCATTTTACCTGTAAACAGACACAGGATTTATACAACTTGCTTGTCTGATTCTGTAGCCCTCCCCTTTTAACTCTGCTGCCTCAGTGCTTAATAATTGTGGGACAAACGAATGTGTAGAAGAATAAGGATTGCTTCATAGTTCTCTGGATATGGTGTTAGTTACACAAAAGTATATAACTTCGTCTGAAATGACTCATTGGTAGTCTTAGTTTTCATCATCCTTCCCTGTTCCCACAATAAATGATGTGACTTTATTAATCATATACACACAGAGCAATATCTAGAACTCCATTATGGTTGCCAGAAATGAGGTTACTCTCTGAGGCAGAGACAGTCTAGATGAATTCCTACTTGGATGGTGACAAGCAAGTAATCGGTCTTCATTATGTTAAAGCACTGAGATTTTTTGGCTTGTTTACTGCAACAGCTAGTGTTAATGACCTTGATTTTATTTATTTATTTTTTTAAAGATTTTATTTATTTATTTGACAGAGAGAGAGAGAAAGAGATCACAAGCAGGCAGACAGGCAGGCAGAGGGAGAGGGAGAAGCAGGCTCCCTGCTGAGCACAGAGCCCGATGCGAGGCTCGATCCCAGGACTCTGGGATCATGACCTGAGCCGAAGGCAGACGCCCAACTGACTGAGCCACCCAGGCGCCCCATGACCTTGATTTTATAGTGTCATTAAGTTTCATACTTTATGTCTGTATTTAGTTGTGGTTTTGAAAGGAGTTATTATTTTTAAACTAATTTGTTAATCTATCAAAAGATATTAAAAATCTGTCTTAAAGTTGATGTGTGGTTTAATCTATTATCTTAAAGAACAATATAAGTTTTTAGATGGCTTTAATATCTGTTGCTTCCAACAGAATTCAGTTTGTAAGTTGACATGTTACAAAGTTTAAACAAATATTACTAAATTAGATTAATTTAGAAGTAAATAATGAGATGAGATTCAGTAGTAGGTCCTGAAAACTCCACTTGGAATATCATTGTTAAACACAAATCTGGTCATGTCATTCTTGTGGAGCATAGGGCCTTTTGCCTTATAGGTAAATTTCAAACTCAATTTGGGGTGGTCTGGCCTGTGCCAGTCTCCCTCCACTCTGCTTCCTTGTCTCCAGGCTCCAGTTACATTAAACTTCCTCAGTTCCCAAAATAGTCAATGTTCTCTTTTCTCTAAATCTTATAGATACTGTCTCTCCCTGCTTTCTTCTTCCCCTTCTTCCTTTACATACCACCTTAAATATGGCATTTTTCTGGCTAGCCTTCCATGACAAAGCCAAGGTCAGGCACCCTTCCTTTGTGCTCCTATAAACACTGTGTCCCTTATATTGATACACTTTCTGTAATATTGTAGCACTTTTCACTTATATGTATACCCCACTGGATGGTGAACTTCTGGAAAACAGGGAAAATAGCTATTCCCAGCACTTGGCAACCTGCCTGGTACATAGTCAACTCAGAGTAAATATTTGTGAATTATTGAATGTGTGAATAAGTGAATGAATGATGAATGAGTGTGAATAATGCCCCAATCTACAAACTTTATGGTCTTACTTTTTTTACTCAGGTACAGATCCTAGTAAATTAACAAGCTAACTATATCAGCGTCCCAGTCCTGCCTTTTAGACTTGATAGTTTTACATTACAGTCACTTACATTGCATTTGAGGTATTTAAAATAGCTCTAGGGGCACCTGGCTGGTTCAATCTATAGAGCATGCAACTCTTGATCTCAGGGTCATGATTTCAAACCCCATGTTGGGTATTGAGCCTACTTAAAAAAAAAAAAAAACATTAAAAAAAGATGAGCGACTCATATTTTAGACTTACTTATGCATATTTATGTCTATATAAATTCATGCCAAATTATCAGTATAAAAAATCAATACAAATTGATATTAAGGACAATCATTGGAAGTTGTTAATAAGTGTCAGGGTAGCTAATTTAAACATATACAAATTTCTGGGCACCTGGGTGGCTCAGTCAGCTATGCATCTGCCTTTGGCTCAGGTGTTGATCCCGGAGTCATGGAATCGAGCCCCAGGTCAGGCTCCCTCCTCAGCGGGGAGTCTGCTTCTCCCTCCCCCTCTGCCCCTCTCCATTGCTCGTGCTCTCTCTCTCTTTCTCTCAAAATAAATAAAATCTTTTTTAAAAAGTTTCTCAAAAAATATACACAAATTTCTTTAGAAACTGAATGTGAAAAACCCCCAAACTCTAGAATTGCTGTTAAAAAAAAGAATCCAAAAAAGTTGGTACCCAATTAGAAATATATGAAGTATGATGTTATCAGTTACTACACAGATAAAAATTTCTCTCTTTCAACATATATCTTTTGAGTGACTAATATGTTATGCATTGCTGTAGGCACTTGGGATACATAATTGAACAATGTTAACTTCCTGAATGCTTTAATAAATAGGAAAAAATGGAGCCTAGAACACATACACACACACACGTTTATGCATATATGTAAAATACTAATTAGTATGTTTTAGATAAGCCTATTTCTGAAACCAATACCAAAAGATTTTAGGATTATTTAAAGTGAGATATTAAAGTTACTGTGAAAAAAACTAAATGATGGTAGGATTTGGGAGGAAAGGGGGAATTGTGCTTTGAATTTCCTTAAATGTAATAAACAAATACAATTGATCTTCAAGAATAATATACCTGGCCCGTAGGGTAGACTGTGCTATTGTTCAGAAACCTTTGCTGCTCCTCCCTATCCTATTGGCCTCATGCCAGGCCTTAGCTTTGCCTTGACTAATAAAATAAGAGTGGAAATGATTTATGTTTACTTATGAGCAGAAGTTTTGAGTCAGAACATAGTGTCCTATATTCTCTTTTCTTCTCTGCTCTGACAACCAGCAGATCTGATAGATGCTTCTTCCTCACCCTAACGTCTGAAATAAAAATGACCTATAAGACGAGCCATTGCCAACCCTTGTTTGACATGTAACATGAGCAAGAAAAAAAAAATGTTGAAAGCCATTGAAATTTTATTACGGCAACATAACCTCACCCAGTGGTTGTCCAACTTGAGCATGCATTAGAATCACGTGAAGATTCTGTTAAAAGGCGATTGTACAGGTTTTACACTGTTGGGCCCCTTAGAGTTTCTGAATTCAGTAGGTCTGGGGTGGGGACCAAGAATTTGCATTTCTAACAAGTTCCCATCAGATGCTGAGGTGCTTCAGAGCCCGCACTTTGAGAACTCACCTTTCCTGATACAGCCCGTGAGTTCATATTCCTGGATACTCTAATTACTTAATAAATATTACAGCAACAAAATGCGGACTATTTCCCAACTTCATTAATAAAGAAGTAAACTCTGTAAAATGCTCCTTTGATTTGTGGAATATGGACACACAAAATGTCGTAAGAAACCCTAAATTTGGTAGAGTGGATTCGATAACCATGGAAATGACTATCATATTAGTCAGATTCAAATAAAAGGTGCTAAAAATATACAAAGAGCAAAGGGAATTTGAGAAAGAAACAGTCACATCTGATTGTGGGAGAAAATGCCATCCTGATAGACTTAGTAGGAATTCTCTCAAAAAAGGAGGGTAGTTAAAGAGGTCATTGCATATGGAAGGACCACGGATGACCAAAATGAGAGAGGTGAGAAAGTGTGAAATGCATCTGAACGTAACACTAATAGAGTTCGCTACTGAGAGACAGATAAAGGAGAGTCTCTTTCAGAAGTCCAGTTTCTAACTTGGTCTGTAATGAAACACAGTGAAGCTTCAGTTCAGTACTGTTTTTTGTATTCATGTTTACATTGAGGTGCTTTGGGAGTTTTTGTTGCTAAAGGTGGCAAATTAATACCAAGGGTAGGCCTTATGATTGTCCAGGAAGTCCTGGAGAGACTGCTGTGAATAATAGCTATTGTCGAAGAGGAAGTGGGTGAGAGAGGCCAGCATGGAGTCTTGACCAAAGGACACTCCCCAGTACGTCAGGTTTAGCTAGGAGACATGTGGAAGTGAGGAAATGGAAATTGGTTCCATGCGCTTCAGTCCTGTGTAAAGTCTTTGCATAGAACTAGTTGGAAGAGCATTGCTCTCTGTGTTCACATGTTTTGTGGTTTCTTTTCTATGGCCCAAGGTCCCACTGCTTCTCTGTGGTATTTCTCCTCCACAGGGAGACCTCAGCAGGCAGAAAGGGAGTTGACTGGGATGTAGAATGATTTTAGTGTTGTGTGAGGGTGTCTAGGAACAAACTGTTTTCAGGGAGATCACTTAACCTCTTTGGGCCTTGGTTTCTTAATTTGTAAAATATAATTCTCTCAGGTTCCAGTATTCCATTTTTCTAATACTTTCGGCCAACAAAATTCCGGTATGTGTTAACTTGCCCAATTTCTATTATACATACCACAAATTAAGTTCATAATCTTTGAGATGCATGAAGTACGCTGCAGTATTTGAAATAAATGTATTTCTTTTAGAGTTAGGATACTCTGTAGTGCTCAATCAGAAAATAGTTTTCTAAAAGCTTCCAAAATTTTGTTTTTACTCCATTACCTATAGATGGCGTATTTTATTTTTAGATTTGAACTTTGATACTGAATAAGCATAAACTTATGAAAAAGCATGGCCTAATGTTATAGTTTCAAATAGCTGCTTATTTTGTTCAGTATGAAAACCAATTGCCATTATTATTTTAATGACATAGATACCAACATGCATTTGAAAACAAATTAAGGTTGATTCAAAGATTCTGTATAATTGAAAACATTTGTTTTAATCTTTTACAACCATTATGGGAGGGAGAAAAAATGAAAATACTTGCCAGTCTTGAAGTCTTTAAAAAATGGATTGGTTCAGAATTGTGGTTATAATTCTGTTTAATGTAAATAATTTGTGGCTATTGCAATGCCATGATCTTAAGGAACTTGCAAAGTTTTTCCTTGGATTTACATAAAACACCATTTTGATCTTAAATTTGGCTTTTGCCTCTAGTTAATTTGTCAGGTCTAAACACATGCCATTTCCTCAGCAACTGCAAACAGGCCTTTCATGTTAGGTCCAATACAACTCAAATCTACTCCTTTTACAAGTATTTTAAAGCTTGACTAGTATTGCTATTACTGTTTCATTTTGGGAGGGAAATTCATCCTAATTAGCATTTCTTTTAGAAACATTCTGTAGGTGATTCTTGGTTCATATTTAGGACACACCAGAAAAAGTGCACAATAATCATCTGGGGACTTACAAACACACTTGATTACCCGTAACTGCTGCCTGCTTCAGTAACGTCCCTTAGGTTCTTGAGAACAAAGCTAAACACCAATGTTCCATTCCATATGAAATAAAGTACTGTAAAATATTTGCCAGAATCAAAAATAACATTTTTGATGCTCTTGGAGAATTCACTTATATTTAAAGAAATCCAATTGAAAATTAGTTTGAAGATATATAATGTGTTCATGAAGCAAATAATCGTCCTCAAATTTCTTGATTTGTTGCTATTCCGACTTCAGATTTTTGTATGAGGTTCTTAAGATAGGAACATAACATTAGTTATTTTGCTTTCTCATATACAGTGCCATATGCAGACTGAAACTGAGCTCTCTCAGTCTATTAGTCAAATAATATTAGATCTAAGAGAAAAAGTCTCTTGTGTGTATGTAAGCAATGAATGTATTTTAATTGAGCACCCCAAGTTCTGAGTAGTAAATTGAAATTGTTGATTTAAGCTATTGGAGCATGCTATGTGATTAAGACAGTGAAGTGTTTTTTTGTTTGTTTGTTTTTTTAAACAAAACGAAAACAAAAGGCTGGAATTAATTCCATGTCGATCTTTTTTTGTTATTCTTATGATAAACAGGTGTCAACCAAAATTCTATAGTTGTTGATCAAGTTTCAGTTACTAATTTATAACTGAGTACTTAGATGAGTTTCTACACTTGAAAATGGATTAGGAAAATTAATTAGAAAAAGTGGTTTATTCTTTTATGTGAGTTTTCAAAACAAAATAAGAAAAATTTAACTTTAAGTTGAGTTCAACAAAGATGATGCAGATGGCCTCAAGAGCAGCCTAATCCCAGAACTTGCACATCCCTTGTGGAAACATTGGCATTTTCATTAACATTAGGAAACCACCAAATACATTAATCCTGTCCAACTCTGCTGAATGGGCTAGACTTGGCATATATCTAGCCAGAAAAGGGAGCCAGAGAAATAAGAATATACCAGGGCTGCTCAGTCTCTAACATAAATATATTAATCAACTTATGGATATACTATAACCTTCCTTTTTTAGAAGTCAACTAGATTCAGGAATATGTCATTTTCAATGCTGTATTGGTTTAGGATATATGATTTTAAGATCTTCCAATGCTGTACTAAAACTTTTTTTTTTTTTTTTTGAGAGAGAGAGAGAACGCATGCGAGTGTGCATGAGCGGGGGCGGGGGTGGGGTGGCTGGGAGGGGCAGAGGGCCAGAGAGAATTTTAAGCAGGCTCCATGCCCAGCGAGGAGCCTGCCCGCAGGCCTCGATCTCACAACCCTGATGACCCAAGCTGAAATCAAGAGTTGGATGCTTAACCCGCTGAGCCACCCAGGGTGCCCAAGTGTATTAAAACATTTCAGTAAAATCATGGACTTTTTCTTTCATTTAAAAAAAAAAACTATATAAAATTGCATGAGTTTTCTTTATAATAAATACAACAATGAGTCACAAATTTGAAGCATTTAAATAGGCATTCTGGTTCCTTTTTTAACTTTCACATTAAACTTTTCAGTCATATTCACTCCAAATATATTTATGTTTTTAATACCAGTAATAATTAGACAAATCAAAACTTTGATTTTGATTCAGCTATTATCTGTAACTATTATTTATAATTAACTTTATATGTCATTCTTTTTATACCTTCTATATGCCTGAACTTTAAGCATTTTCTGTTTTAAATAATTTTGTTCACATATAATAATGTAACTTGTTTTTGATACTGACTTAGGTGACTTAGGTGATTACAATATAATCAACAGAACAGAATATTTTAAGGCTTATCAATGTACTCAACTATTTTAAATCTAATTCATCTCTATTTATTGCCAGTCTTTTAGCATCGTTAATTATGGTTTTGCATGTACTGCTTTTCTCAAATCAAATAATTTAAGAAGATAAATGAAGAAAAAGACTGGACAAAGAAATTTGAAGCTGAATTATAAATATAAAGCACGGTAGAGTAATTAAACTCTTGAGAAGCACTACTGATACAAGAAATTTTGTGTCATAACTTGTAGTCAAGGTTATAACTTTTAGTCAAGGTTATTTTTATTCTTATGAGAACCAAACACAGAGCTTTGCATATACCTTTTTTTAATGGTCAGAGATGGCATATAATTTATCTTTCCCTTCCTCAAGAAATAAGCAATACAGTGTTTTCTGTGTATTAGCTGCCCAATAAAGAAATGACTGTTGAGCGAATAAAGATAGATGATGTAATATTTAATCAATATTTGAGTTTCCTTTTAATCAATTCAGTGATTAAAAATGGACAGAACTCTGAAATTGATACTTAATGCATGTTTCTTTCTTTCTTTCTTTTTTTAATCCTTGTAGTCACCTAATCATCCATGTTGATTGGGGATATAGTTTCTGAAAATTTTAATCTAAACTATCTACTTTAGTTAGTAATTTTACAAAACTTTTACAACAGTGAAGTTGACTACTTTGAGTTTACATTCTCTGCCATTGTGGGGGTGAAATAGAGATGAATAATTTGCACTGTTTAATCTGTTCCTAAGTACTCAAGTATTGATGTTTTAAATGAAACTACACAATATATAAATATATACTTGTAAAAATTTTTTTAGTAATATATAAATAGAGAGTAAAAGGTTATGTTCTTTTCATGCATCTTAACCCATTCGACTTCATTAGGTAGCCTACTATCAAGGGTTTCAGATATTTCTTTTTGACCACTTTTTCATATGTATATAAACAACATTTTTACGTTTTCTCATTAATTATATTTCAGCATTGATATTTAATATAGATAATAATGTAACATTTAATCATTATTGAGATTATATCTATAGAATTCCTTCTTTTATTTGATGGTGTTTCTTATCAGGTCTTTCTATAGCAGACTAATCCAATAGTTGGTCTTGTAATCTTAAAGTTAAAAAAGAAAAGGTTCCCTTTGAACCTTTGCAGGAATAAGTTCCACATCAGTAAGTATTACAAAACAATAAGCAAATGTAATAATATTAGTAGCAGGCCAGTAATCTCAAGGCAAATTCAGGGGGGTTTTTTGTATGGTTTTTTAAAAATTTTTTTATTCTCGATGGTGAGATCAATTTTTTGTTTATGTTACTAGTGACAGAATAATTCATTCTATTTTTCTATTGTGATTTCTAATAACACTAGCAGTAAATAAAATGATAAAATAATTGGTAGAATTTCAGAATTAGAAGACATTCAGTCAGTCAATTATGAAGGTAATTTACTTCCAGGCTCTTGTTTAACAGACAACAAAATTGAACCCTAAAGTTAAATGATTTACTCCAGGTTGGTAGTGAAATTATGACTGTGAATCATTCAAATCAAGAGTCTTTTCCACTGTAGCATGCACTGCCTTCAAGAAATATTTTAAAGATTTATTGAGTACTACATCTTTTATATTCCATTATGTTTACCAAATAAAAAAAGTGGGAAACAAAATAGTTTTCATTGTTTTCAGCTTAATAGAGACCATAATGATATAGCACATGTACATATCAGATTTTATGTTGGTGTCAAATGGTGGGGTGTTCTTAAAGATTTCATAACTGTGTAGAATGATAGGAATGAACATCAGCTGTAATTAAAAGTCTAATATGACGATATTTACTTGTGGGAATTTAATGCAATGTAGCTAAGATTAACATTTCAAATGTCAGTAAATGTGTTTTTAAGGGAAAACATGCAAAAAATGATAAATCACCTCACAGAGCTACAAACTCTTCAAAAAATGGTTTACTAGTGACATCTGCTGGCGTAATTTGGTAATAAAAATAAAAGTATCTCCTGGAAATAATTTCATGGAAATTAAGCGTGAGACAAAGAATCTTTGTGGGCAAATTGTTTTGTTTTTTTTTTAACTATCATTTACACTTACAATTTAAAAAAAAATTGTGTTTGTGCGTTCCCCCTCTCATTGGCATTTGACCAAGTATATTATTCTAATAACAGTATTAAACTTTATACTTTCTTCTCCACAGTGTATAATTCCAGCCTGAACCTCTCTAATAAGTTGTGTATCACCTAAGTTGTTTGATATGGTGCTGCACTTTTTCCTCCTCCTCTTTCCTGAACCTTGCACATAACCTTGCAAATGTAGAGATTCAGTAACTACGATTGACTCTTACTAGATATTTATGCCATTTATAGGCTAATAGAAAAGTCTGTGTGTACATGAGTTATAGGCATTATATTTATGCACGCTCAAAAATAAAAATGAGACTTTGTATTAGAGAACAATTTCTTTAGGAAGAGAAATGACTTTGTTTTTTGTTTTTTTCCTATGGAACAGATTTTCTGCACTATAAAATAATAGAGAAATAAAATACACTCAGTCCCTGGGTATTTTCTCTATTGGCACTTATTTCCTAGATGATTGTACTGTGGATTTAAGTTCTACTTATAGATGAATCACCCCTCTTCCTTGACCCCCAAACCTGTACAGCAGCCACTTGTTTCATTAACATTTCCATTTGTAGGTAACAGTCATCTCAAACTTACCATGTCCGAAATAAAACTGATTTTCTCCTCAAACCTGTTCTTCCCGTAGTCTTCCTCACTTCAGTAAATGGACGTTTTATCCTTTTGCTTGCTCAAATCAAAAATATTTTAATAATTTGTAAATTTTCTCTTTCTCTTGTACCATCAAGGAATTCCACCAACTCTATTTTTGAAATACCTTTGGAGTCTTACCACTTTTCTCTACCTCTACCACTTAATGACCTAGTCAAGCCACAATCGTCTTTCCCCTCCTAATTCACCTCTTTGCTGGTTTTTTTTTTTTTTTTAAGATTTTATTCATTTGAGAGACAGAGAGAGACAGAGCACAAACAGAGGGAGAGGCAGAGGGAGAGGGAGAAGCAGACTCCCCGCTGAGCTGGGAGCTGGGGCTCCATCCCAGGACCTGAGATCATGACCTGAGCTGAAGGCAGACGCTTAACCGCCTGAGCCACCCAGGCACCCCTCGCCTCTTTGCTGTTAACCTTGCCTTCCTGTGGTTTGTTTTCCAATGAGCAACCAAAGATTATCTTAAAATTTAAGACAGGTCTTTGTCACTCTTCTGCTGAGGCTTTGTTTTGGTTTTTTTTTTACCATGCCTAAAGGGCCCTACCAAGAACTTTGGACCACTCCTTCCCTCCTCCACTGTGACTGTGACCTCCTTTCCTACCACGGCTTCCCTCCCCTCTTTTGTTCCAGCTACAGTAATCTACTTTGCTGTTCTCCTTCAGTGCCACGAAAACTCCTAGTCAGGAGCTTTGTGCTTGCTCTTCCTTCAATCAGATACTCTTCCCTCCATCCTGTAAGGCTTCTGATCACATCATCAAATTTCACCTTCTTGGAGAGGCCCTTCCGGATTACACTACCTAAGATAAGAAGGCCCGACCACATCTGTTTCTCCTCTTCCCCTGCGTCGTGTTTTGCCATAGCACTTATCACCACCAGATATATTTACTTGTTTTCCTCGTACCTTTCCCTGGCCCAGAATGTCACCTGTATGGAAACAGAGATTCTGTATTGTCCGCTGTTACCTCCTTAGATCTGAAACTAGTGCTTACACATAGTAGGCATTCAGTCAGTATTTGTTGAGGAAATCAGTGAGCCTTAAGACGTGAATGTAGAAAGTAATTTGATTTGCATTATAATAACTGGATCTGTTAAATAGTGAGGCCCCTTCTAATGGGGTCTGTTCTGTATAAATCTTTCTGTGCATACCATACTTTTTACATTTAACTCAGATTACGATAGTGTTTCATAGTTAGGCTAAGGCTCAGACAATACTCTTGGTATCAAAATGCAGGGCGATATTATTATTTTAAAGATTCTTTTTAGGGGAATAATTACTTTTTTGTTCTTTTGACATAGACATCTGACCCTCAATTACCTTAACAGACCTTATACACATGAATGGAAAGAAGAATAGCCCCTTTTGAATTCAGGCTAAGACTTTATCAATATGAAGTGCTTCCCACAGGGTTCTGCTGAAAGAACCAAACTTCCATCATAATGAAATTGCAAATTCATTTGTACATGCCCTTTTTTATTTGAAAGCTACTTTTTGATGTTTGGTCTGCAATTAGATTTATTGTTTAAGGTCACAAATATGCAATCCTGACTAGACCAAGTTGTCAGAATCCTTTATCTATTCAGCATTGCACAAAGATAAATGGCTATCTCTTAACAATAACATACTAAAGCCAAAATTTGTTCCCACTTGTATATAATCTTTAATCAATCTGCTGCTTTCTGTTTTCCAGTCAGTAGACGCCTAGCCTAACCCGCTCACCACCCCACCTATCTAGAAATTGCCCAATTATGGGTTTTAAATTACTGAGAAACACTTCAGATGGAAAAAAGATAAGTTTAAGAATGTTAATGCTATAATTTTCTCATGCATATTTTTAGCTTAACATATGAATTCTTTTGCCTTTACCCTCATTCTGTGTGGGATGAGTAATTATGTAGTATGTTAGCTAAATTCTGTGATTACATTTCTCACTGTTAACAATATCGCAAAGTAGATCATGTTTCTTAATTAAAATGAATTCTTAAGTGTTTTAAAAGATCTATGCACACGAATTAAATTCTTTTCTGAGATTCTGTGTGTCCCCAGTAAAAATATCTACATTTAGACTTGTTCAGAAGGACTTCTTATATTTTTATGCATTTCCTTTGTGACCTTTCATATAAAAGGTATACTGAGAGAGTTGCCCAATTAGATTTGAGGCTGTACTTTTTATCCAAGAATATCCAGTGTCTAAAATTAACATACATTTGAGCATCATTGTATCACCAATCTCTATAGTTTCTCCAAAGGATTCTGATACTAGATATACAACAATTCTTTAGTAACTTGATCATACCTATAAAGCAGGCCATTAAGACTAGTATAGTAATGTCCCCATTTTAAAATCTTGTTTAAATATTTTTTGCAGATCTGAGAATCTTTTTTTAATTGTCATGCAGTTTGAACCTTCCCCCAGTTAAAAGGAATACACTATTTCAGAAGGAGGTATAAGAGAAAACCACAGTTTTTAAGTCAGAGGAACTTTTTTTTCCTGAATTCCGACTATTATTTATTTTGTGACCTCTTGGAAGTTGCCCGTTTTGGGGGAGGGGGCCTCTGCCCAGCTATAGAATAGAGAAATACTTATTCATAGAGGTGTGATATAATTAAATGAGACAACACATATAAAGTGCCCAAAACAATGCCCAGCAATAGTAAATACTCAATAAATATTATTTGAACTCCTGCCTCTGTGCCCTCCCCTTACCCCCACTCTGTTCCTGTTGCTATGTTATCCATTCTGATTGGGCTTACTCAAAAGTTAAAACTGTTGAACTAAACTTGAAGCCTTTTTGTGCCTGCCAGCTCTACATTGCTCTGCATTCACTGAATTAATAAGTAGGGAGAAGTCAGGACCTTGAATTGATCTATTCATAATACCCAGCAGGTGTATGTGGCCTTTTCTTCTCAACAATTTGCTCCCCCAGGGATTGGGTAAAATGAATATTCCACTCTGAGCCTTCATTTTAAGTCCACATGGAGCCCTTAGAAGATATACTTAAAACTCTCTTCCACCTGCAAATAGGAGAGTTGAGCCTTAAATTATGTTAATTTGACATAGGAAATTTTAATCATCCTGTGTAAGATGGCTTGCTTGTTTGTTGCATTTGTACTGCTCAGATCACTGTCCTAAAAGTTTCACCTTTTAAAAGTAATCTGTTTCAGGGGCGCCTGGGTGGCTCAGTCGTTAAGCATCTGCCTTCGGCTCAGGTCGATCCCAGGGTCCTGGGATTGAGCCCCACATCGGGCTCCCTGCTCGGCGGGAAGCCTGCTTCTCCCTCTCCCTCTCCCCCTGCTTGTGTTCCCTCTCTCGCTGTCTCTCTCTCTCTGTCAAATAAATAAATAAAATCTTTGAAAAAATAAAAAAATTTTAAAAATAAGTCATCTGTTTCAGAATAAATTTTAATAGCTACTTAATATACTACTTTATATCTCAAAAATTGTTACTTTATCATAATTTTTATTGTTTTAGGTGCAAAGATGGTTTGAAAGGATTTACATTCTCTGCTCTTAGGTAAGTAGTTTATTTACCTTATGTTAAGAGAGAATTTGCAAGTTAACTTTTTCAAAAAGTAATATTATTGTGCATAATTACAATAGATGTTTATCGACTCAGTTTTCTAGCCCAAAATAATTGCAGGAGTCACAGTCACTTTTACGATATTTTATTAAAAGAGTCTAATTTATTGGATTTCTTTCCCCCTAAAAATCAGTCAATCAACAACTGTTTTTGGAGGTGCCTGGGTGGCTCAGTCGTTAAGCGTCTGCCTTCGGCTCAGGTCGTGATCCCAGGGTTCTGGGATCAAGCCCCACATCGGGCTCCCTGCTCAGCGGGAAGCCTGCTTCTCCCTCTCCCACTCCCCCTGCTTGTGTTCCCTCTCTCACTGTGTCTCTCTCTGTCAAATGAATAAGTGAAATCTTTGAAAAAAAAAAAAATCAACAACTGCTTTTGGGACCTATTGTGTGCCTCATATCACTGGGTGTTAGGAAAGAATTAGAAGAACTCTCTCTTCAAGGAGCATTGGAAAAACAAAGCTACATGTGAATAATTACTGCAAAATTAAATATTGAATTGTGTGGTACCACATTATGGGCTTCATTAGGACAGGGCTCATGTCAGACACATTTTGAATCATAAGCTTCACTAGAGTCACTAGAATCTGCTTTTCACCCTGTATGCCATCTCTTGCCATAGTTATTGGCCGATAGTAGTAGATAGTGTAGAAAAGTTGGTTGGCAGCACTTCCATTGTATTTTACAGTTCACCAAGCATTTTCACATAGATTAGAAAATTTTCACAGCAGTTCTGTGAGATGGGTATTTTTATGCCCATGTGACGTGAGGCTTAGAATACTTAACTAATTTAATGTCACACAGTGACTGCATATACTTACTTGAAACCTAATGCTCTTCCAGTTTGTATTATAAATGTTGCCTCTTTTATTCTCCTAAGTACATATAGTAGATGCTTAGTGAAGATTAGGTGTGGAGTATTTATTATAAATATAGGAGGGAAAAATTAGGGTAGCCTTCGGTATGCTAGAAGATTTCATATGACTGTCTTTTTTAGGTTATTTTGAGGATCAAATGAGTTAATGCATGAAAAGTGTTTAGAACTGTGCATGGCACATAGTGCTCAAGAAACGTTGGCTATTACTGTTATTATTATTCTTATGGGGATAAGCCTTAAACTGCACTTGAAGGATAGCTTTAGAGAACTAGAAGGGAAGAGGAGGAACCTTCTGGGTAGAAGTGAATAATGTTAGCAAAAGTATGAACATTATAAACATGAAATATGAGGTAAGAGTGGGAAAATCAACTTAATTGGTATGAAAAGCTTATTTTAGGGATCATAAGGTTTTGTGGGGTTTTTTGATTTTTTAAATGATGGTCAGAGCAGGGCCAGATTTTGGAAGACCTAAACAGAAAAAAAAGAAGACAAATTTGAATTTGATAAGATGGGCAGTAGAGAGCCACTAAAGGGTTTTGAGCAGGGTAGTTGACATTGTTTCAGAAAGATTAGTCTGGCCACAGTATTTGGGACAGACATTGTGAAAGAGAGAATCAGAAGGAAGAAAGATGAAGTGATAAGGACTGGGATTTGGCGACAGTGGAGGATTAAAGAGAAAGAGGCAAAGTTGAGACTGGTGTCGAAGGAAATGAAGACCTACTGATTGATATTTTCCTTCTTCCTCTTTCCCTCCAATCCTTGCTACGAGCCAAGTTTTGAAAACCTAAGTACATGAAAAAAGGTGCTATTAACAGAAAATCAGATGGTGTGCAAGGAAGCTAGTTTGGGAGGGGACAAATTGAGTCCCCTGTGTGAATAAGAGTATCTTTGGTTGTGGAAACTCTGTGGTAACAGTAACTAAGTCATAATACACAGCGGTAATTTTTTCATATTATATTTTTCATTGAAAGATCATGAAACATTTCAGAAAATAACTTTTTGTTGTTGTTGCATTGAATGTGAAGATTCTATGTTATGTCAAAAGTTTATAACAAAACCAAAAGTTGGTTTTCCTAAAGAGAAAACTTTGCCTTTTCCCGTGTCTCTCCATAGGCTCCCAGAATCCTTACAGAAACTCAAAATGTATCCGATATTTTTGTGTCTCTTCGTCAAATCCACTCAAAATAAGGGGCTGGATAACTATTTGCACTTAGAATTTACTCTGTATTATAGGAAAATATTCTGGAAAAAAATGGTTATTAATTCTTGCTAAGTTAGTAGAAGTTATGAGAACAGATAGAGTCAAGGATAGAGTCAAAGGCTGGGAACCAGTTCAGGAGCCTTATGGTATACCAAACCTGCATCAACATAGTTTAATACTTAGAAGTGTATAGGCAGCTTAGTGATTAAGAGCCCAGGCTTTAGAGTCAGACAGTTTTTTGGGTCCAAGTAATTGTTTTTGGATGTGGTCAAATGCTTTTTCATGCTAACTCTCACGGAAATGATGGCACCTACTTACTTCGTAGTGTTGCTATGAGGATTAAATGATTTAATCCTCTGTACTGTCCTGTCATATAGTAAATGTTCAGAAAATGCTCATTATTACTATATTTGATCATTCAGTATGTATTAATTAAATTTTTACTATGTGCCAGTCCCTGGGGTGTAATAGCAAAAGATGTATAGAGTCTCACAGACCCACAGTTTAATGGGGGATGCAAACTACTAATAAGGTGCTTCTGCTATTGGGGACTCATTGGGCTTTGATAGCACAAGGGAAGGATTGCTAACTCACTGCAGCTTGGGCGGGGACAGTTTCTCCAAGGAAGTGACCTCTAATCTGAGATGGTCAGTCCTGGCCAAAAGAGAAACAGTGTAATGAACAGTGTGAGAGAGATGATTTTATCTGTTCTAACATAGTTTTTGTCTTGTTTATAAAGAACAGTAGTACAGACCTTGAACTCTCCATGCACACCCATGATTAAGAACCAAATTCTTTTGGAATAACAGCTACTGAGACTGCACAGCTGCCACCTTGTGACAATCTCATTACATGCCCTTTATGATTTAATAAGCTAGATATTTTACCAAGTTTGTCCGAATGAGATGGGATACACTTGTTGATAGTAATAGCTTGTTTCACCTCTCTTTTCTGAGTGTTTACATTTTCTTATTCTATTTGTCATAGGTCCCATGTTCCAGAACCTTAGTGTAGTATTACTGATCCCTTGTTTTTGTCTGCATTTTATGGTATTTTCTGAAAGTTCAGCAGGTAGAGTTCTCTTAAGAAAGCTTAGTTATTCTTTATAAGAGCAATGACTCATAGTGAAGGTACAAACAGCAAAAATGGAAAACTAGTAAAGGATACTGATTGAATGATATCTAATGGTAGCAACTCTTTTTTCCTTTCCTTTTCTTTTCTTTTCTTTTCTTTCTTTTCTTTCGCATTGTCTGGGAAAAAAATACTCCAGTTTTGATGAGATAAGAATAGTGTCTTCTCCCAGATATTAGGTTTTTCAGAAGAGAAATAACTAGATTAGAATAATATTGAGCTTAAGGTTTTCTAATGAAATTATGTGAGAATGCATGGAATCTTGACCATTTTATGATTCTCAGTCTTTAGTTTCCTCCATTTCCCTGAATATCTTTATATGACCTAATATTGCATTGCAGCTATTTTATGACTCAAAGTGACATGAGATATAACTTTATACTGAAAAATGAGAACCTCATTCAATTGTAACTATTAGTAGAATTTAGACAAAAAAATAGAATTTTTTGATCAACTAGTAGACCCAAGTAAATATTTCACCTGCTTTTTTGTTTGAAAAAACTTCAAGGTGTGTAATATCTTTAAAAAGTGGTAACTTAAGTTAAAAGGGTGCATCATAAAAGTGTTATGCTGTATTTTACTTGGTTAATTTGATTTTAAAATACGTGCATTGTTGGGAAGCTTGGGAAGATGGTGGAGTAGCAGGACCCTAAGTTCACCCCATCCCATGTTGACAACTAGATATCACTCACATCGATGTAAATACGCTAGAGGGCAATCCAAAGATGGGCAGAACAAACTCCACAACTAAATGTAAAGAAGCTGCATCTGAGGGGGTGCCTGGGTGGCTCAGTCAGTTAAGTGTCTGCCTTCAGCTCAGGTCATGATCTCAGGGTCCTGGGATCAAGTGCCATGTCGGGCTCTCTGCTCAGTGGGGAGTTTGCTTCTCCCTCTCATTCTCCCTCTGTGCTTTCCCTCTCTCTTTTTCTCTCTCAAATAAATAAATGAACTCTTTAAAGAAAAAAAAGCTGCATCTGAGAGGTTACCAAGGGTAGAAACAGTGGTTGGGAGCTGCCCACAGGAGGGAGGAAGCTACAGGTGTAGAGAGGGGAAAGAAAACAGTCTCTCACACTAGGGATCCCAAACCATAACATCTGGCATTGAAAACCAGAGGGGCTGAATTCCATGAGTTTGTATAAATCACAGGATTTGGAGTCTGGAGCTTAAAAAGTCAGCTGACTCAGCACCGGGCAAGATGGGAGAGTGAGTGATAGCTGGATCCTGCCTTTAAAGATACAGCAGCCCATAGAGAGGCAACATAGAAATGACAGTTTGCATAGTGCCTGGGACAAACAAGAGGAAGATATGTTTATACTGATTTTGAGTGTGTTAGGGGACTTCTCTGGGAACAAAGGAGGTGGCAGGCACCATTTTCCTCCCCTGCTGCCCAGCATAAACACAGGGCCACCTGTGGGCAGCACTGCGCAGACACTTGCTACCTAACCTGCTAGCAGTGTGCCTTGCCCATGTGTTCTCCTGAGGACTGGCACACTCCAAGCATGCTGACCTCAGCCCTTAGCTCACCTGATGTCTTCTCAGAGCTCGCAGCCTGTGTCTCACTAACACCACAGAAAGCAAGCAAAGCCCACAACAGATACAGAGTCAATGAAGATGTCTGGACTGAAAGAAAAAGCGACTCAGACACAACACAAGCAACACAAACAGGAGATTCCCCTGAAGTGCCAGGTTCTGGTGAACAGGGGACACTATACTGCAGAGCAGTACAGGACCTCTTCTTCATGAAGCCATTACTTTCAAGAGCAGAAGGTGTAGCTGACTTTCCTAACAAAGAGAAACTGACACAGATAGACAAAATGAGGAAACAGAGGAATATGTCCCAAATGAAAAAACAGGACAAAATCACAGCAGGAGATTAAGTGAAACAGAAAAAAGTAAGATGTTTGATAAAGAATTTAAAGTAATGCTCATAAAGATAGTGGACTTCAGAAAAGGGTGGAGGACATCAGTGAAACTCTTGACAAAGAGATAAAAAATGGGTGCCTGGATGGCTCAGTCATTAAGTGCCTGCCTTCAGCTCAGGTCATGATCCCAGGGTCCTGGGATCGAGCCCTGCATCGGGCTCCCTGCTTGGCAGGAAGCCTGCTTCTCCCTCTCCCACTCCCCCTGCTTGTGTTCCCTCTCTTGCTGTGTCTCTCTCTGTCAAACAAATAAATAAATAAACTCTTTAAAAAAGAGAGAGAGATAAAAAATAACGTATCAGAGGTGAAGAACTCGATAAATGAAATTAAAAATACAATAGATGGAATAAATAAACAGTAGGCTACAGGAAGCAGAGGAGCCTGTAAGTGACCTGGAGGATAGAGTAATGGAAAGCAATCAAGCTGAACAGGTGAGAGACAAATAAATACTACATAATGAGAATAGACTTAGAAAATTCAGTGACTCCCTCAAGCATAAGAGAGAAAGGGGGACAGAAAATGTATTTGAAGAAGTAATAGCTGAAAACTTCCCACATCATGGGAGGGAAACAGAGATCCTGATTCAGAGGCACAGAAATCCCCCTGTTAGGATTCAACCTAAGGAGGTACACACCAAGACACATAGTAATTAAAATGGTAAAAAATAGTGATAAACGAAGAATTTTATTTTATTTTATTTAAAGATTTTATTTATTTGACACACAGAGAGAGATAGCGAGAGCAGGAACACAAGCAGGGGGAGTAGGAGAGGGAGAAGAAGGCTTCCCGCCAGGCAGGGAGCCCGATGCAGGGCTCAATCCCAGGATCCTGGGATCATGACCTGAGCCAAAGGCTGACACTTAACGACCGAGCCACCCAGGTGCGCCAGGAAAGAATTTTAAAGATTGTAAAAAAAAAAAAAAAGATGGTTACATATACAGGAAACCCCATAAGGCTATCAGCTGATTTTTCAGCAGAAACGTTGCAGACCAGAAGGGACTGGTATGATATATTGAAAGTGCTCAAAGGGAAAAATTGGAAGCCAAGAATATTCTATCCAGCAAGGCCGTCATTCAGATTAGAAGGAATTTCCCAGACAAACAAAAGTTAAAAGAATTCATGACCACTAAACCAGTCCTACAAGAAATGCTAAGGGGGGCTTTGTAAGAGGAAAACAAAAATCATAAGTAAGAGTAAGAAAAAACAGGAAGTACAAAAACAACAAAAAAATAACTATATCTATAAAAATCAGTCAAGAGAAGCACAAAATAAAAAGATGTAAAATATGATACCAAATATCTGAAATGTGGAGAGGAGAGGAGTAAAATTAAGCAACCATTAGCTGAACATAGAGTGCTATATGCGGAAGATGTTATATATAAACCTAACGGTAACTACAAGTCAAAAACAGTAATAAATTGAATGAGATCTTGCCATTTGCAACGACGTGGATGGAACTGGAGGGTATTATGCTGAGCGAAATAAGTCAAAGAGAGAAAGACATGTATCATATGACCTCACTGATATGAGGAATTCTTAATCTCAGGAAACAAACTGAGGGTTGCTGGCGTGGGGGGTGGGGTGGGAGGGATGGGGATGACTGGGTGATGGACACTGGGGAGGGTATGTGTTCTGGTAAGCGCTGTGAATTGTGCAAGACTGTTGAATCTCAGATCTGTACCTCTGAAACAAATAATGCAATATATGTTAAGAAAGAAAAAAAGAAGAAAAATGTAGCAGGAGGGGAAGAATGAAGGGGGAGAAATCGGAGGGGGAGAAGAACCCTGAGAGACGATGGACTCTGAAAAACAAACTGAGGGTTCTAGAGGGGAGGGGGGTGGGAGGATGGGTTAGCCTGGTGATGGGTATTGAGGAGGGCACGTTCTGCATGGAGCACTGGGTGTTATGCACAAACAATGAATCATGGAACACTATATCTAAAACTAATGATGTAATGTATGGGGATTAACATAACAATAAAAAAAATTTTTAAAAAACAGTAATAAATTTAAAAAAACAATAAGGAATCCAAATATTTTGCTAAAGAAAGCCAACAAATCATGAAAGAAGAGAGCAAGAGAAGAAAGGAACAGAGAGGAACTATCAAAATAACCATAAGTCAAGTAACAAAATGGCAATAAATACATACATATCAATAATTACTTTGAATGTACATGGACTAAATGCTCCAATCATGGCACATGATGACAGAATGGATAAAAAAGCAAGACCCATCTACATGCTGCCTGCCAGAGACTCATTTCAGACCTAAGGACATATGCAGACTGAAAGTGAAGGGATAGAGAAACATCTATCATGCAAATGGAAGTGAAAAGGTAGCCTGAGTAGCAAGTTATATCGACAAAATAGACTTTCATACAAGGACTGTAAAAAGGGACAAAGGACACTGTATGATCATAAACAATACAATCCAACAAGAAGATATAAAAATTGTAAATATTTATGAATCCAACTTGGGAGCACCCAAATAAATACATAAAGCAGTTAATAACAAACATAAAGAAAATGATCAATAGTAATACAATAATAGTAGGGTACTTCAACACTTCACTTACATCAATAGACAGATCATTCAAACAAAATCAACAAAGAAACAGTGGTTTTGAATGACATATTGGCCCAGATGGATCTAACAGATATAGTCAGAACATTCCATCCTAAGACAGCAGAATACACATTCTTTTCAAATGTACATGGAGCATTCTCCAGAATAGATCACATATTAGGCCACAAAACAAGTCTCAACAAATTCAGAAAAATTGAAGTTATAAAAATACATCTTGGGCGCCTGGGTGGCTCAGTTGGTTAAGCGACTGCCTTCGGCTCAGGTCATGATCCTGGAGTCCCAGGATCGAGTCCCGCATCGGGCTCCCTGCTCAGCAGGGAGTCTGCTTCTCCCTCTGACCCTCCCCCCTCTCATGTGCTCTCTCTCTCAAATAAATAAATAAAATCTTTAAAAAAAAAAAAAATACATCTTTTCTGACCACAATGGTATGAAACTAGAAATCAAGCACAAGAAAAAACATGGAAAGCACATAAATACATGGAGGTTAAATAACATACTACTAAACAATGAATGAGTAAATCAAGAAATCAAAGAGGAAATAAAAAATACATGGAGAGAAATGAAAATGCAAACACAATAGTCCAAAATCTGGGATATAGCAAAAGCTGTTCTAAGAGGGAAGTTTATAGCAATATAGGCCTACCTCAAAGAAGCAAGAAAAATCCTAAATAAACAACCAATCTAACCTTACATCTAAAGGAACTAGAGAAAGAACAACAAACAAAGCCACAAGCCAGTAGAAGGTAGGAAATAATAAAGATTAGAGCAGAAATAAAGTAGAAACTAAAAAAACAATAGAACAAATCAGTGAAACCAGGAGCCAGTTCCTTGAAAAATCAACAAAATCATAAGCCTTTAGCCAGATTCATAAAAAGAGAGAGAGGACTCAAGTAAATAAAATTAGAAATGAAAGGGGAGAAGTAACAACCGAAGCACAGAAATCAAAAAGATTGTAGGAGAATGTTAACCTATGTCCCAGCAAACAAAAGTCCAGGACCAGATGGTTTCACAAGGGGATTTACCAAACATTTAAAGAAGAGTTAACACCTGTTCTCAAACTATTCCAAAAAATAGAAAAGGAAAACTTCTTAATTTATTCTATGAAGCCAACATTACCCTGATACCAAAGCTAGATAAAGACACTACAAAAAAAGAGAAATACAGGCCAATATCTCTTTCTGAACATAGATGCAAAAATTTTCAACAAAATACTAGCAAACTGAACCCAACAATACATTAAAAATTCATTCACCAGAATCAAGTGGAATTTATTCCTGGGGTGCAAGGGTGGTTCAGTATTCACAAGTCAATCAATGTGATTCATCACATCAATAAAAGAAGGAATAAAAACCAAATGATCATTTTAATGGATGCAGAAAAAGCATTTTAGAATATAAAACATCCATTCATGATAAAAACGCTCAGCAAAGTGGGATTAGAGGGAACACCTCAACATAATAAAAGCCATAAATGAAAAACCCACAGCTAACATAATATTCAATGGTGAAAAACCGAGAGCATTTCCCCTAAGGTCAGGAACAAGACAAGGATGTCCACTCTCACCACTCATATTTAACGTAGTACTGGAAGTCCTAGCCACAGTGATCAGAAAAGAGGAAGGAAGAAGTAAAACTTTTTCTATGTGCAGATGACATGATACTATATATGGAAAACCTTAAAGACTCCACCAAAAAGCTATTAGAACTATTGAATTCAGTAAGATTGCATGATACCAAATCAACATATAGAAATTCATGGTATTTTTATATACTAATAAGCAACAGAAAGAGAAATTAAGAAAGCAATTCCATTTACAATTGCACCAAAGGTAATAAAATATCTAGGAATAAACTTAACCAAGGAGGTGAAAGACTTGTGTAAAAATATATAAATTATCTTTTATCAATGTTTTATAGTTTATATTTTATATATATATATTATATATAGTTTATATATTTATAAACAATATTTATAAACATTGATAAAAGATGTTGCTGTTTCTACACAAACAAGTGGAAAGATAATCTGTGCTCATGGATTGGAAGAACAAATATTGTAAAAGTGTCCATACTACACAAATGTATACAATCTACAGATTTAATGTTATCCCTATCAAAATACCAACATTTTTCACAGAACTGGAACAAAGAATCCTAAAATTTGTATGGAACCACAAAGACCCCGAATAGCCAGAGCAATTTTGAAAAAGAAAAGCAAAGTTGGAGATGTCACAATTCCAGACTTCAACTTATACTACAAAGCTTTAGTAATCAAAACAAGCATGGTACCAGCACAAAAATAGGCACATAGATCAATGGAACAGAATAGAAAACCAGAGGTAAACTCACAATTATATGGTCAGTTAATCTTCGACAAAGCAGGAAAGAATATCCAGTGGGAAAAAGACAGCCTCTTCAACAAATGGTGTTGAGAAAAGTGGACAGCAACATGCAAAAGAATGAAACTGGCCCACTGGCTTACACCATACACAAAGCTAAATTCCAAATGGATTAAGGACCTAAATGTGAGACATAAAACCGTAAAAATCCTAGAAGAGAGCACAGGCAGTAACTTCTCTGATATCGGACATAGCAACTTTTTTCTAGAGATGTCTCCTGAGGCAAGGGAAGCAAAAGCAAAAATAAAACTATTGGGACTACATCAAATAAAAAGCTTCTGCACAGCAAAGGTAATAATCAACAAAACTAAAAGACGGCCTATGGGATGGGAAAAGATATTTGCAAATGACATATCTGATAAAGGGTTAGTATCCAGAATTATAAAGAACTTCGATAACTCGATGCCTGAAAAACAACTAATTCAATTTAAAAATGAGCAGACAAGATGAACGAACATTTCTCCAAAGAAGACATCCAGATGTCCAACGGACACATGAAAAGATACTCACCATCAGTGATCATCAGGGAACTGCAAAGCAAAACTGCAATGAGCTATCACCTCACACCTGGCAGAATGGCTAAAATCAACAACACAGGAAACAACAGGTGTTGGCAAGGATGTGGAGAAATAGGAACCCTCTTGCACTATTTGTGGGAATGCAAACTGATGCAGCCATGCTGGAAAACAGTATGGGGATTCCCCAGAAAGTTGAAAATGGAACTACCCTACAACCTAGTACTCACAGTACTGGGTATTTACCCAAAAAATACAGAAACACTAATTCACAGAGACACTACGTGTACCCTCTGGTTATTGCAGCATTATTTACAATAGCTAAATTATGGAAGCAGCCCAAGTGTCCATCAATAGGATAAAGAAGAGGTTTTATACACACACACACACATACACATATACACACAATGGAATATTGAGCCACAAAAAAGAATAAAATCTTGCCATTTGCAACAACATGGATGAGCTAAAGAGTATAATGCTAAGCAAAATAAGCCAGCTAGAGAAGGACAAATACCGTATTATTTTACTCATATGTGGAATTTAGGAAACAAAACAAATGAGCAAAGGAAAAAAAATGAGAGAGAGAGACAAACGAAGAAATAGACTCTTAACTACAGAGAACACACTGATGGTTACCAGAGGGTAGGTGGGTGGGGGATGGGTGAAATAGGTGAAGGAGATTACACTTATCTTGATAAACACTGAATAATGTTGAGTCAGTGTATTATGCACCTGAAACTAATATAACACTGTATGTTAACTATGCTGGAACTAAAATAGAAAACTTAATAGAAGAATTTATTGCATTATTAAAGAAATGGCTGTCAGCATTTTCTTATAAAGGATAAGATTTTATTTAAATTTTGAAAAACATTATTTCAAATGATAAGGTACTCTCCAAAATGTATTTGTATATTAACAGAATCAGGATGGGTTTTTTTCCTTATTGTCTTTTTCCTTTTATTTTTTAAAGGTGAAAATGCCTCACATTGTGCTCTTTTCTTTAGGTTTATTGTAGGGAAGGAAGAAATTCCCACACATTCTTATTCACCAGAAGCAGCATATGCAAAAGTGGAACAAAAGACAGAGAAACATGAAGAAAAGCCAAGAAGATTGAATATAATTGCTCTAATCAGGAAACTTGTGGATTCAGTGTAAGTTTTTTATCTTGATATTTAGCACACTGTGTTACTGTTTTATATGATATTTGTACTTTGCCAAGGTGTTTTATTTTCTTTTCAGTAATGATATACATATATATCATATCTATCTTTTTTTTTTTTTACCAGAAACACGTGCATAGAGTTTTATAAAAGGCACATAATGGCAAGTCAGTGTTATTTATTATTTTTGTCTGGACTATAGACCAACATATGCCTTTAGAATAGATTTATATGAACTTGTAATAGTTTTCTATGTCAAACTAGACACAGTTGTAGGAGGCTAGAATGGGGAACTTTAGGAAACAGGTTAATATGTGCTAATCAAATATTCCAAATGTGGAAAGGAGAAAGAAAAGTTCTGGGGCACATTCAAGAAGATAGAGGAATAATAAGGAGCAAACCTTACATAAATGTTTTTTGTAAGAGTAGAAATTTTCAGGGCTTTGGAAATGGAATAAAACATCTTTATTTGTATATTATACAAAGAAGTCTGAATTTCATACAAATAGTATTTGTTTTTTTTGGTTTTTTTTTTAACTTTGTCCTTTTTTTGTTGTTGTTATGTTAGTCACCATACAATACATCATTAGTTTTTGATGTAGTGATCCACGATCCATTGTTTTCGTATAACATCCAGAGCTCCACGCAATATGTGCCCTCCTTAATACCCATCACTGGGCTATTTCAAGTATAGGAATTATACTTCTATATAATATTAAAATACATCTATAATTAATAGAAAATTTAGTGATTTAAAATTAGAACATCAGTTAATAAAAATAATCTTTGTAGTGATATTTTAGAGAGTGTTGAATGAATAGCCAATATAGAAAGTTAGGGATCAGTTATGGGAAGCTGAAGCCAATACATCAGACCTTAGACTCTCATTTCACCCCTGCTGGCTTTGTGACTTTGGGCAAGTGATTTAACCACTCTGGACCCTAAAGTCCTCATTTGTTAACTTGGGTTAATGATCTCTGTTATGGAGTGTTGCGTCCATTAAATGAAATAACATGTGAGTTGCCTCACGTACATGAGCACAGAGTAGGTGCTCAAAATTTTTACTGTATTTAAAGACTTTGTCTTCATTTTAGTATACAGCACATACAGAAGGTAAGAGGGAGGGAAGGAATAACAGATGGCAGGAATAATTGTGGTAGTAAACTTTTTAAAAAAATTTATGTATATCCTTTTTTTTTATCATGATAAGTGCACTCCTTAATCCCCATCACCTGTTTCACCCATATCCCTAACTACCTCCCCTCTGATAATCAGCAGTTTGTTCTCTGTAGTTAAGAGTCTGTTTCTTGATTAGTTTCTCTCTCTTTTTTTTCCCTTTGCTCATTTGTTTCCTAAATTCCACATATGAGTAATACGGTTGAATATTACTGTGTGTGTGTGTGTGTGTGTGTGTGTGTGTGTGTGTGTGTGTATACCACCTCTTCTTTATCCATTCATTGATTGAAATGGGCTGCTTCCATAATTTGGCTATTGTAAATAATGTTGCAATAAACATAGAGATGCATATGTCCGTTTGAATTAGTGTTTTGTAATTTTTGGGTAAATAGCCACTAGTGAGATTGGTAATGAACTTCTTAATTCTTAAGCAAGTTCAAAATAGTTACTGATCACCTGAGTGAAGAAAAGAGACAAGGAATCCCTATTCATGGAAATCATGTCACCATGAATCAGAGGGGAATGCGGAGACGGGAATGCAGAGAATGTACTATGTGGGTGAATCATGCCTTGGGTATCAGAACTAATCAGGTCATGGCAGAACTTGTCAGACTTGCCTCCGTGAGTCCACTGCTGTGGAAGCAGATGCAGGGTAATACATAAGCAGAGCAGATAAGACAGGAGATGGGGAGTCCAGGTTTTGAGAAGTTTTAATAACAGACTGAGGGAAGATTAAATGACAGTATAGCTGATACCAGAATTGAACTTCACTAGCAAAGAGAGTTTAACGATTTCTGTGTAGTTCCAGTAGCACTGGCTGAGGAATGCCTTTGAAGAGGACACTTAGAAGTATGAAGAGTGATGGTTTACACATGGCCACCCCTCTCTGATTTACCTCTCTTAGGTCCCAGCTTTAATCCCTCAACTTCACATGGCCAGATATGTCCCATCATCCTGATGACATAAGGGCTACGGGCAGCAGGAATCCCTGCCGTCCCCCTTGTCTGTGAAGGGCTACACGTATATGCCAGCTGTGGTGCAGAATTGGATTTCCGAAAGGGTTTTGCTAATCAGTTTGCAAATGGAATTAAAGAGGTGTGGAGCCAGAATATCACTCTACACATTATTGTTACAAACAAGAAACTTAATGTGTTCCAACCATGAGATAATTAATTAACTGCAGTCTGCAAGAATTACAAAGACTACTCATTTTGGAACATGAACACTTCATAGAGAAAGGGGGAGAGCCAGACCCCTGTTAGATATTTTACTTACTTTTTTACGCCTCAATATAGTCCTGGAGTCAGCATACCAAATAATTAAAAATCTATGTGTCTTGAACAGTAGCCCCCCCAGCAGAAACATTTACTAAACACCAGAGGACCAAGTGGTTTGCATTTAAATCACAAATAACCTACTTTTGAATTCCCACATGATCTATTACTCTATTTATTTTAAAAACTGAATTTTGAATTCTAATACCGTATCATGTTTCTTTTCCAGATGTTTTCTCTCAAATATAATTAAGTATAAATTCCTGTAACCTGAGCACTTTCTCGTTATGATTGTTGCTCAAGTACTGACTTCATGGGTGACTTATGACCGTTATACTCTACAGTAAGCAACTTAAAGCTTCCAAAAGATTTGGCAGAGTATAGAGATAATATATTACATATTTTTCATATTTAGTCACAAATATTTACCAATGTTTTTTCTGTTCTGCATTTAAGTATTTTGACTGCAGTCACATATTTTATGCACTGTGTCAAATGGTGAACTGAAAAGAAAAAAAAATCTGTTATCTTTGCTTTTTTATGTCCTAAGAAACCAAAAGATGCATGCATTTAGAAACAAGTAGGTATTGTTTTCTGCTTTTTTGGTTAGAGAGTGTTAAGCACATCTACACACATACACATCATTTATTATTTTTGTCTTATTTCAGATGTAAGCATGGACCAAGGCATAGGTGTTGCAAACACTATGAAGATAATTGCATCTCTTATTGCATTAAAGTAAGTATATAAAAGTATCACTGTTAGCCATGGGGAATATATATAGAAATAACTTTATAAAGATTGTATTTATTTGAGAGAGAGAAAAAACATGAGTGGGGGGAGGGGCAGAGGGAGAGGGACAAGTAGACTCCCCACTGAGCACAGAGCCAGATGCTGGGCTTAATCCAGGACCTGAGATCATGATCTGAGCCAAAGTCAGACACTCAACTGGCTGAGCCACCCAGGCGTGCCCCATATAGAAATAACTTTTGAATTAAGGCACGATTTCAAAGTAAATGGAAAAATAGACAGTAATTGCTATCATTCTTTGCATTTGACTTGAAGAATGAGAAATTTGTGAAAAATAGATAACAATTTAGCTTTTAGTATTCATTTACCAGATCCTTGGTTAATTAATTTTAAAATTCGCTTATTTAAAAGTTAGTGAAGGGGTGCCTGTGTGACTCAGTCGGTTAAGTGTCTGCCTTCAGCTCAGGTCATGATCCCAGGGTCCTGGGATCAAGCCCCGTTTCGGGCTCCCTGCTCAGGGGGAGTCTGCTTCTTGCCCTTCCTCTCCCTCTGCCCCCTCCCCTGCTCATGTTCTCTCTTTCTGTCTCAAATAAATAAAATTGTATAAAAAAATCAGTGTAAAACTTTTAAAGTAGAAGAGAAGGTGAAGCAACAACAGCAAAAAAGACAGAAAAATAAAGTTATTAAAATTTATATGTTGTAATGTGTTCTCATTAGAATGCGTGCTAGAACAAGGTCCCTGGGGTATGCTGTCTACTAGTGGATCAGCAGTCATACACATACCCTGTGCGCAATCTGATACAGTGGCATTTGGTGTTGGACTTGTAAAGCTGTTACATTTTTGAAGGCATGGAGGTTACTGGAGCATGTTCAACAGTTACTCTACATGAAGGAAGTTAGCTGTGCCCACTGGCAGAAATTCCTCCCTCCCTAGTATATTTGTGTACTAGAATGTCTCTGCTCACACCCGTCCCCCGTTCTGTGCCTGCCGTCCTTCCATCCTCCATCACCACCACCTCTGGGGAGGAAGTCATTTTCATTGCAGTTAGTCTGGTGCAGGTGGCACCACCTGCCACAAATTCTCTAGTTTTGTCTGTCACAATCCTGATGCTTTAAAAAGTTTATGTTCTTCCTTTATAATATCTGATCCCCACTCAGTTGGTGATGGGAAGTTGTACAGCACCCCCAAAAGACAGCCTCCCAGCAGTCACTCTGAGGAAGAGGGACTGTATCACATTTCGCTTCTGAATGTGAATGCCTGTGGTCTAATATTGATGGTGGCATATACCCAAGCTAACACTTACCTTAGAGTCCCTGAAGATATGAGCAGAGGTTAAAGCAGTATTTTTTCATTTGTGCAGTGGTTTCTGAAACACTCCTTCCAAATCTGATTTCCTGCCCCACTTGTACAATGGCGGGGGGGCGGGCAGCAATGTTGCTGGCAGCCCTCAAGATCTGCCAGCTCCCAGGCAGGAGTTACGCCCTCCAAATGGACGTAATTCTGATTTAAGGGGAGACTTCAGGAGGGGAACTAAGAGAACTATTCTGATTAAATCGGAGGTATTTGAGAAAGTTTGGAAAGAGGGCAAGTGATATTTAAAAAAAAATTATATGAGAAAAGGAGAATTACTGAGGAAGGAAAACATCTAGTCATTGTATCAAAATGTGTACCAGTCCTATAAACTTGGCAATTTATGTATAAATTGGAATATTGTCCATGAATGTAAAATTATTTGGAGACCTGTAGGTGAGGAATTTACGCTACAAATATAGTAAAATACTTTGACAGTGCACCTTATTATCCTAACAGCTCAGTTATACCACATGTTAAATCATATCCCTGAGTAAATATTCGTATGAATTAGCCTTCCCTGCAGCTCACTATGCTCCATTCATACTTTTTGTTGGTTCCTCGTAAGTGCCAATCTCTGTTTTGTCTTTGTGCTTTCTGCCCAAGCTATCTGAAATGTTTTTCTCATGCTAGCTCCTTCTCTTTTCTGTTTAAATGTCACATCCTCTTTCACTTTCCCTTACCACCTAATTTAATATCGGCTGCCTCTTATTTGCCTCCTAGAGTCTTATTTCCTGCACAACACTTAACTGTAATCTGTAATTATTTTATGTACTTACTTATTTGCTCTTTCTCTAATGAGCGTGAAGCTCCATGAAGGCAAAAACTTTGTGTCCTCTTCACCACTCTGTCCCCAGCATCTAGTGTAGTGGTTGGCACATGAGAGGCCTTCAGTGAATGTTTTCTGAATACGTGAAAGGGTGAATGGATGGAAGGATGAATGGATCTCGTGAAAATAGCATGGAAAGATTGAACAGGAGTGTGATCCTTGAATCTTTAGATTAATATTGTTAAGATTATTAATGGCAAGATAAAGTGTGAACATGCATTAAACATATACTGGGCAGTTTCAGTTAAGTAAATGCATGGTAATTTATGCTGATTGGTCAGACAATTTAATTTTCATGTTTTAACCAGGTGTTAAATAGTTTCAGGTAAATTAATGAATGTTTCTTCATAGTAATTCAGTTTTTTTCTAAAAAAGAAGGCTGCTCTCTGGAAGATACAAACCTGACCTTTGGAACTTAGCAGGAATGTAGACATTTTTCCATCCCACTGGTGGTGAGAGAGGAGGAGGATGGGAGACTGGTATTACAATGTATTGGTTGAATCATGTGAACTACTGTTCTTTTATATAACATTAGCTTTTGTGCTAATTGGAATTCTTCAGCCTCTCAGTATGAAGTGACATTTAAACTTCATTACCCTAAATACTGAAATGAAATTGACCAACAGTAGTCATCCTCTCTGTTCCCTTTTGCCCTATAGATACTTGCAGGTCATATGGAAAAATGTTGGCAGCAAGTATGCCTTTGTAGTGGATTTGCTTTTTCGAGTTTTGTTTAGTATACTTTAAAGCTACCATTTCTTAGAGATGTTTTAGCCTGACACTGTTGAGCATAGAAATAAAAATCTAGGTATAATTATATTTTTTTCCTGGAGAATTCTTTTAACCTGATCAATTAAAAAATTGATATTAAAGGTCTAAAAATAAAATTATTTTTCTGTCAAAAGAATTCCTATTTATAGTAATGATTAAGAAGAGTTCTCTGTTAAAATTTCTGAAAAGCATTTTTTTTTTTTTTGAATTTCAGTGCTTTTGTTCCTAAAATTCAGTTATGGTTTAGGAATTTTAAATCCTATGTTAACAATGTTAACAAAATGTCAAGAAATGGAAGTTTGGTGCATAGACAAGCTTGGCCAGTGCTTGTGAGCCTTTCAAGTTTTCGAAAATCAAAGATGAAGTATAGTCACTGAAAAATTTTACTCTTATTTTAAGGTCATTGTTTTAAAATTGAGGTCTTTAAGGCTTAATTTTGAAAATACTTTGATATAAACTGGGGTTATTTATTTATTTGGAATTATGTTTTGATTCTGTGACAGTAAAATTTATATCTGACAGACCTCTCCACAGGGTGGCAGCATTTTCGACTCTGCTTGAGGTGCAAACCTGGGGAATGAGTCCCAGCAGAATTCCGAGGGAGAAATAAGCATGGGCAGGAGGCAGCTATCGACTCAACTCTTGTTTCGGGAAACTAGATCGGCTCTCCCGTGTGTGCGTGTAGTACTAAGTGCCATCCACCCAACGCAAAGGAACAAAAGTGCAGAGGACCCGTGCCTCAGCAAAGATCACCCTTCCTGAGCGTGCACTTCATCTATTGTGTGTTTTTGTGAAAGCATGAGAAATGGAACCTAAACGTAACTCGGAGTGAGAAGCAGGCCTGGAAGGAAGGCTGCTGTCGACTCACCTCTTGTTTGAGGAGATTAGCACTGCTCTACCCTGTGTGCCTGGATGCCTAGTTACCAGGCTACTAACACCAAGAATCAATGCTATAGATTTACTGCGCTTGAGTTAACATTGCCGTTCCTGAGGCAGGAGGAATTTGACAGTGCTCATGTATGAGAGCCCGGGCAAAGGGTCCCATACGTGAAATGGAGTGAGAAACAGGCCGGTGGGGAAGGCAGCTCTCAACTCACCTCTTGTTTATGAGGCTGGTACCCTTGCCCTGGGTGTGCCCGCAGGCCTAAAGCCAACCACCTAACTGAAAGGAACAACTCTGTAGAGAATTCCTGCTTCGGCTAAAGTAGCCATGCCGGAGGGTGGACGCATTTTGCTGTGTGCATGCGTGAGTGCACTGCAAGTGAGTCCAGAACCATTTTCCGTGTGGGATTCAGGCCCCGGCAGAAGGCAGAACACGACTCCCCACTTGTTTCCTGAGGCTAGCACTGCGGCCCCACTTCTGCATGGAAGTCTAATAGCAAGCGTTCTTTTTTTTTTATTAAATTTTTTTATTGTTATGTTAATCCCCGTACATTACATCAGTAGTTTTAGATATAGTGTTCCATTATTCATTGTTTGTGCATAACACCCAGTGCTCCATGCAGAACGTGCCCTCCTCAATACCCATCATCAGGCTAACCCATCCTCCCACCCCCCTCCCCTCTAGAACCCTGAGTTTGTTTTTCAGAGTCCATCGTCTCTCATGGTTCTTCTCCCCCTCCGATTTCTCCCCCTTCATTCTTCCCCTCCTGCTACATTCTTCTTCTTCTTTTTTTCTTTCTTAACATATATTGCATTATTTGTTTCAGAGGTACAGATCTGAGATTCAACAGTCTTGCACAATTCACAGCGCTTACCAGAGAACATACCCTCCCCAGTGACCATCACCCAGTCACCCCATCCCTCCCACCCCAACCCCCACTCCAGCAACCCTCAGTTTGTTTCCTGAGATTAAGAATTCCTCATATCAGTGAGGTCATATGATACATGTCTTTCTCTCTTTGACTTATTTCGCTCAGCATAATACCCTCCAGTTCCATCCACGTCTTGCAAATGGCAAGATCTCATGCCTTTTGATGGCTGCATAATATTCCATTGTATATATATATATATATATATATATATATATATATATATATATACACCACCTCTTCTTTATCCATTCATCTGTTGATGGACATCTTGGCTCTTTCCACAGTTTGGCTATTGTGGACATTAATAGCAAGCGTTCTAACTCGGAGAAACAACACTGAAGAGAAACCGTGCTTTAGCTACCGACGACCTCTGTGTGGGAGGAAGCAGTTTAGGGTGTACTGTGGGTGAGAGCCTGGGGACGGGTTCTGTTTCGTAAAATGGAGGGAGAGACAGGCCGGAGAGAAGGCAGCTCTCAACTCACACCATGGTGATGGGGCTAGTACCGTTGCCCCGGGTGTGTGTGCAGGCTTAATGAAAACCGCCTAACTCGAAGGAAAAACTCGGTGGAGAATCCATGCTTCAGCTAAAACAGCTGCTCCTGAGGGTGGAAGCATTTTGTTGTGTGCGTCCATGAGAGCCCTGCAAGGGAGTCCAAAGCTTTTTGCGAGTGAGACTCAGGCCCCAGCAGAAGGCAGAACACGACTCCCCATGTGTTTCATCAAGCTAGCACTGCGGCCCCACTTTTGCATGGAAGTCTCATCACTAGCGTTCTAACTCAAAGAAACAACAGTGTAGAGAAATCGTGCTTTAGTTACTGTCGACCTCCAGGCGGAGGAAGCAGTATAAGGGTACCGTGGGTGGGAGCCTGGGGAACGGTTTCCATACGTGAAACCGAGGGAGAAATCGTTCCAGGCAGAAGGCACCTCTGGACTCAGATCTTGCTACCTGAAGCTAACACTACTGCTCCATGTGTGCTTGGAATGCTCTGTGCTCAACACTGCCTTGGAAGGGACAAGCCTGTAAAGAATCCCAGCTGCAGCTCATTCGCCTACCAGGCTACTAAGGCCACGAAGCAATGGTGTATAGTTACTGCCCTTTATGTAACATTGCCGCTCCTGAAGACGGAGGAATTTTACAGTGCTCCTGTATGAGAGACCGGGAAAGGGTCCCACACGTGAAATGGAGTGAGAAACAGGCCGGTGTGGAAGGGAGCTCTCAACTCACCTCTTGCTTCTGATGCTAGTACCCTTGCCCCGGGGGTGCCTGCAGGCCTAAAGCCAACCACCTAACTCAAGGGAACCACTCTTTAGAGAATACCTGCTTCGGCTAGAAGAGCCATGCCTGAGGGTGGATGCATTTTGCTGTGTGCAAGGGTGAGCACCCTGCAGCTGAATCCCAAACCATTTTCTGTGTGAGACTCAGGCCCCGGAAGAAAGCAGAACACGACTCCCCACTTGTTTCATGAAGCTAGCACTGCGGCCCCACTTTTGCATGGAAGTCTAATCGCTAGCATTCTAACTCGGAGAAACAACACTAGAGAAACCGTGCTTTAGGTACCGTCGACCTCTGTGTGGGAGGAAGCAGTTTAGGGTGTACTGTGGGTGAGAGCCTGAGGACGGGTTCCATATCGGAAAATCGGGGGAGGGACAGGCCGGTACACAAGGCAGCTCTCCGCTCATACCATGGTTATGGGGCTAGTACCGTTGCCCCGGGTGTGCGTGCAGGCTTAAAGACAACCACCTAACTCGAAGGAAAAACTTGGTAGAGAATCCATGCTTCAGCTAAAACAGCCACTCCAGAGGGTGGAAGCATTTTGTTGTGTGCGTGCGTGAGAGCCCTGCAAGGGAGTCCAAAGCTTTTTGCGAGTGAGACTCAGGCCCCAGCAGAAGGCATAACACGACTCGCCATGTGTTTCATCAAGCTAGCACTGCAGCCCCACTTTTGCCTGGAAGTCTAATCGCTAGCGTTCAAACTCGAAGAAACAACAGTGTAGAGAAAGCGTGCTTTAGCTACCGTCAACCACTCTGTGTGAGAAAGCAGTTTATGCTGCACTGTGGGTGAGAGCCTGGGGACAGGTTCCATAGGTAAAATCGAGGAAGAGACAGGCCAGTGCAGAAGGCAGCTGTCAACTCATCTCTTGTTTACGAGGCTAGTGCAGTTGCCCCGGGTGTGCCTGCAGGCCTAAAGCCAAGCACCTAAGTCGAAGGAACAACTCTGTAGAGAATTCCTGCTTCAGCGAACATAGGCATTCCTGAGGCTGGAAGCATTTTGCTGTGTGCCTGCGTGAGAGAAGTGCAATGGAGTCCCAAACCATTTTCCGTGTGAGACTCAGGCCCCGGGAGAAGGGAGGACACGCCTCCCCACTTGTTTCATGAAGTTAGCACTGCGGCCCCACTTTTGCATGGAAGTCTAATCGCTAGCGTTGTAACTCGGAGAAACAACACGGTAGAGAAACCGTGCTTTAGCTACCGTCGACCTCTGTGGGAGGAAGCAGTATAGGGTGTACTGTGGGTGAGAGCCTGGGGACGGGTTCCATTTCGTAAAATCGGGGGAGAGACAGGCCGGTACACAAGGAAGCTCTCAACTCACATCATGCTTATGGGGCTGGTACCGTTGCCCCGGGTGTGCGTTCAGGCTTAACGTCAGCCACCTAAGTAGAAGGAAAAACTCGGTAGAGAAGCCGTGCTTCGGCTGAAACAGCCGCTCCTGAGGTTGGAAGCATTTTGTTGTGTGCGTGAGTGAGAGCCCTGCAAAGGAGTCCCAAACCTAATTCCGAGGGAGCCTCAGGCCGCTGCAGAAGGCAGCACACGACTCCCCACTTGTTTCAGCAAGCTAGCACTGCGGCCCCATTTTGCATGGAAGTCTAATCGCTTGCGTTCCAACTCAAAGAAACAACAGTGTACAGAAACTGTGCTTTAGGGGCGCCTGGGTGGCTCAGATGGTTAAGCGTCTGCCTTCAGCTCAGTTCATGATCCCAGGGTCCTGGGATCGAGCCCCGCATCGGGCTCCCTGCTCGGCGGGAGGCCTGCTTCTCCCTCTCCCACTTCCCCTGCTTGTGTTCCCTCTCTCGCTGTGTCTCTCTCTGTCAAATAAATAAATTAAACCTTTAAAAAAAAAGAAGAAGAAACCGTGCTTTAGCTACCGTCGACCTCTCTGGGGGAGGAAGCAGTTTATGCTGCACTGTGGGTGAGAGCCTGGGGACGGGTTCCATAGGTAAAATCAAGAGAGAAACAGGCCGGTACAGAAGACAGCTGTCAACTCACCTCTTGTTTCCGAAGCTAGTATCGTTGCCCCGTGTGTGCCTGCAGGCCTAAAGCCAACCACCTAAGTCGAAGGAACAACTCTGTAGAGAATTCCTGCTTCAGTGAAAATAGGCATGCCTGAGGCTGGAAGCAATTTGCTGAGTGCATGCGTGAGAGAACTGCAAGGGAGTCGCAAACCATTTTCCGTGTGAGACTCGGGCCCCAGCAGAAGGCAGAACACGACTCCCCACTTGTTTCATGAAGTAAGCACTGTGGCCCCACTTTGGCATGGAAGTCTAATCACTGGCGTTCTAACTCGGAGAAACAACACTAGAGAAACCGTGCTTTAGCGACCGTCGACCTCTGTGTGGGAGGAAGCAGGTTAGGGTGTACTGCGGGTGAGAGCCTGGGGACGGGTTCCGTTTCGTAAAATCGGGGGAGCAGAAGTCCAGGCCAGAAGGCACCTCTCGACTCAGCTCCTGTTACCTGAAGCTAACACTACTGCTCCATGTGTGCATAGGAATGCTAAGTGCTCCACACTGATTTGGCACAAAGAAGCCGGTAAAGAAGCCCAGCTTCAGCTCATTCACCTCTCCACACTGTGGCAGCATTGTCAACTCTGCTTGAAGGCAAACCTGGGGAATGAGTCCCAGCAGAATTCGGAGGGAGAAATAAGCATGGGCAGAAGGCACCTATCGACTCAACTCTTGTTTCGGGAAACGAGATCGGCTCTCCCCTATGTGCGTGTAGTCCTAAGTGTCATCCACCCAATGCAAAGGAACAAAACTGTAGAGAACCCGTGCCTCAGCAAAGATCGCCCTTCCTGAGCGTGAACTTCATCTATTGTGTGTTTTTGTGAAAGCATGAGAAATGGAACCTAAACGTAACTCGGAGTGAGAAGCAGGCCTATAAGGAAGGCTGCTGTCGACTCACCTCTTGTTTTAGATTAGCACTGCTGTACACTGTGTGCCTGGATGCCTAGTTACCAGGGTAATAACACCAAGAATCAATGCTATAGCAATGTCCACAATAGCCAAACTGTGGAAAGAGCCAAGATGTCCATCAACAGATGAATGGATCAAGAAGACTTGGTATATATATATATATATATATATATATATATATATACACAATGGAATATTATGCAGCCATCAAAAGGAATGAGATCTTGCCATTTGCAATGACATGGATGGAACTGGAGGGTATTATGCTGAGCGAAATAAGTCAAACAGAGAAAGACATGTATCATATGACCTCACTGATATGAGGAATTCTTAATCTCAGGAAACAAACTGAGGGTTGCTGGAGTGGGGGGTGGGGTGGGAGGGATGGGGTGACTGGGTGATGGTCACTGGGGAGGGTATGTGCTCTGGTGAGCGCTGTGAACTGTGCAAGACTGTTGAATCTCAGATCTGTACCTCTGAAACAAATAATGCAATATATGTTAAGAAAGAAAAAAAGAAGAAGAAGAATGTAGCAGGAGGGGAAGCCTGAAGGGGGGAAATCGGAGGGGGAGAAGAACCATGAGAGACGATGGACTCTGAAAAACAAACTGAGGATTCTAGAGGGAAGGGGGGTGGGAGGATGGGTTAGCCTCGTGATGGCTATTGGGGAGGACACGTTCTGCATGGAGCACTGGGTGTTATGCACAAACAATGAATCATGGACACTATATCTAAAAGTAATGATGTAATGTATGGGGATTAACATAACAATAATAAAAAAAAGGAATCAATGCTATAGAGTGAGTGCGCTTTAGTTAACATTGCCGTTCCTGAAGCCAGAGGAATCTGACAGTGCTTGTGTATGAGAGACCGGGGAAAGGGTCCCATACGTGAAATGGAGTGAGAAGCAGGCCGGTGCGGAAGGCAGCTCTCAATTCACCTCTTGTTTATGAGGCTAGTGCCGTTGCCCCGGGGGTACCTGCAGGCCTAAAGCCAACCACCTAACTCAAAGGACCACTCTGTAGAGAATTCCTGCTTTGGCTAAAATAGCCATGCCTGAGGGTGGACACCTTTTGCTGTGTGCATGCGTGAGCGCAGTGCAAGTGAGTCCAAAACCATTTTCAGTGTGAGACTCAGGCCCTGGCAGAAGACAGAACACGACTCCCCACTTGTTTCATGAAACTAGCACTGCGGCCCCAGTTTTGAATGGAAGTCTAATCGCTAGCGTTGTAGATCGGATAAACAACACTAGAGAAACCGTGCTTTAGCTATCCTCGACTCCTCTGTGGGAGGAAGCAGTTCAGGGTGTACTGTGGGTGAGAGCCTGGGGACGGGTTCCATTTCATAATATCGGGGGAGAGACAGGCCGGTACACAAGGCAGCTCTCAACTCACGTCATGCTTATGGGGCTAGTACCGTTTCTCCAGCTGTGCGTGCAGGCTTAAAGTCAGCCACCTAACTCGAAGGAAAAACTCGGTAGAAAGCCTGTGCTGCAGGTAAAATAGCCGCTCCTGAGAGTGGAAGCATTTTGTTGTGTGCGTGCGTGAGAGCACTGCAAGGGAGTCCAAAGCTTTTTGCGAGTGAGACTCAGGCCCCAGCGAAAGGCAGAACACGACCCCCCATGTGTTTCATCACGCTAGCACGGCAGCCCCACTTTTGCATGGAAGTCTAACAGCTAGTGTTCTAACTCGAAGAAACAACACTGTAGAGAAACCGTGCTTTAGCTACCGTCGACCTCTAGACGGAGGAAGCATTACACGGAGTACCGTGGCTGAGAACCAGGGGAACGGGTTCCATACGTGAAACCAAGGGAGAAATAGGTCCGGGCAGAAGGCACCTCTGGACTCAGCTCTTGCTACCTGAAGCTAACACTACTGCTCCATGTGTGCTTGGAATGCTATGTGCTCGACACTGCCTGGGAAGAAACAAGCCTGTAAAGAATCCCAGCTGCAGCTCATTCGCCTACCAGGCTACTAACACCAAGAATCAATGCTGTAGTGTTACTGCGCTTTAGCTAACATTGCCGTCCCCGAAGCCGCAGGTGCTCGTGTATGAGTGACCGGGGAAAGGGTCCCATACGTGAAATGGAGTGAGAAACAGGCCGGTGCGGAAGGCAGCTCTCAAATGACCTCTTGTTTATGAGGCTAGTACCCTTGCCCCGGGGGTGCCTGCAGGCCATAAGCCAACCACCTAACTCAAAGGAACAACTCTGTAGGGAATTCCTGCTTCGGCTAAAAGAGCCATGCCTCAGGGTGGACGCATTGTGTGGTGTGCATGCATGAGTGCACAGCAAGTTAGTCCAAAACCATTTTCCTTGTGAGACCCAGGCCCCGGAAGAAGCCAGAACACGACTCCCCACTTGCTCCATGAAACTAGGACTGCGGCCCCACTTTTGAATGGAAGTCTAATGGCTAGCTTTCTAACTCGAAGAAACACCACTGTAGAGAAACCGTGCTTTAGCTACCGTCGACCTCTCTGTGGGCGAAGCAGTTTAAGGTGTACTGTGGCTGAGAGCCTGGGGACGGTTTCAATATCGTAATATCGGGGGAGAGACAGGCCGGTACAGAAGGCAGCTCTCAACCCACATCATGGTTACGGGGCTAGTACCGTTTCCCAGGGTGTGTGTGCAGGCTTAAATGAAGCCACCGAACTCGAAGGAAAAACTCGGTTGAGAGCCTGTGCTTCAGCTAAAACAGCTGCTCCTGAGGGTGGCAGCATTTTGTTGTGTGCGTGCGTGAGAGCACTGCAAGGGAGTCCAAAGCATTTTGCGAGTGAGACTCAGGCCCCAGCGAAAGGCAGAACACGGCTCCGCAAGTGTTTGACCAAGCTAGCACGGCAGCCCCACATTTGCATGGAAGTCTAATAGCTAGCGTTCTTTGAAACTACACAGTAGAGAAACCGAGCTTTAGCTACCGTCGACCTCTCTGTGGGCGAAGCAGTTTAGGGGGTACTGTGGCTGAGAGCCTGGGGACGGTTTCAATATCGTAATATCGGGGGAGACACAGGCCGGTACAGAGGGCAGCTCTCAACTCACATCATGGTTATGGGGCTAATACCGTTGCCCTGGGTGTCTGTGCAGGCTTAAACACAGCCGCCTAACTCGAAGGAAAAACACGGTAGAGGATCCGTGCTTCAGCGGAAACAGCCGCTCCTGAGGGTGGAAGCATTTGGTTGTGTGCGTGCGTGAGAGCACTGCAAGGGAGTCCAAAGTTTCTGCGAGTGAGACTCAGGCCCCAGCAAAAGGCAGAACACGACTCCCCGTGTGTTTCATTTAGCTAGCACTGCGGCCCTACTTTTGCATGGAAGTCTAATCGCTAGCGTTCTCCCTGGAAGAAACAACACGGTAGAGAAACCGTGCTTTAGCTACCATCCACCTCTCTGAGGGAGGAAGCACTTTCCGGGCTACCGTGGGTGAGAGCCTGAGGAACGGGTTCCTTACGTGAAACCGAGGGAGAAGGAGTCCGGGCCAGAAGGCTCCTCTCGACTCAGCTCTTGTTACCTGAAGCTAACACTTCGGCTCCATGTGTGCATAGGAACGCTAAGGGCTCCACACTGATTTGGCAGAAAGAAGCCGCCCAAGAACCCCAGCTTCAGCTCATTCGCCTCTCCACAGGGTGGCAGCATTTTCAAGTCTGCTTGAGTGCAAACCTGGGGAAGGAGTCCCAGCAGAATTCGGAGGGAGAAATAAGCATGGGCAGAAGGCACCTATCGACTCAACTCTTGTTTCGGGAAACTAGATCGGCTCTCCCGTGTGTGCGTGGAGTCCTCAGTGCCATCCACGCAACGCAAAGGAACAAAACTGTAGAGAACCCGTGCCTCAGCAAAGATCGCCCTTCCTGAGCGTGCACTTCATCTATTGTGTGTTTTTGTGAAAGCATGAGAAATGGAACCTAAACGGAACTCGGAGTGAGAAGCAGGCCTGGAAGGAAGGCTGCTGTCGACTCACCTCTTGTTTGAGGAGATTAGCACTGCTGTACCCTGTGTGCCTGGATGCCTAGTTCCCAGGCTACTAACACCAAGAATCAATCCTATAGAGTGACTGCGCTTGAGTTAACATTGCCGTTCCTGAAGCAGGAGGAATTTGACAGTGCTCGTGTACGAGAGACCGGGCAAAGGGTCCCAGACGTGAAATGGAGTGAGAAACAGGCCAGTGCGGAAGGCAGCTCTCAAGTCACCTCTGGTTTATGAGGCTAGTACCCTTGCCCCGGGGGTGCCTGCAGGCCTAAAGCCAACCACCTAACTCAAAGGAACAACTCTGTAGGGAATTCCTGCTTCGGCTAAAAGAGCCATGCCTCAGGGTGGACGCATTTTGCTGTGTGCATGCGTGAGCGCACTGCAAGTGAGTCCAAAACCATTTTCCTTGTGAGACCCAGGCCCCGGAAGAAGCCAGAACACGACTCCCCACTTGCTCCATGAAGCTAGTACTGCGGCCCCACTTTTGCATGGAAGTCTAATAGCTAGCTTTCTAACTCGGAGAAAAAACACTTAGAGAAACCATGCTTTAGCTACCGTCGACCTCACTGTGGGTGAAGCAGTTTAGGGTGTACTGTGGCTGAGAGCCTGGGGACGGTTTCCATTTCGTAATATCGGGGGAGAGAGAGGCCGGTACAGAAGGCAGCTCTCAACTCACTACATGGTTATGGGGCTAGTTCCGTTGACCGTGGTGTGTGTGCAGGCTTAAACACAGCCACCTAACTCGAAAGGAAAAGTCAGTACAGAATCTGTGCTTCAGCTAAAACAGCTGCTCCTGAGGGTGGAAGCTTCTTTTGTGTGTGTGCGTGAGAGCACTACAAGGGAGTGGCAAACCTATTTCGGAGGGAGCCTCAGGCAGCTGCTGAAGGCAGCAAACGACTCCTCACTTATTTTGTGAAGCCAGCACTGCGGCCCCAATTTTGCATGGAGGTCTAATAGCTAGCGTTCTAACTCGAAGAAACAACACTGTAGAGAAGCCGTGCTTTAGCTACCGTCGACCTCTCTGTGGGCGAAGCAGTTTATGGGTGTACTGTGGCTGAGAGCCTGGGGACGGTTTCAATATCGTAATATCGGGGGAGAGACAGGCCGGTACAGAAGGCAGCTCTCAACCCACATCATGGTTACGGGGCTAGTACCGTTTCCCAGGGTGTGTGTGCAGGCTTAAATGAAGCCACCGAACTCGAAGGAAAAACTCGGTTGAGAGCCTGTGCTTCAGCTAAAACAGCTGCTCCTGAGGGTGGCAGCATTTTGTTGTGTGCGTGCGTGAGAGCACTGCAAGGGAGTCCAAAGCATTTTGCGAGTGAGACTCAGGCCCCAGCGAAAGGCAGAACACGGCTCCGCAAGTGTTTGACCAAGCTAGCACGGCAGCCCCACATTTGCATGGAAGTCTAATAGCTAGCGTTCTTTGAAACTACACAGTAGAGAAACCGAGCTTTAGCTACCGTCGACCTCTCTGTGGGCGAAGCAGTTTAGGGGGTACTGTGGCTGAGAGCCTGGGGACGGTTTCAATATCGTAATATCGGGGGAGACACAGGCCGGTACAGAGGGCAGCTCTCAACTCACATCATGGTTATGGGGCTAATACCGTTGCCCTGGGTGTCTGTGCAGGCTTAAACACAGCCGCCTAACTCGAAGGAAAAACACGGTAGAGGATCCGTGCTTCAGCGGAAACAGCCGCTCCTGAGGGTGGAAGCATTTGGTTGTGTGCGTGCGTGAGAGCACTGCAAGGGAGTCCAAAGTTTCTGCGAGTGAGACTCAGGCCCCAGCAAAAGGCAGAACACGACTCCCCGTGTGTTTCATTTAGCTAGCACTGCGGCCCTACTTTTGCATGGAAGTCTAATCGCTAGCGTTCTCCCTGGAAGAAACAACACGGTAGAGAAACCGTGCTTTAGCTACCATCCACCTCTCTGAGGGAGGAAGCACTTTCCGGGCTACCGTGGGTGAGAGCCTGAGGAACGGGTTCCTTACATGAAACCGAGGGAGAAGGAGTCCGGGCCAGAAGGCTCCTCTCGACTCAGCTCTTGTTACCTGAAGCTAACACTTCGGCTCCATGTGTGCATAGGAACGCTAAGGGCTCCACACTGATTTGGCAGAAAGAAGCCGCCCAAGAACCCCAGCTTCAGCTCATTCGCCTCTCCACAGGGTGGCAGCATTTTCAAGTCTGCTTGAGTGCAAACCTGGGGAAGGAGTCCCAGCAGAATTCGGAGGGAGAAATAAGCATGGGCAGAAGGCACCTATCGACTCAACGCTTGTTTCGGGAAACTAGATCGGCTCTCCCGTGTGTGCGTGGAGTCCTCAGTGCCATCCACGCAACGCAAAGGAACAAAACTGTAGAGAACCCGTGCCTCAGCAAAGATCGCCCTTCCTGAGCGTGCACTTCATCTATTGTGTGTTTTTGTGAAAGCATGAGAAATGGAACCTAAACGGAACTCGGAGTGAGAAGCAGGCCTGGAAGGAAGGCTGCTGTCGACTCACCTCTTGTTTGAGGAGATTAGCACTGCTGTACCCTGTGTGCCTGGATGCCTAGTTCCCAGGCTACTAACACCAAGAATCAATCCTATAGAGTGACTGCGCTTGAGTTAACATTGCCGTTCCTGAAGCAGGAGGAATTTGACAGTGCTCGTGTACGAGAGACCGGGCAAAGGGTCCCAGACGTGAAATGGAGTGAGAAACAGGCCGGTGCGGAAGGCAGCTCTCAAGTCACCTCTGGTTTATGAGGCTAGTACCCTTGCCCCGGGGGTGCCTGCAGGCCTAAAGCCAACCACCTAACTCAAAGGAACAACTCTGTAGGGAATTCCTGCTTCGGCTAAAAGAGCCATGCCTCAGGGTGGACGCATTTTGCTGTGTGCATGCGTGAGCGCACTGCAAGTGAGTCCAAAACCATTTTCCTTGTGAGACCCAGGCCCCGGAAGAAGCCAGAACACGACTCCCCACTTGCTCCATGAAGCTAGTACTGCGGCCCCACTTTTGCATGGAAGTCTAATAGCTAGCTTTCTAACTCGGAGAAAAAACACTTAGAGAAACCATGCTTTAGCTACCGTCGACCTCACTGTGGGTGAAGCAGTTTAGGGTGTACTGTGGCTGAGAGCCTGGGGACGGTTTCCATTTCGTAATATCGGGGGAGAGAGAGGCCGGTACAGAAGGCAGCTCTCAACTCACTACATGGTTATGGGGCTAGTTCCGTTGACCGTGGTGTGTGTGCAGGCTTAAACACAGCCACCTAACTCGAAGGAAAAACTCGGTAGAAAGCCTGTGCTGCAGGTAAAATAGCCGCTCCTGAGAGTGGAAGCATTTTGTTGTGTGCGTGCGTGAGAGCACTGCAAGGGAGTCCAAAGCTTTTTGCGAGTGAGACTCAGGCCCCAGCGAAAGGCAGAACACGACTCCCCATGTGTTTCATCACGCTAGCACGGCAGCCCCACTTTTGCATGGAAGTCTAACAGCTAGTGTTCTAACTCGAAGAAACAACACTGTAGAGAAACCGTGCTTTAGCTACCGTCGACCTCTAGACGGAGGAAGCATTACACGGAGTACCGTGGCTGAGAACCAGGGGAACGGGTTCCATACGTGAAACCAAGGGAGAAATAGGTCCGGGCAGAAGGCACCTCTGGACTCAGCTCTTGCTACCTGAAGCTAACACTACTGCTCCATGTGTGCTTGGAATGCTATGTGCTCGACACTGCCTGGGAAGAAACAAGCCTGTAAAGAATCCCAGCTGCAGCTCATTCGCCTACCAGGCTACTAACACCAAGAATCAATGCTGTAGTGTTACTGCGCTTTAGCTAACATTGCCGTCCCCGAAGCCGCAGGTGCTCGTGTATGAGTGACCGGGGAAAGGGTCCCATACGTGAAATGGAGTGAGAAACAGGCCGGTGCGGAAGGCAGCTCTCAAATGACCTCTTGTTTATGAGGCTAGTACCCTTGCCCCGGGGGTGCCTGCAGGCCATAAGCCAACCACCTAACTCAAAGGAACAACTCTGTAGGGAATTCCTGCTTCGGCTAAAAGAGCCATGCCTCAGGGTGGACGCATTGTGTGGTGTGCATGCATGAGTGCACAGCAAGTTAGTCCAAAACCATTTTCCTTGTGAGACCCAGGCCCCGGAAGAAGCCAGAACACGACTCCCCACTTGCTCCATGAAACTAGGACTGCGGCCCCACTTTTGAATGGAAGTCTAATGGCTAGCTTTCTAACTCGAAGAAACACCACTGTAGAGAAACCGTGCTTTAGCTACCGTCGACCTCTCTGTGGGCGAAGCAGTTTAAGGTGTACTGTGGCTGAGAGCCTGGGGACGGTTTCAATATCGTAATATCGGGGGAGAGACAGGCCGGTACAGAAGGCAGCTCTCAACCCACATCATGGTTACGGGGCTAGTACCGTTTCCCAGGGTGTGTGTGCAGGCTTAAATGAAGCCACCGAACTCGAAGGAAAAACTCGGTTGAGAGCCTGTGCTTCAGCTAAAACAGCTGCTCCTGAGGGTGGCAGCATTTTGTTGTGTGCGTGCGTGAGAGCACTGCAAGGGAGTCCAAAGCATTTTGCGAGTGAGACTCAGGCCCCAGCGAAAGGCAGAACACGGCTCCGCAAGTGTTTGACCAAGCTAGCACGGCAGCCCCACATTTGCATGGAAGTCTAATAGCTAGCGTTCTTTGAAACTACACAGTAGAGAAACCGAGCTTTAGCTACCGTCGACCTCTCTGTGGGCGAAGCAGTTTAGGGTGTACTGTGGCTGAGAGCCTGGGGACGGTTTCAATATCGTAATATCGGGGGAGACACAGGCCGGTACAGAGGGCAGCTCTCAACTCACATCATGGTTATGGGGCTAATACCGTTGCCCTGGGTGTCTGTGCAGGCTTAAACACAGCCGCCTAACTCGAAGGAAAAACACGGTAGAGGATCCGTGCTTCAGCGGAAACAGCCGCTCCTGAGGGTGGAAGCATTTGGTTGTGTGCGTGCGTGAGAGCACTGCAAGGGAGTCCAAAGTTTCTGCGAGTGAGACTCAGGCCCCAGCAAAAGGCAGAACACGACTCCCCGTGTGTTTCATTTAGCTAGCACTGCGGCCCTACTTTTGCATGGAAGTCTAATCGCTAGCGTTCTCCCTGGAAGAAACAACACGGTAGAGAAACCGTGCTTTAGCTACCATCCACCTCTCTGAGGGAGGAAGCACTTTCCGGGCTACCGTGGGTGAGAGCCTGAGGAACGGGTTCCTTACGTGAAACCGAGGGAGAAGGAGTCCGGGCCAGAAGGCTCCTCTCGACTCAGCTCTTGTTACCTGAAGCTAACACTTCGGCTCCATGTGTGCATAGGAACGCTAAGGGCTCCACACTGATTTGGCAGAAAGAAGCCGCCCAAGAACCCCAGCTTCAGCTCATTCGCCTCTCCACAGGGTGGCAGCATTTTCAAGTCTGCTTGAGTGCAAACCTGGGGAAGGAGTCCCAGCAGAATTCGGAGGGAGAAATAAGCATGGGCAGAAGGCACCTATCGACTCAACTCTTGTTTCGGGAAACTAGATCGGCTCTCCCGTGTGTGCGTGGAGTCCTCAGTGCCATCCACGCAACGCAAAGGAACAAAACTGTAGAGAACCCGTGCCTCAGCAAAGATCGCCCTTCCTGAGCGTGCACTTCATCTATTGTGTGTTTTTGTGAAAGCATGAGAAATGGAACCTAAACGTAACTCGGAGTGAGAAGCAGGCCTGGAAGGAAGGCTGCTGTCGACCCACCTCTTGTTTGAGGAGATTAGCACTGCTGTACCCTGTGTGCCTGGATGCCTAGTTCCCAGGCTACTAACACCAAGAATCAATCCTATAGAGTGACTGCGCTTGAGTTAACATTGCCGTTCCTGAAGCAGGAGGAATTTGACAGTGCTCGTGTACGAGAGACCGGGCAAAGGGTCCCAGACGTGAAATGGAGTGAGAAACAGGCCGGTGCGGAAGGCAGCTCTCAAGTCACCTCTGGTTTATGAGGCTAGTACCCTTGCCCCGGGGGTGCCTGCAGGCCTAAAGCCAACCACCTAACTCAAAGGAACAACTCTGTAGGGAATTCCTGCTTCGGCTAAAAGAGCCATGCCTCAGGGTGGACGCATTTTGCTGTGTGCATGCGTGAGCGCACTGCAAGTGAGTCCAAAACCATTTTCCTTGTGAGACCCAGGCCCCGGAAGAAGCCAGAACACGACTCCCCACTTGCTCCATGAAGCTAGTACTGCGGCCCCACTTTTGCATGGAAGTCTAATAGCTAGCTTTCTAACTCGGAGAAAAAACACTTAGAGAAACCATGCTTTAGCTACCGTCGACCTCACTGTGGGTGAAGCAGTTTAGGGTGTACTGTGGCTGAGAGCCTGGGGACGGTTTCCATTTCGTAATATCGGGGGAGAGAGAGGCCGGTACATAAGGCAGCTCTCAACTCACTACATGGTTATGGGGCTGGTTCCGTTGCCCCGTGGGTGTGTGCTGGCTTAAACACAACCACCTAACTCGAAAGGAAAAGTCAGTACAGAATCTGTGCTTCAGCTAAAACAGCTGCTCCTGAGGGTGGAAGCTTCTTTTGTGTGTGTGCGTGAGAGCACTACAAGGGAGTGGCAAACCTATTTCGGAGGGAGCCTCAGGCAGCTGCTGAAGGCAGCAAACGACTCCTCACTTATTTTGTGAAGCCAGCACTGCGGCCCCAATTTTGCATGGAGGTCTAATAGCTAGCGTTCTAACTCGAAGAAACAACACTGTAGAGAAGCCGTGCTTTAGCTACCGTCGACCTCTCTGTGGGCGAAGCAGTTTATGGGTGTACTGTGGCTGAGAGCCTGGGGACGGTTTCAATATCGTAATATCGGGGGAGAGACAGGCCGGTACAGAAGGCAGCTCTCAACCCACATCATGGTTACGGGGCTAGTACCGTTTCCCAGGGTGTGTGTGCAGGCTTAAATGAAGCCACCTAACTCGAAGGAAAAACTCGGTTGAGAGCCTGTGCTTCAGCTAAAACAGCTGCTCCTGAGGGTGGCAGCATTTTGTTGTGTGCGTGCGTGAGAGCACTGCAAGGGAGTCCAAAGCATTTTGCGAGTGAGACTCAGGCCCCAGCGAAAGGCAGAACACGGCTCCGCAAGTGTTTGACCAAGCTAGCACGGCAGCCCCACATTTGCATGGAAGTCTAATAGCTAGCGTTCTTTGAAACTACACAGTAGAGAAACCGAGCTTTAGCTACCGTCGACCTCTCTGTGGGCGAAGCAGTTTAGGGGGTACTGTGGCTGAGAGCCTGGGGACGGTTTCAATATCGTAATATCGGGGGAGACACAGGCCGGTACAGAGGGCAGCTCTCAACTCACATCATGGTTATGGGGCTAATACCGTTGCCCTGGGTGTCTGTGCAGGCTTAAACACAGCCGCCTAACTCGAAGGAAAAACACGGTAGAGGATCCGTGCTTCAGCGGAAACAGCCGCTCCTGAGGGTGGAAGCATTTGGTTGTGTGCGTGCGTGAGAGCACTGCAAGGGAGTCCAAAGTTTCTGCGAGTGAGACTCAGGCCCCAGCAAAAGGCAGAACACGACTCCCCGTGTGTTTCATTTAGCTAGCACTGCGGCCCTACTTTTGCATGGAAGTCTAATCGCTAGCGTTCTCCCTGGAAGAAACAACACGGTAGAGAAACCGTGCTTTAGCTACCATCCACCTCTCTGAGGGAGGAAGCACTTTCCGGGCTACCGTGGGTGAGAGCCTGAGGAACGGGTTCCTTACGTGAAACCGAGGGAGAAGGAGTCCGGGCCAGAAGGCTCCTCTCGACTCAGCTCTTGTTACCTGAAGCTAACACTTCGGCTCCATGTGTGCATAGGAACGCTAAGGGCTCCACACTGATTTGGCAGAAAGAAGCCGCCCAAGAACCCCAGCTTCAGCTCATTCGCCTCTCCACAGGGTGGCAGCATTTTCAAGTCTGCTTGAGTGCAAACCTGGGGAAGGAGTCCCAGCAGAATTCGGAGGGAGAAATAAGCATGGGCAGAAGGCACCTATCGACTCAACTCTTGTTTCGGGAAACTAGATCGGCTCTCCCGTGTGTGCGTGGAGTCCTCAGTGCCATCCACGCAACGCAAAGGAACAAAACTGTAGAGAACCCGTGCCTCAGCAAAGATCGCCCTTCCTGAGCGTGCACTTCATCTATTGTGTGTTTTTGTGAAAGCATGAGAAATGGAACCTAAACGTAACTCGGAGTGAGAAGCAGGCCTGGAAGGAAGGCTGCTGTCGACTCACCTCTTGTTTGAGGAGATTAGCACTGCTGTACCCTGTGTGCCTGGATGCCTAGTTCCCAGGCTACTAACACCAAGAATCAATCCTATAGAGTGACTGCGCTTGAGTTAACATTGCCGTTCCTGAAGCAGGAGGAATTTGACAGTGCTCGTGTACGAGAGACCGGGCAAAGGGTCCCAGACGTGAAATGGAGTGAGAAACAGGCCGGTGCGGAAGGCAGCTCTCAAGTCACCTCTGGTTTATGAGGCTAGTACCCTTGCCCCGGGGGTGCCTGCAGGCCTAAAGCCAACCACCTAACTCAAAGGAACAACTCTGTAGGGAATTCCTGCTTCGGCTAAAAGAGCCATGCCTCAGGGTGGACGCATTTTGCTGTGTGCATGCGTGAGCGCACTGCAAGTGAGTCCAAAACCATTTTCCTTGTGAGACCCAGGCCCCGGAAGAAGCCAGAACACGACTCCCCACTTGCTCCATGAAGCTAGTACTGCGGCCCCACTTTTGCATGGAAGTCTAATAGCTAGCTTTCTAACTCGGAGAAAAAACACTTAGAGAAACCATGCTTTAGCTACCGTCGACCTCACTGTGGGTGAAGCAGTTTAGGGTGTACTGTGGCTGAGAGCCTGGGGACGGTTTCCATTTCGTAATATCGGGGGAGAGAGAGGCCGGTACAGAAGGCAGCTCTCAACTCACTACATGGTTATGGGGCTGGTTCCGTTGCCCCGTGGGTGTGTGCTGGCTTAAACACAACCACCTAACTCGAAAGGAAAAGTCAGTACAGAATCTGTGCTTCAGCTAAAACAGCTGCTCCTGAGGGTGGAAGCTTCTTTTGTGTGTGTGCGTGAGAGCACTACAAGGGAGTGGCAAACCTATTTCGGAGGGAGCCTCAGGCAGCTGCTGAAGGCAGCAAACGACTCCTCACTTATTTTGTGAAGCCAGCACTGCGGCCCCAATTTTGCATGGAGGTCTAATAGCTAGCGTTCTAACTCGAAGAAACAACACTGTAGAGAAGCCGTGCTTTAGCTACCGTCGACCTCTCTGTGGGCGAAGCAGTTTATGGGTGTACTGTGGCTGAGAGCCTGGGGACGGTTTCAATATCGTAATATCGGGGGAGAGACAGGCCGGTACAGAAGGCAGCTCTCAACCCACATCATGGTTACGGGGCTAGTACCGTTTCCCAGGGTGTGTGTGCAGGCTTAAATGAAGCCACCTAACTCGAAGGAAAAACTCGGTTGAGAGCCTGTGCTTCAGCTAAAACAGCTGCTCCTGAGGGTGGCAGCATTTTGTTGTGTGCGTGCGTGAGAGCACTGCAAGGGAGTCCAAAGCATTTTGCGAGTGAGACTCAGGCCCCAGCGAAAGGCAGAACACGGCTCCGCAAGTGTTTGACCAAGCTAGCACGGCAGCCCCACATTTGCATGGAAGTCTAATAGCTAGCGTTCTTTGAAACTACACAGTAGAGAAACCGAGCTTTAGCTACCGTCGACCTCTCTGTGGGCGAAGCAGTTTAGGGGGTACTGTGGCTGAGAGCCTGGGGACGGTTTCAATATCGTAATATCGGGGGAGACACAGGCCGGTACAGAGGGCAGCTCTCAACTCACATCATGGTTATGGGGCTAATACCGTTGCCCTGGGTGTCTGTGCAGGCTTAAACACAGCCGCCTAACTCGAAGGAAAAACACGGTAGAGGATCCGTGCTTCAGCGGAAACAGCCGCTCCTGAGGGTGGAAGCATTTGGTTGTGTGCGTGCGTGAGAGCACTGCAAGGGAGTCCAAAGTTTCTGCGAGTGAGACTCAGGCCCCAGCAAAAGGCAGAACACGACTCCCCGTGTGTTTCATTTAGCTAGCACTGCGGCCCTACTTTTGCATGGAAGTCTAATCGCTAGCGTTCTCCCTGGAAGAAACAACACGGTAGAGAAACCGTGCTTTAGCTACCATCCACCTCTCTGAGGGAGGAAGCACTTTCCGGGCTACCGTGGGTGAGAGCCTGAGGAACGGGTTCCTTACGTGAAACCGAGGGAGAAGGAGTCCGGGCCAGAAGGCTCCTCTCGACTCAGCTCTTGTTACCTGAAGCTAACACTTCGGCTCCATGTGTGCATAGGAACGCTAAGGGCTCCACACTGATTTGGCAGAAAGAAGCCGCCCAAGAACCCCAGCTTCAGCTCATTCGCCTCTCCACAGGGTGGCAGCATTTTCAAGTCCGCTTGAGTGCAAACCTGGGGAAGGAGTCCCAGCAGAATTCGGAGGGAGAAATAAGCATGGGCAGAAGGCACCTATCGACTCAACTCTTGTTTCGGGAAACTAGATCGGCTCTCCCGTGTGTGCGTGGAGTCCTCAGTGCCATCCACGCAACGCAAAGGAACAAAACTGTAGAGAACCCGTGCCTCAGCAAAGATCGCCCTTCCTGAGCGTGCACTTCATCTATTGTGTGTTTTTGTGAAAGCATGAGAAATGGAACCTAAACGGAACTCGGAGTGAGAAGCAGGCCTGGAAGGAAGGCTGCTGTCGACTCACCTCTTGTTTGAGGAGATTAGCACTGCTGTACCCTGTGTGCCTGGATGCCTAGTTCCCAGGCTACTAACACCAAGAATCAATCCTATAGAGTGACTGCGCTTGAGTTAACATTGCCGTTCCTGAAGCAGGAGGAATTTGACAGTGCTCGTGTACGAGAGACCGGGCAAAGGGTCCCAGACGTGAAATGGAGTGAGAAACAGGCCGGTGCGGAAGGCAGCTCTCAAGTCACCTCTGGTTTATGAGGCTAGTACCCTTGCCCCGGGGGTGCCTGCAGGCCTAAAGCCAACCACCTAACTCAAAGGAACAACTCTGTAGGGAATTCCTGCTTCGGCTAAAAGAGCCATGCCTCAGGGTGGACGCATTTTGCTGTGTGCATGCGTGAGCGCACTGCAAGTGAGTCCAAAACCATTTTCCTTGTGAGACCCAGGCCCCGGAAGAAGCCAGAACACGACTCCCCACTTGCTCCATGAAGCTAGTACTGCGGCCCCACTTTTGCATGGAAGTCTAATAGCTAGCTTTCTAACTCGGAGAAAAAACACTTAGAGAAACCATGCTTTAGCTACCGTCGACCTCACTGTGGGTGAAGCAGTTTAGGGTGTACTGTGGCTGAGAGCCTGGGGACGGTTTCCATTTCGTAATATCGGGGGAGAGAGAGGCCGGTACAGAAGGCAGCTCTCAACTCACTACATGGTTATGGGGCTAGTTCCGTTGACCGTGGTGTGTGTGCAGGCTTAAACACAGCCACCTAACTCGAAGGAAAAACTCGGTAGAAAGCCTGTGCTGCAGGTAAAATAGCCGCTCCTGAGAGTGGAAGCATTTTGTTGTGTGCGTGCGTGAGAGCACTGCAAGGGAGTCCAAAGCTTTTTGCGAGTGAGACTCAGGCCCCAGCGAAAGGCAGAACACGACTCCCCATGTGTTTCATCACTCTAGCACGGCAGCCCCACTTTTGCATGGAAGTCTAACAGCTAGTGTTCTAACTCGAAGAAACAACACTGTAGAGAAACCGTGCTTTAGCTACCGTCGACCTCTAGACGGAGGAAGCATTACACGGAGTACCGTGGCTGAGAACCAGGGGAACGGGTTCCATACGTGAAACCAAGGGAGAAATAGGTCCGGGCAGAAGGCACCTCTGGACTCAGCTCTTGCTACCTGAAGCTAACACTACTGCTCCATGTGTGCTTGGAATGCTATGTGCTCGACACTGCCTGGGAAGAAACAAGCCTGTAAAGAATCCCAGCTGCAGCTCATTCGCCTACCAGGCTACTAACACCAAGAATCAATGCTGTAGTGTTACTGCGCTTTAGCTAACATTGCCGTCCCTGAAGCCGCAGGTGCTCGTGTATGAGTGACCGGGGAAAGGGTCCCATACGTGAAATGGAGTGAGAAACAGGCCGGTGCGGAAGGCAGCTCTCAAATGACCTCTTGTTTATGAGGCTAGTACCCTTGCCCCGGGGGTGCCTGCAGGCCATAAGCCAACCACCTAACTCAAAGGAACAACTCTGTAGGGAATTCCTGCTTCGGCTAAAAGAGCCATGCCTCAGGGTGGACGCATTGTGTGGTGTGCATGCATGAGTGCACAGCAAGTTAGTCCAAAACCATTTTCCTTGTGAGACCCAGGCCCCGGAAGAAGCCAGAACACGACTCCCCACTTGCTCCATGAAACTAGGACTGCGGCCCCACTTTTGAATGGAAGTCTAATGGCTAGCTTTCTAACTCGAAGAAACACCACTGTAGAGAAACCGTGCTTTAGCTACCGTCGACCTCTCTGTGGGCGAAGCAGTTTAAGGTGTACTGTGGCTGAGAGCCTGGGGACGGTTTCAATATCGTAACATCGGGGGAGAGACAGGCCGGTACAGAAGGCAGCTCTCAACCCACATCATGGTTACGGGGCTAGTACCGTTTCCCAGGGTGTGTGTGCAGGCTTAAATGAAGCCACCGAACTCGAAGGAAAAACTCGGTTGAGAGCCTGTGCTTCAGCTAAAACAGCTGCTCCTGAGGGTGGCAGCATTTTGTTGTGTGCGTGCGTGAGAGCACTGCAAGGGAGTCCAAAGCATTTTGCGAGTGAGACTCAGGCCCCAGCGAAAGGCAGAACACGGCTCCGCAAGTGTTTGACCAAGCTAGCACGGCAGCCCCACATTTGCATGGAAGTCTAATAGCTAGCGTTCTTTGAAACTACACAGTAGAGAAACCGAGCTTTAGCTACCGTCGACCTCTCTGTGGGCGAAGCAGTTTAAGGGGTACTGTGGCTGAGAGCCTGGGGACGGTTTCAATATCGTAATATCGGGGGAGACACAGGCCGGTACAGAGGGCAGCTCTCAACTCACATCATGGTTATGGGGCTAATACCGTTGCCCTGGGTGTCTGTGCAGGCTTAAACACAGCCGCCTAACTCGAAGGAAAAACACGGTAGAGGATCCGTGCTTCAGCGGAAACAGCCGCTCCTGAGGGTGGAAGCATTTGGTTGTGTGCGTGCGTGAGAGCACTGCAAGGGAGTCCAAAGTTTCTGCGAGTGAGACTCAGGCCCCAGCAAAAGGCAGAACACGACTCCCCGTGTGTTTCATTTAGCTAGCACTGCGGCCCTACTTTTGCATGGAAGTCTAATCGCTAGCGTTCTCCCTGGAAGAAACAACACGGTAGAGAAACCGTGCTTTAGCTACCATCCACCTCTCTGAGGGAGGAAGCACTTTCCGGGCTACCGTGGGTGAGAGCCTGAGGAACGGGTTCCTTACGTGAAACCGAGGGAGAAGGAGTCCGGGCCAGAAGGCTCCTCTCGACTCAGCTCTTGTTACCTGAAGCTAACACTTCGGCTCCATGTGTGCATAGGAACGCTAAGGGCTCCACACTGATTTGGCAGAAAGAAGCCGCCCAAGAACCCCAGCTTCAGCTCATTCGCCTCTCCACAGGGTGGCAGCATTTTCAAGTCTGCTTGAGTGCAAACCTGGGGAAGGAGTCCCAGCAGAATTCGGAGGGAGAAATAAGCATGGGCAGAAGGCACCTATCGACTCAACTCTTGTTTCGGGAAACTAGATCGGCTCTCCCGTGTGTGCGTGGAGTCCTCAGTGCCATCCACGCAACGCAAAGGAACAAAACTGTAGAGAACCCGTGCCTCAGCAAAGATCGCCCTTCCTGAGCGTGCACTTCATCTATTGTGTGTTTTTGTGAAAGCATGAGAAATGGAACCTAAACGGAACTCGGAGTGAGAAGCAGGCCTGGAAGGAAGGCTGCTGTCGACTCACCTCTTGTTTGAGGAGATTAGCACTGCTGTACCCTGTGTGCCTGGATGCCTAGTTCCCAGGCTACTAACACCAAGAATCAATCCTATAGAGTGACTGCGCTTGAGTTAACATTGCCGTTCCTGAAGCAGGAGGAATTTGACAGTGCTCGTGTACGAGAGACCGGGCAAAGGGTCCCAGACGTGAAATGGAGTGAGAAACAGGCCGGTGCGGAAGGCAGCTCTCAAGTCACCTCTGGTTTATGAGGCTAGTACCCTTGCCCCGGGGGTGCCTGCAGGCCTAAAGCCAACCACCTAACTCAAAGGAACAACTCTGTAGGGAATTCCTGCTTCGGCTAAAAGAGCCATGCCTCAGGGTGGACGCATTTTGCTGTGTGCATGCGTGAGCGCACTGCAAGTGAGTCCAAAACCATTTTCCTTGTGAGACCCAGGCCCCGGAAGAAGCCAGAACACGACTCCCCACTTGCTCCATGAAGCTAGTACTGCGGCCCCACTTTTGCATGGAAGTCTAATAGCTAGCTTTCTAACTCGGAGAAAAAACACTTAGAGAAACCATGCTTTAGCTACCGTCGACCTCACTGTGGGTGAAGCAGTTTAGGGTGTACTGTGGCTGAGAGCCTGGGGACGGTTTCCATTTCGTAATATCGGGGGAGAGAGAGGCCGGTACAGAAGGCAGCTCTCAACTCACTACATGGTTATGGGGCTGGTTCCGTTGCCCCGTGGGTGTGTGCTGGCTTAAACACAACCACCTAACTCGAAAGGAAAAGTCAGTACAGAATCTGTGCTTCAGCTAAAACAGCTGCTCCTGAGGGTGGAAGCTTCTTTTGTGTGTGTGCGTGAGAGCACTACAAGGGAGTGGCAAACCTATTTCGGAGGGAGCCTCAGGCAGCTGCTGAAGGCAGCAAACGACTCCTCACTTATTTTGTGAAGCCAGCACTGCGGCCCCAATTTTGCATGGAGGTCTAATAGCTAGCGTTCTAACTCGAAGAAACAACACTGTAGAGAAGCCGTGCTTTAGCTACCGTCGACCTCTCTGTGGGCGAAGCAGTTTATGGGTGTACTGTGGCTGAGAGCCTGGGGACGGTTTCAATATCGTAATATCGGGGGAGAGACAGGCCGGTACAGAAGGCAGCTCTCAACCCACATCATGGTTACGGGGCTAGTACCGTTTCCCAGGGTGTGTGTGCAGGCTTAAATGAAGCCACCGAACTCGAAGGAAAAACTCGGTTGAGAGCCTGTGCTTCAGCTAAAACAGCTGCTCCTGAGGGTGGCAGCATTTTGTTGTGTGCGTGCGTGAGAGCACTGCAAGGGAGTCCAAAGCATTTTGCGAGTGAGACTCAGGCGCCAGCGAAAGGCAGAACACGGCTCCGCAAGTGTTTGACCAAGCTAGCACGGCAGCCCCACATTTGCATGGAAGTCTAATAGCTAGCGTTCTTTGAAACTACACAGTAGAGAAACCGAGCTTTAGCTACCGTCGACCTCTCTGTGGGCGAAGCAGTTTAAGGGGTACTGTGGCTGAGAGCCTGGGGACGGTTTCAATATCGTAATATCGGGGGAGACACAGGCCGGTACAGAGGGCAGCTCTCAACTCACATCATGGTTATGGGGCTAATACCGTTGCCCTGGGTGTCTGTGCAGGCTTAAACACAGCCGCCTAACTCGAAGGAAAAACACGGTAGAGGATCCGTGCTTCAGCGGAAACAGCCGCTCCTGAGGGTGGAAGCATTTGGTTGTGTGCGTGCGTGAGAGCACTGCAAGGGAGTCCAAAGTTTCTGCGAGTGAGACTCAGGCCCCAGCAAAAGGCAGAACACGACTCCCCGTGTGTTTCATTTAGCTAGCACTGCGGCCCTACTTTTGCATGGAAGTCTAATCGCTAGCGTTCTCCCTGGAAGAAACAACACGGTAGAGAAACCGTGCTTTAGCTACCATCCACCTCTCTGAGGGAGGAAGCACTTTCCGGGCTACCGTGGGTGAGAGCCTGAGGAACGGGTTCCTTACGTGAAACCGAGGGAGAAGGAGTCCGGGCCAGAAGGCTCCTCTCGACTCAGCTCTTGTTACCTGAAGCTAACACTTCGGCTCCATGTGTGCATAGGAACGCTAAGGGCTCCACACTGATTTGGCAGAAAGAAGCCGCCCAAGAACCCCAGCTTCAGCTCATTCGCCTCTCCACAGGGTGGCAGCATTTTCAAGTCTGCTTGAGTGCAAACCTGGGGAAGGAGTCCCAGCAGAATTCGGAGGGAGAAATAAGCATGGGCAGAAGGCACCTATCGACTCAACTCTTGTTTCGGGAAACTAGATCGGCTCTCCCGTGTGTGCGTGGAGTCCTCAGTGCCATCCACGCAACGCAAAGGAACAAAACTGTAGAGAACCCGTGCCTCAGCTAAGATCGCCCTTCCTGAGCGTGCACTTCATCTATTGTGTGTTTTTGTGAAAGCATGAGAAATGGAACCTAAACGTAACTCGGAGTGAGAAGCAGGCCTGGAAGGAAGGCTGCTGTCGACTCACCTCTTGTTTGAGGAGATTAGCACTGCTGTACCCTGTGTGCCTGGATGCCTAGTTCCCAGGCTACTAACACCAAGAATCAATCCTATAGAGTGACTGCGCTTGAGTTAACATTGCCGTTCCTGAAGCAGGAGGAATTTGACAGTGCTCGTGTACGAGAGACCGGGCAAAGGGTCCCAGACGTGAAATGGAGTGAGAAACAGGCCGGTGCGGAAGGCAGCTCTCAAGTCACCTCTGGTTTATGAGGCTAGTACCCTTGCCCCGGGGGTGCCTGCAGGCCTAAAGCCAACCACCTAACTCAAAGGAACAACTCTGTAGGGAATTCCTGCTTCGGCTAAAAGAGCCATGCCTCAGGGTGGACGCATTTTGCTGTGTGCATGCGTGAGCGCACTGCAAGTGAGTCCAAAACCATTTTCCTTGTGAGACCCAGGCCCCGGAAGAAGCCAGAACACGACTCCCCACTTGCTCCATGAAGCTAGTACTGCGGCCCCACTTTTGCATGGAAGTCTAATAGCTAGCTTTCTAACTCGGAGAAAAAACACTTAGAGAAACCATGCTTTAGCTACCGTCGACCTCACTGTGGGTGAAGCAGTTTAGGGTGTACTGTGGCTGAGAGCCTGGGGACGGTTTCCATTTCGTAATATCGGGGGAGAGAGAGGCCGGTACAGAAGGCAGCTCTCAACTCACTACATGGTTATGGGGCTGGTTCCGTTGACCGTGGTGTGTGTGCAGGCTTAAACACAGCCACCTAACTCGAAGGAAAAACTCGGTAGAAAGCCTGTGCTGCAGGTAAAATAGCCGCTCCTGAGAGTGGAAGCATTTTGTTGTGTGCGTGCGTGAGAGCACTGCAAGGGAGTCCAAAGCTTTTTGCGAGTGAGACTCAGGCCCCAGCGAAAGGCAGAACACGACTCCCCATGTGTTTCATCACTCTAGCACGGCAGCCCCACTTTTGCATGGAAGTCTAACACCTAGTGTTCTAACTCGAAGAAACAACACTGTAGAGAAACCGTGCTTTAGCTACCGTCGACCTCTAGACGGAGGAAGCATTACACGGAGTACCGTGGCTGAGAACCAGGGGAACGGGTTCCATACGTGAAACCAAGGGAGAAATAGGTCCGGGCAGAAGGCACCTCTGGACTCAGCTCTTGCTACCTGAAGCTAACACTACTGCTCCATGTGTGCTTGGAATGCTATGTGCTCGACACTGCCTGGGAAGAAACAAGCCTGTAAAGAATCCCAGCTGCAGCTCATTCGCCTACCAGGCTACTAACACCAAGAATCAATGCTGTAGTGTTACTGCGCTTTAGCTAACATTGCCGTCCCTGAAGCCGCAGGTGCTCGTGTATGAGTGACCGGGGAAAGGGTCCCATACGTGAAATGGAGTGAGAAACAGGCCGGTGCGGAAGGCAGCTCTCAAATGACCTCTTGTTTATGAGGCTAGTACCCTTGCCCCGGGGGTGCCTGCAGGCCATAAGCCAACCACCTAACTCAAAGGAACAACTCTGTAGGGAATTCCTGCTTCGGCTAAAAGAGCCATGCCTCAGGGTGGACGCATTGTGTGGTGTGCATGCATGAGTGCACAGCAAGTTAGTCCAAAACCATTTTCCTTGTGAGACCCAGGCCCCGGAAGAAGCCAGAACACGACTCCCCACTTGCTCCATGAAACTAGGACTGCGGCCCCACTTTTGAATGGAAGTCTAATGGCTAGCTTTCTAACTCGAAGAAACACCACTGTAGAGAAACCGTGCTTTAGCTACCGTCGACCTCTCTGTGGGCGAAGCAGTTTAAGGTGTACTGTGGCTGAGAGCCTGGGGACGGTTTCAATATCGTAATATCGGGGGAGAGACAGGCCGGTACAGAAGGCAGCTCTCAACCCACATCATGGTTACGGGGCTAGTACCGTTTCCCAGGGTGTGTGTGCAGGCTTAAATGAAGCCACCGAACTCGAAGGAAAAACTCGGTTGAGAGCCTGTGCTTCAGCTAAAACAGCTGCTCCTGAGGGTGGCAGCATTTTGTTGTGTGCGTGCGTGAGAGCACTGCAAGGGAGTCCAAAGCATTTTGCGAGTGAGACTCAGGCCCCAGCGAAAGGCAGAACACGGCTCCGCAAGTGTTTGACCAAGCTAGCACGGCAGCCCCACATTTGCATGGAAGTCTAATAGCTAGCGTTCTTTGAAACTACACAGTAGAGAACCCGAGCTTTAGCTACCGTCGACCTCTCTGTGGGCGAAGCAGTTTAGGGTGTACTGTGGCTGAGAGCCTGGGGACGGTTTCAATATCGTAATATCGGGGGAGACACAGGCCGGTACAGAGGGCAGCTCTCAACTCACATCATGGTTATGGGGCTAATACCGTTGCCCTGGGTGTCTGTGCAGGCTTAAACACAGCCGCCTAACTCGAAGGAAAAACACGGTAGAGGATCCGTGCTTCAGCGGAAACAGCCGCTCCTGAGGGTGGAAGCATTTGGTTGTGTGCGTGCGTGAGAGCACTGCAAGGGAGTCCAAAGTTTCTGCGAGTGAGACTCAGGCCCCAGCAAAAGGCAGAACACGACTCCCCGTGTGTTTCATTTAGCTAGCACTGCGGCCCTACTTTTGCATGGAAGTCTAATCGCTAGCGTTCTCCCTGGAAGAAACAACACGGTAGAGAAACCGTGCTTTAGCTACCATCCACCTCTCTGAGGGAGGAAGCACTTTCCGGGCTACCGTGGGTGAGAGCCTGAGGAACGGGTTCCTTACGTGAAACCGAGGGAGAAGGAGTCCGGGCCAGAAGGCTCCTCTCGACTCAGCTCTTGTTACCTGAAGCTAACACTTCGGCTCCATGTGTGCATAGGAACGCTAAGGGCTCCACACTGATTTGGCAGAAAGAAGCCGCCCAAGAACCCCAGCTTCAGCTCATTCGCCTCTCCACAGGGTGGCAGCATTTTCAAGTCCGCTTGAGTGCAAACCTGGGGAAGGAGTCCCAGCAGAATTCGGAGGGAGAAATAAGCATGGGCAGAAGGCACCTATCGACTCAACTCTTGTTTCGGGAAACTAGATCGGCTCTCCCGTGTGTGCGTGGAGTCCTCAGTGCCATCCACGCAACGCAAAGGAACAAAACTGTAGAGAACCCGTGCCTCAGCAAAGATCGCCCTTCCTGAGCGTGCACTTCATCTATTGTGTGTTTTTGTGAAAGCATGAGAAATGGAACCTAAACGGAACTCGGAGTGAGAAGCAGGCCTGGAAGGAAGGCTGCTGTCGACTCACCTCTTGTTTGAGGAGATTAGCACTGCTGTACCCTGTGTGCCTGGATGCCTAGTTCCCAGGCTACTAACACCAAGAATCAATCCTATAGAGTGACTGCGCTTGAGTTAACATTGCCGTTCCTGAAGCAGGAGGAATTTGACAGTGCTCGTGTACGAGAGACCGGGCAAAGGGTCCCAGACGTGAAATGGAGTGAGAAACAGGCCGGTGCGGAAGGCAGCTCTCAAGTCACCTCTGGTTTATGAGGCTAGTACCCTTGCCCCGGGGGTGCCTGCAGGCCTAAAGCCAACCACCTAACTCAAAGGAACAACTCTGTAGGGAATTCCTGCTTCGGCTAAAAGAGCCATGCCTCAGGGTGGACGCATTTTGCTGTGTGCATGCGTGAGCGCACTGCAAGTGAGTCCAAAACCATTTTCCTTGTGAGACCCAGGCCCCGGAAGAAGCCAGAACACGACTCCCCACTTGCTCCATGAAGCTAGTACTGCGGCCCCACTTTTGCATGGAAGTCTAATAGCTAGCTTTCTAACTCGGAGAAAAAACACTTAGAGAAACCATGCTTTAGCTACCGTCGACCTCACTGTGGGTGAAGCAGTTTAGGGTGTACTGTGGCTGAGAGCCTGGGGACGGTTTCCATTTCGTAATATCGGGGGAGAGAGAGGCCGGTACAGAAGGCAGCTCTCAACTCACTACATGGTTATGGGGCTAGTTCCGTTGACCGTGGTGTGTGTGCAGGCTTAAACACAGCCACCTAACTCGAAGGAAAAACTCGGTAGAAAGCCTGTGCTGCAGGTAAAATAGCCGCTCCTGAGAGTGGAAGCATTTTGTTGTGTGCGTGCGTGAGAGCACTGCAAGGGAGTCCAAAGCTTTTTGCGAGTGAGACTCAGGCCCCAGCGAAAGGCAGAACACGACTCCCCATGTGTTTCATCACTCTAGCACGGCAGCCCCACTTTTGCATGGAAGTCTAACACCTAGTGTTCTAACTCGAAGAAACAACACTGTAGAGAAACCGTGCTTTAGCTACCGTCGACCTCTAGACGGAGGAAGCATTACACGGAGTACCGTGGCTGAGAACCAGGGGAACGGGTTCCATACGTGAAACCAAGGGAGAAATAGGTCCGGGCAGAAGGCACCTCTGGACTCAGCTCTTGCTACCTGAAGCTAACACTACTGCTCCATGTGTGCTTGGAATGCTATGTGCTCGACACTGCCTGGGAAGAAACAAGCCTGTAAAGAATCCCAGCTGCAGCTCATTCGCCTACCAGGCTACTAACACCAAGAATCAATGCTGTAGTGTTACTGCGCTTTAGCTAACATTGCCGTCCCTGAAGCCGCAGGTGCTCGTGTATGAGTGACCGGGGAAAGGGTCCCATACGTGAAATGGAGTGAGAAACAGGCCGGTGCGGAAGGCAGCTCTCAAATGACCTCTTGTTTATGAGGCTAGTACCCTTGCCCCGGGGGTGCCTGCAGGCCATAAGCCAACCACCTAACTCAAAGGAACAACTCTGTAGGGAATTCCTGCTTCGGCTAAAAGAGCCATGCCTCAGGGTGGACGCATTGTGTGGTGTGCATGCATGAGTGCACAGCAAGTTAGTCCAAAACCATTTTCCTTGTGAGACCCAGGCCCCGGAAGAAGCCAGAACACGACTCCCCACTTGCTCCATGAAACTAGGACTGCGGCCCCACTTTTGAATGGAAGTCTAATGGCTAGCTTTCTAACTCGAAGAAACACCACTGTAGAGAAACCGTGCTTTAGCTACCGTCGACCTCTCTGTGGGCGAAGCAGTTTAAGGTGTACTGTGGCTGAGAGCCTGGGGACGGTTTCAATATCGTAATATCGGGGGAGAGACAGGCCGGTACAGAAGGCAGCTCTCAACCCACATCATGGTTACGGGGCTAGTACCGTTTCCCAGGGTGTGTGTGCAGGCTTAAATGAAGCCACCGAACTCGAAGGAAAAACTCGGTTGAGAGCCTGTGCTTCAGCTAAAACAGCTGCTCCTGAGGGTGGCAGCATTTTGTTGTGTGCGTGCGTGAGAGCACTGCAAGGGAGTCCAAAGCATTTTGCGAGTGAGACTCAGGCCCCAGCGAAAGGCAGAACACGGCTCCGCAAGTGTTTGACCAAGCTAGCACGGCAGCCCCACATTTGCATGGAAGTCTAATAGCTAGCGTTCTTTGAAACTACACAGTAGAGAAACCGAGCTTTAGCTACCGTCGACCTCTCTGTGGGCGAAGCAGTTTAGGGGGTACTGTGGCTGAGAGCCTGGGGACGGTTTCAATATCGTAATATCGGGGGAGACACAGGCCGGTACAGAGGGCAGCTCTCAACTCACATCATGGTTATGGGGCTAATACCGTTGCCCTGGGTGTCTGTGCAGGCTTAAACACAGCCGCCTAACTCGAAGGAAAAACACGGTAGAGGATCCGTGCTTCAGCGGAAACAGCCGCTCCTGAGGGTGGAAGCATTTGGTTGTGTGCGTGCGTGAGAGCACTGCAAGGGAGTCCAAAGTTTCTGCGAGTGAGACTCAGGCCCCAGCAAAAGGCAGAACACGACTCCCCGTGTGTTTCATTTAGCTAGCACTGCGGCCCTACTTTTGCATGGAAGTCTAATCGCTAGCGTTCTCCCTGGAAGAAACAACACGGTAGAGAAACCGTGCTTTAGCTACCATCCACCTCTCTGAGGGAGGAAGCACTTTCCGGGCTACCGTGGGTGAGAGCCTGAGGAACGGGTTCCTTACGTGAAACCGAGGGAGAAGGAGTCCGGGCCAGAAGGCTCCTCTCGACTCAGCTCTTGTTACCTGAAGCTAACACTTCGGCTCCATGTGTGCATAGGAACGCTAAGGGCTCCACACTGATTTGGCAGAAAGAAGCCGCCCAAGAACCCCAGCTTCAGCTCATTCGCCTCTCCACAGGGTGGCAGCATTTTCAAGTCTGCTTGAGTGCAAACCTGGGGAAGGAGTCCCAGCAGAATTCGGAGGGAGAAATAAGCATGGGCAGAAGGCACCTATCGACTCAACTCTTGTTTCGGGAAACTAGATCGGCTCTCCCGTGTGTGCGTGGAGTCCTCAGTGCCATCCACGCAACGCAAAGGAACAAAACTGTAGAGAACCCGTGCCTCAGCAAAGATCGCCCTTCCTGAGCGTGCACTTCATCTATTGTGTGTTTTTGTGAAAGCATGAGAAATGGAACCTAAACGGAACTCGGAGTGAGAAGCAGGCCTGGAAGGAAGGCTGCTGTCGACTCACCTCTTGTTTGAGGAGATTAGCACTGCTGTACCCTGTGTGCCTGGATGCCTAGTTCCCAGGCTACTAACACCAAGAATCAATCCTATAGAGTGACTGCGCTTGAGTTAACATTGCCGTTCCTGAAGCAGGAGGAATTTGACAGTGCTCGTGTACGAGAGACCGGGCAAAGGGTCCCAGACGTGAAATGGAGTGAGAAACAGGCCGGTGCGGAAGGCAGCTCTCAAGTCACCTCTGGTTTATGAGGCTAGTACCCTTGCCCCGGGGGTGCCTGCAGGCCTAAAGCCAACCACCTAACTCAAAGGAACAACTCTGTAGGGAATTCCTGCTTCGGCTAAAAGAGCCATGCCTCAGGGTGGACGCATTTTGCTGTGTGCATGCGTGAGCGCACTGCAAGTGAGTCCAAAACCATTTTCCTTGTGAGACCCAGGCCCCGGAAGAAGCCAGAACACGACTCCCCACTTGCTCCATGAAGCTAGTACTGCGGCCCCACTTTTGCATGGAAGTCTAATAGCTAGCTTTCTAACTCGGAGAAAAAACACTTAGAGAAACCATGCTTTAGCTACCGTCGACCTCACTGTGGGTGAAGCAGTTTAGGGTGTACTGTGGCTGAGAGCCTGGGGACGGTTTCCATTTCGTAATATCGGGGGAGAGAGAGGCCGGTACAGAAGGCAGCTCTCAACTCACTACATGGTTATGGGGCTAGTTCCGTTGACCGTGGTGTGTGTGCAGGCTTAAACACAGCCACCTAACTCGAAGGAAAAACTCGGTAGAAAGCCTGTGCTGCAGGTAAAATAGCCGCTCCTGAGAGTGGAAGCATTTTGTTGTGTGCGTGCGTGAGAGCACTGCAAGGGAGTCCAAAGCTTTTTGCGAGTGAGACTCAGGCCCCAGCGAAAGGCAGAACACGACTCCCCATGTGTTTCATCACTCTAGCACGGCAGCCCCACTTTTGCATGGAAGTCTAACACCTAGTGTTCTAACTCGAAGAAACAACACTGTAGAGAAACCGTGCTTTAGCTACCGTCGACCTCTAGACGGAGGAAGCATTACACGGAGTACCGTGGCTGAGAACCAGGGGAACGGGTTCCATACGTGAAACCAAGGGAGAAATAGGTCCGGGCAGAAGGCACCTCTGGACTCAGCTCTTGCTACCTGAAGCTAACACTACTGCTCCATGTGTGCTTGGAATGCTATGTGCTCGACACTGCCTGGGAAGAAACAAGCCTGTAAAGAATCCCAGCTGCAGCTCATTCGCCTACCAGGCTACTAACACCAAGAATCAATGCTGTAGTGTTACTGCGCTTTAGCTAACATTGCCGTCCCTGAAGCCGCAGGTGCTCGTGTATGAGTGACCGGGGAAAGGGTCCCATACGTGAAATGGAGTGAGAAACAGGCCGGTGCGGAAGGCAGCTCTCAAATGACCTCTTGTTTATGAGGCTAGTACCCTTGCCCCGGGGGTGCCTGCAGGCCATAAGCCAACCACCTAACTCAAAGGAACAACTCTGTAGGGAATTCCTGCTTCGGCTAAAAGAGCCATGCCTCAGGGTGGACGCATTGTGTGGTGTGCATGCATGAGTGCACAGCAAGTTAGTGCAAAACCATTTTCCTTGTGAGACCCAGGCCCCGGAAGAAGCCAGAACACGACTCCCCACTTGCTCCATGAAACTAGGACTGCGGCCCCACTTTTGAATGGAAGTCTAATGGCTAGCTTTCTAACTCGAAGAAACACCACTGTAGAGAAACCGTGCTTTAGCTACCGTCGACCTCTCTGTGGGCGAAGCAGTTTAAGGTGTACTGTGGCTGAGAGCCTGGGGACGGTTTCAATATCGTAATATCGGGGGAGAGACAGGCCGGTACAGAAGGCAGCTCTCAACCCACATCATGGTTACGGGGCTAGTACCGTTTCCCAGGGTGTGTGTGCAGGCTTAAATGAAGCCACCGAACTCGAAGGAAAAACTCGGTTGAGAGCCTGTGCTTCAGCTAAAACAGCTGCTCCTGAGGGTGGCAGCATTTTGTTGTGTGCGTGCGTGAGAGCACTGCAAGGGAGTCCAAAGCATTTTGCGAGTGAGACTCAGGCCCCAGCGAAAGGCAGAACACGGCTCCGCAAGTGTTTGACCAAGCTAGCACGGCAGCCCCACATTTGCATGGAAGTCTAATAGCTAGCGTTCTTTGAAACTACACAGTAGAGAAACCGAGCTTTAGCTACCGTCGACCTCTCTGTGGGCGAAGCAGTTTAGGGGGTACTGTGGCTGAGAGCCTGGGGACGGTTTCAATATCGTAATATCGGGGGAGACACAGGCCGGTACAGAGGGCAGCTCTCAACTCACATCATGGTTATGGGGCTAATACCGTTGCCCTGGGTGTCTGTGCAGGCTTAAACACAGCCGCCTAACTCGAAGGAAAAACACGGTAGAGGATCCGTGCTTCAGCGGAAACAGCCGCTCCTGAGGGTGGAAGCATTTGGTTGTGTGCGTGCGTGAGAGCACTGCAAGGGAGTCCAAAGTTTCTGCGAGTGAGACTCAGGCCCCAGCAAAAGGCAGAACACGACTCCCCGTGTGTTTCATTTAGCTAGCACTGCGGCCCTACTTTTGCATGGAAGTCTAATCGCTAGCGTTCTCCCTGGAAGAAACAACACGGTAGAGAAACCGTGCTTTAGCTACCATCCACCTCTCTGAGGGAGGAAGCACTTTCCGGGCTACCGTGGGTGAGAGCCTGAGGAACGGGTTCCTTACGTGAAACCGAGGGAGAAGGAGTCCGGGCCAGAAGGCTCCTCTCGACTCAGCTCTTGTTACCTGAAGCTAACACTTCGGCTCCATGTGTGCATAGGAACGCTAAGGGCTCCACACTGATTTGGCAGAAAGAAGCCGCCCAAGAACCCCAGCTTCAGCTCATTCGCCTCTCCACAGGGTGGCAGCATTTTCAAGTCTGCTTGAGTGCAAACCTGGGGAAGGAGTCCCAGCAGAATTCGGAGGGAGAAATAAGCATGGGCAGAAGGCACCTATCGACTCAACTCTTGTTTCGGGAAACTAGATCGGCTCTCCCGTGTGTGCGTGGAGTCCTCAGTGCCATCCACGCAACGCAAAGGAACAAAACTGTAGAGAACCCGTGCCTCAGCAAAGATCGCCCTTCCTGAGCGTGCACTTCATCTATTGTGTGTTTTTGTGAAAGCATGAGAAATGGAACCTAAACGTAACTCGGAGTGAGAAGCAGGCCTGGAAGGAAGGCTGCTGTCGACTCACCTCTTGTTTGAGGAGATTAGCACTGCTGTACCCTGTGTGCCTGGATGCCTAGTTCCCAGGCTACTAACACCAAGAATCAATCCTATAGAGTGACTGCGCTTGAGTTAACATTGCCGTTCCTGAAGCAGGAGGAATTTGACAGTGCTCGTGTACGAGAGACCGGGCAAAGGGTCCCAGACGTGAAATGGAGTGAGAAACAGGCCGGTGCGGAAGGCAGCTCTCAAGTCACCTCTGGTTTATGAGGCTAGTACCCTTGCCCCGGGGGTGCCTGCAGGCCTAAAGCCAACCACCTAACTCAAAGGAACAACTCTGTAGGGAATTCCTGCTTCGGCTAAAAGAGCCATGCCTCAGGGTGGACGCATTTTGCTGTGTGCATGCGTGAGCGCACTGCAAGTGAGTCCAAAACCATTTTCCTTGTGAGACCCAGGCCCCGGAAGAAGCCAGAACACGACTCCCCACTTGCTCCATGAAGCTAGTACTGCGGCCCCACTTTTGCATGGAAGTCTAATAGCTAGCTTTCTAACTCGGAGAAAAAACACTTAGAGAAACCATGCTTTAGCTACCGTCGACCTCACTGTGGGTGAAGCAGTTTAGGGTGTACTGTGGCTGAGAGCCTGGGGACGGTTTCCATTTCGTAATATCGGGGGAGAGAGAGGCCGGTACAGAAGGCAGCTCTCAACTCACTACATGGTTATGGGGCTGGTTCCGTTGACCGTGGTGTGTGTGCAGGCTTAAACACAGCCACCTAACTCGAAGGAAAAACTCGGTAGAAAGCCTGTGCTGCAGGTAAAATAGCCGCTCCTGAGAGTGGAAGCATTTTGTTGTGTGCGTGCGTGAGAGCACTGCAAGGGAGTCCAAAGCTTTTTGCGAGTGAGACTCAGGCCCCAGCGAAAGGCAGAACACGACTCCCCATGTGTTTCATCACTCTAGCACGGCAGCCCCACTTTTGCATGGAAGTCTAACACCTAGTGTTCTAACTCGAAGAAACAACACTGTAGAGAAACCGTGCTTTAGCTACCGTCGACCTCTAGACGGAGGAAGCATTACACGGAGTACCGTGGCTGAGAACCAGGGGAACGGGTTCCATACGTGAAACCAAGGGAGAAATAGGTCCGGGCAGAAGGCACCTCTGGACTCAGCTCTTGCTACCTGAAGCTAACACTACTGCTCCATGTGTGCTTGGAATGCTATGTGCTCGACACTGCCTGGGAAGAAACAAGCCTGTAAAGAATCCCAGCTGCAGCTCATTCGCCTACCAGGCTACTAACACCAAGAATCAATGCTGTAGTGTTACTGCGCTTTAGCTAACATTGCCGTCCCTGAAGCCGCAGGTGCTCGTGTATGAGTGACCGGGGAAAGGGTCCCATACGTGAAATGGAGTGAGAAACAGGCCGGTGCGGAAGGCAGCTCTCAAATGACCTCTTGTTTATGAGGCTAGTACCCTTGCCCCGGGGGTGCCTGCAGGCCATAAGCCAACCACCTAACTCAAAGGAACAACTCTGTAGGGAATTCCTGCTTCGGCTAAAAGAGCCATGCCTCAGGGTGGACGCATTGTGTGGTGTGCATGCATGAGTGCACAGCAAGTTAGTCCAAAACCATTTTCCTTGTGAGACCCAGGCCCCGGAAGAAGCCAGAACACGACTCCCCACTTGCTCCATGAAACTAGGACTGCGGCCCCACTTTTGAATGGAAGTCTAATGGCTAGCTTTCTAACTCGAAGAAACACCACTGTAGAGAAACCGTGCTTTAGCTACCGTCGACCTCTCTGTGGGCGAAGCAGTTTAAGGTGTACTGTGGCTGAGAGCCTGGGGACGGTTTCAATATCGTAATATCGGGGGAGAGACAGGCCGGTACAGAAGGCAGCTCTCAACCCACATCATGGTTACGGGGCTAGTACCGTTTCCCAGGGTGTGTGTGCAGGCTTAAATGAAGCCACCGAACTCGAAGGAAAAACTCGGTTGAGAGCCTGTGCTTCAGCTAAAACAGCTGCTCCTGAGGGTGGCAGCATTTTGTTGTGTGCGTGCGTGAGAGCACTGCAAGGGAGTCCAAAGCATTTTGCGAGTGAGACTCAGGCCCCAGCGAAAGGCAGAACACGGCTCCGCAAGTGTTTGACCAAGCTAGCACGGCAGCCCCACATTTGCATGGAAGTCTAATAGCTAGCGTTCTTTGAAACTACACAGTAGAGAACCCGAGCTTTAGCTACCGTCGACCTCTCTGTGGGCGAAGCAGTTTAGGGTGTACTGTGGCTGAGAGCCTGGGGACGGTTTCAATATCGTAATATCGGGGGAGACACAGGCCGGTACAGAGGGCAGCTCTCAACTCACATCATGGTTATGGGGCTAATACCGTTGCCCTGGGTGTCTGTGCAGGCTTAAACACAGCCGCCTAACTCGAAGGAAAAACACGGTAGAGGATCCGTGCTTCAGCGGAAACAGCCGCTCCTGAGGGTGGAAGCATTTGGTTGTGTGCGTGCGTGAGAGCACTGCAAGGGAGTCCAAAGTTTCTGCGAGTGAGACTCAGGCCCCAGCAAAAGGCAGAACACGACTCCCCGTGTGTTTCATTTAGCTAGCACTGCGGCCCTACTTTTGCATGGAAGTCTAATCGCTAGCGTTCTCCCTGGAAGAAACAACACGGTAGAGAAACCGTGCTTTAGCTACCATCCACCTCTCTGAGGGAGGAAGCACTTTCCGGGCTACCGTGGGTGAGAGCCTGAGGAACGGGTTCCTTACGTGAAACCGAGGGAGAAGGAGTCCGGGCCAGAAGGCTCCTCTCGACTCAGCTCTTGTTACCTGAAGCTAACACTTCGGCTCCATGTGTGCATAGGAACGCTAAGGGCTCCACACTGATTTGGCAGAAAGAAGCCGCCCAAGAACCCCAGCTTCAGCTCATTCGCCTCTCCACAGGGTGGCAGCATTTTCAAGTCCGCTTGAGTGCAAACCTGGGGAAGGAGTCCCAGCAGAATTCGGAGGGAGAAATAAGCATGGGCAGAAGGCACCTATCGACTCAACTCTTGTTTCGGGAAACTAGATCGGCTCTCCCGTGTGTGCGTGGAGTCCTCAGTGCCATCCACGCAACGCAAAGGAACAAAACTGTAGAGAACCCGTGCCTCAGCAAAGATCGCCCTTCCTGAGCGTGCACTTCATCTATTGTGTGTTTTTGTGAAAGCATGAGAAATGGAACCTAAACGGAACTCGGAGTGAGAAGCAGGCCTGGAAGGAAGGCTGCTGTCGACTCACCTCTTGTTTGAGGAGATTAGCACTGCTGTACCCTGTGTGCCTGGATGCCTAGTTCCCAGGCTACTAACACCAAGAATCAATCCTATAGAGTGACTGCGCTTGAGTTAACATTGCCGTTCCTGAAGCAGGAGGAATTTGACAGTGCTCGTGTACGAGAGACCGGGCAAAGGGTCCCAGACGTGAAATGGAGTGAGAAACAGGCCGGTGCGGAAGGCAGCTCTCAAGTCACCTCTGGTTTATGAGGCTAGTACCCTTGCCCCGGGGGTGCCTGCAGGCCTAAAGCCAACCACCTAACTCAAAGGAACAACTCTGTAGGGAATTCCTGCTTCGGCTAAAAGAGCCATGCCTCAGGGTGGACGCATTTTGCTGTGTGCATGCGTGAGCGCACTGCAAGTGAGTCCAAAACCATTTTCCTTGTGAGACCCAGGCCCCGGAAGAAGCCAGAACACGACTCCCCACTTGCTCCATGAAGCTAGTACTGCGGCCCCACTTTTGCATGGAAGTCTAATAGCTAGCTTTCTAACTCGGAGAAAAAACACTTAGAGAAACCATGCTTTAGCTACCGTCGACCTCTCTGTGGGCGAAGCAGTTTAGGGTGTACTGAGGCTGAGAGCCTGGGGACGGTTTCCATTTCGTAATATCGGGGGAGAGACAGGCCGGTACAGAAGGCAGCTCTCAACTCACTACATGGTTATGGGGCTGGTTCCGTTGCCCCGTGGGTGTGTGCTGGCTTAAACACAACCACCTAACTCGAAAGGAAAAGTCAGTACAGAATCTGTGCTTCAGCTAAAACAGCTGCTCCTGAGGGTGGAAGCTTCTTTTGTGTGTGTGCGTGAGAGCACTACAAGGGAGTGGCAAACCTATTTCGGAGGGAGCCTCAGGCAGCTGCTGAAGGCAGCAAACGACTCCTCACTTATTTTGTGAAGCCAGCACTGCGGCCCCAATTTTGCATGGAGGTCTAATAGCTAGCGTTCTAACTCGAAGAAACAACACTGTAGAGAAGCCGTGCTTTAGCTACCGTCGACCTCTCTGTGGGCGAAGCAGTTTATGGGTGTACTGTGGCTGAGAGCCTGGGGACGGTTTCAATATCGTAATATCGGGGGAGAGACAGGCCGGTACAGAAGGCAGCTCTCAACCCACATCATGGTTACGGGGCTAGTACCGTTTCCCAGGGTGTGTGTGCAGGCTTAAATGAAGCCACCGAACTCGAAGGAAAAACTCGGTTGAGAGCCTGTGCTTCAGCTAAAACAGCTGCTCCTGAGGGTGGCAGCATTTTGTTGTGTGCGTGCGTGAGAGCACTGCAAGGGAGTCCAAAGCATTTTGCGAGTGAGACTCAGGCCCCAGCGAAAGGCAGAACACGGCTCCGCAAGTGTTTGACCAAGCTAGCACGGCAGCCCCACATTTGCATGGAAGTCTAATAGCTAGCGTTCTTTGAAACTACACAGTAGAGAAACCGAGCTTTAGCTACCGTCGACCTCTCTGTGGGCGAAGCAGTTTAGGGGGTACTGTGGCTGAGAGCCTGGGGACGGTTTCAATATCGTAATATCGGGGGAGACACAGGCCGGTACAGAGGGCAGCTCTCAACTCACATCATGGTTATGGGGCTAATACCGTTGCCCTGGGTGTCTGTGCAGGCTTAACACAGCCACCTAACTCGAAGGAAAAACACGGTAGAGGATCCGTGCTTCAGCGGAAACAGCCGCTCCTGAGGGTGGAAGCATTTGGTTGTGTGCGTGCGTGAGAGCACTGCAAGGGAGTCCAAAGTTTCTGCGAGTGAGACTCAGGCCCCAGCAAAAGGCAGAACACGACTCCCCGTGTGTTTCATTTAGCTAGCACTGCGGCCCTACTTTTGCATGGAAGTCTAATCGCTAGCGTTCTCCCTGGAAGAAACAACACGGTAGAGAAACCGTGCTTTAGCTACCATCCACCTCTCTGAGGGAGGAAGCACTTTCCGGGCTACCGTGGGTGAGAGCCTGAGGAACGGGTTCCTTACGTGAAACCGAGGGAGAAGGAGTCCGGGCCAGAAGGCTCCTCTCGACTCAGCTCTTGTTACCTGAAGCTAACACTTCGGCTCCATGTGTGCATAGGAACGCTAAGGGCTCCACACTGATTTGGCAGAAAGAAGCCGCCCAAGAACCCCAGCTTCAGCTCATTCGCCTCTCCACAGGGTGGCAGCATTTTCAAGTCTGCTTGAGTGCAAACCTGGGGAAGGAGTCCCAGCAGAATTCGGAGGGAGAAATAAGCATGGGCAGAAGGCACCTATCGACTCAACTCTTGTTTCGGGAAACTAGATCGGCTCTCCCGTGTGTGCGTGGAGTCCTCAGTGCCATCCACGCAACGCAAAGGAACAAAACTGTAGAGAACCCGTGCCTCAGCAAAGATCGCCCTTCCTGAGCGTGCACTTCATCTATTGTGTGTTTTTGTGAAAGCATGAGAAATGGAACCTAAACGGAACTCGGAGTGAGAAGCAGGCCTGGAAGGAAGGCTGCTGTCGACTCACCTCTTGTTTGAGGAGATTAGCACTGCTGTACCCTGTGTGCCTGGATGCCTAGTTCCCAGGCTACTAACACCAAGAATCAATCCTATAGAGTGACTGCGCTTGAGTTAACATTGCCGTTCCTGAAGCAGGAGGAATTTGACAGTGCTCGTGTACGAGAGACCGGGCAAAGGGTCCCAGACGTGAAATGGAGTGAGAAACAGGCCGGTGCGGAAGGCAGCTCTCAAGTCACCTCTGGTTTATGAGGCTAGTACCCTTGCCCCGGGGGTGCCTGCAGGCCTAAAGCCAACCACCTAACTCAAAGGAACAACTCTGTAGGGAATTCCTGCTTCGGCTAAAAGAGCCATGCCTCAGGGTGGACGCATTTTGCTGTGTGCATGCGTGAGCGCACTGCAAGTGAGTCCAAAACCATTTTCCTTGTGAGACCCAGGCCCCGGAAGAAGCCAGAACACGACTCCCCACTTGCTCCATGAAGCTAGTACTGCGGCCCCACTTTTGCATGGAAGTCTAATAGCTAGCTTTCTAACTCGGAGAAAAAACACTTAGAGAAACCATGCTTTAGCTACCGTCGACCTCACTGTGGGTGAAGCAGTTTAGGGTGTACTGTGGCTGAGAGCCTGGGGACGGTTTCCATTTCGTAATATCGGGGGAGAGAGAGGCCGGTACAGAAGGCAGCTCTCAACTCACTACATGGTTATGGGGCTAGTTCCGTTGACCGTGGTGTGTGTGCAGGCTTAAACACAGCCACCTAACTCGAAGGAAAAACTCGGTAGAAAGCCTGTGCTGCAGGTAAAATAGCCGCTCCTGAGAGTGGAAGCATTTTGTTGTGTGCGTGCGTGAGAGCACTGCAAGGGAGTCCAAAGCTTTTTGCGAGTGAGACTCAGGCCCCAGCGAAAGGCAGAACACGACTCCCCATGTGTTTCATCACTCTAGCACGGCAGCCCCACTTTTGCATGGAAGTCTAACACCTAGTGTTCTAACTCGAAGAAACAACACTGTAGAGAAACCGTGCTTTAGCTACCGTCGACCTCTAGACGGAGGAAGCATTACACGGAGTACCGTGGCTGAGAACCAGGGGAACGGGTTCCATACGTGAAACCAAGGGAGAAATAGGTCCGGGCAGAAGGCACCTCTGGACTCAGCTCTTGCTACCTGAAGCTAACACTACTGCTCCATGTGTGCTTGGAATGCTATGTGCTCGACACTGCCTGGGAAGAAACAAGCCTGTAAAGAATCCCAGCTGCAGCTCATTCGCCTACCAGGCTACTAACACCAAGAATCAATGCTGTAGTGTTACTGCGCTTTAGCTAACATTGCCGTCCCTGAAGCCGCAGGTGCTCGTGTATGAGTGACCGGGGAAAGGGTCCCATACGTGAAATGGAGTGAGAAACAGGCCGGTGCGGAAGGCAGCTCTCAAATGACCTCTTGTTTATGAGGCTAGTACCCTTGCCCCGGGGGTGCCTGCAGGCCATAAGCCAACCACCTAACTCAAAGGAACAACTCTGTAGGGAATTCCTGCTTCGGCTAAAAGAGCCATGCCTCAGGGTGGACGCATTGTGTGGTGTGCATGCATGAGTGCACAGCAAGTTAGTCCAAAACCATTTTCCTTGTGAGACCCAGGCCCCGGAAGAAGCCAGAACACGACTCCCCACTTGTTCCATGAAACAAGGACTGCGGCCCCACTTTTGAATGGAAGTCTAATGGCTAGCTTTCTAACTCGAAGAAACACCACTGTAGAGAAACCGTGCTTTAGCTACCGTCGACCTCTCTGTGGGCGAAGCAGTTTAAGGTGTACTGTGGCTGAGAGCCTGGGGACGGTTTCAATATCGTAATATCGGGGGAGAGACAGGCCGGTACAGAAGGCAGCTCTCAACCCACATCATGGTTACGGGGCTAGTACCGTTTCCCAGGGTGTGTGTGCAGGCTTAAATGAAGCCACCGAACTCGAAGGAAAAACTCGGTTGAGAGCCTGTGCTTCAGCTAAAACAGCTGCTCCTGAGGGTGGCAGCATTTTGTTGTGTGCGTGCGTGAGAGCACTGCAAGGGAGTCCAAAGCATTTTGCGAGTGAGACTCAGGCCCCAGCGAAAGGCAGAACACGGCTCCGCAAGTGTTTGACCAAGCTAGCACGGCAGCCCCACATTTGCATGGAAGTCTAATAGCTAGCGTTCTTTGAAACTACACAGTAGAGAAACCGAGCTTTAGCTACCGTCGACCTCTCTGTGGGCGAAGCAGTTTAGGGGGTACTGTGGCTGAGAGCCTGGGGACGGTTTCAATATCGTAATATCGGGGGAGACACAGGCCGGTACAGAGGGCAGCTCTCAACTCACATCATGGTTATGGGGCTAATACCGTTGCCCTGGGTGTCTGTGCAGGCTTAAACACAGCCGCCTAACTCGAAGGAAAAACACGGTAGAGGATCCGTGCTTCAGCGGAAACAGCCGCTCCTGAGGGTGGAAGCATTTGGTTGTGTGCGTGCGTGAGAGCACTGCAAGGGAGTCCAAAGTTTCTGCGAGTGAGACTCAGGCCCCAGCAAAAGGCAGAACACGACTCCCCGTGTGTTTCATTTAGCTAGCACTGCGGCCCTACTTTTGCATGGAAGTCTAATCGCTAGCGTTCTCCCTGGAAGAAACAACACGGTAGAGAAACCGTGCTTTAGCTACCATCCACCTCTCTGAGGGAGGAAGCACTTTCCGGGCTACCGTGGGTGAGAGCCTGAGGAACGGGTTCCTTACGTGAAACCGAGGGAGAAGGAGTCCGGGCCAGAAGGCTCCTCTCGACTCAGCTCTTGTTACCTGAAGCTAACACTTCGGCTCCATGTGTGCATAGGAACGCTAAGGGCTCCACACTGATTTGGCAGAAAGAAGCCGCCCAAGAACCCCAGCTTCAGCTCATTCGCCTCTCCACAGGGTGGCAGCATTTTCAAGTCTGCTTGAGTGCAAACCTGGGGAAGGAGTCCCAGCAGAATTCGGAGGGAGAAATAAGCATGGGCAGAAGGCACCTATCGACTCAACTCTTGTTTCGGGAAACTAGATCGGCTCTCCCGTGTGTGCGTGGAGTCCTCAGTGCCATCCACGCAACGCAAAGGAACAAAACTGTAGAGAACCCGTGCCTCAGCAAAGATCGCCCTTCCTGAGCGTGCACTTCATCTATTGTGTGTTTTTGTGAAAGCATGAGAAATGGAACCTAAACGTAACTCGGAGTGAGAAGCAGGCCTGGAAGGAAGGCTGCTGTCGACCCACCTCTTGTTTGAGGAGATTAGCACTGCTGTACCCTGTGTGCCTGGATGCCTAGTTCCCAGGCTACTAACACCAAGAATCAATCCTATAGAGTGACTGCGCTTGAGTTAACATTGCCGTTCCTGAAGCAGGAGGAATTTGACAGTGCTCGTGTACGAGAGACCGGGCAAAGGGTCCCAGACGTGAAATGGAGTGAGAAACAGGCCGGTGCGGAAGGCAGCTCTCAAGTCACCTCTGGTTTATGAGGCTAGTACCCTTGCCCCGGGGGTGCCTGCAGGCCTAAAGCCAACCACCTAACTCAAAGGAACAACTCTGTAGGGAATTCCTGCTTCGGCTAAAAGAGCCATGCCTCAGGGTGGACGCATTTTGCTGTGTGCATGCGTGAGCGCACTGCAAGTGAGTCCAAAACCATTTTCCTTGTGAGACCCAGGCCCCGGAAGAAGCCAGAACACGACTCCCCACTTGCTCCATGAAGCTAGTACTGCGGCCCCACTTTTGCATGGAAGTCTAATAGCTAGCTTTCTAACTCGGAGAAAAAACACTTAGAGAAACCATGCTTTAGCTACCGTCGACCTCACTGTGGGTGAAGCAGTTTAGGGTGTACTGTGGCTGAGAGCCTGGGGACGGTTTCCATTTCGTAATATCGGGGGAGAGAGAGGCCGGTACATAAGGCAGCTCTCAACTCACTACATGGTTATGGGGCTGGTTCCGTTGCCCCGTGGGTGTGTGCTGGCTTAAACACAACCACCTAACTCGAAAGGAAAAGTCAGTACAGAATCTGTGCTTCAGCTAAAACAGCTGCTCCTGAGGGTGGAAGCTTCTTTTGTGTGTGTGCGTGAGAGCACTACAAGGGAGTGGCAAACCTATTTCGGAGGGAGCCTCAGGCAGCTGCTGAAGGCAGCAAACGACTCCTCACTTATTTTGTGAAGCCAGCACTGCGGCCCCAATTTTGCATGGAGGTCTAATAGCTAGCGTTCTAACTCGAAGAAACAACACTGTAGAGAAGCCGTGCTTTAGCTACCGTCGACCTCTCTGTGGGCGAAGCAGTTTATGGGTGTACTGTGGCTGAGAGCCTGGGGACGGTTTCAATATCGTAATATCGGGGGAGAGACAGGCCGGTACAGAAGGCAGCTCTCAACCCACATCATGGTTACGGGGCTAGTACCGTTTCCCAGGGTGTGTGTGCAGGCTTAAATGAAGCCACCGAACTCGAAGGAAAAACTCGGTTGAGAGCCTGTGCTTCAGCTAAAACAGCTGCTCCTGAGGGTGGCAGCATTTTGTTGTGTGCGTGCGTGAGAGCACTGCAAGGGAGTCCAAAGCATTTTGCGAGTGAGACTCAGGCCCCAGCGAAAGGCAGAACACGGCTCCGCAAGTGTTTGACCAAGCTAGCACGGCAGCCCCACATTTGCATGGAAGTCTAATAGCTAGCGTTCTTTGAAACTACACAGTAGAGAAACCGAGCTTTAGCTACCGTCGACCTCTCTGTGGGCGAAGCAGTTTAGGGTGTACTGTGGCTGAGAGCCTGGGGACGGTTTCAATATCGTAATATCGGGGGAGACACAGGCCGGTACAGAGGGCAGCTCTCAACTCACATCATGGTTATGGGGCTAATACCGTTGCCCTGGGTGTCTGTGCAGGCTTAAACACAGCCGCCTAACTCGAAGGAAAAACACGGTAGAGGATCCGTGCTTCAGCGGAAACAGCCGCTCCTGAGGGTGGAAGCATTTGGTTGTGTGCGTGCGTGAGAGCACTGCAAGGGAGTCCAAAGTTTCTGCGAGTGAGACTCAGGCCCCAGCAAAAGGCAGAACACGACTCCCCGTGTGTTTCATTTAGCTAGCACTGCGGCCCTACTTTTGCATGGAAGTCTAATCGCTAGCGTTCTCCCTGGAAGAAACAACACGGTAGAGAAACCGTGCTTTAGCTACCATCCACCTCTCTGAGGGAGGAAGCACTTTCCGGGCTACCGTGGGTGAGAGCCTGAGGAACGGGTTCCTTACGTGAAACCGAGGGAGAAGGAGTCCGGGCCAGAAGGCTCCTCTCGACTCAGCTCTTGTTACCTGAAGCTAACACTTCGGCTCCATGTGTGCATAGGAACGCTAAGGGCTCCACACTGATTTGGCAGAAAGAAGCCGCCCAAGAACCCCAGCTTCAGCTCATTCGCCTCTCCACAGGGTGGCAGCATTTTCAAGTCTGCTTGAGTGCAAACCTGGGGAAGGAGTCCCAGCAGAATTCGGAGGGAGAAATAAGCATGGGCAGAAGGCACCTATCGACTCAACTCTTGTTTCGGGAAACTAGATCGGCTCTCCCGTGTGTGCGTGGAGTCCTCAGTGCCATCCACGCAACGCAAAGGAACAAAACTGTAGAGAACCCGTGCCTCAGCAAAGATCGCCCTTCCTGAGCGTGCACTTCATCTATTGTGTGTTTTTGTGAAAGCATGAGAAATGGAACCTAAACGTAACTCGGAGTGAGAAGCAGGCCTGGAAGGAAGGCTGCTGTCGACTCACCTCTTGTTTGAGGAGATTAGCACTGCTGTACCCTGTGTGCCTGGATGCCTAGTTACCAGGCTACTAACACCAAGAATCAATCCTATAGAGTGACTGCGCTTGAGTTAACATTGCCGTTCCTGAAGCAGGAGGAATTTGACAGTGCTCGTGTACGAGAGACCGGGCAAAGGGTCCCAGACGTGAAATGGAGTGAGAAACAGGCCAGTGCGGAAGGCAGCTCTCAAGTCACCTCTGGTTTATGAGGCTAGTACCCTTGCCCCGGGGGTGCCTGCAGGCCTAAAGCCAACCACCTAACTCAAAGGAACAACTCTGTAGGGAATTCCTGCTTCGGCTAAAAGAGCCATGCCTCAGGGTGGACGCATTTTGCTGTGTGCATGCGTGAGCGCACTGCAAGTGAGTCCAAAACCATTTTCCTTGTGAGACCCAGGCCCCGGAAGAAGCCAGAACACGACTCCCCACTTGCTCCATGAAGCTAGTACTGCGGCCCCACTTTTGCATGGAAGTCTAATAGCTAGCTTTCTAACTCGGAGAAAAAACACTTAGAGAAACCATGCTTTAGCTACCGTCGACCTCACTGTGGGTGAAGCAGTTTAGGGTGTACTGTGGCTGAGAGCCTGGGGACGGTTTCCATTTCGTAATATCGGGGGAGAGAGAGGCCGGTACATAAGGCAGCTCTCAACTCACTACATGGTTATGGGGCTGGTTCCGTTGCCCCGTGGGTGTGTGCTGGCTTAAACACAACCACCTAACTCGAAAGGAAAAGTCAGTACAGAATCTGTGCTTCAGCTAAAACAGCTGCTCCTGAGGGTGGAAGCTTCTTTTGTGTGTGTGCGTGAGAGCACTACAAGGGAGTGGCAAACCTATTTCGGAGGGAGCCTCAGGCAGCTGCTGAAGGCAGCAAACGACTCCTCACTTATTTTGTGAAGCCAGCACTGCGGCCCCAATTTTGCATGGAGGTCTAATAGCTAGCGTTCTAACTCGAAGAAACAACACTGTAGAGAAGCCGTGCTTTAGCTACCGTCGACCTCTCTGTGGGCGAAGCAGTTTATGGGTGTACTGTGGCTGAGAGCCTGGGGACGGTTTCAATATCGTAATATCGGGGGAGAGACAGGCCGGTACAGAAGGCAGCTCTCAACCCACATCATGGTTACGGGGCTAGTACCGTTTCCCAGGGTGTGTGTGCAGGCTTAAATGAAGCCACCGAACTCGAAGGAAAAACTCGGTTGAGAGCCTGTGCTTCAGCTAAAACAGCTGCTCCTGAGGGTGGCAGCATTTTGTTGTGTGCGTGCGTGAGAGCACTGCAAGGGAGTCCAAAGCATTTTGCGAGTGAGACTCAGGCCCCAGCGAAAGGCAGAACACGGCTCCGCAAGTGTTTGACCAAGCTAGCACGGCAGCCCCACATTTGCATGGAAGTCTAATAGCTAGCGTTCTTTGAAACTACACAGTAGAGAAACCGAGCTTTAGCTACCGTCGACCTCTCTGTGGGCGAAGCAGTTTAGGGTGTACTGTGGCTGAGAGCCTGGGGACGGTTTCAATATCGTAATATCGGGGGAGACACAGGCCGGTACAGAGGGCAGCTCTCAACTCACATCATGGTTATGGGGCTAATACCGTTGCCCTGGGTGTCTGTGCAGGCTTAAACACAGCCACCTAACTCGAAGGAAAAACACGGTAGAGGATCCGTGCTTCAGCGGAAACAGCCGCTCCTGAGGGTGGAAGCATTTGGTTGTGTGCGTGCGTGAGAGCACTGCAAGGGAGTCCAAAGTTTCTGCGAGTGAGACTCAGGCCCCAGCAAAAGGCAGAACACGACTCCCCGTGTGTTTCATTTAGCTAGCACTGCGGCCCTACTTTTGCATGGAAGTCTAATCGCTAGCGTTCTCCCTGGAAGAAACAACACGGTAGAGAAACCGTGCTTTAGCTACCATCCACCTCTCTGAGGGAGGAAGCACTTTCCGGGCTACCGTGGGTGAGAGCCTGAGGAACGGGTTCCTTACGTGAAACCGAGGGAGAAGGAGTCCGGGCCAGAAGGCTCCTCTCGACTCAGCTCTTGTTACCTGAAGCTAACACTTCGGCTCCATGTGTGCATAGGAACGCTAAGGGCTCCACACTGATTTGGCAGAAAGAAGCCGCCCAAGAACCCCAGCTTCAGCTCATTCGCCTCTCCACAGGGTGGCAGCATTTTCAAGTCTGCTTGAGTGCAAACCTGGGGAAGGAGTCCCAGCAGAATTCGGAGGGAGAAATAAGCATGGGCAGAAGGCACCTATCGACTCAACGCTTGTTTCGGGAAACTAGATCGGCTCTCCCGTGTGTGCGTGGAGTCCTCAGTGCCATCCACGCAACGCAAAGGAACAAAACTGTAGAGAACCCGTGCCTCAGCAAAGATCGCCCTTCCTGAGCGTGCACTTCATCTATTGTGTGTTTTTGTGAAAGCATGAGAAATGGAACCTAAACGTAACTCGGAGTGAGAAGCAGGCCTGGAAGGAAGGCTGCTGTCGACTCACCTCTTGTTTGAGGAGATTAGCACTGCTGTACCCTGTGTGCCTGGATGCCTAGTTACCAGGCTACTAACACCAAGAATCAATCCTATAGAGTGACTGCGCTTGAGTTAACATTGCCGTTCCTGAAGCAGGAGGAATTTGACAGTGCTCGTGTACGAGAGACCGGGCAAAGGGTCCCAGACGTGAAATGGAGTGAGAAACAGGCCGGTGCGGAAGGCAGCTCTCAAGTCACCTCTGGTTTATGAGGCTAGTACCCTTGCCCCGGGGGTGCCTGCAGGCCTAAAGCCAACCACCTAACTCAAAGGAACAACTCTGTAGGGAATTCCTGCTTCGGCTAAAAGAGCCATGCCTCAGGGTGGACGCATTTTGCTGTGTGCATGCGTGAGCGCACTGCAAGTGAGTCCAAAACCATTTTCCTTGTGAGACCCAGGCCCCGGAAGAAGCCAGAACACGACTCCCCACTTGCTCCATGAAGCTAGTACTGCGGCCCCACTTTTGCATGGAAGTCTAATAGCTAGCTTTCTAACTCGGAGAAAAAACACTTAGAGAAACCATGCTTTAGCTACCGTCGACCTCACTGTGGGTGAAGCAGTTTAGGGTGTACTGTGGCTGAGAGCCTGGGGACGGTTTCCATTTCGTAATATCGGGGGAGAGAGAGGCCGGTACAGAAGGCAGCTCTCAACTCACTACATGGTTATGGGGCTAGTTCCGTTGACCGTGGTGTGTGTGCAGGCTTAAACACAGCCACCTAACTCGAAGGAAAAACTCGGTAGAAAGCCTGTGCTGCAGGTAAAATAGCCGCTCCTGAGAGTGGAAGCATTTTGTTGTGTGCGTGCGTGAGAGCACTGCAAGGGAGTCCAAAGCTTTTTGCGAGTGAGACTCAGGCCCCAGCGAAAGGCAGAACACGACTCCCCATGTGTTTCATCACTCTAGCACGGCAGCCCCACTTTTGCATGGAAGTCTAACACCTAGTGTTCTAACTCGAAGAAACAACACTGTAGAGAAACCGTGCTTTAGCTACCGTCGACCTCTAGACGGAGGAAGCATTACACGGAGTACCGTGGCTGAGAACCAGGGGAACGGGTTCCATACGTGAAACCAAGGGAGAAATAGGTCCGGGCAGAAGGCACCTCTGGACTCAGCTCTTGCTACCTGAAGCTAACACTACTGCTCCATGTGTGCTTGGAATGCTATGTGCTCGACACTGCCTGGGAAGAAACAAGCCTGTAAAGAATCCCAGCTGCAGCTCATTCGCCTACCAGGCTACTAACACCAAGAATCAATGCTGTAGTGTTACTGCGCTTTAGCTAACATTGCCGTCCCCGAAGCCGCAGGTGCTCGTGTATGAGTGACCGGGGAAAGGGTCCCATACGTGAAATGGAGTGAGAAACAGGCCGGTGCGGAAGGCAGCTCTCAAATGACCTCTTGTTTATGAGGCTAGTACCCTTGCCCCGGGGGTGCCTGCAGGCCATAAGCCAACCACCTAACTCAAAGGAACAACTCTGTAGGGAATTCCTGCTTCGGCTAAAAGAGCCATGCCTCAGGGTGGACGCATTGTGTGGTGTGCATGCATGAGTGCACAGCAAGTTAGTCCAAAACCATTTTCCTTGTGAGACCCAGGCCCCGGAAGAAGCCAGAACACGACTCCCCACTTGCTCCATGAAACTAGGACTGCGGCCCCACTTTTGAATGGAAGTCTAATGGCTAGCTTTCTAACTCGAAGAAACACCACTGTAGAGAAACCGTGCTTTAGCTACCGTCGACCTCTCTGTGGGCGAAGCAGTTTAAGGTGTACTGTGGCTGAGAGCCTGGGGACGGTTTCAATATCGTAACATCGGGGGAGAGACAGGCCGGTACAGAAGGCAGCTCTCAACCCACATCATGGTTACGGGGCTAGTACCGTTTCCCAGGGTGTGTGTGCAGGCTTAAATGAAGCCACCGAACTCGAAGGAAAAACTCGGTTGAGAGCCTGTGCTTCAGCTAAAACAGCTGCTCCTGAGGGTGGCAGCATTTTGTTGTGTGCGTGCGTGAGAGCACTGCAAGGGAGTCCAAAGCATTTTGCGAGTGAGACTCAGGCCCCAGCGAAAGGCAGAACACGGCTCCGCAAGTGTTTGACCAAGCTAGCACGGCAGCCCCACATTTGCATGGAAGTCTAATAGCTAGCGTTCTTTGAAACTACACAGTAGAGAAACCGAGCTTTAGCTACCGTCGACCTCTCTGTGGGCGAAGCAGTTTAGGGGGTACTGTGGCTGAGAGCCTGGGGACGGTTTCAATATCGTAATATCGGGGGAGACACAGGCCGGTACAGAGGGCAGCTCTCAACTCACATCATGGTTATGGGGCTAATACCGTTGCCCTGGGTGTCTGTGCAGGCTTAAACACAGCCGCCTAACTCGAAGGAAAAACACGGTAGAGGATCCGTGCTTCAGCGGAAACAGCCGCTCCTGAGGGTGGAAGCATTTGGTTGTGTGCGTGCGTGAGAGCACTGCAAGGGAGTCCAAAGTTTCTGCGAGTGAGACTCAGGCCCCAGCAAAAGGCAGAACACGACTCCCCGTGTGTTTCATTTAGCTAGCACTGCGGCCCTACTTTTGCATGGAAGTCTAATCGCTAGCGTTCTCCCTGGAAGAAACAACACGGTAGAGAAACCGTGCTTTAGCTACCATCCACCTCTCTGAGGGAGGAAGCACTTTCCGGGCTACCGTGGGTGAGAGCCTGAGGAACGGGTTCCTTACGTGAAACCGAGGGAGAAGGAGTCCGGGCCAGAAGGCTCCTCTCGACTCAGCTCTTGTTACCTGAAGCTAACACTTCGGCTCCATGTGTGCATAGGAACGCTAAGGGCTCCACACTGATTTGGCAGAAAGAAGCCGCCCAAGAACCCCAGCTTCAGCTCATTCGCCTCTCCACAGGGTGGCAGCATTTTCAAGTCTGCTTGAGTGCAAACCTGGGGAAGGAGTCCCAGCAGAATTCGGAGGGAGAAATAAGCATGGGCAGAAGGCACCTATCGACTCAACTCTTGTTTCGGGAAACTAGATCGGCTCTCCCGTGTGTGCGTGGAGTCCTCAGTGCCATCCACGCAACGCAAAGGAACAAAACTGTAGAGAACCCGTGCCTCAGCAAAGATCGCCCTTCCTGAGCGTGCACTTCATCTATTGTGTGTTTTTGTGAAAGCATGAGAAATGGAACCTAAACGTAACTCGGAGTGAGAAGCAGGCCTGGAAGGAAGGCTGCTGTCGACCCACCTCTTGTTTGAGGAGATTAGCACTGCTGTACCCTGTGTGCCTGGATGCCTAGTTCCCAGGCTACTAACACCAAGAATCAATCCTATAGAGTGACTGCGCTTGAGTTAACATTGCCGTTCCTGAAGCAGGAGGAATTTGACAGTGCTCGTGTACGAGAGACCGGGCAAAGGGTCCCAGACGTGAAATGGAGTGAGAAACAGGCCGGTGCGGAAGGCAGCTCTCAAGTCACCTCTGGTTTATGAGGCTAGTACCCTTGCCCCGGGGGTGCCTGCAGGCCTAAAGCCAACCACCTAACTCAAAGGAACAACTCTGTAGGGAATTCCTGCTTCGGCTAAAAGAGCCATGCCTCAGGGTGGACGCATTTTGCTGTGTGCATGCGTGAGCGCACTGCAAGTGAGTCCAAAACCATTTTCCTTGTGAGACCCAGGCCCCGGAAGAAGCCAGAACACGACTCCCCACTTGCTCCATGAAGCTAGTACTGCGGCCCCACTTTTGCATGGAAGTCTAATAGCTAGCTTTCTAACTCGGAGAAAAAACACTTAGAGAAACCATGCTTTAGCTACCGTCGACCTCACTGTGGGTGAAGCAGTTTAGGGTGTACTGTGGCTGAGAGCCTGGGGACGGTTTCCATTTCGTAATATCGGGGGAGAGAGAGGCCGGTACATAAGGCAGCTCTCAACTCACTACATGGTTATGGGGCTGGTTCCGTTGCCCCGTGGGTGTGTGCTGGCTTAAACACAACCACCTAACTCGAAAGGAAAAGTCAGTACAGAATCTGTGCTTCAGCTAAAACAGCTGCTCCTGAGGGTGGAAGCTTCTTTTGTGTGTGTGCGTGAGAGCACTACAAGGGAGTGGCAAACCTATTTCGGAGGGAGCCTCAGGCAGCTGCTGAAGGCAGCAAACGACTCCTCACTTATTTTGTGAAGCCAGCACTGCGGCCCCAATTTTGCATGGAGGTCTAATAGCTAGCGTTCTAACTCGAAGAAACAACACTGTAGAGAAGCCGTGCTTTAGCTACCGTCGACCTCTCTGTGGGCGAAGCAGTTTATGGGTGTACTGTGGCTGAGAGCCTGGGGACGGTTTCAATATCGTAATATCGGGGGAGAGACAGGCCGGTACAGAAGGCAGCTCTCAACCCACATCATGGTTACGGGGCTAGTACCGTTTCCCAGGGTGTGTGTGCAGGCTTAAATGAAGCCACCGAACTCGAAGGAAAAACTCGGTTGAGAGCCTGTGCTTCAGCTAAAACAGCTGCTCCTGAGGGTGGCAGCATTTTGTTGTGTGCGTGCGTGAGAGCACTGCAAGGGAGTCCAAAGCATTTTGCGAGTGAGACTCAGGCCCCAGCGAAAGGCAGAACACGGCTCCGCAAGTGTTTGACCAAGCTAGCACGGCAGCCCCACATTTGCATGGAAGTCTAATAGCTAGCGTTCTTTGAAACTACACAGTAGAGAAACCGAGCTTTAGCTACCGTCGACCTCTCTGTGGGCGAAGCAGTTTAGGGTGTACTGTGGCTGAGAGCCTGGGGACGGTTTCAATATCGTAATATCGGGGGAGACACAGGCCGGTACAGAGGGCAGCTCTCAACTCACATCATGGTTATGGGGCTAATACCGTTGCCCTGGGTGTCTGTGCAGGCTTAAACACAGCCGCCTAACTCGAAGGAAAAACACGGTAGAGGATCCGTGCTTCAGCGGAAACAGCCGCTCCTGAGGGTGGAAGCATTTGGTTGTGTGCGTGCGTGAGAGCACTGCAAGGGAGTCCAAAGTTTCTGCGAGTGAGACTCAGGCCCCAGCAAAAGGCAGAACACGACTCCCCGTGTGTTTCATTTAGCTAGCACTGCGGCCCTACTTTTGCATGGAAGTCTAATCGCTAGCGTTCTCCCTGGAAGAAACAACACGGTAGAGAAACCGTGCTTTAGCTACCATCCACCTCTCTGAGGGAGGAAGCACTTTCCGGGCTACCGTGGGTGAGAGCCTGAGGAACGGGTTCCTTACGTGAAACCGAGGGAGAAGGAGTCCGGGCCAGAAGGCTCCTCTCGACTCAGCTCTTGTTACCTGAAGCTAACACTTCGGCTCCATGTGTGCATAGGAACGCTAAGGGCTCCACACTGATTTGGCAGAAAGAAGCCGCCCAAGAACCCCAGCTTCAGCTCATTCGCCTCTCCACAGGGTGGCAGCATTTTCAAGTCTGCTTGAGTGCAAACCTGGGGAAGGAGTCCCAGCAGAATTCGGAGGGAGAAATAAGCATGGGCAGAAGGCACCTATCGACTCAACTCTTGTTTCGGGAAACTAGATCGGCTCTCCCGTGTGTGCGTGGAGTCCTCAGTGCCATCCACGCAACGCAAAGGAACAAAACTGTAGAGAACCCGTGCCTCAGCAAAGATCGCCCTTCCTGAGCGTGCACTTCATCTATTGTGTGTTTTTGTGAAAGCATGAGAAATGGAACCTAAACGTAACTCGGAGTGAGAAGCAGGCCTGGAAGGAAGGCTGCTGTCGACTCACCTCTTGTTTGAGGAGATTAGCACTGCTGTACCCTGTGTGCCTGGATGCCTAGTTACCAGGCTACTAACACCAAGAATCAATCCTATAGAGTGACTGCGCTTGAGTTAACATTGCCGTTCCTGAAGCAGGAGGAATTTGACAGTGCTCGTGTACGAGAGACCGGGCAAAGGGTCCCAGACGTGAAATGGAGTGAGAAACAGGCCGGTGCGGAAGGCAGCTCTCAAGTCACCTCTGGTTTATGAGGCTAGTACCCTTGCCCCGGGGGTGCCTGCAGGCCTAAAGCCAACCACCTAACTCAAAGGAACAACTCTGTAGGGAATTCCTGCTTCGGCTAAAAGAGCCATGCCTCAGGGTGGACGCATTTTGCTGTGTGCATGCGTGAGCGCACTGCAAGTGAGTCCAAAACCATTTTCCTTGTGAGACCCAGGCCCCGGAAGAAGCCAGAACACGACTCCCCACTTGCTCCATGAAGCTAGTACTGCGGCCCCACTTTTGCATGGAAGTCTAATAGCTAGCTTTCTAACTCGGAGAAAAAACACTTAGAGAAACCATGCTTTAGCTACCGTCGACCTCACTGTGGGTGAAGCAGTTTAGGGTGTACTGTGGCTGAGAGCCTGGGGACGGTTTCCATTTCGTAATATCGGGGGAGAGAGAGGCCGGTACATAAGGCAGCTCTCAACTCACTACATGGTTATGGGGCTGGTTCCGTTGCCCCGTGGGTGTGTGCTGGCTTAAACACAACCACCTAACTCGAAAGGAAAAGTCAGTACAGAATCTGTGCTTCAGCTAAAACAGCTGCTCCTGAGGGTGGAAGCTTCTTTTGTGTGTGTGCGTGAGAGCACTACAAGGGAGTGGCAAACCTATTTCGGAGGGAGCCTCAGGCAGCTGCTGAAGGCAGCAAACGACTCCTCACTTATTTTGTGAAGCCAGCACTGCGGCCCCAATTTTGCATGGAGGTCTAATAGCTAGCGTTCTAACTCGAAGAAACAACACTGTAGAGAAGCCGTGCTTTAGCTACCGTCGACCTCTCTGTGGGCGAAGCAGTTTATGGGTGTACTGTGGCTGAGAGCCTGGGGACGGTTTCAATATCGTAATATCGGGGGAGAGACAGGCCGGTACAGAAGGCAGCTCTCAACCCACATCATGGTTACGGGGCTAGTACCGTTTCCCAGGGTGTGTGTGCAGGCTTAAATGAAGCCACCGAACTCGAAGGAAAAACTCGGTTGAGAGCCTGTGCTTCAGCTAAAACAGCTGCTCCTGAGGGTGGCAGCATTTTGTTGTGTGCGTGCGTGAGAGCACTGCAAGGGAGTCCAAAGCATTTTGCGAGTGAGACTCAGGCCCCAGCGAAAGGCAGAACACGGCTCCGCAAGTGTTTGACCAAGCTAGCACGGCAGCCCCACATTTGCATGGAAGTCTAATAGCTAGCGTTCTTTGAAACTACACAGTAGAGAAACCGAGCTTTAGCTACCGTCGACCTCTCTGTGGGCGAAGCAGTTTAGGGTGTACTGTGGCTGAGAGCCTGGGGACGGTTTCAATATCGTAATATCGGGGGAGACACAGGCCGGTACAGAGGGCAGCTCTCAACTCACATCATGGTTATGGGGCTAATACCGTTGCCCTGGGTGTCTGTGCAGGCTTAAACACAGCCGCCTAACTCGAAGGAAAAACACGGTAGAGGATCCGTGCTTCAGCGGAAACAGCCGCTCCTGAGGGTGGAAGCATTTGGTTGTGTGCGTGCGTGAGAGCACTGCAAGGGAGTCCAAAGTTTCTGCGAGTGAGACTCAGGCCCCAGCAAAAGGCAGAACACGACTCCCCGTGTGTTTCATTTAGCTAGCACTGCGGCCCTACTTTTGCATGGAAGTCTAATCGCTAGCGTTCTCCCTGGAAGAAACAACACGGTAGAGAAACCGTGCTTTAGCTACCATCCACCTCTCTGAGGGAGGAAGCACTTTCCGGGCTACCGTGGGTGAGAGCCTGAGGAACGGGTTCCTTACGTGAAACCGAGGGAGAAGGAGTCCGGGCCAGAAGGCTCCTCTCGACTCAGCTCTTGTTACCTGAAGCTAACACTTCGGCTCCATGTGTGCATAGGAACGCTAAGGGCTCCACACTGATTTGGCAGAAAGAAGCCGCCCAAGAACCCCAGCTTCAGCTCATTCGCCTCTCCACAGGGTGGCAGCATTTTCAAGTCTGCTTGAGTGCAAACCTGGGGAAGGAGTCCCAGCAGAATTCGGAGGGAGAAATAAGCATGGGCAGAAGGCACCTATCGACTCAACTCTTGTTTCGGGAAACTAGATCGGCTCTCCCGTGTGTGCGTGGAGTCCTCAGTGCCATCCACGCAACGCAAAGGAACAAAACTGTAGAGAACCCGTGCCTCAGCAAAGATCGCCCTTCCTGAGCGTGCACTTCATCTATTGTGTGTTTTTGTGAAAGCATGAGAAATGGAACCTAAACGTAACTCGGAGTGAGAAGCAGGCCTGGAAGGAAGGCTGCTGTCGACTCACCTCTTGTTTGAGGAGATTAGCACTGCTGTACCCTGTGTGCCTGGATGCCTAGTTACCAGGCTACTAACACCAAGAATCAATCCTATAGAGTGACTGCGCTTGAGTTAACATTGCCGTTCCTGAAGCAGGAGGAATTTGACAGTGCTCGTGTACGAGAGACCGGGCAAAGGGTCCCAGACGTGAAATGGAGTGAGAAACAGGCCGGTGCGGAAGGCAGCTCTCAAGTCACCTCTGGTTTATGAGGCTAGTACCCTTGCCCCGGGGGTGCCTGCAGGCCTAAAGCCAACCACCTAACTCAAAGGAACAACTCTGTAGGGAATTCCTGCTTCGGCTAAAAGAGCCATGCCTCAGGGTGGACGCATTTTGCTGTGTGCATGCGTGAGCGCACTGCAAGTGAGTCCAAAACCATTTTCCTTGTGAGACCCAGGCCCCGGAAGAAGCCAGAACACGACTCCCCACTTGCTCCATGAAGCTAGTACTGCGGCCCCACTTTTGCATGGAAGTCTAATAGCTAGCTTTCTAACTCGGAGAAAAAACACTTAGAGAAACCATGCTTTAGCTACCGTCGACCTCACTGTGGGTGAAGCAGTTTAGGGTGTACTGTGGCTGAGAGCCTGGGGACGGTTTCCATTTCGTAATATCGGGGGAGAGAGAGGCCGGTACAGAAGGCAGCTCTCAACTCACTACATGGTTATGGGGCTAGTTCCGTTGACCGTGGTGTGTGTGCAGGCTTAAACACAGCCACCTAACTCGAAGGAAAAACTCGGTAGAAAGCCTGTGCTGCAGGTAAAATAGCCGCTCCTGAGAGTGGAAGCATTTTGTTGTGTGCGTGCGTGAGAGCACTGCAAGGGAGTCCAAAGCTTTTTGCGAGTGAGACTCAGGCCCCAGCGAAAGGCAGAACACGACTCCCCATGTGTTTCATCACTCTAGCACGGCAGCCCCACTTTTGCATGGAAGTCTAACACCTAGTGTTCTAACTCGAAGAAACAACACTGTAGAGAAACCGTGCTTTAGCTACCGTCGACCTCTAGACGGAGGAAGCATTACACGGAGTACCGTGGCTGAGAACCAGGGGAACGGGTTCCATACGTGAAACCAAGGGAGAAATAGGTCCGGGCAGAAGGCACCTCTGGACTCAGCTCTTGCTACCTGAAGCTAACACTACTGCTCCATGTGTGCTTGGAATGCTATGTGCTCGACACTGCCTGGGAAGAAACAAGCCTGTAAAGAATCCCAGCTGCAGCTCATTCGCCTACCAGGCTACTAACACCAAGAATCAATGCTGTAGTGTTACTGCGCTTTAGCTAACATTGCCGTCCCTGAAGCCGCAGGTGCTCGTGTATGAGTGACCGGGGAAAGGGTCCCATACGTGAAATGGAGTGAGAAACAGGCCGGTGCGGAAGGCAGCTCTCAAATGACCTCTTGTTTATGAGGCTAGTACCCTTGCCCCGGGGGTGCCTGCAGGCCATAAGCCAACCACCTAACTCAAAGGAACAACTCTGTAGGGAATTCCTGCTTCGGCTAAAAGAGCCATGCCTCAGGGTGGACGCATTGTGTGGTGTGCATGCATGAGTGCACAGCAAGTTAGTCCAAAACCATTTTCCTTGTGAGACCCAGGCCCCGGAAGAAGCCAGAACACGACTCCCCACTTGCTCCATGAAACTAGGACTGCGGCCCCACTTTTGAATGGAAGTCTAATGGCTAGCTTTCTAACTCGAAGAAACACCACTGTAGAGAAACCGTGCTTTAGCTACCGTCGACCTCTCTGTGGGCGAAGCAGTTTAAGGTGTACTGTGGCTGAGAGCCTGGGGACGGTTTCAATATCGTAACATCGGGGGAGAGACAGGCCGGTACAGAAGGCAGCTCTCAACCCACATCATGGTTACGGGGCTAGTACCGTTTCCCAGGGTGTGTGTGCAGGCTTAAATGAAGCCACCGAACTCGAAGGAAAAACTCGGTTGAGAGCCTGTGCTTCAGCTAAAACAGCTGCTCCTGAGGGTGGCAGCATTTTGTTGTGTGCGTGCGTGAGAGCACTGCAAGGGAGTCCAAAGCATTTTGCGAGTGAGACTCAGGCCCCAGCGAAAGGCAGAACACGGCTCCGCAAGTGTTTGACCAAGCTAGCACGGCAGCCCCACATTTGCATGGAAGTCTAATAGCTAGCGTTCTTTGAAACTACACAGTAGAGAAACCGAGCTTTAGCTACCGTCGACCTCTCTGTGGGCGAAGCAGTTTAGGGGGTACTGTGGCTGAGAGCCTGGGGACGGTTTCAATATCGTAATATCGGGGGAGACACAGGCCGGTACAGAGGGCAGCTCTCAACTCACATCATGGTTATGGGGCTAATACCGTTGCCCTGGGTGTCTGTGCAGGCTTAAACACAGCCGCCTAACTCGAAGGAAAAACACGGTAGAGGATCCGTGCTTCAGCGGAAACAGCCGCTCCTGAGGGTGGAAGCATTTGGTTGTGTGCGTGCGTGAGAGCACTGCAAGGGAGTCCAAAGTTTCTGCGAGTGAGACTCAGGCCCCAGCAAAAGGCAGAACACGACTCCCCGTGTGTTTCATTTAGCTAGCACTGCGGCCCTACTTTTGCATGGAAGTCTAATCGCTAGCGTTCTCCCTGGAAGAAACAACACGGTAGAGAAACCGTGCTTTAGCTACCATCCACCTCTCTGAGGGAGGAAGCACTTTCCGGGCTACCGTGGGTGAGAGCCTGAGGAACGGGTTCCTTACGTGAAACCGAGGGAGAAGGAGTCCGGGCCAGAAGGCTCCTCTCGACTCAGCTCTTGTTACCTGAAGCTAACACTTCGGCTCCATGTGTGCATAGGAACGCTAAGGGCTCCACACTGATTTGGCAGAAAGAAGCCGCCCAAGAACCCCAGCTTCAGCTCATTCGCCTCTCCACAGGGTGGCAGCATTTTCAAGTCTGCTTGAGTGCAAACCTGGGGAAGGAGTCCCAGCAGAATTCGGAGGGAGAAATAAGCATGGGCAGAAGGCACCTATCGACTCAACTCTTGTTTCGGGAAACTAGATCGGCTCTCCCGTGTGTGCGTGGAGTCCTCAGTGCCATCCACGCAACGCAAAGGAACAAAACTGTAGAGAACCCGTGCCTCAGCAAAGATCGCCCTTCCTGAGCGTGCACTTCATCTATTGTGTGTTTTTGTGAAAGCATGAGAAATGGAACCTAAACGTAACTCGGAGTGAGAAGCAGGCCTGGAAGGAAGGCTGCTGTCGACTCACCTCTTGTTTGAGGAGATTAGCACTGCTGTACCCTGTGTGCCTGGATGCCTAGTTCCCAGGCTACTAACACCAAGAATCAATCCTATAGAGTGACTGCGCTTGAGTTAACATTGCCGTTCCTGAAGCAGGAGGAATTTGACAGTGCTCGTGTACGAGAGACCGGGCAAAGGGTCCCAGACGTGAAATGGAGTGAGAAACAGGCCGGTGCGGAAGGCAGCTCTCAAGTCACCTCTGGTTTATGAGGCTAGTACCCTTGCCCCGGGGGTGCCTGCAGGCCTAAAGCCAACCACCTAACTCAAAGGAACAACTCTGTAGGGAATTCCTGCTTCGGCTAAAAGAGCCATGCCTCAGGGTGGACGCATTTTGCTGTGTGCATGCGTGAGCGCACTGCAAGTGAGTCCAAAACCATTTTCCTTGTGAGACCCAGGCCCCGGAAGAAGCCAGAACACGACTCCCCACTTGCTCCATGAAGCTAGTACTGCGGCCCCACTTTTGCATGGAAGTCTAATAGCTAGCTTTCTAACTCGGAGAAAAAACACTTAGAGAAACCATGCTTTAGCTACCGTCGACCTCTCTGTGGGCGAAGCAGTTTAGGGTGTACTGAGGCTGAGAGCCTGGGGACGGTTTCCATTTCGTAATATCGGGGGAGAGACAGGCCGGTACAGAAGGCAGCTCTCAACTCACTACATGGTTATGGGGCTGGTTCCGTTGCCCCGTGGGTGTGTGCTGGCTTAAACACAACCACCTAACTCGAAAGGAAAAGTCAGTACAGAATCTGTGCTTCAGCTAAAACAGCTGCTCCTGAGGGTGGAAGCTTCTTTTGTGTGTGTGCGTGAGAGCACTACAAGGGAGTGGCAAACCTATTTCGGAGGGAGCCTCAGGCAGCTGCTGAAGGCAGCAAACGACTCCTCACTTATTTTGTGAAGCCAGCACTGCGGCCCCAATTTTGCATGGAGGTCTAATAGCTAGCGTTCTAACTCGAAGAAACAACACTGTAGAGAAGCCGTGCTTTAGCTACCGTCGACCTCTCTGTGGGCGAAGCAGTTTATGGGTGTACTGTGGCTGAGAGCCTGGGGACGGTTTCAATATCGTAATATCGGGGGAGAGACAGGCCGGTACAGAAGGCAGCTCTCAACCCACATCATGGTTACGGGGCTAGTACCGTTTCCCAGGGTGTGTGTGCAGGCTTAAATGAAGCCACCGAACTCGAAGGAAAAACTCGGTTGAGAGCCTGTGCTTCAGCTAAAACAGCTGCTCCTGAGGGTGGCAGCATTTTGTTGTGTGCGTGCGTGAGAGCACTGCAAGGGAGTCCAAAGCATTTTGCGAGTGAGACTCAGGCCCCAGCGAAAGGCAGAACACGGCTCCGCAAGTGTTTGACCAAGCTAGCACGGCAGCCCCACATTTGCATGGAAGTCTAATAGCTAGCGTTCTTTGAAACTACACAGTAGAGAAACCGAGCTTTAGCTACCGTCGACCTCTCTGTGGGCGAAGCAGTTTAGGGGGTACTGTGGCTGAGAGCCTGGGGACGGTTTCAATATCGTAATATCGGGGGAGACACAGGCCGGTACAGAGGGCAGCTCTCAACTCACATCATGGTTATGGGGCTAATACCGTTGCCCTGGGTGTCTGTGCAGGCTTAAACACAGCCGCCTAACTCGAAGGAAAAACACGGTAGAGGATCCGTGCTTCAGCGGAAACAGCCGCTCCTGAGGGTGGAAGCATTTGGTTGTGTGCGTGCGTGAGAGCACTGCAAGGGAGTCCAAAGTTTCTGCGAGTGAGACTCAGGCCCCAGCAAAAGGCAGAACACGACTCCCCGTGTGTTTCATTTAGCTAGCACTGCGGCCCTACTTTTGCATGGAAGTCTAATCGCTAGCGTTCTCCCTGGAAGAAACAACACGGTAGAGAAACCGTGCTTTAGCTACCATCCACCTCTCTGAGGGAGGAAGCACTTTCCGGGCTACCGTGGGTGAGAGCCTGAGGAACGGGTTCCTTACGTGAAACCGAGGGAGAAGGAGTCCGGGCCAGAAGGCTCCTCTCGACTCAGCTCTTGTTACCTGAAGCTAACACTTCGGCTCCATGTGTGCATAGGAACGCTAAGGGCTCCACACTGATTTGGCAGAAAGAAGCCGCCCAAGAACCCCAGCTTCAGCTCATTCGCCTCTCCACAGGGTGGCAGCATTTTCAAGTCTGCTTGAGTGCAAACCTGGGGAAGGAGTCCCAGCAGAATTCGGAGGGAGAAATAAGCATGGGCAGAAGGCACCTATCGACTCAACTCTTGTTTCGGGAAACTAGATCGGCTCTCCCGTGTGTGCGTGGAGTCCTCAGTGCCATCCACGCAACGCAAAGGAACAAAACTGTAGAGAACCCGTGCCTCAGCAAAGATCGCCCTTCCTGAGCGTGCACTTCATCTATTGTGTGTTTTTGTGAAAGCATGAGAAATGGAACCTAAACGTAACTCGGAGTGAGAAGCAGGCCTGGAAGGAAGGCTGCTGTCGACTCACCTCTTGTTTGAGGAGATTAGCACTGCTGTACCCTGTGTGCCTGGATGCCTAGTTCCCAGGCTACTAACACCAAGAATCAATCCTATAGAGTGACTGCGCTTGAGTTAACATTGCCGTTCCTGAAGCAGGAGGAATTTGACAGTGCTCGTGTACGAGAGACCGGGCAAAGGGTCCCAGACGTGAAATGGAGTGAGAAACAGGCCGGTGCGGAAGGCAGCTCTCAAGTCACCTCTGGTTTATGAGGCTAGTACCCTTGCCCCGGGGGTGCCTGCAGGCCTAAAGCCAACCACCTAACTCAAAGGAACAACTCTGTAGGGAATTCCTGCTTCGGCTAAAAGAGCCATGCCTCAGGGTGGACGCATTTTGCTGTGTGCATGCGTGAGCGCACTGCAAGTGAGTCCAAAACCATTTTCCTTGTGAGACCCAGGCCCCGGAAGAAGCCAGAACACGACTCCCCACTTGCTCCATGAAGCTAGTACTGCGGCCCCACTTTTGCATGGAAGTCTAATAGCTAGCTTTCTAACTCGGAGAAAAAACACTTAGAGAAACCATGCTTTAGCTACCGTCGACCTCTCTGTGGGCGAAGCAGTTTAGGGTGTACTGAGGCTGAGAGCCTGGGGACGGTTTCCATTTCGTAATATCGGGGGAGAGACAGGCCGGTACAGAAGGCAGCTCTCAACTCACTACATGGTTATGGGGCTGGTTCCGTTGCCCCGTGGGTGTGTGCTGGCTTAAACACAACCACCTAACTCGAAAGGAAAAGTCAGTACAGAATCTGTGCTTCAGCTAAAACAGCTGCTCCTGAGGGTGGAAGCTTCTTTTGTGTGTGTGCGTGAGAGCACTACAAGGGAGTGGCAAACCTATTTCGGAGGGAGCCTCAGGCAGCTGCTGAAGGCAGCAAACGACTCCTCACTTATTTTGTGAAGCCAGCACTGCGGCCCCAATTTTGCATGGAGGTCTAATAGCTAGCGTTCTAACTCGAAGAAACAACACTGTAGAGAAGCCGTGCTTTAGCTACCGTCGACCTCTCTGTGGGCGAAGCAGTTTATGGGTGTACTGTGGCTGAGAGCCTGGGGACGGTTTCAATATCGTAATATCGGGGGAGAGACAGGCCGGTACAGAAGGCAGCTCTCAACCCACATCATGGTTACGGGGCTAGTACCGTTTCCCAGGGTGTGTGTGCAGGCTTAAATGAAGCCACCGAACTCGAAGGAAAAACTCGGTTGAGAGCCTGTGCTTCAGCTAAAACAGCTGCTCCTGAGGGTGGCAGCATTTTGTTGTGTGCGTGCGTGAGAGCACTGCAAGGGAGTCCAAAGCATTTTGCGAGTGAGACTCAGGCCCCAGCGAAAGGCAGAACACGGCTCCGCAAGTGTTTGACCAAGCTAGCACGGCAGCCCCACATTTGCATGGAAGTCTAATAGCTAGCGTTCTTTGAAACTACACAGTAGAGAAACCGAGCTTTAGCTACCGTCGACCTCTCTGTGGGCGAAGCAGTTTAGGGGGTACTGTGGCTGAGAGCCTGGGGACGGTTTCAATATCGTAATATCGGGGGAGACACAGGCCGGTACAGAGGGCAGCTCTCAACTCACATCATGGTTATGGGGCTAATACCGTTGCCCTGGGTGTCTGTGCAGGCTTAAACACAGCCACCTAACTCGAAGGAAAAACACGGTAGAGGATCCGTGCTTCAGCGGAAACAGCCGCTCCTGAGGGTGGAAGCATTTGGTTGTGTGCGTGCGTGAGAGCACTGCAAGGGAGTCCAAAGTTTCTGCGAGTGAGACTCAGGCCCCAGCAAAAGGCAGAACACGACTCCCCGTGTGTTTCATTTAGCTAGCACTGCGGCCCTACTTTTGCATGGAAGTCTAATCGCTAGCGTTCTCCCTGGAAGAAACAACACGGTAGAGAAACCGTGCTTTAGCTACCATCCACCTCTCTGAGGGAGGAAGCACTTTCCGGGCTACCGTGGGTGAGAGCCTGAGGAACGGGTTCCTTACGTGAAACCGAGGGAGAAGGAGTCCGGGCCAGAAGGCTCCTCTCGACTCAGCTCTTGTTACCTGAAGCTAACACTTCGGCTCCATGTGTGCATAGGAACGCTAAGGGCTCCACACTGATTTGGCAGAAAGAAGCCGCCCAAGAACCCCAGCTTCAGCTCATTCGCCTCTCCACAGGGTGGCAGCATTTTCAAGTCTGCTTGAGTGCAAACCTGGGGAAGGAGTCCCAGCAGAATTCGGAGGGAGAAATAAGCATGGGCACAAGGCACCTATCGACTCAACTCTTGTTTCGGGAAACTAGATCGGCTCTCCCGTGTGTGCGTGGAGTCCTCAGTGCCATCCACGCAACGCAAAGGAACAAAACTGTAGAGAACCCGTGCCTCAGCAAAGATCGCCCTTCCTGAGCGTGCACTTCATCTATTGTGTGTTTTTGTGAAAGCATGAGAAATGGAACCTAAACGTAACTCGGAGTGAGAAGCAGGCCTGGAAGGAAGGCCTGTACCCTGTGTGCCTGGATGCCTAGTTACCAGGCTACTAACACCAAGAATCAATCCTATAGAGTGACTGCGCTTGAGTTAACATTGCCGTTCCTGAAGCAGGAGGAATTTGACAGTGCTCGTGTACGAGAGACCGGGCAAAGGGTCCCAGACGTGAAATGGAGTGAGAAACAGGCCGGTGCGGAAGGCAGCTCTCAAGTCACCTCTGGTTTATGAGGCTAGTACCCTTGCCCCGGGGGTGCCTGCAGGCCTAAAGCCAACCACCTAACTCAAAGGAACAACTCTGTAGGGAATTCCTGCTTCGGCTAAAAGAGCCATGCCTCAGGGTGGACGCATTTTGCTGTGTGCATGCGTGAGCGCACTGCAAGTGAGTCCAAAACCATTTTCCTTGTGAGACCCAGGCCCCGGAAGAAGCCAGAACACGACTCCCCACTTGCTCCATGAAGCTAGTACTGCGGCCCCACTTTTGCATGGAAGTCTAATAGCTAGCTTTCTAACTCGGAGAAAAAACACTTAGAGAAACCATGCTTTAGCTACCGTCGACCTCACTGTGGGTGAAGCAGTTTAGGGTGTACTGTGGCTGAGAGCCTGGGGACGGTTTCCATTTCGTAATATCGGGGGAGAGAGAGGCCGGTACAGAAGGCAGCTCTCAACTCACTACATGGTTATGGGGCTAGTTCCGTTGACCGTGGTGTGTGTGCAGGCTTAAACACAGCCACCTAACTCGAAGGAAAAACTCGGTAGAAAGCCTGTGCTGCAGGTAAAATAGCCGCTCCTGAGAGTGGAAGCATTTTGTTGTGTGCGTGCGTGAGAGCACTGCAAGGGAGTCCAAAGCTTTTTGCGAGTGAGACTCAGGCCCCAGCGAAAGGCAGAACACGACTCCCCATGTGTTTCATCACTCTAGCACGGCAGCCCCACTTTTGCATGGAAGTCTAACACCTAGTGTTCTAACTCGAAGAAACAACACTGTAGAGAAACCGTGCTTTAGCTACCGTCGACCTCTAGACGGAGGAAGCATTACACGGAGTACCGTGGCTGAGAACCAGGGGAACGGGTTCCATACGTGAAACCAAGGGAGAAATAGGTCCGGGCAGAAGGCACCTCTGGACTCAGCTCTTGCTACCTGAAGCTAACACTACTGCTCCATGTGTGCTTGGAATGCTATGTGCTCGACACTGCCTGGGAAGAAACAAGCCTGTAAAGAATCCCAGCTGCAGCTCATTCGCCTACCAGGCTACTAACACCAAGAATCAATGCTGTAGTGTTACTGCGCTTTAGCTAACATTGCCGTCCCTGAAGCCGCAGGTGCTCGTGTATGAGTGACCGGGGAAAGGGTCCCATACGTGAAATGGAGTGAGAAACAGGCCGGTGCGGAAGGCAGCTCTCAAATGACCTCTTGTTTATGAGGCTAGTACCCTTGCCCCGGGGGTGCCTGCAGGCCATAAGCCAACCACCTAACTCAAAGGAACAACTCTGTAGGGAATTCCTGCTTCGGCTAAAAGAGCCATGCCTCAGGGTGGACGCATTGTGTGGTGTGCATGCATGAGTGCACAGCAAGTTAGTCCAAAACCATTTTCCTTGTGAGACCCAGGCCCCGGAAGAAGCCAGAACACGACTCCCCACTTGCTCCATGAAACTAGGACTGCGGCCCCACTTTTGAATGGAAGTCTAATGGCTAGCTTTCTAACTCGAAGAAACACCACTGTAGAGAAACCGTGCTTTAGCTACCGTCGACCTCTCTGTGGGCGAAGCAGTTTAAGGTGTACTGTGGCTGAGAGCCTGGGGACGGTTTCAATATCGTAACATCGGGGGAGAGACAGGCCGGTACAGAAGGCAGCTCTCAACCCACATCATGGTTACGGGGCTAGTACCGTTTCCCAGGGTGTGTGTGCAGGCTTAAATGAAGCCACCGAACTCGAAGGAAAAACTCGGTTGAGAGCCTGTGCTTCAGCTAAAACAGCTGCTCCTGAGGGTGGCAGCATTTTGTTGTGTGCGTGCGTGAGAGCACTGCAAGGGAGTCCAAAGCATTTTGCGAGTGAGACTCAGGCCCCAGCGAAAGGCAGAACACGGCTCCGCAAGTGTTTGACCAAGCTAGCACGGCAGCCCCACATTTGCATGGAAGTCTAATAGCTAGCGTTCTTTGAAACTACACAGTAGAGAAACCGAGCTTTAGCTACCGTCGACCTCTCTGTGGGCGAAGCAGTTTAGGGGGTACTGTGGCTGAGAGCCTGGGGACGGTTTCAATATCGTAATATCGGGGGAGACACAGGCCGGTACAGAGGGCAGCTCTCAACTCACATCATGGTTATGGGGCTAATACCGTTGCCCTGGGTGTCTGTGCAGGCTTAAACACAGCCGCCTAACTCGAAGGAAAAACACGGTAGAGGATCCGTGCTTCAGCGGAAACAGCCGCTCCTGAGGGTGGAAGCATTTGGTTGTGTGCGTGCGTGAGAGCACTGCAAGGGAGTCCAAAGTTTCTGCGAGTGAGACTCAGGCCCCAGCAAAAGGCAGAACACGACTCCCCGTGTGTTTCATTTAGCTAGCACTGCGGCCCTACTTTTGCATGGAAGTCTAATCGCTAGCGTTCTCCCTGGAAGAAACAACACGGTAGAGAAACCGTGCTTTAGCTACCATCCACCTCTCTGAGGGAGGAAGCACTTTCCGGGCTACCGTGGGTGAGAGCCTGAGGAACGGGTTCCTTACGTGAAACCGAGGGAGAAGGAGTCCGGGCCAGAAGGCTCCTCTCGACTCAGCTCTTGTTACCTGAAGCTAACACTTCGGCTCCATGTGTGCATAGGAACGCTAAGGGCTCCACACTGATTTGGCAGAAAGAAGCCGCCCAAGAACCCCAGCTTCAGCTCATTCGCCTCTCCACAGGGTGGCAGCATTTTCAAGTCTGCTTGAGTGCAAACCTGGGGAAGGAGTCCCAGCAGAATTCGGAGGGAGAAATAAGCATGGGCAGAAGGCACCTATCGACTCAACTCTTGTTTCGGGAAACTAGATCGGCTCTCCCGTGTGTGCGTGGAGTCCTCAGTGCCATCCACGCAACGCAAAGGAACAAAACTGTAGAGAACCCGTGCCTCAGCAAAGATCGCCCTTCCTGAGCGTGCACTTCATCTATTGTGTGTTTTTGTGAAAGCATGAGAAATGGAACCTAAACGTAACTCGGAGTGAGAAGCAGGCCTGGAAGGAAGGCTGCTGTCGACTCACCTCTTGTTTGAGGAGATTAGCACTGCTGTACCCTGTGTGCCTGGATGCCTAGTTCCCAGGCTACTAACACCAAGAATCAATCCTATAGAGTGACTGCGCTTGAGTTAACATTGCCGTTCCTGAAGCAGGAGGAATTTGACAGTGCTCGTGTACGAGAGACCGGGCAAAGGGTCCCAGACGTGAAATGGAGTGAGAAACAGGCCGGTGCGGAAGGCAGCTCTCAAGTCACCTCTGGTTTATGAGGCTAGTACCCTTGCCCCGGGGGTGCCTGCAGGCCTAAAGCCAACCACCTAACTCAAAGGAACAACTCTGTAGGGAATTCCTGCTTCGGCTAAAAGAGCCATGCCTCAGGGTGGACGCATTTTGCTGTGTGCATGCGTGAGCGCACTGCAAGTGAGTCCAAAACCATTTTCCTTGTGAGACCCAGGCCCCGGAAGAAGCCAGAACACGACTCCCCACTTGCTCCATGAAGCTAGTACTGCGGCCCCACTTTTGCATGGAAGTCTAATAGCTAGCTTTCTAACTCGGAGAAAAAACACTTAGAGAAACCATGCTTTAGCTACCGTCGACCTCACTGTGGGTGAAGCAGTTTAGGGTGTACTGTGGCTGAGAGCCTGGGGACGGTTTCCATTTCGTAATATCGGGGGAGAGAGAGGCCGGTACAGAAGGCAGCTCTCAACTCACTACATGGTTATGGGGCTGGTTCCGTTGACCGTGGTGTGTGTGCAGGCTTAAACACAGCCACCTAACTCGAAGGAAAAACTCGGTAGAAAGCCTGTGCTGCAGGTAAAATAGCCGCTCCTGAGAGTGGAAGCATTTTGTTGTGTGCGTGCGTGAGAGCACTGCAAGGGAGTCCAAAGCTTTTTGCGAGTGAGACTCAGGCCCCAGCGAAAGGCAGAACACGACTCCCCATGTGTTTCATCACTCTAGCACGGCAGCCCCACTTTTGCATGGAAGTCTAACACCTAGTGTTCTAACTCGAAGAAACAACACTGTAGAGAAACCGTGCTTTAGCTACCGTCGACCTCTAGACGGAGGAAGCATTACACGGAGTACCGTGGCTGAGAACCAGGGGAACGGGTTCCATACGTGAAACCAAGGGAGAAATAGGTCCGGGCAGAAGGCACCTCTGGACTCAGCTCTTGCTACCTGAAGCTAACACTACTGCTCCATGTGTGCTTGGAATGCTATGTGCTCGACACTGCCTGGGAAGAAACAAGCCTGTAAAGAATCCCAGCTGCAGCTCATTCGCCTACCAGGCTACTAACACCAAGAATCAATGCTGTAGTGTTACTGCGCTTTAGCTAACATTGCCGTCCCTGAAGCCGCAGGTGCTCGTGTATGAGTGACCGGGGAAAGGGTCCCATACGTGAAATGGAGTGAGAAACAGGCCGGTGCGGAAGGCAGCTCTCAAATGACCTCTTGTTTATGAGGCTAGTACCCTTGCCCCGGGGGTGCCTGCAGGCCATAAGCCAACCACCTAACTCAAAGGAACAACTCTGTAGGGAATTCCTGCTTCGGCTAAAAGAGCCATGCCTCAGGGTGGACGCATTGTGTGGTGTGCATGCATGAGTGCACAGCAAGTTAGTCCAAAACCATTTTCCTTGTGAGACCCAGGCCCCGGAAGAAGCCAGAACACGACTCCCCACTTGCTCCATGAAACTAGGACTGCGGCCCCACTTTTGAATGGAAGTCTAATGGCTAGCTTTCTAACTCGAAGAAACACCACTGTAGAGAAACCGTGCTTTAGCTACCGTCGACCTCTCTGTGGGCGAAGCAGTTTAAGGTGTACTGTGGCTGAGAGCCTGGGGACGGTTTCAATATCGTAATATCGGGGGAGAGACAGGCCGGTACAGAAGGCAGCTCTCAACCCACATCATGGTTACGGGGCTAGTACCGTTTCCCAGGGTGTGTGTGCAGGCTTAAATGAAGCCACCGAACTCGAAGGAAAAACTCGGTTGAGAGCCTGTGCTTCAGCTAAAACAGCTGCTCCTGAGGGTGGCAGCATTTTGTTGTGTGCGTGCGTGAGAGCACTGCAAGGGAGTCCAAAGCATTTTGCGAGTGAGACTCAGGCCCCAGCGAAAGGCAGAACACGGCTCCGCAAGTGTTTGACCAAGCTAGCACGGCAGCCCCACATTTGCATGGAAGTCTAATAGCTAGCGTTCTTTGAAACTACACAGTAGAGAAACCGAGCTTTAGCTACCGTCGACCTCTCTGTGGGCGAAGCAGTTTAGGGGGTACTGTGGCTGAGAGCCTGGGGACGGTTTCAATATCGTAATATCGGGGGAGACACAGGCCGGTACAGAGGGCAGCTCTCAACTCACATCATGGTTATGGGGCTAATACCGTTGCCCTGGGTGTCTGTGCAGGCTTAAACACAGCCGCCTAACTCGAAGGAAAAACACGGTAGAGGATCCGTGCTTCAGCGGAAACAGCCGCTCCTGAGGGTGGAAGCATTTGGTTGTGTGCGTGCGTGAGAGCACTGCAAGGGAGTCCAAAGTTTCTGCGAGTGAGACTCAGGCCCCAGCAAAAGGCAGAACACGACTCCCCGTGTGTTTCATTTAGCTAGCACTGCGGCCCTACTTTTGCATGGAAGTCTAATCGCTAGCGTTCTCCCTGGAAGAAACAACACGGTAGAGAAACCGTGCTTTAGCTACCATCCACCTCTCTGAGGGAGGAAGCACTTTCCGGGCTACCGTGGGTGAGAGCCTGAGGAACGGGTTCCTTACGTGAAACCGAGGGAGAAGGAGTCCGGGCCAGAAGGCTCCTCTCGACTCAGCTCTTGTTACCTGAAGCTAACACTTCGGCTCCATGTGTGCATAGGAACGCTAAGGGCTCCACACTGATTTGGCAGAAAGAAGCCGCCCAAGAACCCCAGCTTCAGCTCATTCGCCTCTCCACAGGGTGGCAGCATTTTCAAGTCTGCTTGAGTGCAAACCTGGGGAAGGAGTCCCAGCAGAATTCGGAGGGAGAAATAAGCATGGGCAGAAGGCACCTATCGACTCAACTCTTGTTTCGGGAAACTAGATCGGCTCTCCCGTGTGTGCGTGGAGTCCTCAGTGCCATCCACGCAACGCAAAGGAACAAAACTGTAGAGAACCCGTGCCTCAGCAAAGATCGCCCTTCCTGAGCGTGCACTTCATCTATTGTGTGTTTTTGTGAAAGCATGAGAAATGGAACCTAAACGTAACTCGGAGTGAGAAGCAGGCCTGGAAGGAAGGCTGCTGTCGACTCACCTCTTGTTTGAGGAGATTAGCACTGCTGTACCCTGTGTGCCTGGATGCCTAGTTCCCAGGCTACTAACACCAAGAATCAATCCTATAGAGTGACTGCGCTTGAGTTAACATTGCCGTTCCTGAAGCAGGAGGAATTTGACAGTGCTCGTGTACGAGAGACCGGGCAAAGGGTCCCAGACGTGAAATGGAGTGAGAAACAGGCCGGTGCGGAAGGCAGCTCTCAAGTCACCTCTGGTTTATGAGGCTAGTACCCTTGCCCCGGGGGTGCCTGCAGGCCTAAAGCCAACCACCTAACTCAAAGGAACAACTCTGTAGGGAATTCCTGCTTCGGCTAAAAGAGCCATGCCTCAGGGTGGACGCATTTTGCTGTGTGCATGCGTGAGCGCACTGCAAGTGAGTCCAAAACCATTTTCCTTGTGAGACCCAGGCCCCGGAAGAAGCCAGAACACGACTCCCCACTTGCTCCATGAAGCTAGTACTGCGGCCCCACTTTTGCATGGAAGTCTAATAGCTAGCTTTCTAACTCGGAGAAAAAACACTTAGAGAAACCATGCTTTAGCTACCGTCGACCTCTCTGTGGGCGAAGCAGTTTAGGGTGTACTGAGGCTGAGAGCCTGGGGACGGTTTCCATTTCGTAATATCGGGGGAGAGACAGGCCGGTACAGAAGGCAGCTCTCAACTCACTACATGGTTATGGGGCTGGTTCCGTTGCCCCGTGGGTGTGTGCTGGCTTAAACACAACCACCTAACTCGAAAGGAAAAGTCAGTACAGAATCTGTGCTTCAGCTAAAACAGCTGCTCCTGAGGGTGGAAGCTTCTTTTGTGTGTGTGCGTGAGAGCACTACAAGGGAGTGGCAAACCTATTTCGGAGGGAGCCTCAGGCAGCTGCTGAAGGCAGCAAACGACTCCTCACTTATTTTGTGAAGCCAGCACTGCGGCCCCAATTTTGCATGGAGGTCTAATAGCTAGCGTTCTAACTCGAAGAAACAACACTGTAGAGAAGCCGTGCTTTAGCTACCGTCGACCTCTCTGTGGGCGAAGCAGTTTATGGGTGTACTGTGGCTGAGAGCCTGGGGACGGTTTCAATATCGTAATATCGGGGGAGAGACAGGCCGGTACAGAAGGCAGCTCTCAACCCACATCATGGTTACGGGGCTAGTACCGTTTCCCAGGGTGTGTGTGCAGGCTTAAATGAAGCCACCGAACTCGAAGGAAAAACTCGGTTGAGAGCCTGTGCTTCAGCTAAAACAGCTGCTCCTGAGGGTGGCAGCATTTTGTTGTGTGCGTGCGTGAGAGCACTGCAAGGGAGTCCAAAGCATTTTGCGAGTGAGACTCAGGCCCCAGCGAAAGGCAGAACACGGCTCCGCAAGTGTTTGACCAAGCTAGCACGGCAGCCCCACATTTGCATGGAAGTCTAATAGCTAGCGTTCTTTGAAACTACACAGTAGAGAAACCGAGCTTTAGCTACCGTCGACCTCTCTGTGGGCGAAGCAGTTTAGGGGGTACTGTGGCTGAGAGCCTGGGGACGGTTTCAATATCGTAATATCGGGGGAGACACAGGCCGGTACAGAGGGCAGCTCTCAACTCACATCATGGTTATGGGGCTAATACCGTTGCCCTGGGTGTCTGTGCAGGCTTAAACACAGCCACCTAACTCGAAGGAAAAACACGGTAGAGGATCCGTGCTTCAGCGGAAACAGCCGCTCCTGAGGGTGGAAGCATTTGGTTGTGTGCGTGCGTGAGAGCACTGCAAGGGAGTCCAAAGTTTCTGCGAGTGAGACTCAGGCCCCAGCAAAAGGCAGAACACGACTCCCCGTGTGTTTCATTTAGCTAGCACTGCGGCCCTACTTTTGCATGGAAGTCTAATCGCTAGCGTTCTCCCTGGAAGAAACAACACGGTAGAGAAACCGTGCTTTAGCTACCATCCACCTCTCTGAGGGAGGAAGCACTTTCCGGGCTACCGTGGGTGAGAGCCTGAGGAACGGGTTCCTTACATGAAACCGAGGGAGAAGGAGTCCGGGCCAGAAGGCTCCTCTCGACTCAGCTCTTGTTACCTGAAGCTAACACTTCGGCTCCATGTGTGCATAGGAACGCTAAGGGCTCCACACTGATTTGGCAGAAAGAAGCCGCCCAAGAACCCCAGCTTCAGCTCATTCGCCTCTCCACAGGGTGGCAGCATTTTCAAGTCTGCTTGAGTGCAAACCTGGGGAAGGAGTCCCAGCAGAATTCGGAGGGAGAAATAAGCATGGGCACAAGGCACCTATCGACTCAACTCTTGTTTCGGGAAACTAGATCGGCTCTCCCGTGTGTGCGTGGAGTCCTCAGTGCCATCCACGCAACGCAAAGGAACAAAACTGTAGAGAACCCGTGCCTCAGCAAAGATCGCCCTTCCTGAGCGTGCACTTCATCTATTGTGTGTTTTTGTGAAAGCATGAGAAATGGAACCTAAACGTAACTCGGAGTGAGAAGCAGGCCTGGAAGGAAGGCCTGTACCCTGTGTGCCTGGATGCCTAGTTCCCAGGCTACTAACACCAAGAATCAATCCTATAGAGTGACTGCGCTTGAGTTAACATTGCCGTTCCTGAAGCAGGAGGAATTTGACAGTGCTCGTGTACGAGAGACCGGGCAAAGGGTCCCAGACGTGAAATGGAGTGAGAAACAGGCCGGTGCGGAAGGCAGCTCTCAAGTCACCTCTGGTTTATGAGGCTAGTACCCTTGCCCCGGGGGTGCCTGCAGGCCTAAAGCCAACCACCTAACTCAAAGGAACAACTCTGTAGGGAATTCCTGCTTCGGCTAAAAGAGCCATGCCTCAGGGTGGACGCATTTTGCTGTGTGCATGCGTGAGCACACTGCAAGTGAGTCCAAAACCATTTTCCTTGTGAGACCCAGGCCCCGGAAGAAGCCAGAACACGACTCCCCACTTGCTCCATGAAGCTAGTACTGCGGCCCCACTTTTGCATGGAAGTCTAATAGCTAGCTTTCTAACTCGGAGAAAAAACACTTAGAGAAACCATGCTTTAGCTACCGTCGACCTCACTGTGGGTGAAGCAGTTTAGGGTGTACTGTGGCTGAGAGCCTGGGGACGGTTTCCATTTCGTAATATCGGGGGAGAGAGAGGCCGGTACAGAAGGCAGCTCTCAACTCACTACATGGTTATGGGGCTAGTTCCGTTGACCGTGGTGTGTGTGCAGGCTTAAACACAGCCACCTAACTCGAAGGAAAAACTCGGTAGAAAGCCTGTGCTGCAGGTAAAATAGCCGCTCCTGAGAGTGGAAGCATTTTGTTGTGTGCGTGCGTGAGAGCACTGCAAGGGAGTCCAAAGCTTTTTGCGAGTGAGACTCAGGCCCCAGCGAAAGGCAGAACACGACTCCCCATGTGTTTCATCACTCTAGCACGGCAGCCCCACTTTTGCATGGAAGTCTAACACCTAGTGTTCTAACTCGAAGAAACAACACTGTAGAGAAACCGTGCTTTAGCTACCGTCGACCTCTAGACGGAGGAAGCATTACATGGAGTACCGTGGCTGAGAACCAGGGGAACGGGTTCCATACGTGAAACCAAGGGAGAAATAGGTCCGGGCAGAAGGCACCTCTGGACTCAGCTCTTGCTACCTGAAGCTAACACTACTGCTCCATGTGTGCTTGGAATGCTATGTGCTCGACACTGCCTGGGAAGAAACAAGCCTGTAAAGAATCCCAGCTGCAGCTCATTCGCCTACCAGGCTACTAACACCAAGAATCAATGCTGTAGTGTTACTGCGCTTTAGCTAACATTGCCGTCCCTGAAGCCGCAGGTGCTCGTGTATGAGTGACCGGGGAAAGGGTCCCATACGTGAAATGGAGTGAGAAACAGGCCGGTGCGGAAGGCAGCTCTCAAATGACCTCTTGTTTATGAGGCTAGTACCCTTGCCCCGGGGGTGCCTGCAGGCCATAAGCCAACCACCTAACTCAAAGGAACAACTCTGTAGGGAATTCCTGCTTCGGCTAAAAGAGCCATGCCTCAGGGTGGACGCATTGTGTGGTGTGCATGCATGAGTGCACAGCAAGTTAGTCCAAAACCATTTTCCTTGTGAGACCCAGGCCCCGGAAGAAGCCAGAACACGACTCCCCACTTGCTCCATGAAACTAGGACTGCGGCCCCACTTTTGAATGGAAGTCTAATGGCTAGCTTTCTAACTCGAAGAAACACCACTGTAGAGAAACCGTGCTTTAGCTACCGTCGACCTCTCTGTGGGCGAAGCAGTTTAAGGTGTACTGTGGCTGAGAGCCTGGGGACGGTTTCAATATCGTAATATCGGGGGAGAGACAGGCCGGTACAGAAGGCAGCTCTCAACCCACATCATGGTTACGGGGCTAGTACCGTTTCCCAGGGTGTGTGTGCAGGCTTAAATGAAGCCACCGAACTCGAAGGAAAAACTCGGTTGAGAGCCTGTGCTTCAGCTAAAACAGCTGCTCCTGAGGGTGGCAGCATTTTGTTGTGTGCGTGCGTGAGAGCACTGCAAGGGAGTCCAAAGCATTTTGCGAGTGAGACTCAGGCCCCAGCGAAAGGCAGAACACGGCTCCGCAAGTGTTTGACCAAGCTAGCACGGCAGCCCCACATTTGCATGGAAGTCTAATAGCTAGCGTTCTTTGAAACTACACAGTAGAGAAACCGAGCTTTAGCTACCGTCGACCTCTCTGTGGGCGAAGCAGTTTAGGGGGTACTGTGGCTGAGAGCCTGGGGACGGTTTCAATATCGTAATATCGGGGGAGACACAGGCCGGTACAGAGGGCAGCTCTCAACTCACATCATGGTTATGGGGCTAATACCGTTGCCCTGGGTGTCTGTGCAGGCTTAAACACAGCCGCCTAACTCGAAGGAAAAACACGGTAGAGGATCCGTGCTTCAGCGGAAACAGCCGCTCCTGAGGGTGGAAGCATTTGGTTGTGTGCGTGCGTGAGAGCACTGCAAGGGAGTCCAAAGTTTCTGCGAGTGAGACTCAGGCCCCAGCAAAAGGCAGAACACGACTCCCCGTGTGTTTCATTTAGCTAGCACTGCGGCCCTACTTTTGCATGGAAGTCTAATCGCTAGCGTTCTCCCTGGAAGAAACAACACGGTAGAGAAACCGTGCTTTAGCTACCATCCACCTCTCTGAGGGAGGAAGCACTTTCCGGGCTACCGTGGGTGAGAGCCTGAGGAACGGGTTCCTTACGTGAAACCGAGGGAGAAGGAGTCCGGGCCAGAAGGCTCCTCTCGACTCAGCTCTTGTTACCTGAAGCTAACACTTCGGCTCCATGTGTGCATAGGAACGCTAAGGGCTCCACACTGATTTGGCAGAAAGAAGCCGCCCAAGAACCCCAGCTTCAGCTCATTCGCCTCTCCACAGGGTGGCAGCATTTTCAAGTCTGCTTGAGTGCAAACCTGGGGAAGGAGTCCCAGCAGAATTCGGAGGGAGAAATAAGCATGGGCAGAAGGCACCTATCGACTCAACTCTTGTTTCGGGAAACTAGATCGGCTCTCCCGTGTGTGCGTGGAGTCCTCAGTGCCATCCACGCAACGCAAAGGAACAAAACTGTAGAGAACCCGTGCCTCAGCAAAGATCGCCCTTCCTGAGCGTGCACTTCATCTATTGTGTGTTTTTGTGAAAGCATGAGAAATGGAACCTAAACGTAACTCGGAGTGAGAAGCAGGCCTGGAAGGAAGGCTGCTGTCGACTCACCTCTTGTTTGAGGAGATTAGCACTGCTGTACCCTGTGTGCCTGGATGCCTAGTTCCCAGGCTACTAACACCAAGAATCAATCCTATAGAGTGACTGCGCTTGAGTTAACATTGCCGTTCCTGAAGCAGGAGGAATTTGACAGTGCTCGTGTACGAGAGACCGGGCAAAGGGTCCCAGACGTGAAATGGAGTGAGAAACAGGCCGGTGCGGAAGGCAGCTCTCAAGTCACCTCTGGTTTATGAGGCTAGTACCCTTGCCCCGGGGGTGCCTGCAGGCCTAAAGCCAACCACCTAACTCAAAGGAACAACTCTGTAGGGAATTCCTGCTTCGGCTAAAAGAGCCATGCCTCAGGGTGGACGCATTTTGCTGTGTGCATGCGTGAGCGCACTGCAAGTGAGTCCAAAACCATTTTCCTTGTGAGACCCAGGCCCCGGAAGAAGCCAGAACACGACTCCCCACTTGCTCCATGAAGCTAGTACTGCGGCCCCACTTTTGCATGGAAGTCTAATAGCTAGCTTTCTAACTCGGAGAAAAAACACTTAGAGAAACCATGCTTTAGCTACCGTCGACCTCTCTGTGGGCGAAGCAGTTTAGGGTGTACTGAGGCTGAGAGCCTGGGGACGGTTTCCATTTCGTAATATCGGGGGAGAGACAGGCCGGTACAGAAGGCAGCTCTCAACTCACTACATGGTTATGGGGCTGGTTCCGTTGCCCCGTGGGTGTGTGCTGGCTTAAACACAACCACCTAACTCGAAAGGAAAAGTCAGTACAGAATCTGTGCTTCAGCTAAAACAGCTGCTCCTGAGGGTGGAAGCTTCTTTTGTGTGTGTGCGTGAGAGCACTACAAGGGAGTGGCAAACCTATTTCGGAGGGAGCCTCAGGCAGCTGCTGAAGGCAGCAAACGACTCCTCACTTATTTTGTGAAGCCAGCACTGCGGCCCCAATTTTGCATGGAGGTCTAATAGCTAGCGTTCTAACTCGAAGAAACAACACTGTAGAGAAGCCGTGCTTTAGCTACCGTCGACCTCTCTGTGGGCGAAGCAGTTTATGGGTGTACTGTGGCTGAGAGCCTGGGGACGGTTTCAATATCGTAATATCGGGGGAGAGACAGGCCGGTACAGAAGGCAGCTCTCAACCCACATCATGGTTACGGGGCTAGTACCGTTTCCCAGGGTGTGTGTGCAGGCTTAAATGAAGCCACCGAACTCGAAGGAAAAACTCGGTTGAGAGCCTGTGCTTCAGCTAAAACAGCTGCTCCTGAGGGTGGCAGCATTTTGTTGTGTGCGTGCGTGAGAGCACTGCAAGGGAGTCCAAAGCATTTTGCGAGTGAGACTCAGGCCCCAGCGAAAGGCAGAACACGGCTCCGCAAGTGTTTGACCAAGCTAGCACGGCAGCCCCACATTTGCATGGAAGTCTAATAGCTAGCGTTCTTTGAAACTACACAGTAGAGAAACCGAGCTTTAGCTACCGTCGACCTCTCTGTGGGCGAAGCAGTTTAGGGGGTACTGTGGCTGAGAGCCTGGGGACGGTTTCAATATCGTAATATCGGGGGAGACACAGGCCGGTACAGAGGGCAGCTCTCAACTCACATCATGGTTATGGGGCTAATACCGTTGCCCTGGGTGTCTGTGCAGGCTTAAACACAGCCACCTAACTCGAAGGAAAAACACGGTAGAGGATCCGTGCTTCAGCGGAAACAGCCGCTCCTGAGGGTGGAAGCATTTGGTTGTGTGCGTGCGTGAGAGCACTGCAAGGGAGTCCAAAGTTTCTGCGAGTGAGACTCAGGCCCCAGCAAAAGGCAGAACACGACTCCCCGTGTGTTTCATTTAGCTAGCACTGCGGCCCTACTTTTGCATGGAAGTCTAATCGCTAGCGTTCTCCCTGGAAGAAACAACACGGTAGAGAAACCGTGCTTTAGCTACCATCCACCTCTCTGAGGGAGGAAGCACTTTCCGGGCTACCGTGGGTGAGAGCCTGAGGAACGGGTTCCTTACATGAAACCGAGGGAGAAGGAGTCCGGGCCAGAAGGCTCCTCTCGACTCAGCTCTTGTTACCTGAAGCTAACACTTCGGCTCCATGTGTGCATAGGAACGCTAAGGGCTCCACACTGATTTGGCAGAAAGAAGCCGCCCAAGAACCCCAGCTTCAGCTCATTCGCCTCTCCACAGGGTGGCAGCATTTTCAAGTCTGCTTGAGTGCAAACCTGGGGAAGGAGTCCCAGCAGAATTCGGAGGGAGAAATAAGCATGGGCACAAGGCACCTATCGACTCAACTCTTGTTTCGGGAAACTAGATCGGCTCTCCCGTGTGTGCGTGGAGTCCTCAGTGCCATCCACGCAACGCAAAGGAACAAAACTGTAGAGAACCCGTGCCTCAGCAAAGATCGCCCTTCCTGAGCGTGCACTTCATCTATTGTGTGTTTTTGTGAAAGCATGAGAAATGGAACCTAAACGTAACTCGGAGTGAGAAGCAGGCCTGGAAGGAAGGCCTGTACCCTGTGTGCCTGGATGCCTAGTTACCAGGCTACTAACACCAAGAATCAATCCTATAGAGTGACTGCGCTTGAGTTAACATTGCCGTTCCTGAAGCAGGAGGAATTTGACAGTGCTCGTGTACGAGAGACCGGGCAAAGGGTCCCAGACGTGAAATGGAGTGAGAAACAGGCCGGTGCGGAAGGCAGCTCTCAAGTCACCTCTGGTTTATGAGGCTAGTACCCTTGCCCCGGGGGTGCCTGCAGGCCTAAAGCCAACCACCTAACTCAAAGGAACAACTCTGTAGGGAATTCCTGCTTCGGCTAAAAGAGCCATGCCTCAGGGTGGACGCATTTTGCTGTGTGCATGCGTGAGCGCACTGCAAGTGAGTCCAAAACCATTTTCCTTGTGAGACCCAGGCCCCGGAAGAAGCCAGAACACGACTCCCCACTTGCTCCATGAAGCTAGTACTGCGGCCCCACTTTTGCATGGAAGTCTAATAGCTAGCTTTCTAACTCGGAGAAAAAACACTTAGAGAAACCATGCTTTAGCTACCGTCGACCTCACTGTGGGTGAAGCAGTTTAGGGTGTACTGTGGCTGAGAGCCTGGGGACGGTTTCCATTTCGTAATATCGGGGGAGAGAGAGGCCGGTACAGAAGGCAGCTCTCAACTCACTACATGGTTATGGGGCTAGTTCCGTTGACCGTGGTGTGTGTGCAGGCTTAAACACAGCCACCTAACTCGAAGGAAAAACTCGGTAGAAAGCCTGTGCTGCAGGTAAAATAGCCGCTCCTGAGAGTGGAAGCATTTTGTTGTGTGCGTGCGTGAGAGCACTGCAAGGGAGTCCAAAGCTTTTTGCGAGTGAGACTCAGGCCCCAGCGAAAGGCAGAACACGACTCCCCATGTGTTTCATCACTCTAGCACGGCAGCCCCACTTTTGCATGGAAGTCTAACACCTAGTGTTCTAACTCGAAGAAACAACACTGTAGAGAAACCGTGCTTTAGCTACCGTCGACCTCTAGACGGAGGAAGCATTACATGGAGTACCGTGGCTGAGAACCAGGGGAACGGGTTCCATACGTGAAACCAAGGGAGAAATAGGTCCGGGCAGAAGGCACCTCTGGACTCAGCTCTTGCTACCTGAAGCTAACACTACTGCTCCATGTGTGCTTGGAATGCTATGTGCTCGACACTGCCTGGGAAGAAACAAGCCTGTAAAGAATCCCAGCTGCAGCTCATTCGCCTACCAGGCTACTAACACCAAGAATCAATGCTGTAGTGTTACTGCGCTTTAGCTAACATTGCCGTCCCTGAAGCCGCAGGTGCTCGTGTATGAGTGACCGGGGAAAGGGTCCCATACGTGAAATGGAGTGAGAAACAGGCCGGTGCGGAAGGCAGCTCTCAAATGACCTCTTGTTTATGAGGCTAGTACCCTTGCCCCGGGGGTGCCTGCAGGCCATAAGCCAACCACCTAACTCAAAGGAACAACTCTGTAGGGAATTCCTGCTTCGGCTAAAAGAGCCATGCCTCAGGGTGGACGCATTGTGTGGTGTGCATGCATGAGTGCACAGCAAGTTAGTCCAAAACCATTTTCCTTGTGAGACCCAGGCCCCGGAAGAAGCCAGAACACGACTCCCCACTTGCTCCATGAAACTAGGACTGCGGCTCCACTTTTGAATGGAAGTCTAATGGCTAGCTTTCTAACTCGAAGAAACACCACTGTAGAGAAACCGTGCTTTAGCTACCGTCGACCTCTCTGTGGGCGAAGCAGTTTAAGGTGTACTGTGGCTGAGAGCCTGGGGACGGTTTCAATATCGTAATATCGGGGGAGAGACAGGCCGGTACAGAAGGCAGCTCTCAACCCACATCATGGTTACGGGGCTAGTACCGTTTCCCAGGGTGTGTGTGCAGGCTTAAATGAAGCCACCTAACTCGAAGGAAAAACTCGGTTGAGAGCCTGTGCTTCAGCTAAAACAGCTGCTCCTGAGGGTGGCAGCATTTTGTTGTGTGCGTGCGTGAGAGCACTGCAAGGGAGTCCAAAGCATTTTGCGAGTGAGACTCAGGCCCCAGCGAAAGGCAGAACACGGCTCCGCAAGTGTTTGACCAAGCTAGCACGGCAGCCCCACATTTGCATGGAAGTCTAATAGCTAGCGTTCTTTGAAACTACACAGTAGAGAAACCGAGCTTTAGCTACCGTCGACCTCTCTGTGGGCGAAGCAGTTTAGGGGGTACTGTGGCTGAGAGCCTGGGGACGGTTTCAATATCGTAATATCGGGGGAGACACAGGCCGGTACAGAGGGCAGCTCTCAACTCACATCATGGTTATGGGGCTAATACCGTTGCCCTGGGTGTCTGTGCAGGCTTAAACACAGCCGCCTAACTCGAAGGAAAAACACGGTAGAGGATCCGTGCTTCAGCGGAAACAGCCGCTCCTGAGGGTGGAAGCATTTGGTTGTGTGCGTGCGTGAGAGCACTGCAAGGGAGTCCAAAGTTTCTGCGAGTGAGACTCAGGCCCCAGCAAAAGGCAGAACACGACTCCCCGTGTGTTTCATTTAGCTAGCACTGCGGCCCTACTTTTGCATGGAAGTCTAATCGCTAGCGTTCTCCCTGGAAGAAACAACACGGTAGAGAAACCGTGCTTTAGCTACCATCCACCTCTCTGAGGGAGGAAGCACTTTCCGGGCTACCGTGGGTGAGAGCCTGAGGAACGGGTTCCTTACGTGAAACCGAGGGAGAAGGAGTCCGGGCCAGAAGGCTCCTCTCGACTCAGCTCTTGTTACCTGAAGCTAACACTTCGGCTCCATGTGTGCATAGGAACGCTAAGGGCTCCACACTGATTTGGCAGAAAGAAGCCGCCCAAGAACCCCAGCTTCAGCTCATTCGCCTCTCCACAGGGTGGCAGCATTTTCAAGTCTGCTTGAGTGCAAACCTGGGGAAGGAGTCCCAGCAGAATTCGGAGGGAGAAATAAGCATGGGCAGAAGGCACCTATCGACTCAACTCTTGTTTCGGGAAACTAGATCGGCTCTCCCGTGTGTGCGTGGAGTCCTCAGTGCCATCCACGCAACGCAAAGGAACAAAACTGTAGAGAACCCGTGCCTCAGCAAAGATCGCCCTTCCTGAGCGTGCACTTCATCTATTGTGTGTTTTTGTGAAAGCATGAGAAATGGAACCTAAACGTAACTCGGAGTGAGAAGCAGGCCTGGAAGGAAGGCTGCTGTCGACTCACCTCTTGTTTGAGGAGATTAGCACTGCTGTACCCTGTGTGCCTGGATGCCTAGTTACCAGGCTACTAACACCAAGAATCAATCCTATAGAGTGACTGCGCTTGAGTTAACATTGCCGTTCCTGAAGCAGGAGGAATTTGACAGTGCTCGTGTACGAGAGACCGGGCAAAGGGTCCCAGACGTGAAATGGAGTGAGAAACAGGCCGGTGCGGAAGGCAGCTCTCAAGTCACCTCTGGTTTATGAGGCTAGTACCCTTGCCCCGGGGGTGCCTGCAGGCCTAAAGCCAACCACCTAACTCAAAGGAACAACTCTGTAGGGAATTCCTGCTTCGGCTAAAAGAGCCATGCCTCAGGGTGGACGCATTTTGCTGTGTGCATGCGTGAGCGCACTGCAAGTGAGTCCAAAACCATTTTCCTTGTGAGACCCAGGCCCCGGAAGAAGCCAGAACACGACTCCCCACTTGCTCCATGAAGCTAGTACTGCGGCCCCACTTTTGCATGGAAGTCTAATAGCTAGCTTTCTAACTCGGAGAAAAAACACTTAGAGAAACCATGCTTTAGCTACCGTCGACCTCACTGTGGGTGAAGCAGTTTAGGGTGTACTGTGGCTGAGAGCCTGGGGACGGTTTCCATTTCGTAATATCGGGGGAGAGAGAGGCCGGTACAGAAGGCAGCTCTCAACTCACTACATGGTTATGGGGCTAGTTCCGTTGACCGTGGTGTGTGTGCAGGCTTAAACACAGCCACCTAACTCGAAGGAAAAACTCGGTAGAAAGCCTGTGCTGCAGGTAAAATAGCCGCTCCTGAGAGTGGAAGCATTTTGTTGTGTGCGTGCGTGAGAGCACTGCAAGGGAGTCCAAAGCTTTTTGCGAGTGAGACTCAGGCCCCAGCGAAAGGCAGAACACGACTCCCCATGTGTTTCATCACTCTAGCACGGCAGCCCCACTTTTGCATGGAAGTCTAACACCTAGTGTTCTAACTCGAAGAAACAACACTGTAGAGAAACCGTGCTTTAGCTACCGTCGACCTCTAGACGGAGGAAGCATTACACGGAGTACCGTGGCTGAGAACCAGGGGAACGGGTTCCATACGTGAAACCAAGGGAGAAATAGGTCCGGGCAGAAGGCACCTCTGGACTCAGCTCTTGCTACCTGAAGCTAACACTACTGCTCCATGTGTGCTTGGAATGCTATGTGCTCGACACTGCCTGGGAAGAAACAAGCCTGTAAAGAATCCCAGCTGCAGCTCATTCGCCTACCAGGCTACTAACACCAAGAATCAATGCTGTAGTGTTACTGCGCTTTAGCTAACATTGCCGTCCCTGAAGCCGCAGGTGCTCGTGTATGAGTGACCGGGGAAAGGGTCCCATACGTGAAATGGAGTGAGAAACAGGCCGGTGCGGAAGGCAGCTCTCAAATGACCTCTTGTTTATGAGGCTAGTACCCTTGCCCCGGGGGTGCCTGCAGGCCATAAGCCAACCACCTAACTCAAAGGAACAACTCTGTAGGGAATTCCTGCTTCGGCTAAAAGAGCCATGCCTCAGGGTGGACGCATTGTGTGGTGTGCATGCATGAGTGCACAGCAAGTTAGTCCAAAACCATTTTCCTTGTGAGACCCAGGCCCCGGAAGAAGCCAGAACACGACTCCCCACTTGCTCCATGAAACTAGGACTGCGGCCCCACTTTTGAATGGAAGTCTAATGGCTAGCTTTCTAACTCGAAGAAACACCACTGTAGAGAAACCGTGCTTTAGCTACCGTCGACCTCTCTGTGGGCGAAGCAGTTTAAGGTGTACTGTGGCTGAGAGCCTGGGGACGGTTTCAATATCGTAATATCGGGGGAGAGACAGGCCGGTACAGAAGGCAGCTCTCAACCCACATCATGGTTACGGGGCTAGTACCGTTTCCCAGGGTGTGTGTGCAGGCTTAAATGAAGCCACCTAACTCGAAGGAAAAACTCGGTTGAGAGCCTGTGCTTCAGCTAAAACAGCTGCTCCTGAGGGTGGCAGCATTTTGTTGTGTGCGTGCGTGAGAGCACTGCAAGGGAGTCCAAAGCATTTTGCGAGTGAGACTCAGGCCCCAGCGAAAGGCAGAACACGGCTCCGCAAGTGTTTGACCAAGCTAGCACGGCAGCCCCACATTTGCATGGAAGTCTAATAGCTAGCGTTCTTTGAAACTACACAGTAGAGAAACCGAGCTTTAGCTACCGTCGACCTCTCTGTGGGCGAAGCAGTTTAGGGGGTACTGTGGCTGAGAGCCTGGGGACGGTTTCAATATCGTAATATCGGGGGAGACACAGGCCGGTACAGAGGGCAGCTCTCAACTCACATCATGGTTATGGGGCTAATACCGTTGCCCTGGGTGTCTGTGCAGGCTTAAACACAGCCGCCTAACTCGAAGGAAAAACACGGTAGAGGATCCGTGCTTCAGCGGAAACAGCCGCTCCTGAGGGTGGAAGCATTTGGTTGTGTGCGTGCGTGAGAGCACTGCAAGGGAGTCCAAAGTTTCTGCGAGTGAGACTCAGGCCCCAGCAAAAGGCAGAACACGACTCCCCGTGTGTTTCATTTAGCTAGCACTGCGGCCCTACTTTTGCATGGAAGTCTAATCGCTAGCGTTCTCCCTGGAAGAAACAACACGGTAGAGAAACCGTGCTTTAGCTACCATCCACCTCTCTGAGGGAGGAAGCACTTTCCGGGCTACCGTGGGTGAGAGCCTGAGGAACGGGTTCCTTACGTGAAACCGAGGGAGAAGGAGTCCGGGCCAGAAGGCTCCTCTCGACTCAGCTCTTGTTACCTGAAGCTAACACTTCGGCTCCATGTGTGCATAGGAACGCTAAGGGCTCCACACTGATTTGGCAGAAAGAAGCCGCCCAAGAACCCCAGCTTCAGCTCATTCGCCTCTCCACAGGGTGGCAGCATTTTCAAGTCTGCTTGAGTGCAAACCTGGGGAAGGAGTCCCAGCAGAATTCGGAGGGAGAAATAAGCATGGGCAGAAGGCACCTATCGACTCAACTCTTGTTTCGGGAAACTAGATCGGCTCTCCCGTGTGTGCGTGGAGTCCTCAGTGCCATCCACGCAACGCAAAGGAACAAAACTGTAGAGAACCCGTGCCTCAGCAAAGATCGCCCTTCCTGAGCGTGCACTTCATCTATTGTGTGTTTTTGTGAAAGCATGAGAAATGGAACCTAAACGGAACTCGGAGTGAGAAGCAGGCCTGGAAGGAAGGCTGCTGTCGACTCACCTCTTGTTTGAGGAGATTAGCACTGCTGTACCCTGTGTGCCTGGATGCCTAGTTCCCAGGCTACTAACACCAAGAATCAATCCTATAGAGTGACTGCGCTTGAGTTAACATTGCCGTTCCTGAAGCAGGAGGAATTTGACAGTGCTCGTGTACGAGAGACCGGGCAAAGGGTCCCAGACGTGAAATGGAGTGAGAAACAGGCCGGTGCGGAAGGCAGCTCTCAAGTCACCTCTGGTTTATGAGGCTAGTACCCTTGCCCCGGGGGTGCCTGCAGGCCTAAAGCCAACCACCTAACTCAAAGGAACAACTCTGTAGGGAATTCCTGCTTCGGCTAAAAGAGCCATGCCTCAGGGTGGACGCATTTTGCTGTGTGCATGCGTGAGCGCACTGCAAGTGAGTCCAAAACCATTTTCCTTGTGAGACCCAGGCCCCGGAAGAAGCCAGAACACGACTCCCCACTTGCTCCATGAAGCTAGTACTGCGGCCCCACTTTTGCATGGAAGTCTAATAGCTAGCTTTCTAACTCGGAGAAAAAACACTTAGAGAAACCATGCTTTAGCTACCGTCGACCTCACTGTGGGTGAAGCAGTTTAGGGTGTACTGTGGCTGAGAGCCTGGGGACGGTTTCCATTTCGTAATATCGGGGGAGAGAGAGGCCGGTACAGAAGGCAGCTCTCAACTCACTACATGGTTATGGGGCTAGTTCCGTTGACCGTGGTGTGTGTGCAGGCTTAAACACAGCCACCTAACTCGAAGGAAAAACTCGGTAGAAAGCCTGTGCTGCAGGTAAAATAGCCGCTCCTGAGAGTGGAAGCATTTTGTTGTGTGCGTGCGTGAGAGCACTGCAAGGGAGTCCAAAGCTTTTTGCGAGTGAGACTCAGGCCCCAGCGAAAGGCAGAACACGACTCCCCATGTGTTTCATCACTCTAGCACGGCAGCCCCACTTTTGCATGGAAGTCTAACACCTAGTGTTCTAACTCGAAGAAACAACACTGTAGAGAAACCGTGCTTTAGCTACCGTCGACCTCTAGACGGAGGAAGCATTACACGGAGTACCGTGGCTGAGAACCAGGGGAACGGGTTCCATACGTGAAACCAAGGGAGAAATAGGTCCGGGCAGAAGGCACCTCTGGACTCAGCTCTTGCTACCTGAAGCTAACACTACTGCTCCATGTGTGCTTGGAATGCTATGTGCTCGACACTGCCTGGGAAGAAACAAGCCTGTAAAGAATCCCAGCTGCAGCTCATTCGCCTACCAGGCTACTAACACCAAGAATCAATGCTGTAGTGTTACTGCGCTTTAGCTAACATTGCCGTCCCTGAAGCCGCAGGTGCTCGTGTATGAGTGACCGGGGAAAGGGTCCCATACGTGAAATGGAGTGAGAAACAGGCCGGTGCGGAAGGCAGCTCTCAAATGACCTCTTGTTTATGAGGCTAGTACCCTTGCCCCGGGGGTGCCTGCAGGCCATAAGCCAACCACCTAACTCAAAGGAACAACTCTGTAGGGAATTCCTGCTTCGGCTAAAAGAGCCATGCCTCAGGGTGGACGCATTGTGTGGTGTGCATGCATGAGTGCACAGCAAGTTAGTCCAAAACCATTTTCCTTGTGAGACCCAGGCCCCGGAAGAAGCCAGAACACGACTCCCCACTTGCTCCATGAAACTAGGACTGCGGCCCCACTTTTGAATGGAAGTCTAATGGCTAGCTTTCTAACTCGAAGAAACACCACTGTAGAGAAACCGTGCTTTAGCTACCGTCGACCTCTCTGTGGGCGAAGCAGTTTAAGGTGTACTGTGGCTGAGAGCCTGGGGACGGTTTCAATATCGTAATATCGGGGGAGAGACAGGCCGGTACAGAAGGCAGCTCTCAACCCACATCATGGTTACGGGGCTAGTACCGTTTCCCAGGGTGTGTGTGCAGGCTTAAATGAAGCCACCTAACTCGAAGGAAAAACTCGGTTGAGAGCCTGTGCTTCAGCTAAAACAGCTGCTCCTGAGGGTGGCAGCATTTTGTTGTGTGCGTGCGTGAGAGCACTGCAAGGGAGTCCAAAGCATTTTGCGAGTGAGACTCAGGCCCCAGCGAAAGGCAGAACACGGCTCCGCAAGTGTTTGACCAAGCTAGCACGGCAGCCCCACATTTGCATGGAAGTCTAATAGCTAGCGTTCTTTGAAACTACACAGTAGAGAAACCGAGCTTTAGCTACCGTCGACCTCTCTGTGGGCGAAGCAGTTTAGGGGGTACTGTGGCTGAGAGCCTGGGGACGGTTTCAATATCGTAATATCGGGGGAGACACAGGCCGGTACAGAGGGCAGCTCTCAACTCACATCATGGTTATGGGGCTAATACCGTTGCCCTGGGTGTCTGTGCAGGCTTAAACACAGCCGCCTAACTCGAAGGAAAAACACGGTAGAGGATCCGTGCTTCAGCGGAAACAGCCGCTCCTGAGGGTGGAAGCATTTGGTTGTGTGCGTGCGTGAGAGCACTGCAAGGGAGTCCAAAGTTTCTGCGAGTGAGACTCAGGCCCCAGCAAAAGGCAGAACACGACTCCCCGTGTGTTTCATTTAGCTAGCACTGCGGCCCTACTTTTGCATGGAAGTCTAATCGCTAGCGTTCTCCCTGGAAGAAACAACACGGTAGAGAAACCGTGCTTTAGCTACCATCCACCTCTCTGAGGGAGGAAGCACTTTCCGGGCTACCGTGGGTGAGAGCCTGAGGAACGGGTTCCTTACGTGAAACCGAGGGAGAAGGAGTCCGGGCCAGAAGGCTCCTCTCGACTCAGCTCTTGTTACCTGAAGCTAACACTTCGGCTCCATGTGTGCATAGGAACGCTAAGGGCTCCACACTGATTTGGCAGAAAGAAGCCGCCCAAGAACCCCAGCTTCAGCTCATTCGCCTCTCCACAGGGTGGCAGCATTTTCAAGTCTGCTTGAGTGCAAACCTGGGGAAGGAGTCCCAGCAGAATTCGGAGGGAGAAATAAGCATGGGCAGAAGGCACCTATCGACTCAACTCTTGTTTCGGGAAACTAGATCGGCTCTCCCGTGTGTGCGTGGAGTCCTCAGTGCCATCCACGCAACGCAAAGGAACAAAACTGTAGAGAACCCGTGCCTCAGCAAAGATCGCCCTTCCTGAGCGTGCACTTCATCTATTGTGTGTTTTTGTGAAAGCATGAGAAATGGAACCTAAACGGAACTCGGAGTGAGAAGCAGGCCTGGAAGGAAGGCTGCTGTCGACTCACCTCTTGTTTGAGGAGATTAGCACTGCTGTACCCTGTGTGCCTGGATGCCTAGTTACCAGGCTACTAACACCAAGAATCAATCCTATAGAGTGACTGCGCTTGAGTTAACATTGCCGTTCCTGAAGCAGGAGGAATTTGACAGTGCTCGTGTACGAGAGACCGGGCAAAGGGTCCCAGACGTGAAATGGAGTGAGAAACAGGCCGGTGCGGAAGGCAGCTCTCAAGTCACCTCTGGTTTATGAGGCTAGTACCCTTGCCCCGGGGGTGCCTGCAGGCCTAAAGCCAACCACCTAACTCAAAGGAACAACTCTGTAGGGAATTCCTGCTTCGGCTAAAAGAGCCATGCCTCAGGGTGGACGCATTTTGCTGTGTGCATGCGTGAGCGCACTGCAAGTGAGTCCAAAACCATTTTCCTTGTGAGACCCAGGCCCCGGAAGAAGCCAGAACACGACTCCCCACTTGCTCCATGAAGCTAGTACTGCGGCCCCACTTTTGCATGGAAGTCTAATAGCTAGCTTTCTAACTCGGAGAAAAAACACTTAGAGAAACCATGCTTTAGCTACCGTCGACCTCACTGTGGGTGAAGCAGTTTAGGGTGTACTGTGGCTGAGAGCCTGGGGACGGTTTCCATTTCGTAATATCGGGGGAGAGAGAGGCCGGTACAGAAGGCAGCTCTCAACTCACTACATGGTTATGGGGCTAGTTCCGTTGACCGTGGTGTGTGTGCAGGCTTAAACACAGCCACCTAACTCGAAGGAAAAACTCGGTAGAAAGCCTGTGCTGCAGGTAAAATAGCCGCTCCTGAGAGTGGAAGCATTTTGTTGTGTGCGTGCGTGAGAGCACTGCAAGGGAGTCCAAAGCTTTTTGCGAGTGAGACTCAGGCCCCAGCGAAAGGCAGAACACGACTCCCCATGTGTTTCATCACTCTAGCACGGCAGCCCCACTTTTGCATGGAAGTCTAACACCTAGTGTTCTAACTCGAAGAAACAACACTGTAGAGAAACCGTGCTTTAGCTACCGTCGACCTCTAGACGGAGGAAGCATTACACGGAGTACCGTGGCTGAGAACCAGGGGAACGGGTTCCATACGTGAAACCAAGGGAGAAATAGGTCCGGGCAGAAGGCACCTCTGGACTCAGCTCTTGCTACCTGAAGCTAACACTACTGCTCCATGTGTGCTTGGAATGCTATGTGCTCGACACTGCCTGGGAAGAAACAAGCCTGTAAAGAATCCCAGCTGCAGCTCATTCGCCTACCAGGCTACTAACACCAAGAATCAATGCTGTAGTGTTACTGCGCTTTAGCTAACATTGCCGTCCCTGAAGCCGCAGGTGCTCGTGTATGAGTGACCGGGGAAAGGGTCCCATACGTGAAATGGAGTGAGAAACAGGCCGGTGCGGAAGGCAGCTCTCAAATGACCTCTTGTTTATGAGGCTAGTACCCTTGCCCCGGGGGTGCCTGCAGGCCATAAGCCAACCACCTAACTCAAAGGAACAACTCTGTAGGGAATTCCTGCTTCGGCTAAAAGAGCCATGCCTCAGGGTGGACGCATTGTGTGGTGTGCATGCATGAGTGCACAGCAAGTTAGTCCAAAACCATTTTCCTTGTGAGACCCAGGCCCCGGAAGAAGCCAGAACACGACTCCCCACTTGCTCCATGAAACTAGGACTGCGGCCCCACTTTTGAATGGAAGTCTAATGGCTAGCTTTCTAACTCGAAGAAACACCACTGTAGAGAAACCGTGCTTTAGCTACCGTCGACCTCTCTGTGGGCGAAGCAGTTTAAGGTGTACTGTGGCTGAGAGCCTGGGGACGGTTTCAATATCGTAATATCGGGGGAGAGACAGGCCGGTACAGAAGGCAGCTCTCAACCCACATCATGGTTACGGGGCTAGTACCGTTTCCCAGGGTGTGTGTGCAGGCTTAAATGAAGCCACCTAACTCGAAGGAAAAACTCGGTTGAGAGCCTGTGCTTCAGCTAAAACAGCTGCTCCTGAGGGTGGCAGCATTTTGTTGTGTGCGTGCGTGAGAGCACTGCAAGGGAGTCCAAAGCATTTTGCGAGTGAGACTCAGGCCCCAGCGAAAGGCAGAACACGGCTCCGCAAGTGTTTGACCAAGCTAGCACGGCAGCCCCACATTTGCATGGAAGTCTAATAGCTAGCGTTCTTTGAAACTACACAGTAGAGAAACCGAGCTTTAGCTACCGTCGACCTCTCTGTGGGCGAAGCAGTTTAGGGGGTACTGTGGCTGAGAGCCTGGGGACGGTTTCAATATCGTAATATCGGGGGAGACACAGGCCGGTACAGAGGGCAGCTCTCAACTCACATCATGGTTATGGGGCTAATACCGTTGCCCTGGGTGTCTGTGCAGGCTTAAACACAGCCGCCTAACTCGAAGGAAAAACACGGTAGAGGATCCGTGCTTCAGCGGAAACAGCCGCTCCTGAGGGTGGAAGCATTTGGTTGTGTGCGTGCGTGAGAGCACTGCAAGGGAGTCCAAAGTTTCTGCGAGTGAGACTCAGGCCCCAGCAAAAGGCAGAACACGACTCCCCGTGTGTTTCATTTAGCTAGCACTGCGGCCCTACTTTTGCATGGAAGTCTAATCGCTAGCGTTCTCCCTGGAAGAAACAACACGGTAGAGAAACCGTGCTTTAGCTACCATCCACCTCTCTGAGGGAGGAAGCACTTTCCGGGCTACCGTGGGTGAGAGCCTGAGGAACGGGTTCCTTACGTGAAACCGAGGGAGAAGGAGTCCGGGCCAGAAGGCTCCTCTCGACTCAGCTCTTGTTACCTGAAGCTAACACTTCGGCTCCATGTGTGCATAGGAACGCTAAGGGCTCCACACTGATTTGGCAGAAAGAAGCCGCCCAAGAACCCCAGCTTCAGCTCATTCGCCTCTCCACAGGGTGGCAGCATTTTCAAGTCTGCTTGAGTGCAAACCTGGGGAAGGAGTCCCAGCAGAATTCGGAGGGAGAAATAAGCATGGGCAGAAGGCACCTATCGACTCAACTCTTGTTTCGGGAAACTAGATCGGCTCTCCCGTGTGTGCGTGGAGTCCTCAGTGCCATCCACGCAACGCAAAGGAACAAAACTGTAGAGAACCCGTGCCTCAGCAAAGATCGCCCTTCCTGAGCGTGCACTTCATCTATTGTGTGTTTTTGTGAAAGCATGAGAAATGGAACCTAAACGGAACTCGGAGTGAGAAGCAGGCCTGGAAGGAAGGCTGCTGTCGACTCACCTCTTGTTTGAGGAGATTAGCACTGCTGTACCCTGTGTGCCTGGATGCCTAGTTCCCAGGCTACTAACACCAAGAATCAATCCTATAGAGTGACTGCGCTTGAGTTAACATTGCCGTTCCTGAAGCAGGAGGAATTTGACAGTGCTCGTGTACGAGAGACCGGGCAAAGGGTCCCAGACGTGAAATGGAGTGAGAAACAGGCCGGTGCGGAAGGCAGCTCTCAAGTCACCTCTGGTTTATGAGGCTAGTACCCTTGCCCCGGGGGTGCCTGCAGGCCTAAAGCCAACCACCTAACTCAAAGGAACAACTCTGTAGGGAATTCCTGCTTCGGCTAAAAGAGCCATGCCTCAGGGTGGACGCATTTTGCTGTGTGCATGCGTGAGCGCACTGCAAGTGAGTCCAAAACCATTTTCCTTGTGAGACCCAGGCCCCGGAAGAAGCCAGAACACGACTCCCCACTTGCTCCATGAAGCTAGTACTGCGGCCCCACTTTTGCATGGAAGTCTAATAGCTAGCTTTCTAACTCGGAGAAAAAACACTTAGAGAAACCATGCTTTAGCTACCGTCGACCTCACTGTGGGTGAAGCAGTTTAGGGTGTACTGTGGCTGAGAGCCTGGGGACGGTTTCCATTTCGTAATATCGGGGGAGAGAGAGGCCGGTACAGAAGGCAGCTCTCAACTCACTACATGGTTATGGGGCTAGTTCCGTTGACCGTGGTGTGTGTGCAGGCTTAAACACAGCCACCTAACTCGAAGGAAAAACTCGGTAGAAAGCCTGTGCTGCAGGTAAAATAGCCGCTCCTGAGAGTGGAAGCATTTTGTTGTGTGCGTGCGTGAGAGCACTGCAAGGGAGTCCAAAGCTTTTTGCGAGTGAGACTCAGGCCCCAGCGAAAGGCAGAACACGACTCCCCATGTGTTTCATCACTCTAGCACGGCAGCCCCACTTTTGCATGGAAGTCTAACACCTAGTGTTCTAACTCAAAGAAACAACACTGTAGAGAAACCGTGCTTTAGCTACCGTCGACCTCTAGACGGAGGAAGCATTACACGGAGTACCGTGGCTGAGAACCAGGGGAACGGGTTCCATACGTGAAACCAAGGGAGAAATAGGTCCGGGCAGAAGGCACCTCTGGACTCAGCTCTTGCTACCTGAAGCTAACACTACTGCTCCATGTGTGCTTGGAATGCTATGTGCTCGACACTGCCTGGGAAGAAACAAGCCTGTAAAGAATCCCAGCTGCAGCTCATTCGCCTACCAGGCTACTAACACCAAGAATCAATGCTGTAGTGTTACTGCGCTTTAGCTAACATTGCCGTCCCTGAAGCCGCAGGTGCTCGTGTATGAGTGACCGGGGAAAGGGTCCCATACGTGAAATGGAGTGAGAAACAGGCCGGTGCGGAAGGCAGCTCTCAAATGACCTCTTGTTTATGAGGCTAGTACCCTTGCCCCGGGGGTGCCTGCAGGCCATAAGCCAACCACCTAACTCAAAGGAACAACTCTGTAGGGAATTCCTGCTTCGGCTAAAAGAGCCATGCCTCAGGGTGGACGCATTGTGTGGTGTGCATGCATGAGTGCACAGCAAGTTAGTCCAAAACCATTTTCCTTGTGAGACCCAGGCCCCGGAAGAAGCCAGAACACGACTCCCCACTTGCTCCATGAAACTAGGACTGCGGCCCCACTTTTGAATGGAAGTCTAATGGCTAGCTTTCTAACTCGAAGAAACACCACTGTAGAGAAACCGTGCTTTAGCTACCGTCGACCTCTCTGTGGGCGAAGCAGTTTAAGGTGTACTGTGGCTGAGAGCCTGGGGACGGTTTCAATATCGTAATATCGGGGGAGAGACAGGCCGGTACAGAAGGCAGCTCTCAACCCACATCATGGTTACGGGGCTAGTACCGTTTCCCAGGGTGTGTGTGCAGGCTTAAATGAAGCCACCTAACTCGAAGGAAAAACTCGGTTGAGAGCCTGTGCTTCAGCTAAAACAGCTGCTCCTGAGGGTGGCAGCATTTTGTTGTGTGCGTGCGTGAGAGCACTGCAAGGGAGTCCAAAGCATTTTGCGAGTGAGACTCAGGCCCCAGCGAAAGGCAGAACACGGCTCCGCAAGTGTTTGACCAAGCTAGCACGGCAGCCCCACATTTGCATGGAAGTCTAATAGCTAGCGTTCTTTGAAACTACACAGTAGAGAAACCGAGCTTTAGCTACCGTCGACCTCTCTGTGGGCGAAGCAGTTTAGGGGGTACTGTGGCTGAGAGCCTGGGGACGGTTTCAATATCGTAATATCGGGGGAGACACAGGCCGGTACAGAGGGCAGCTCTCAACTCACATCATGGTTATGGGGCTAATACCGTTGCCCTGGGTGTCTGTGCAGGCTTAAACACAGCCGCCTAACTCGAAGGAAAAACACGGTAGAGGATCCGTGCTTCAGCGGAAACAGCCGCTCCTGAGGGTGGAAGCATTTGGTTGTGTGCGTGCGTGAGAGCACTGCAAGGGAGTCCAAAGTTTCTGCGAGTGAGACTCAGGCCCCAGCAAAAGGCAGAACACGACTCCCCGTGTGTTTCATTTAGCTAGCACTGCGGCCCTACTTTTGCATGGAAGTCTAATCGCTAGCGTTCTCCCTGGAAGAAACAACACGGTAGAGAAACCGTGCTTTAGCTACCATCCACCTCTCTGAGGGAGGAAGCACTTTCCGGGCTACCGTGGGTGAGAGCCTGAGGAACGGGTTCCTTACGTGAAACCGAGGGAGAAGGAGTCCGGGCCAGAAGGCTCCTCTCGACTCAGCTCTTGTTACCTGAAGCTAACACTTCGGCTCCATGTGTGCATAGGAACGCTAAGGGCTCCACACTGATTTGGCAGAAAGAAGCCGCCCAAGAACCCCAGCTTCAGCTCATTCGCCTCTCCACAGGGTGGCAGCATTTTCAAGTCTGCTTGAGTGCAAACCTGGGGAAGGAGTCCCAGCAGAATTCGGAGGGAGAAATAAGCATGGGCAGAAGGCACCTATCGACTCAACTCTTGTTTCGGGAAACTAGATCGGCTCTCCCGTGTGTGCGTGGAGTCCTCAGTGCCATCCACGCAACGCAAAGGAACAAAACTGTAGAGAACCCGTGCCTCAGCAAAGATCGCCCTTCCTGAGCGTGCACTTCATCTATTGTGTGTTTTTGTGAAAGCATGAGAAATGGAACCTAAACGGAACTCGGAGTGAGAAGCAGGCCTGGAAGGAAGGCTGCTGTCGACTCACCTCTTGTTTGAGGAGATTAGCACTGCTGTACCCTGTGTGCCTGGATGCCTAGTTACCAGGCTACTAACACCAAGAATCAATCCTATAGAGTGACTGCGCTTGAGTTAACATTGCCGTTCCTGAAGCAGGAGGAATTTGACAGTGCTCGTGTACGAGAGACCGGGCAAAGGGTCCCAGACGTGAAATGGAGTGAGAAACAGGCCGGTGCGGAAGGCAGCTCTCAAGTCACCTCTGGTTTATGAGGCTAGTACCCTTGCCCCGGGGGTGCCTGCAGGCCTAAAGCCAACCACCTAACTCAAAGGAACAACTCTGTAGGGAATTCCTGCTTCGGCTAAAAGAGCCATGCCTCAGGGTGGACGCATTTTGCTGTGTGCATGCGTGAGCGCACTGCAAGTGAGTCCAAAACCATTTTCCTTGTGAGACCCAGGCCCCGGAAGAAGCCAGAACACGACTCCCCACTTGCTCCATGAAGCTAGTACTGCGGCCCCACTTTTGCATGGAAGTCTAATAGCTAGCTTTCTAACTCGGAGAAAAAACACTTAGAGAAACCATGCTTTAGCTACCGTCGACCTCACTGTGGGTGAAGCAGTTTAGGGTGTACTGTGGCTGAGAGCCTGGGGACGGTTTCCATTTCGTAATATCGGGGGAGAGAGAGGCCGGTACAGAAGGCAGCTCTCAACTCACTACATGGTTATGGGGCTAGTTCCGTTGACCGTGGTGTGTGTGCAGGCTTAAACACAGCCACCTAACTCGAAGGAAAAACTCGGTAGAAAGCCTGTGCTGCAGGTAAAATAGCCGCTCCTGAGAGTGGAAGCATTTTGTTGTGTGCGTGCGTGAGAGCACTGCAAGGGAGTCCAAAGCTTTTTGCGAGTGAGACTCAGGCCCCAGCGAAAGGCAGAACACGACTCCCCATGTGTTTCATCACTCTAGCACGGCAGCCCCACTTTTGCATGGAAGTCTAACACCTAGTGTTCTAACTCGAAGAAACAACACTGTAGAGAAACCGTGCTTTAGCTACCGTCGACCTCTAGACGGAGGAAGCATTACACGGAGTACCGTGGCTGAGAACCAGGGGAACGGGTTCCATACGTGAAACCAAGGGAGAAATAGGTCCGGGCAGAAGGCACCTCTGGACTCAGCTCTTGCTACCTGAAGCTAACACTACTGCTCCATGTGTGCTTGGAATGCTATGTGCTCGACACTGCCTGGGAAGAAACAAGCCTGTAAAGAATCCCAGCTGCAGCTCATTCGCCTACCAGGCTACTAACACCAAGAATCAATGCTGTAGTGTTACTGCGCTTTAGCTAACATTGCCGTCCCTGAAGCCGCAGGTGCTCGTGTATGAGTGACCGGGGAAAGGGTCCCATACGTGAAATGGAGTGAGAAACAGGCCGGTGCGGAAGGCAGCTCTCAAATGACCTCTTGTTTATGAGGCTAGTACCCTTGCCCCGGGGGTGCCTGCAGGCCATAAGCCAACCACCTAACTCAAAGGAACAACTCTGTAGGGAATTCCTGCTTCGGCTAAAAGAGCCATGCCTCAGGGTGGACGCATTGTGTGGTGTGCATGCATGAGTGCACAGCAAGTTAGTCCAAAACCATTTTCCTTGTGAGACCCAGGCCCCGGAAGAAGCCAGAACACGACTCCCCACTTGCTCCATGAAACTAGGACTGCGGCCCCACTTTTGAATGGAAGTCTAATGGCTAGCTTTCTAACTCGAAGAAACACCACTGTAGAGAAACCGTGCTTTAGCTACCGTCGACCTCTCTGTGGGCGAAGCAGTTTAAGGTGTACTGTGGCTGAGAGCCTGGGGACGGTTTCAATATCGTAATATCGGGGGAGAGACAGGCCGGTACAGAAGGCAGCTCTCAACCCACATCATGGTTACGGGGCTAGTACCGTTTCCCAGGGTGTGTGTGCAGGCTTAAATGAAGCCACCTAACTCGAAGGAAAAACTCGGTTGAGAGCCTGTGCTTCAGCTAAAACAGCTGCTCCTGAGGGTGGCAGCATTTTGTTGTGTGCGTGCGTGAGAGCACTGCAAGGGAGTCCAAAGCATTTTGCGAGTGAGACTCAGGCCCCAGCGAAAGGCAGAACACGGCTCCGCAAGTGTTTGACCAAGCTAGCACGGCAGCCCCACATTTGCATGGAAGTCTAATAGCTAGCGTTCTTTGAAACTACACAGTAGAGAAACCGAGCTTTAGCTACCGTCGACCTCTCTGTGGGCGAAGCAGTTTAGGGGGTACTGTGGCTGAGAGCCTGGGGACGGTTTCAATATCGTAATATCGGGGGAGACACAGGCCGGTACAGAGGGCAGCTCTCAACTCACATCATGGTTATGGGGCTAATACCGTTGCCCTGGGTGTCTGTGCAGGCTTAAACACAGCCGCCTAACTCGAAGGAAAAACACGGTAGAGGATCCGTGCTTCAGCGGAAACAGCCGCTCCTGAGGGTGGAAGCATTTGGTTGTGTGCGTGCGTGAGAGCACTGCAAGGGAGTCCAAAGTTTCTGCGAGTGAGACTCAGGCCCCAGCAAAAGGCAGAACACGACTCCCCGTGTGTTTCATTTAGCTAGCACTGCGGCCCTACTTTTGCATGGAAGTCTAATCGCTAGCGTTCTCCCTGGAAGAAACAACACGGTAGAGAAACCGTGCTTTAGCTACCATCCACCTCTCTGAGGGAGGAAGCACTTTCCGGGCTACCGTGGGTGAGAGCCTGAGGAACGGGTTCCTTACGTGAAACCGAGGGAGAAGGAGTCCGGGCCAGAAGGCTCCTCTCGACTCAGCTCTTGTTACCTGAAGCTAACACTTCGGCTCCATGTGTGCATAGGAACGCTAAGGGCTCCACACTGATTTGGCAGAAAGAAGCCGCCCAAGAACCCCAGCTTCAGCTCATTCGCCTCTCCACAGGGTGGCAGCATTTTCAAGTCTGCTTGAGTGCAAACCTGGGGAAGGAGTCCCAGCAGAATTCGGAGGGAGAAATAAGCATGGGCAGAAGGCACCTATCGACTCAACTCTTGTTTCGGGAAACTAGATCGGCTCTCCCGTGTGTGCGTGGAGTCCTCAGTGCCATCCACGCAACGCAAAGGAACAAAACTGTAGAGAACCCGTGCCTCAGCAAAGATCGCCCTTCCTGAGCGTGCACTTCATCTATTGTGTGTTTTTGTGAAAGCATGAGAAATGGAACCTAAACGGAACTCGGAGTGAGAAGCAGGCCTGGAAGGAAGGCTGCTGTCGACTCACCTCTTGTTTGAGGAGATTAGCACTGCTGTACCCTGTGTGCCTGGATGCCTAGTTCCCAGGCTACTAACACCAAGAATCAATCCTATAGAGTGACTGCGCTTGAGTTAACATTGCCGTTCCTGAAGCAGGAGGAATTTGACAGTGCTCGTGTACGAGAGACCGGGCAAAGGGTCCCAGACGTGAAATGGAGTGAGAAACAGGCCGGTGCGGAAGGCAGCTCTCAAGTCACCTCTGGTTTATGAGGCTAGTACCCTTGCCCCGGGGGTGCCTGCAGGCCTAAAGCCAACCACCTAACTCAAAGGAACAACTCTGTAGGGAATTCCTGCTTCGGCTAAAAGAGCCATGCCTCAGGGTGGACGCATTTTGCTGTGTGCATGCGTGAGCGCACTGCAAGTGAGTCCAAAACCATTTTCCTTGTGAGACCCAGGCCCCGGAAGAAGCCAGAACACGACTCCCCACTTGCTCCATGAAGCTAGTACTGCGGCCCCACTTTTGCATGGAAGTCTAATAGCTAGCTTTCTAACTCGGAGAAAAAACACTTAGAGAAACCATGCTTTAGCTACCGTCGACCTCACTGTGGGTGAAGCAGTTTAGGGTGTACTGTGGCTGAGAGCCTGGGGACGGTTTCCATTTCGTAATATCGGGGGAGAGAGAGGCCGGTACAGAAGGCAGCTCTCAACTCACTACATGGTTATGGGGCTAGTTCCGTTGACCGTGGTGTGTGTGCAGGCTTAAACACAGCCACCTAACTCGAAGGAAAAACTCGGTAGAAAGCCTGTGCTGCAGGTAAAATAGCCGCTCCTGAGAGTGGAAGCATTTTGTTGTGTGCGTGCGTGAGAGCACTGCAAGGGAGTCCAAAGCTTTTTGCGAGTGAGACTCAGGCCCCAGCGAAAGGCAGAACACGACTCCCCATGTGTTTCATCACTCTAGCACGGCAGCCCCACTTTTGCATGGAAGTCTAACACCTAGTGTTCTAACTCAAAGAAACAACACTGTAGAGAAACCGTGCTTTAGCTACCGTCGACCTCTAGACGGAGGAAGCATTACACGGAGTACCGTGGCTGAGAACCAGGGGAACGGGTTCCATACGTGAAACCAAGGGAGAAATAGGTCCGGGCAGAAGGCACCTCTGGACTCAGCTCTTGCTACCTGAAGCTAACACTACTGCTCCATGTGTGCTTGGAATGCTATGTGCTCGACACTGCCTGGGAAGAAACAAGCCTGTAAAGAATCCCAGCTGCAGCTCATTCGCCTACCAGGCTACTAACACCAAGAATCAATGCTGTAGTGTTACTGCGCTTTAGCTAACATTGCCGTCCCTGAAGCCGCAGGTGCTCGTGTATGAGTGACCGGGGAAAGGGTCCCATACGTGAAATGGAGTGAGAAACAGGCCGGTGCGGAAGGCAGCTCTCAAATGACCTCTTGTTTATGAGGCTAGTACCCTTGCCCCGGGGGTGCCTGCAGGCCATAAGCCAACCACCTAACTCAAAGGAACAACTCTGTAGGGAATTCCTGCTTCGGCTAAAAGAGCCATGCCTCAGGGTGGACGCATTGTGTGGTGTGCATGCATGAGTGCACAGCAAGTTAGTCCAAAACCATTTTCCTTGTGAGACCCAGGCCCCGGAAGAAGCCAGAACACGACTCCCCACTTGCTCCATGAAACTAGGACTGCGGCCCCACTTTTGAATGGAAGTCTAATGGCTAGCTTTCTAACTCGAAGAAACACCACTGTAGAGAAACCGTGCTTTAGCTACCGTCGACCTCTCTGTGGGCGAAGCAGTTTAAGGTGTACTGTGGCTGAGAGCCTGGGGACGGTTTCAATATCGTAATATCGGGGGAGAGACAGGCCGGTACAGAAGGCAGCTCTCAACCCACATCATGGTTACGGGGCTAGTACCGTTTCCCAGGGTGTGTGTGCAGGCTTAAATGAAGCCACCTAACTCGAAGGAAAAACTCGGTTGAGAGCCTGTGCTTCAGCTAAAACAGCTGCTCCTGAGGGTGGCAGCATTTTGTTGTGTGCGTGCGTGAGAGCACTGCAAGGGAGTCCAAAGCATTTTGCGAGTGAGACTCAGGCCCCAGCGAAAGGCAGAACACGGCTCCGCAAGTGTTTGACCAAGCTAGCACGGCAGCCCCACATTTGCATGGAAGTCTAATAGCTAGCGTTCTTTGAAACTACACAGTAGAGAAACCGAGCTTTAGCTACCGTCGACCTCTCTGTGGGCGAAGCAGTTTAGGGGGTACTGTGGCTGAGAGCCTGGGGACGGTTTCAATATCGTAATATCGGGGGAGACACAGGCCGGTACAGAGGGCAGCTCTCAACTCACATCATGGTTATGGGGCTAATACCGTTGCCCTGGGTGTCTGTGCAGGCTTAAACACAGCCGCCTAACTCGAAGGAAAAACACGGTAGAGGATCCGTGCTTCAGCGGAAACAGCCGCTCCTGAGGGTGGAAGCATTTGGTTGTGTGCGTGCGTGAGAGCACTGCAAGGGAGTCCAAAGTTTCTGCGAGTGAGACTCAGGCCCCAGCAAAAGGCAGAACACGACTCCCCGTGTGTTTCATTTAGCTAGCACTGCGGCCCTACTTTTGCATGGAAGTCTAATCGCTAGCGTTCTCCCTGGAAGAAACAACACGGTAGAGAAACCGTGCTTTAGCTACCATCCACCTCTCTGAGGGAGGAAGCACTTTCCGGGCTACCGTGGGTGAGAGCCTGAGGAACGGGTTCCTTACGTGAAACCGAGGGAGAAGGAGTCCGGGCCAGAAGGCTCCTCTCGACTCAGCTCTTGTTACCTGAAGCTAACACTTCGGCTCCATGTGTGCATAGGAACGCTAAGGGCTCCACACTGATTTGGCAGAAAGAAGCCGCCCAAGAACCCCAGCTTCAGCTCATTCGCCTCTCCACAGGGTGGCAGCATTTTCAAGTCTGCTTGAGTGCAAACCTGGGGAAGGAGTCCCAGCAGAATTCGGAGGGAGAAATAAGCATGGGCAGAAGGCACCTATCGACTCAACTCTTGTTTCGGGAAACTAGATCGGCTCTCCCGTGTGTGCGTGGAGTCCTCAGTGCCATCCACGCAACGCAAAGGAACAAAACTGTAGAGAACCCGTGCCTCAGCAAAGATCGCCCTTCCTGAGCGTGCACTTCATCTATTGTGTGTTTTTGTGAAAGCATGAGAAATGGAACCTAAACGGAACTCGGAGTGAGAAGCAGGCCTGGAAGGAAGGCTGCTGTCGACTCACCTCTTGTTTGAGGAGATTAGCACTGCTGTACCCTGTGTGCCTGGATGCCTAGTTCCCAGGCTACTAACACCAAGAATCAATCCTATAGAGTGACTGCGCTTGAGTTAACATTGCCGTTCCTGAAGCAGGAGGAATTTGACAGTGCTCGTGTACGAGAGACCGGGCAAAGGGTCCCAGACGTGAAATGGAGTGAGAAACAGGCCGGTGCGGAAGGCAGCTCTCAAGTCACCTCTGGTTTATGAGGCTAGTACCCTTGCCCCGGGGGTGCCTGCAGGCCTAAAGCCAACCACCTAACTCAAAGGAACAACTCTGTAGGGAATTCCTGCTTCGGCTAAAAGAGCCATGCCTCAGGGTGGACGCATTTTGCTGTGTGCATGCGTGAGCGCACTGCAAGTGAGTCCAAAACCATTTTCCTTGTGAGACCCAGGCCCCGGAAGAAGCCAGAACACGACTCCCCACTTGCTCCATGAAGCTAGTACTGCGGCCCCACTTTTGCATGGAAGTCTAATAGCTAGCTTTCTAACTCGGAGAAAAAACACTTAGAGAAACCATGCTTTAGCTACCGTCGACCTCACTGTGGGTGAAGCAGTTTAGGGTGTACTGTGGCTGAGAGCCTGGGGACGGTTTCCATTTCGTAATATCGGGGGAGAGAGAGGCCGGTACAGAAGGCAGCTCTCAACTCACTACATGGTTATGGGGCTAGTTCCGTTGACCGTGGTGTGTGTGCAGGCTTAAACACAGCCACCTAACTCGAAGGAAAAACTCGGTAGAAAACCTGTGCTGCAGGTAAAATAGCCGCTCCTGAGAGTGGAAGCATTTTGTTGTGTGCGTGCGTGAGAGCACTGCAAGGGAGTCCAAAGCTTTTTGCGAGTGAGACTCAGGCCCCAGCAAAAGGCAGAACACGACTCCCCATGTGTTTCATCACTCTAGCACGGCAGCCCCACTTTTGCATGGAAGTCTAACACCTAGTGTTCTAACTCGAAGAAACAACACTGTAGAGAAACCGTGCTTTAGCTACCGTCGACCTCTAGACGGAGGAAGCATTACACGGAGTACCGTGGCTGAGAACCAGGGGAACGGGTTCCATACGTGAAACCAAGGGAGAAATAGGTCCGGGCAGAAGGCACCTCTGGACTCAGCTCTTGCTACCTGAAGCTAACACTACTGCTCCATGTGTGCTTGGAATGCTATGTGCTCGACACTGCCTGGGAAGAAACAAGCCTGTAAAGAATCCCAGCTGCAGCTCATTCGCCTACCAGGCTACTAACACCAAGAATCAATGCTGTAGTGTTACTGCGCTTTAGCTAACATTGCCGTCCCTGAAGCCGCAGGTGCTCGTGTATGAGTGACCGGGGAAAGGGTCCCATACGTGAAATGGAGTGAGAAACAGGCCGGTGCGGAAGGCAGCTCTCAAATGACCTCTTGTTTATGAGGCTAGTACCCTTGCCCCGGGGGTGCCTGCAGGCCATAAGCCAACCACCTAACTCAAAGGAACAACTCTGTAGGGAATTCCTGCTTCGGCTAAAAGAGCCATGCCTCAGGGTGGACGCATTGTGTGGTGTGCATGCATGAGTGCACAGCAAGTTAGTCCAAAACCATTTTCCTTGTGAGACCCAGGCCCCGGAAGAAGCCAGAACACGACTCCCCACTTGCTCCATGAAACTAGGACTGCGGCCCCACTTTTGAATGGAAGTCTAATGGCTAGCTTTCTAACTCGAAGAAACACCACTGTAGAGAAACCGTGCTTTAGCTACCGTCGACCTCTCTGTGGGCGAAGCAGTTTAAGGTGTACTGTGGCTGAGAGCCTGGGGACGGTTTCAATATCGTAATATCGGGGGAGAGACAGGCCGGTACAGAAGGCAGCTCTCAACCCACATCATGGTTACGGGGCTAGTACCGTTTCCCAGGGTGTGTGTGCAGGCTTAAATGAAGCCACCGAACTCGAAGGAAAAACTCGGTTGAGAGCCTGTGCTTCAGCTAAAACAGCTGCTCCTGAGGGTGGCAGCATTTTGTTGTGTGCGTGCGTGAGAGCACTGCAAGGGAGTCCAAAGCATTTTGCGAGTGAGACTCAGGCCCCAGCGAAAGGCAGAACACGGCTCCGCAAGTGTTTGACCAAGCTAGCACGGCAGCCCCACATTTGCATGGAAGTCTAATAGCTAGCGTTCTTTGAAACTACACAGTAGAGAAACCGAGCTTTAGCTACCGTCGACCTCTCTGTGGGCGAAGCAGTTTAGGGGGTACTGTGGCTGAGAGCCTGGGGACGGTTTCAATATCGTAATATCGGGGGAGACACAGGCCGGTACAGAGGGCAGCTCTCAACTCACATCATGGTTATGGGGCTAATACCGTTGCCCTGGGTGTCTGTGCAGGCTTAAACACAGCCGCCTAACTCGAAGGAAAAACACGGTAGAGGATCCGTGCTTCAGCGGAAACAGCCGCTCCTGAGGGTGGAAGCATTTGGTTGTGTGCGTGCGTGAGAGCACTGCAAGGGAGTCCAAAGTTTCTGCGAGTGAGACTCAGGCCCCAGCAAAAGGCAGAACACGACTCCCCGTGTGTTTCATTTAGCTAGCACTGCGGCCCTACTTTTGCATGGAAGTCTAATCGCTAGCGTTCTCCCTGGAAGAAACAACACGGTAGAGAAACCGTGCTTTAGCTACCATCCACCTCTCTGAGGGAGGAAGCACTTTCCGGGCTACCGTGGGTGAGAGCCTGAGGAACGGGTTCCTTACGTGAAACCGAGGGAGAAGGAGTCCGGGCCAGAAGGCTCCTCTCGACTCAGCTCTTGTTACCTGAAGCTAACACTTCGGCTCCATGTGTGCATAGGAACGCTAAGGGCTCCACACTGATTTGGCAGAAAGAAGCCGCCCAAGAACCCCAGCTTCAGCTCATTCGCCTCTCCACAGGGTGGCAGCATTTTCAAGTCTGCTTGAGTGCAAACCTGGGGAAGGAGTCCCAGCAGAATTCGGAGGGAGAAATAAGCATGGGCAGAAGGCACCTATCGACTCAACTCTTGTTTCGGGAAACTAGATCGGCTCTCCCGTGTGTGCGTGGAGTCCTCAGTGCCATCCACGCAACGCAAAGGAACAAAACTGTAGAGAACCCGTGCCTCAGCAAAGATCGCCCTTCCTGAGCGTGCACTTCATCTATTGTGTGTTTTTGTGAAAGCATGAGAAATGGAACCTAAACGGAACTCGGAGTGAGAAGCAGGCCTGGAAGGAAGGCTGCTGTCGACTCACCTCTTGTTTGAGGAGATTAGCACTGCTGTACCCTGTGTGCCTGGATGCCTAGTTCCCAGGCTACTAACACCAAGAATCAATCCTATAGAGTGACTGCGCTTGAGTTAACATTGCCGTTCCTGAAGCAGGAGGAATTTGACAGTGCTCGTGTACGAGAGACCGGGCAAAGGGTCCCAGACGTGAAATGGAGTGAGAAACAGGCCGGTGCGGAAGGCAGCTCTCAAGTCACCTCTGGTTTATGAGGCTAGTACCCTTGCCCCGGGGGTGCCTGCAGGCCTAAAGCCAACCACCTAACTCAAAGGAACAACTCTGTAGGGAATTCCTGCTTCGGCTAAAAGAGCCATGCCTCAGGGTGGACGCATTTTGCTGTGTGCATGCGTGAGCGCACTGCAAGTGAGTCCAAAACCATTTTCCTTGTGAGACCCAGGCCCCGGAAGAAGCCAGAACACGACTCCCCACTTGCTCCATGAAGCTAGTACTGCGGCCCCACTTTTGCATGGAAGTCTAATAGCTAGCTTTCTAACTCGGAGATAAAACACTTAGAGAAACCATGCTTTAGCTACCGTCGACCTCTCTGTGGGCGAAGCAGTTTAGGGTGTACTGAGGCTGAGAGCCTGGGGACGGTTTCCATTTCGTAATATCGGGGGAGAGACAGGCCGGTACAGAAGGCAGCTCTCAACTCACTACATGGTTATGGGGCTGGTTCCGTTGCCCCGTGGGTGTGTGCTGGCTTAAACACAACCACCTAACTCGAAAGGAAAAGTCAGTACAGAATCTGTGCTTCAGCTAAAACAGCTGCTCCTGAGGGTGGAAGCTTCTTTTGTGTGTGTGCGTGAGAGCACTACAAGGGAGTGGCAAACCTATTTCGGAGGGAGCCTCAGGCAGCTGCTGAAGGCAGCAAACGACTCCTCACTTATTTTGTGAAGCCAGCACTGCGGCCCCAATTTTGCATGGAGGTCTAATAGCTAGCGTTCTAACTCGAAGAAACAACACTGTAGAGAAGCCGTGCTTTAGCTACCGTCGACCTCTCTGTGGGCGAAGCAGTTTATGGGTGTACTGTGGCTGAGAGCCTGGGGACGGTTTCAATATCGTAATATCGGGGGAGAGACAGGCCGGTACAGAAGGCAGCTCTCAACCCACATCATGGTTACGGGGCTAGTACCGTTTCCCAGGGTGTGTGTGCAGGCTTAAATGAAGCCACCGAACTCGAAGGAAAAACTCGGTTGAGAGCCTGTGCTTCAGCTAAAACAGCTGCTCCTGAGGGTGGCAGCATTTTGTTGTGTGCGTGCGTGAGAGCACTGCAAGGGAGTCCAAAGCATTTTGCGAGTGAGACTCAGGCCCCAGCGAAAGGCAGAACACGGCTCCGCAAGTGTTTGACCAAGCTAGCACGGCAGCCCCACATTTGCATGGAAGTCTAATAGCTAGCGTTCTTTGAAACTACACAGTAGAGAAACCGAGCTTTAGCTACCGTCGACCTCTCTGTGGGCGAAGCAGTTTAGGGGGTACTGTGGCTGAGAGCCTGGGGACGGTTTCAATATCGTAATATCGGGGGAGACACAGGCCGGTACAGAGGGCAGCTCTCAACTCACATCATGGTTATGGGGCTAATACCGTTGCCCTGGGTGTCTGTGCAGGCTTAAACACAGCCACCTAACTCGAAGGAAAAACACGGTAGAGGATCCGTGCTTCAGCGGAAACAGCCGCTCCTGAGGGTGGAAGCATTTGGTTGTGTGCGTGCGTGAGAGCACTGCAAGGGAGTCCAAAGTTTCTGCGAGTGAGACTCAGGCCCCAGCAAAAGGCAGAACACGACTCCCCGTGTGTTTCATTTAGCTAGCACTGCGGCCCTACTTTTGCATGGAAGTCTAATCGCTAGCGTTCTCCCTGGAAGAAACAACACGGTAGAGAAACCGTGCTTTAGCTACCATCCACCTCTCTGAGGGAGGAAGCACTTTCCGGGCTACCGTGGGTGAGAGCCTGAGGAACGGGTTCCTTACGTGAAACCGAGGGAGAAGGAGTCCGGGCCAGAAGGCTCCTCTCGACTCAGCTCTTGTTACCTGAAGCTAACACTTCGGCTCCATGTGTGCATAGGAACGCTAAGGGCTCCACACTGATTTGGCAGAAAGAAGCCGCCCAAGAACCCCAGCTTCAGCTCATTCGCCTCTCCACAGGGTGGCAGCATTTTCAAGTCTGCTTGAGTGCAAACCTGGGGAAGGAGTCCCAGCAGAATTCGGAGGGAGAAATAAGCATGGGCACAAGGCACCTATCGACTCAACTCTTGTTTCGGGAAACTAGATCGGCTCTCCCGTGTGTGCGTGGAGTCCTCAGTGCCATCCACGCAACGCAAAGGAACAAAACTGTAGAGAACCCGTGCCTCAGCAAAGATCGCCCTTCCTGAGCGTGCACTTCATCTATTGTGTGTTTTTGTGAAAGCATGAGAAATGGAACCTAAACGTAACTCGGAGTGAGAAGCAGGCCTGGAAGGAAGGCCTGTACCCTGTGTGCCTGGATGCCTAGTTACCAGGCTACTAACACCAAGAATCAATCCTATAGAGTGACTGCGCTTGAGTTAACATTGCCGTTCCTGAAGCAGGAGGAATTTGACAGTGCTCGTGTACGAGAGACCGGGCAAAGGGTCCCAGACGTGAAATGGAGTGAGAAACAGGCCGGTGCGGAAGGCAGCTCTCAAGTCACCTCTGGTTTATGAGGCTAGTACCCTTGCCCCGGGGGTGCCTGCAGGCCTAAAGCCAACCACCTAACTCAAAGGAACAACTCTGTAGGGAATTCCTGCTTCGGCTAAAAGAGCCATGCCTCAGGGTGGACGCATTTTGCTGTGTGCATGCGTGAGCGCACTGCAAGTGAGTCCAAAACCATTTTCCTTGTGAGACCCAGGCCCCGGAAGAAGCCAGAACACGACTCCCCACTTGCTCCATGAAGCTAGTACTGCGGCCCCACTTTTGCATGGAAGTCTAATAGCTAGCTTTCTAACTCGGAGAAAAAACACTTAGAGAAACCATGCTTTAGCTACCGTCGACCTCACTGTGGGTGAAGCAGTTTAGGGTGTACTGTGGCTGAGAGCCTGGGGACGGTTTCCATTTCGTAATATCGGGGGAGAGAGAGGCCGGTACAGAAGGCAGCTCTCAACTCACTACATGGTTATGGGGCTAGTTCCGTTGACCGTGGTGTGTGTGCAGGCTTAAACACAGCCACCTAACTCGAAGGAAAAACTCGGTAGAAAGCCTGTGCTGCAGGTAAAATAGCCGCTCCTGAGAGTGGAAGCATTTTGTTGTGTGCGTGCGTGAGAGCACTGCAAGGGAGTCCAAAGCTTTTTGCGAGTGAGACTCAGGCCCCAGCGAAAGGCAGAACACGACTCCCCATGTGTTTCATCACTCTAGCACGGCAGCCCCACTTTTGCATGGAAGTCTAACACCTAGTGTTCTAACTCGAAGAAACAACACTGTAGAGAAACCGTGCTTTAGCTACCGTCGACCTCTAGACGGAGGAAGCATTACATGGAGTACCGTGGCTGAGAACCAGGGGAACGGGTTCCATACGTGAAACCAAGGGAGAAATAGGTCCGGGCAGAAGGCACCTCTGGACTCAGCTCTTGCTACCTGAAGCTAACACTACTGCTCCATGTGTGCTTGGAATGCTATGTGCTCGACACTGCCTGGGAAGAAACAAGCCTGTAAAGAATCCCAGCTGCAGCTCATTCGCCTACCAGGCTACTAACACCAAGAATCAATGCTGTAGTGTTACTGCGCTTTAGCTAACATTGCCGTCCCTGAAGCCGCAGGTGCTCGTGTATGAGTGACCGGGGAAAGGGTCCCATACGTGAAATGGAGTGAGAAACAGGCCGGTGCGGAAGGCAGCTCTCAAATGACCTCTTGTTTATGAGGCTAGTACCCTTGCCCCGGGGGTGCCTGCAGGCCATAAGCCAACCACCTAACTCAAAGGAACAACTCTGTAGGGAATTCCTGCTTCGGCTAAAAGAGCCATGCCTCAGGGTGGACGCATTGTGTGGTGTGCATGCATGAGTGCACAGCAAGTTAGTCCAAAACCATTTTCCTTGTGAGACCCAGGCCCCGGAAGAAGCCAGAACACGACTCCCCACTTGCTCCATGAAACTAGGACTGCGGCCCCACTTTTGAATGGAAGTCTAATGGCTAGCTTTCTAACTCGAAGAAACACCACTGTAGAGAAACCGTGCTTTAGCTACCGTCGACCTCTCTGTGGGCGAAGCAGTTTAAGGTGTACTGTGGCTGAGAGCCTGGGGACGGTTTCAATATCGTAATATCGGGGGAGAGACAGGCCGGTACAGAAGGCAGCTCTCAACCCACATCATGGTTACGGGGCTAGTACCGTTTCCCAGGGTGTGTGTGCAGGCTTAAATGAAGCCACCTAACTCGAAGGAAAAACTCGGTTGAGAGCCTGTGCTTCAGCTAAAACAGCTGCTCCTGAGGGTGGCAGCATTTTGTTGTGTGCGTGCGTGAGAGCACTGCAAGGGAGTCCAAAGCATTTTGCGAGTGAGACTCAGGCCCCAGCGAAAGGCAGAACACGGCTCCGCAAGTGTTTGACCAAGCTAGCACGGCAGCCCCACATTTGCATGGAAGTCTAATAGCTAGCGTTCTTTGAAACTACACAGTAGAGAAACCGAGCTTTAGCTACCGTCGACCTCTCTGTGGGCGAAGCAGTTTAGGGGGTACTGTGGCTGAGAGCCTGGGGACGGTTTCAATATCGTAATATCGGGGGAGACACAGGCCGGTACAGAGGGCAGCTCTCAACTCACATCATGGTTATGGGGCTAATACCGTTGCCCTGGGTGTCTGTGCAGGCTTAAACACAGCCGCCTAACTCGAAGGAAAAACACGGTAGAGGATCCGTGCTTCAGCGGAAACAGCCGCTCCTGAGGGTGGAAGCATTTGGTTGTGTGCGTGCGTGAGAGCACTGCAAGGGAGTCCAAAGTTTCTGCGAGTGAGACTCAGGCCCCAGCAAAAGGCAGAACACGACTCCCCGTGTGTTTCATTTAGCTAGCACTGCGGCCCTACTTTTGCATGGAAGTCTAATCGCTAGCGTTCTCCCTGGAAGAAACAACACGGTAGAGAAACCGTGCTTTAGCTACCATCCACCTCTCTGAGGGAGGAAGCACTTTCCGGGCTACCGTGGGTGAGAGCCTGAGGAACGGGTTCCTTACGTGAAACCGAGGGAGAAGGAGTCCGGGCCAGAAGGCTCCTCTCGACTCAGCTCTTGTTACCTGAAGCTAACACTTCGGCTCCATGTGTGCATAGGAACGCTAAGGGCTCCACACTGATTTGGCAGAAAGAAGCCGCCCAAGAACCCCAGCTTCAGCTCATTCGCCTCTCCACAGGGTGGCAGCATTTTCAAGTCTGCTTGAGTGCAAACCTGGGGAAGGAGTCCCAGCAGAATTCGGAGGGAGAAATAAGCATGGGCAGAAGGCACCTATCGACTCAACTCTTGTTTCGGGAAACTAGATCGGCTCTCCCGTGTGTGCGTGGAGTCCTCAGTGCCATCCACGCAACGCAAAGGAACAAAACTGTAGAGAACCCGTGCCTCAGCAAAGATCGCCCTTCCTGAGCGTGCACTTCATCTATTGTGTGTTTTTGTGAAAGCATGAGAAATGGAACCTAAACGTAACTCGGAGTGAGAAGCAGGCCTGGAAGGAAGGCTGCTGTCGACTCACCTCTTGTTTGAGGAGATTAGCACTGCTGTACCCTGTGTGCCTGGATGCCTAGTTCCCAGGCTACTAACACCAAGAATCAATCCTATAGAGTGACTGCGCTTGAGTTAACATTGCCGTTCCTGAAGCAGGAGGAATTTGACAGTGCTCGTGTACGAGAGACCGGGCAAAGGGTCCCAGACGTGAAATGGAGTGAGAAACAGGCCGGTGCGGAAGGCAGCTCTCAAGTCACCTCTGGTTTATGAGGCTAGTACCCTTGCCCCGGGGGTGCCTGCAGGCCTAAAGCCAACCACCTAACTCAAAGGAACAACTCTGTAGGGAATTCCTGCTTCGGCTAAAAGAGCCATGCCTCAGGGTGGACGCATTTTGCTGTGTGCATGCGTGAGCGCACTGCAAGTGAGTCCAAAACCATTTTCCTTGTGAGACCCAGGCCCCGGAAGAAGCCAGAACACGACTCCCCACTTGCTCCATGAAGCTAGTACTGCGGCCCCACTTTTGCATGGAAGTCTAATAGCTAGCTTTCTAACTCGGAGAAAAAACACTTAGAGAAACCATGCTTTAGCTACCGTCGACCTCACTGTGGGTGAAGCAGTTTAGGGTGTACTGTGGCTGAGAGCCTGGGGACGGTTTCCATTTCGTAATATCGGGGGAGAGAGAGGCCGGTACAGAAGGCAGCTCTCAACTCACTACATGGTTATGGGGCTAGTTCCGTTGACCGTGGTGTGTGTGCAGGCTTAAACACAGCCACCTAACTCGAAGGAAAAACTCGGTAGAAAGCCTGTGCTGCAGGTAAAATAGCCGCTCCTGAGAGTGGAAGCATTTTGTTGTGTGCGTGCGTGAGAGCACTGCAAGGGAGTCCAAAGCTTTTTGCGAGTGAGACTCAGGCCCCAGCGAAAGGCAGAACACGACTCCCCATGTGTTTCATCACTCTAGCACGGCAGCCCCACTTTTGCATGGAAGTCTAACACCTAGTGTTCTAACTCGAAGAAACAACACTGTAGAGAAACCGTGCTTTAGCTACCGTCGACCTCTAGACGGAGGAAGCATTACACGGAGTACCGTGGCTGAGAACCAGGGGAACGGGTTCCATACGTGAAACCAAGGGAGAAATAGGTCCGGGCAGAAGGCACCTCTGGACTCAGCTCTTGCTACCTGAAGCTAACACTACTGCTCCATGTGTGCTTGGAATGCTATGTGCTCGACACTGCCTGGGAAGAAACAAGCCTGTAAAGAATCCCAGCTGCAGCTCATTCGCCTACCAGGCTACTAACACCAAGAATCAATGCTGTAGTGTTACTGCGCTTTAGCTAACATTGCCGTCCCTGAAGCCGCAGGTGCTCGTGTATGAGTGACCGGGGAAAGGGTCCCATACGTGAAATGGAGTGAGAAACAGGCCGGTGCGGAAGGCAGCTCTCAAATGACCTCTTGTTTATGAGGCTAGTACCCTTGCCCCGGGGGTGCCTGCAGGCCATAAGCCAACCACCTAACTCAAAGGAACAACTCTGTAGGGAATTCCTGCTTCGGCTAAAAGAGCCATGCCTCAGGGTGGACGCATTGTGTGGTGTGCATGCATGAGTGCACAGCAAGTTAGTCCAAAACCATTTTCCTTGTGAGACCCAGGCCCCGGAAGAAGCCAGAACACGACTCCCCACTTGCTCCATGAAACTAGGACTGCGGCCCCACTTTTGAATGGAAGTCTAATGGCTAGCTTTCTAACTCGAAGAAACACCACTGTAGAGAAACCGTGCTTTAGCTACCGTCGACCTCTCTGTGGGCGAAGCAGTTTAAGGTGTACTGTGGCTGAGAGCCTGGGGACGGTTTCAATATCGTAATATCGGGGGAGAGACAGGCCGGTACAGAAGGCAGCTCTCAACCCACATCATGGTTACGGGGCTAGTACCGTTTCCCAGGGTGTGTGTGCAGGCTTAAATGAAGCCACCGAACTCGAAGGAAAAACTCGGTTGAGAGCCTGTGCTTCAGCTAAAACAGCTGCTCCTGAGGGTGGCAGCATTTTGTTGTGTGCGTGCGTGAGAGCACTGCAAGGGAGTCCAAAGCATTTTGCGAGTGAGACTCAGGCCCCAGCGAAAGGCAGAACACGGCTCCGCAAGTGTTTGACCAAGCTAGCACGGCAGCCCCACATTTGCATGGAAGTCTAATAGCTAGCGTTCTTTGAAACTACACAGTAGAGAAACCGAGCTTTAGCTACCGTCGACCTCTCTGTGGGCGAAGCAGTTTAGGGGGTACTGTGGCTGAGAGCCTGGGGACGGTTTCAATATCGTAATATCGGGGGAGACACAGGCCGGTACAGAGGGCAGCTCTCAACTCACATCATGGTTATGGGGCTAATACCGTTGCCCTGGGTGTCTGTGCAGGCTTAAACACAGCCGCCTAACTCGAAGGAAAAACACGGTAGAGGATCCGTGCTTCAGCGGAAACAGCCGCTCCTGAGGGTGGAAGCATTTGGTTGTGTGCGTGCGTGAGAGCACTGCAAGGGAGTCCAAAGTTTCTGCGAGTGAGACTCAGGCCCCAGCAAAAGGCAGAACACGACTCCCCGTGTGTTTCATTTAGCTAGCACTGCGGCCCTACTTTTGCATGGAAGTCTAATCGCTAGCGTTCTCCCTGGAAGAAACAACACGGTAGAGAAACCGTGCTTTAGCTACCATCCACCTCTCTGAGGGAGGAAGCACTTTCCGGGCTACCGTGGGTGAGAGCCTGAGGAACGGGTTCCTTACGTGAAACCGAGGGAGAAGGAGTCCGGGCCAGAAGGCTCCTCTCGACTCAGCTCTTGTTACCTGAAGCTAACACTTCGGCTCCATGTGTGCATAGGAACGCTAAGGGCTCCACACTGATTTGGCAGAAAGAAGCCGCCCAAGAACCCCAGCTTCAGCTCATTCGCCTCTCCACAGGGTGGCAGCATTTTCAAGTCTGCTTGAGTGCAAACCTGGGGAAGGAGTCCCAGCAGAATTCGGAGGGAGAAATAAGCATGGGCAGAAGGCACCTATCGACTCAACTCTTGTTTCGGGAAACTAGATCGGCTCTCCCGTGTGTGCGTGGAGTCCTCAGTGCCATCCACGCAACGCAAAGGAACAAAACTGTAGAGAACCCGTGCCTCAGCAAAGATCGCCCTTCCTGAGCGTGCACTTCATCTATTGTGTGTTTTTGTGAAAGCATGAGAAATGGAACCTAAACGTAACTCGGAGTGAGAAGCAGGCCTGGAAGGAAGGCTGCTGTCGACTCACCTCTTGTTTGAGGAGATTAGCACTGCTGTACCCTGTGTGCCTGGATGCCTAGTTCCCAGGCTACTAACACCAAGAATCAATCCTATAGAGTGACTGCGCTTGAGTTAACATTGCCGTTCCTGAAGCAGGAGGAATTTGACAGTGCTCGTGTACGAGAGACCGGGCAAAGGGTCCCAGACGTGAAATGGAGTGAGAAACAGGCCGGTGCGGAAGGCAGCTCTCAAGTCACCTCTGGTTTATGAGGCTAGTACCCTTGCCCCGGGGGTGCCTGCAGGCCTAAAGCCAACCACCTAACTCAAAGGAACAACTCTGTAGGGAATTCCTGCTTCGGCTAAAAGAGCCATGCCTCAGGGTGGACGCATTTTGCTGTGTGCATGCGTGAGCGCACTGCAAGTGAGTCCAAAACCATTTTCCTTGTGAGACCCAGGCCCCGGAAGAAGCCAGAACACGACTCCCCACTTGCTCCATGAAGCTAGTACTGCGGCCCCACTTTTGCATGGAAGTCTAATAGCTAGCTTTCTAACTCGGAGAAAAAACACTTAGAGAAACCATGCTTTAGCTACCGTCGACCTCACTGTGGGTGAAGCAGTTTAGGGTGTACTGTGGCTGAGAGCCTGGGGACGGTTTCCATTTCGTAATATCGGGGGAGAGAGAGGCCGGTACAGAAGGCAGCTCTCAACTCACTACATGGTTATGGGGCTAGTTCCGTTGACCGTGGTGTGTGTGCAGGCTTAAACACAGCCACCTAACTCGAAGGAAAAACTCGGTAGAAAGCCTGTGCTGCAGGTAAAATAGCCGCTCCTGAGAGTGGAAGCATTTTGTTGTGTGCGTGCGTGAGAGCACTGCAAGGGAGTCCAAAGCTTTTTGCGAGTGAGACTCAGGCCCCAGCGAAAGGCAGAACACGACTCCCCATGTGTTTCATCACTCTAGCACGGCAGCCCCACTTTTGCATGGAAGTCTAACACCTAGTGTTCTAACTCGAAGAAACAACACTGTAGAGAAACCGTGCTTTAGCTACCGTCGACCTCTAGACGGAGGAAGCATTACACGGAGTACCGTGGCTGAGAACCAGGGGAACGGGTTCCATACGTGAAACCAAGGGAGAAATAGGTCCGGGCAGAAGGCACCTCTGGACTCAGCTCTTGCTACCTGAAGCTAACACTACTGCTCCATGTGTGCTTGGAATGCTATGTGCTCGACACTGCCTGGGAAGAAACAAGCCTGTAAAGAATCCCAGCTGCAGCTCATTCGCCTACCAGGCTACTAACACCAAGAATCAATGCTGTAGTGTTACTGCGCTTTAGCTAACATTGCCGTCCCTGAAGCCGCAGGTGCTCGTGTATGAGTGACCGGGGAAAGGGTCCCATACGTGAAATGGAGTGAGAAACAGGCCGGTGCGGAAGGCAGCTCTCAAATGACCTCTTGTTTATGAGGCTAGTACCCTTGCCCCGGGGGTGCCTGCAGGCCATAAGCCAACCACCTAACTCAAAGGAACAACTCTGTAGGGAATTCCTGCTTCGGCTAAAAGAGCCATGCCTCAGGGTGGACGCATTGTGTGGTGTGCATGCATGAGTGCACAGCAAGTTAGTCCAAAACCATTTTCCTTGTGAGACCCAGGCCCCGGAAGAAGCCAGAACACGACTCCCCACTTGCTCCATGAAACTAGGACTGCGGCCCCACTTTTGAATGGAAGTCTAATGGCTAGCTTTCTAACTCGAAGAAACACCACTGTAGAGAAACCGTGCTTTAGCTACCGTCGACCTCTCTGTGGGCGAAGCAGTTTAAGGTGTACTGTGGCTGAGAGCCTGGGGACGGTTTCAATATCGTAATATCGGGGGAGAGACAGGCCGGTACAGAAGGCAGCTCTCAACCCACATCATGGTTACGGGGCTAGTACCGTTTCCCAGGGTGTGTGTGCAGGCTTAAATGAAGCCACCGAACTCGAAGGAAAAACTCGGTTGAGAGCCTGTGCTTCAGCTAAAACAGCTGCTCCTGAGGGTGGCAGCATTTTGTTGTGTGCGTGCGTGAGAGCACTGCAAGGGAGTCCAAAGCATTTTGCGAGTGAGACTCAGGCCCCAGCGAAAGGCAGAACACGGCTCCGCAAGTGTTTGACCAAGCTAGCACGGCAGCCCCACATTTGCATGGAAGTCTAATAGCTAGCGTTCTTTGAAACTACACAGTAGAGAAACCGAGCTTTAGCTACCGTCGACCTCTCTGTGGGCGAAGCAGTTTAGGGGGTACTGTGGCTGAGAGCCTGGGGACGGTTTCAATATCGTAATATCGGGGGAGACACAGGCCGGTACAGAGGGCAGCTCTCAACTCACATCATGGTTATGGGGCTAATACCGTTGCCCTGGGTGTCTGTGCAGGCTTAAACACAGCCGCCTAACTCGAAGGAAAAACACGGTAGAGGATCCGTGCTTCAGCGGAAACAGCCGCTCCTGAGGGTGGAAGCATTTGGTTGTGTGCGTGCGTGAGAGCACTGCAAGGGAGTCCAAAGTTTCTGCGAGTGAGACTCAGGCCCCAGCAAAAGGCAGAACACGACTCCCCGTGTGTTTCATTTAGCTAGCACTGCGGCCCTACTTTTGCATGGAAGTCTAATCGCTAGCGTTCTCCCTGGAAGAAACAACACGGTAGAGAAACCGTGCTTTAGCTACCATCCACCTCTCTGAGGGAGGAAGCACTTTCCGGGCTACCGTGGGTGAGAGCCTGAGGAACGGGTTCCTTACGTGAAACCGAGGGAGAAGGAGTCCGGGCCAGAAGGCTCCTCTCGACTCAGCTCTTGTTACCTGAAGCTAACACTTCGGCTCCATGTGTGCATAGGAACGCTAAGGGCTCCACACTGATTTGGCAGAAAGAAGCCGCCCAAGAACCCCAGCTTCAGCTCATTCGCCTCTCCACAGGGTGGCAGCATTTTCAAGTCTGCTTGAGTGCAAACCTGGGGAAGGAGTCCCAGCAGAATTCGGAGGGAGAAATAAGCATGGGCAGAAGGCACCTATCGACTCAACTCTTGTTTCGGGAAACTAGATCGGCTCTCCCGTGTGTGCGTGGAGTCCTCAGTGCCATCCACGCAACGCAAAGGAACAAAACTGTAGAGAACCCGTGCCTCAGCAAAGATCGCCCTTCCTGAGCGTGCACTTCATCTATTGTGTGTTTTTGTGAAAGCATGAGAAATGGAACCTAAACGGAACTCGGAGTGAGAAGCAGGCCTGGAAGGAAGGCTGCTGTCGACTCACCTCTTGTTTGAGGAGATTAGCACTGCTGTACCCTGTGTGCCTGGATGCCTAGTTCCCAGGCTACTAACACCAAGAATCAATCCTATAGAGTGACTGCGCTTGAGTTAACATTGCCGTTCCTGAAGCAGGAGGAATTTGACAGTGCTCGTGTACGAGAGACCGGGCAAAGGGTCCCAGACGTGAAATGGAGTGAGAAACAGGCCGGTGCGGAAGGCAGCTCTCAAGTCACCTCTGGTTTATGAGGCTAGTACCCTTGCCCCGGGGGTGCCTGCAGGCCTAAAGCCAACCACCTAACTCAAAGGAACAACTCTGTAGGGAATTCCTGCTTCGGCTAAAAGAGCCATGCCTCAGGGTGGACGCATTTTGCTGTGTGCATGCGTGAGCGCACTGCAAGTGAGTCCAAAACCATTTTCCTTGTGAGACCCAGGCCCCGGAAGAAGCCAGAACACGACTCCCCACTTGCTCCATGAAGCTAGTACTGCGGCCCCACTTTTGCATGGAAGTCTAATAGCTAGCTTTCTAACTCGGAGAAAAAACACTTAGAGAAACCATGCTTTAGCTACCGTCGACCTCACTGTGGGTGAAGCAGTTTAGGGTGTACTGTGGCTGAGAGCCTGGGGACGGTTTCCATTTCGTAATATCGGGGGAGAGAGAGGCCGGTACAGAAGGCAGCTCTCAACTCACTACATGGTTATGGGGCTAGTTCCGTTGACCGTGGTGTGTGTGCAGGCTTAAACACAGCCACCTAACTCGAAGGAAAAACTCGGTAGAAAGCCTGTGCTGCAGGTAAAATAGCCGCTCCTGAGAGTGGAAGCATTTTGTTGTGTGCGTGCGTGAGAGCACTGCAAGGGAGTCCAAAGCTTTTTGCGAGTGAGACTCAGGCCCCAGCGAAAGGCAGAACACGACTCCCCATGTGTTTCATCACTCTAGCACGGCAGCCCCACTTTTGCATGGAAGTCTAACACCTAGTGTTCTAACTCGAAGAAACAACACTGTAGAGAAACCGTGCTTTAGCTACCGTCGACCTCTAGACGGAGGAAGCATTACACGGAGTACCGTGGCTGAGAACCAGGGGAACGGGTTCCATACGTGAAACCAAGGGAGAAATAGGTCCGGGCAGAAGGCACCTCTGGACTCAGCTCTTGCTACCTGAAGCTAACACTACTGCTCCATGTGTGCTTGGAATGCTATGTGCTCGACACTGCCTGGGAAGAAACAAGCCTGTAAAGAATCCCAGCTGCAGCTCATTCGCCTACCAGGCTACTAACACCAAGAATCAATGCTGTAGTGTTACTGCGCTTTAGCTAACATTGCCGTCCCTGAAGCCGCAGGTGCTCGTGTATGAGTGACCGGGGAAAGGGTCCCATACGTGAAATGGAGTGAGAAACAGGCCGGTGCGGAAGGCAGCTCTCAAATGACCTCTTGTTTATGAGGCTAGTACCCTTGCCCCGGGGGTGCCTGCAGGCCATAAGCCAACCACCTAACTCAAAGGAACAACTCTGTAGGGAATTCCTGCTTCGGCTAAAAGAGCCATGCCTCAGGGTGGACGCATTGTGTGGTGTGCATGCATGAGTGCACAGCAAGTTAGTCCAAAACCATTTTCCTTGTGAGACCCAGGCCCCGGAAGAAGCCAGAACACGACTCCCCACTTGCTCCATGAAACTAGGACTGCGGCCCCACTTTTGAATGGAAGTCTAATGGCTAGCTTTCTAACTCGAAGAAACACCACTGTAGAGAAACCGTGCTTTAGCTACCGTCGACCTCTCTGTGGGCGAAGCAGTTTAAGGTGTACTGTGGCTGAGAGCCTGGGGACGGTTTCAATATCGTAATATCGGGGGAGAGACAGGCCGGTACAGAAGGCAGCTCTCAACCCACATCATGGTTACGGGGCTAGTACCGTTTCCCAGGGTGTGTGTGCAGGCTTAAATGAAGCCACCTAACTCGAAGGAAAAACTCGGTTGAGAGCCTGTGCTTCAGCTAAAACAGCTGCTCCTGAGGGTGGCAGCATTTTGTTGTGTGCGTGCGTGAGAGCACTGCAAGGGAGTCCAAAGCATTTTGCGAGTGAGACTCAGGCCCCAGCGAAAGGCAGAACACGGCTCCGCAAGTGTTTGACCAAGCTAGCACGGCAGCCCCACATTTGCATGGAAGTCTAATAGCTAGCGTTCTTTGAAACTACACAGTAGAGAAACCGAGCTTTAGCTACCGTCGACCTCTCTGTGGGCGAAGCAGTTTAGGGGGTACTGTGGCTGAGAGCCTGGGGACGGTTTCAATATCGTAATATCGGGGGAGACACAGGCCGGTACAGAGGGCAGCTCTCAACTCACATCATGGTTATGGGGCTAATACCGTTGCCCTGGGTGTCTGTGCAGGCTTAAACACAGCCGCCTAACTCGAAGGAAAAACACGGTAGAGGATCCGTGCTTCAGCGGAAACAGCCGCTCCTGAGGGTGGAAGCATTTGGTTGTGTGCGTGCGTGAGAGCACTGCAAGGGAGTCCAAAGTTTCTGCGAGTGAGACTCAGGCCCCAGCAAAAGGCAGAACACGACTCCCCGTGTGTTTCATTTAGCTAGCACTGCGGCCCTACTTTTGCATGGAAGTCTAATCGCTAGCGTTCTCCCTGGAAGAAACAACACGGTAGAGAAACCGTGCTTTAGCTACCATCCACCTCTCTGAGGGAGGAAGCACTTTCCGGGCTACCGTGGGTGAGAGCCTGAGGAACGGGTTCCTTACGTGAAACCGAGGGAGAAGGAGTCCGGGCCAGAAGGCTCCTCTCGACTCAGCTCTTGTTACCTGAAGCTAACACTTCGGCTCCATGTGTGCATAGGAACGCTAAGGGCTCCACACTGATTTGGCAGAAAGAAGCCGCCCAAGAACCCCAGCTTCAGCTCATTCGCCTCTCCACAGGGTGGCAGCATTTTCAAGTCTGCTTGAGTGCAAACCTGGGGAAGGAGTCCCAGCAGAATTCGGAGGGAGAAATAAGCATGGGCAGAAGGCACCTATCGACTCAACTCTTGTTTCGGGAAACTAGATCGGCTCTCCCGTGTGTGCGTGGAGTCCTCAGTGCCATCCACGCAACGCAAAGGAACAAAACTGTAGAGAACCCGTGCCTCAGCAAAGATCGCCCTTCCTGAGCGTGCACTTCATCTATTGTGTGTTTTTGTGAAAGCATGAGAAATGGAACCTAAACGGAACTCGGAGTGAGAAGCAGGCCTGGAAGGAAGGCTGCTGTCGACTCACCTCTTGTTTGAGGAGATTAGCACTGCTGTACCCTGTGTGCCTGGATGCCTAGTTACCAGGCTACTAACACCAAGAATCAATCCTATAGAGTGACTGCGCTTGAGTTAACATTGCCGTTCCTGAAGCAGGAGGAATTTGACAGTGCTCGTGTACGAGAGACCGGGCAAAGGGTCCCAGACGTGAAATGGAGTGAGAAACAGGCCGGTGCGGAAGGCAGCTCTCAAGTCACCTCTGGTTTATGAGGCTAGTACCCTTGCCCCGGGGGTGCCTGCAGGCCTAAAGCCAACCACCTAACTCAAAGGAACAACTCTGTAGGGAATTCCTGCTTCGGCTAAAAGAGCCATGCCTCAGGGTGGACGCATTTTGCTGTGTGCATGCGTGAGCGCACTGCAAGTGAGTCCAAAACCATTTTCCTTGTGAGACCCAGGCCCCGGAAGAAGCCAGAACACGACTCCCCACTTGCTCCATGAAGCTAGTACTGCGGCCCCACTTTTGCATGGAAGTCTAATAGCTAGCTTTCTAACTCGGAGAAAAAACACTTAGAGAAACCATGCTTTAGCTACCGTCGACCTCACTGTGGGTGAAGCAGTTTAGGGTGTACTGTGGCTGAGAGCCTGGGGACGGTTTCCATTTCGTAATATCGGGGGAGAGAGAGGCCGGTACAGAAGGCAGCTCTCAACTCACTACATGGTTATGGGGCTGGTTCCGTTGACCGTGGTGTGTGTGCAGGCTTAAACACAGCCACCTAACTCGAAGGAAAAACTCGGTAGAAAGCCTGTGCTGCAGGTAAAATAGCCGCTCCTGAGAGTGGAAGCATTTTGTTGTGTGCGTGCGTGAGAGCACTGCAAGGGAGTCCAAAGCTTTTTGCGAGTGAGACTCAGGCCCCAGCGAAAGGCAGAACACGACTCCCCATGTGTTTCATCACTCTAGCACGGCAGCCCCACTTTTGCATGGAAGTCTAACACCTAGTGTTCTAACTCGAAGAAACAACACTGTAGAGAAACCGTGCTTTAGCTACCGTCGACCTCTAGACGGAGGAAGCATTACACGGAGTACCGTGGCTGAGAACCAGGGGAACGGGTTCCATACGTGAAACCAAGGGAGAAATAGGTCCGGGCAGAAGGCACCTCTGGACTCAGCTCTTGCTACCTGAAGCTAACACTACTGCTCCATGTGTGCTTGGAATGCTATGTGCTCGACACTGCCTGGGAAGAAACAAGCCTGTAAAGAATCCCAGCTGCAGCTCATTCGCCTACCAGGCTACTAACACCAAGAATCAATGCTGTAGTGTTACTGCGCTTTAGCTAACATTGCCGTCCCTGAAGCCGCAGGTGCTCGTGTATGAGTGACCGGGGAAAGGGTCCCATACGTGAAATGGAGTGAGAAACAGGCCGGTGCGGAAGGCAGCTCTCAAATGACCTCTTGTTTATGAGGCTAGTACCCTTGCCCCGGGGGTGCCTGCAGGCCATAAGCCAACCACCTAACTCAAAGGAACAACTCTGTAGGGAATTCCTGCTTCGGCTAAAAGAGCCATGCCTCAGGGTGGACGCATTGTGTGGTGTGCATGCATGAGTGCACAGCAAGTTAGTCCAAAACCATTTTCCTTGTGAGACCCAGGCCCCGGAAGAAGCCAGAACACGACTCCCCACTTGCTCCATGAAACTAGGACTGCGGCCCCACTTTTGAATGGAAGTCTAATGGCTAGCTTTCTAACTCGAAGAAACACCACTGTAGAGAAACCGTGCTTTAGCTACCGTCGACCTCTCTGTGGGCGAAGCAGTTTAAGGTGTACTGTGGCTGAGAGCCTGGGGACGGTTTCAATATCGTAATATCGGGGGAGAGACAGGCCGGTACAGAAGGCAGCTCTCAACCCACATCATGGTTACGGGGCTAGTACCGTTTCCCAGGGTGTGTGTGCAGGCTTAAATGAAGCCATCTAACTCGAAGGAAAAACTCGGTTGAGAGCCTGTGCTTCAGCTAAAACAGCTGCTCCTGAGGGTGGCAGCATTTTGTTGTGTGCGTGCGTGAGAGCACTGCAAGGGAGTCCAAAGCATTTTGCGAGTGAGACTCAGGCCCCAGCGAAAGGCAGAACACGGCTCTGCAAGTGTTTGACCAAGCTAGCACGGCAGCCCCACATTTGCATGGAAGTCTAATAGCTAGCGTTCTTTGAAACTACACAGTAGAGAAACCGAGCTTTAGCTACCGTCGACCTCTCTGTGGGCGAAGCAGTTTAGGGGGTACTGTGGCTGAGAGCCTGGGGACGGTTTCAATATCGTAATATCGGGGGAGACACAGGCCGGTACAGAGGGCAGCTCTCAACTCACATCATGGTTATGGGGCTAATACCGTTGCCCTGGGTGTCTGTGCAGGCTTAAACACAGCCGCCTAACTCGAAGGAAAAACACGGTAGAGGATCCGTGCTTCAGCGGAAACAGCCGCTCCTGAGGGTGGAAGCATTTGGTTGTGTGCGTGCGTGAGAGCACTGCAAGGGAGTCCAAAGTTTCTGCGAGTGAGACTCAGGCCCCAGCAAAAGGCAGAACACGACTCCCCGTGTGTTTCATTTAGCTAGCACTGCGGCCCTACTTTTGCATGGAAGTCTAATCGCTAGCGTTCTCCCTGGAAGAAACAACACGGTAGAGAAACCGTGCTTTAGCTACCATCCACCTCTCTGAGGGAGGAAGCACTTTCCGGGCTACCGTGGGTGAGAGCCTGAGGAACGGGTTCCTTACGTGAAACCGAGGGAGAAGGAGTCCGGGCCAGAAGGCTCCTCTCGACTCAGCTCTTGTTACCTGAAGCTAACACTTCGGCTCCATGTGTGCATAGGAACGCTAAGGGCTCCACACTGATTTGGCAGAAAGAAGCCGCCCAAGAACCCCAGCTTCAGCTCATTCGCCTCTCCACAGGGTGGCAGCATTTTCAAGTCTGCTTGAGTGCAAACCTGGGGAAGGAGTCCCAGCAGAATTCGGAGGGAGAAATAAGCATGGGCAGAAGGCACCTATCGACTCAACTCTTGTTTCGGGAAACTAGATCGGCTCTCCCGTGTGTGCGTGGAGTCCTCAGTGCCATCCACGCAACGCAAAGGAACAAAACTGTAGAGAACCCGTGCCTCAGCAAAGATCGCCCTTCCTGAGCGTGCACTTCATCTATTGTGTGTTTTTGTGAAAGCATGAGAAATGGAACCTAAACGTAACTCGGAGTGAGAAGCAGGCCTGGAAGGAAGGCTGCTGTCGACTCACCTCTTGTTTGAGGAGATTAGCACTGCTGTACCCTGTGTGCCTGGATGCCTAGTTCCCAGGCTACTAACACCAAGAATCAATCCTATAGAGTGACTGCGCTTGAGTTAACATTGCCGTTCCTGAAGCAGGAGGAATTTGACAGTGCTCGTGTACGAGAGACCGGGCAAAGGGTCCCAGACGTGAAATGGAGTGAGAAACAGGCCGGTGCGGAAGGCAGCTCTCAAGTCACCTCTGGTTTATGAGGCTAGTACCCTTGCCCCGGGGGTGCCTGCAGGCCTAAAGCCAACCACCTAACTCAAAGGAACAACTCTGTAGGGAATTCCTGCTTCGGCTAAAAGAGCCATGCCTCAGGGTGGACGCATTTTGCTGTGTGCATGCGTGAGCGCACTGCAAGTGAGTCCAAAACCATTTTCCTTGTGAGACCCAGGCCCCGGAAGAAGCCAGAACACGACTCCCCACTTGCTCCATGAAGCTAGTACTGCGGCCCCACTTTTGCATGGAAGTCTAATAGCTAGCTTTCTAACTCGGAGAAAAAACACTTAGAGAAACCATGCTTTAGCTACCGTCGACCTCACTGTGGGTGAAGCAGTTTAGGGTGTACTGTGGCTGAGAGCCTGGGGACGGTTTCCATTTCGTAATATCGGGGGAGAGAGAGGCCGGTACAGAAGGCAGCTCTCAACTCACTACATGGTTATGGGGCTGGTTCCGTTGACCGTGGTGTGTGTGCAGGCTTAAACACAGCCACCTAACTCGAAGGAAAAACTCGGTAGAAAGCCTGTGCTGCAGGTAAAATAGCCGCTCCTGAGAGTGGAAGCATTTTGTTGTGTGCGTGCGTGAGAGCACTGCAAGGGAGTCCAAAGCTTTTTGCGAGTGAGACTCAGGCCCCAGCGAAAGGCAGAACACGACTCCCCATGTGTTTCATCACTCTAGCACGGCAGCCCCACTTTTGCATGGAAGTCTAACACCTAGTGTTCTAACTCGAAGAAACAACACTGTAGAGAAACCGTGCTTTAGCTACCGTCGACCTCTAGACGGAGGAAGCATTACACGGAGTACCGTGGCTGAGAACCAGGGGAACGGGTTCCATACGTGAAACCAAGGGAGAAATAGGTCCGGGCAGAAGGCACCTCTGGACTCAGCTCTTGCTACCTGAAGCTAACACTACTGCTCCATGTGTGCTTGGAATGCTATGTGCTCGACACTGCCTGGGAAGAAACAAGCCTGTAAAGAATCCCAGCTGCAGCTCATTCGCCTACCAGGCTACTAACACCAAGAATCAATGCTGTAGTGTTACTGCGCTTTAGCTAACATTGCCGTCCCTGAAGCCGCAGGTGCTCGTGTATGAGTGACCGGGGAAAGGGTCCCATACGTGAAATGGAGTGAGAAACAGGCCGGTGCGGAAGGCAGCTCTCAAATGACCTCTTGTTTATGAGGCTAGTACCCTTGCCCCGGGGGTGCCTGCAGGCCATAAGCCAACCACCTAACTCAAAGGAACAACTCTGTAGGGAATTCCTGCTTCGGCTAAAAGAGCCATGCCTCAGGGTGGACGCATTGTGTGGTGTGCATGCATGAGTGCACAGCAAGTTAGTCCAAAACCATTTTCCTTGTGAGACCCAGGCCCCGGAAGAAGCCAGAACACGACTCCCCACTTGCTCCATGAAACTAGGACTGCGGCCCCACTTTTGAATGGAAGTCTAATGGCTAGCTTTCTAACTCGAAGAAACACCACTGTAGAGAAACCGTGCTTTAGCTACCGTCGACCTCTCTGTGGGCGAAGCAGTTTAAGGTGTACTGTGGCTGAGAGCCTGGGGACGGTTTCAATATCGTAATATCGGGGGAGAGACAGGCCGGTACAGAAGGCAGCTCTCAACCCACATCATGGTTACGGGGCTAGTACCGTTTCCCAGGGTGTGTGTGCAGGCTTAAATGAAGCCACCTAACTCGAAGGAAAAACTCGGTTGAGAGCCTGTGCTTCAGCTAAAACAGCTGCTCCTGAGGGTGGCAGCATTTTGTTGTGTGCGTGCGTGAGAGCACTGCAAGGGAGTCCAAAGCATTTTGCGAGTGAGACTCAGGCCCCAGCGAAAGGCAGAACACGGCTCCGCAAGTGTTTGACCAAGCTAGCACGGCAGCCCCACATTTGCATGGAAGTCTAATAGCTAGCGTTCTTTGAAACTACACAGTAGAGAAACCGAGCTTTAGCTACCGTCGACCTCTCTGTGGGCGAAGCAGTTTAGGGGGTACTGTGGCTGAGAGCCTGGGGACGGTTTCAATATCGTAATATCGGGGGAGACACAGGCCGGTACAGAGGGCAGCTCTCAACTCACATCATGGTTATGGGGCTAATACCGTTGCCCTGGGTGTCTGTGCAGGCTTAAACACAGCCGCCTAACTCGAAGGAAAAACACGGTAGAGGATCCGTGCTTCAGCGGAAACAGCCGCTCCTGAGGGTGGAAGCATTTGGTTGTGTGCGTGCGTGAGAGCACTGCAAGGGAGTCCAAAGTTTCTGCGAGTGAGACTCAGGCCCCAGCAAAAGGCAGAACACGACTCCCCGTGTGTTTCATTTAGCTAGCACTGCGGCCCTACTTTTGCATGGAAGTCTAATCGCTAGCGTTCTCCCTGGAAGAAACAACACGGTAGAGAAACCGTGCTTTAGCTACCATCCACCTCTCTGAGGGAGGAAGCACTTTCCGGGCTACCGTGGGTGAGAGCCTGAGGAACGGGTTCCTTACGTGAAACCGAGGGAGAAGGAGTCCGGGCCAGAAGGCTCCTCTCGACTCAGCTCTTGTTACCTGAAGCTAACACTTCGGCTCCATGTGTGCATAGGAACGCTAAGGGCTCCACACTGATTTGGCAGAAAGAAGCCGCCCAAGAACCCCAGCTTCAGCTCATTCGCCTCTCCACAGGGTGGCAGCATTTTCAAGTCTGCTTGAGTGCAAACCTGGGGAAGGAGTCCCAGCAGAATTCGGAGGGAGAAATAAGCATGGGCAGAAGGCACCTATCGACTCAACTCTTGTTTCGGGAAACTAGATCGGCTCTCCCGTGTGTGCGTGGAGTCCTCAGTGCCATCCACGCAACGCAAAGGAACAAAACTGTAGAGAACCCGTGCCTCAGCAAAGATCGCCCTTCCTGAGCGTGCACTTCATCTATTGTGTGTTTTTGTGAAAGCATGAGAAATGGAACCTAAACGGAACTCGGAGTGAGAAGCAGGCCTGGAAGGAAGGCTGCTGTCGACTCACCTCTTGTTTGAGGAGATTAGCACTGCTGTACCCTGTGTGCCTGGATGCCTAGTTCCCAGGCTACTAACACCAAGAATCAATCCTATAGAGTGACTGCGCTTGAGTTAACATTGCCGTTCCTGAAGCAGGAGGAATTTGACAGTGCTCGTGTACGAGAGACCGGGCAAAGGGTCCCAGACGTGAAATGGAGTGAGAAACAGGCCGGTGCGGAAGGCAGCTCTCAAGTCACCTCTGGTTTATGAGGCTAGTACCCTTGCCCCGGGGGTGCCTGCAGGCCTAAAGCCAACCACCTAACTCAAAGGAACAACTCTGTAGGGAATTCCTGCTTCGGCTAAAAGAGCCATGCCTCAGGGTGGACGCATTTTGCTGTGTGCATGCGTGAGCGCACTGCAAGTGAGTCCAAAACCATTTTCCTTGTGAGACCCAGGCCCCGGAAGAAGCCAGAACACGACTCCCCACTTGCTCCATGAAGCTAGTACTGCGGCCCCACTTTTGCATGGAAGTCTAATAGCTAGCTTTCTAACTCGGAGAAAAAACACTTAGAGAAACCATGCTTTAGCTACCGTCGACCTCACTGTGGGTGAAGCAGTTTAGGGTGTACTGTGGCTGAGAGCCTGGGGACGGTTTCCATTTCGTAATATCGGGGGAGAGAGAGGCCGGTACAGAAGGCAGCTCTCAACTCACTACATGGTTATGGGGCTGGTTCCGTTGACCGTGGTGTGTGTGCAGGCTTAAACACAGCCACCTAACTCGAAGGAAAAACTCGGTAGAAAGCCTGTGCTGCAGGTAAAATAGCCGCTCCTGAGAGTGGAAGCATTTTGTTGTGTGCGTGCGTGAGAGCACTGCAAGGGAGTCCAAAGCTTTTTGCGAGTGAGACTCAGGCCCCAGCGAAAGGCAGAACACGACTCCCCATGTGTTTCATCACTCTAGCACGGCAGCCCCACTTTTGCATGGAAGTCTAACACCTAGTGTTCTAACTCGAAGAAACAACACTGTAGAGAAACCGTGCTTTAGCTACCGTCGACCTCTAGACGGAGGAAGCATTACACGGAGTACCGTGGCTGAGAACCAGGGGAACGGGTTCCATACGTGAAACCAAGGGAGAAATAGGTCCGGGCAGAAGGCACCTCTGGACTCAGCTCTTGCTACCTGAAGCTAACACTACTGCTCCATGTGTGCTTGGAATGCTATGTGCTCGACACTGCCTGGGAAGAAACAAGCCTGTAAAGAATCCCAGCTGCAGCTCATTCGCCTACCAGGCTACTAACACCAAGAATCAATGCTGTAGTGTTACTGCGCTTTAGCTAACATTGCCGTCCCTGAAGCCGCAGGTGCTCGTGTATGAGTGACCGGGGAAAGGGTCCCATACGTGAAATGGAGTGAGAAACAGGCCGGTGCGGAAGGCAGCTCTCAAATGACCTCTTGTTTATGAGGCTAGTACCCTTGCCCCGGGGGTGCCTGCAGGCCATAAGCCAACCACCTAACTCAAAGGAACAACTCTGTAGGGAATTCCTGCTTCGGCTAAAAGAGCCATGCCTCAGGGTGGACGCATTGTGTGGTGTGCATGCATGAGTGCACAGCAAGTTAGTCCAAAACCATTTTCCTTGTGAGACCCAGGCCCCGGAAGAAGCCAGAACACGACTCCCCACTTGCTCCATGAAACTAGGACTGCGGCCCCACTTTTGAATGGAAGTCTAATGGCTAGCTTTCTAACTCGAAGAAACACCACTGTAGAGAAACCGTGCTTTAGCTACCGTCGACCTCTCTGTGGGCGAAGCAGTTTAAGGTGTACTGTGGCTGAGAGCCTGGGGACGGTTTCAATATCGTAATATCGGGGGAGAGACAGGCCGGTACAGAAGGCAGCTCTCAACCCACATCATGGTTACGGGGCTAGTACCGTTTCCCAGGGTGTGTGTGCAGGCTTAAATGAAGCCACCTAACTCGAAGGAAAAACTCGGTTGAGAGCCTGTGCTTCAGCTAAAACAGCTGCTCCTGAGGGTGGCAGCATTTTGTTGTGTGCGTGCGTGAGAGCACTGCAAGGGAGTCCAAAGCATTTTGCGAGTGAGACTCAGGCCCCAGCGAAAGGCAGAACACGGCTCCGCAAGTGTTTGACCAAGCTAGCACGGCAGCCCCACATTTGCATGGAAGTCTAATAGCTAGCGTTCTTTGAAACTACACAGTAGAGAAACCGAGCTTTAGCTACCGTCGACCTCTCTGTGGGCGAAGCAGTTTAGGGGGTACTGTGGCTGAGAGCCTGGGGACGGTTTCAATATCGTAATATCGGGGGAGACACAGGCCGGTACAGAGGGCAGCTCTCAACTCACATCATGGTTATGGGGCTAATACCGTTGCCCTGGGTGTCTGTGCAGGCTTAAACACAGCCGCCTAACTCGAAGGAAAAACACGGTAGAGGATCCGTGCTTCAGCGGAAACAGCCGCTCCTGAGGGTGGAAGCATTTGGTTGTGTGCGTGCGTGAGAGCACTGCAAGGGAGTCCAAAGTTTCTGCGAGTGAGACTCAGGCCCCAGCAAAAGGCAGAACACGACTCCCCGTGTGTTTCATTTAGCTAGCACTGCGGCCCTACTTTTGCATGGAAGTCTAATCGCTAGCGTTCTCCCTGGAAGAAACAACACGGTAGAGAAACCGTGCTTTAGCTACCATCCACCTCTCTGAGGGAGGAAGCACTTTCCGGGCTACCGTGGGTGAGAGCCTGAGGAACGGGTTCCTTACGTGAAACCGAGGGAGAAGGAGTCCGGGCCAGAAGGCTCCTCTCGACTCAGCTCTTGTTACCTGAAGCTAACACTTCGGCTCCATGTGTGCATAGGAACGCTAAGGGCTCCACACTGATTTGGCAGAAAGAAGCCGCCCAAGAACCCCAGCTTCAGCTCATTCGCCTCTCCACAGGGTGGCAGCATTTTCAAGTCTGCTTGAGTGCAAACCTGGGGAAGGAGTCCCAGCAGAATTCGGAGGGAGAAATAAGCATGGGCAGAAGGCACCTATCGACTCAACTCTTGTTTCGGGAAACTAGATCGGCTCTCCCGTGTGTGCGTGGAGTCCTCAGTGCCATCCACGCAACGCAAAGGAACAAAACTGTAGAGAACCCGTGCCTCAGCAAAGATCGCCCTTCCTGAGCGTGCACTTCATCTATTGTGTGTTTTTGTGAAAGCATGAGAAATGGAACCTAAACGGAACTCGGAGTGAGAAGCAGGCCTGGAAGGAAGGCTGCTGTCGACTCACCTCTTGTTTGAGGAGATTAGCACTGCTGTACCCTGTGTGCCTGGATGCCTAGTTCCCAGGCTACTAACACCAAGAATCAATCCTATAGAGTGACTGCGCTTGAGTTAACATTGCCGTTCCTGAAGCAGGAGGAATTTGACAGTGCTCGTGTACGAGAGACCGGGCAAAGGGTCCCAGACGTGAAATGGAGTGAGAAACAGGCCGGTGCGGAAGGCAGCTCTCAAGTCACCTCTGGTTTATGAGGCTAGTACCCTTGCCCCGGGGGTGCCTGCAGGCCTAAAGCCAACCACCTAACTCAAAGGAACAACTCTGTAGGGAATTCCTGCTTCGGCTAAAAGAGCCATGCCTCAGGGTGGACGCATTTTGCTGTGTGCATGCGTGAGCGCACTGCAAGTGAGTCCAAAACCATTTTCCTTGTGAGACCCAGGCCCCGGAAGAAGCCAGAACACGACTCCCCACTTGCTCCATGAAGCTAGTACTGCGGCCCCACTTTTGCATGGAAGTCTAATAGCTAGCTTTCTAACTCGGAGAAAAAACACTTAGAGAAACCATGCTTTAGCTACCGTCGACCTCACTGTGGGTGAAGCAGTTTAGGGTGTACTGTGGCTGAGAGCCTGGGGACGGTTTCCATTTCGTAATATCGGGGGAGAGAGAGGCCGGTACAGAAGGCAGCTCTCAACTCACTACATGGTTATGGGGCTAGTTCCGTTGACCGTGGTGTGTGTGCAGGCTTAAACACAGCCACCTAACTCGAAGGAAAAACTCGGTAGAAAGCCTGTGCTGCAGGTAAAATAGCCGCTCCTGAGAGTGGAAGCATTTTGTTGTGTGCGTGCGTGAGAGCACTGCAAGGGAGTCCAAAGCTTTTTGCGAGTGAGACTCAGGCCCCAGCAAAAGGCAGAACACGACTCCCCATGTGTTTCATCACTCTAGCACGGCAGCCCCACTTTTGCATGGAAGTCTAACACCTAGTGTTCTAACTCGAAGAAACAACACTGTAGAGAAACCGTGCTTTAGCTACCGTCGACCTCTAGACGGAGGAAGCATTACACGGAGTACCGTGGCTGAGAACCAGGGGAACGGGTTCCATACGTGAAACCAAGGGAGAAATAGGTCCGGGCAGAAGGCACCTCTGGACTCAGCTCTTGCTACCTGAAGCTAACACTACTGCTCCATGTGTGCTTGGAATGCTATGTGCTCGACACTGCCTGGGAAGAAACAAGCCTGTAAAGAATCCCAGCTGCAGCTCATTCGCCTACCAGGCTACTAACACCAAGAATCAATGCTGTAGTGTTACTGCGCTTTAGCTAACATTGCCGTCCCTGAAGCCGCAGGTGCTCGTGTATGAGTGACCGGGGAAAGGGTCCCATACGTGAAATGGAGTGAGAAACAGGCCGGTGCGGAAGGCAGCTCTCAAATGACCTCTTGTTTATGAGGCTAGTACCCTTGCCCCGGGGGTGCCTGCAGGCCATAAGCCAACCACCTAACTCAAAGGAACAACTCTGTAGGGAATTCCTGCTTCGGCTAAAAGAGCCATGCCTCAGGGTGGACGCATTGTGTGGTGTGCATGCATGAGTGCACAGCAAGTTAGTCCAAAACCATTTTCCTTGTGAGACCCAGGCCCCGGAAGAAGCCAGAACACGACTCCCCACTTGCTCCATGAAACTAGGACTGCGGCCCCACTTTTGAATGGAAGTCTAATGGCTAGCTTTCTAACTCGAAGAAACACCACTGTAGAGAAACCGTGCTTTAGCTACCGTCGACCTCTCTGTGGGCGAAGCAGTTTAAGGTGTACTGTGGCTGAGAGCCTGGGGACGGTTTCAATATCGTAATATCGGGGGAGAGACAGGCCGGTACAGAAGGCAGCTCTCAACCCACATCATGGTTACGGGGCTAGTACCGTTTCCCAGGGTGTGTGTGCAGGCTTAAATGAAGCCACCGAACTCGAAGGAAAAACTCGGTTGAGAGCCTGTGCTTCAGCTAAAACAGCTGCTCCTGAGGGTGGCAGCATTTTGTTGTGTGCGTGCGTGAGAGCACTGCAAGGGAGTCCAAAGCATTTTGCGAGTGAGACTCAGGCCCCAGCGAAAGGCAGAACACGGCTCCGCAAGTGTTTGACCAAGCTAGCACGGCAGCCCCACATTTGCATGGAAGTCTAATAGCTAGCGTTCTTTGAAACTACACAGTAGAGAAACCGAGCTTTAGCTACCGTCGACCTCTCTGTGGGCGAAGCAGTTTAGGGGGTACTGTGGCTGAGAGCCTGGGGACGGTTTCAATATCGTAATATCGGGGGAGACACAGGCCGGTACAGAGGGCAGCTCTCAACTCACATCATGGTTATGGGGCTAATACCGTTGCCCTGGGTGTCTGTGCAGGCTTAAACACAGCCGCCTAACTCGAAGGAAAAACACGGTAGAGGATCCGTGCTTCAGCGGAAACAGCCGCTCCTGAGGGTGGAAGCATTTGGTTGTGTGCGTGCGTGAGAGCACTGCAAGGGAGTCCAAAGTTTCTGCGAGTGAGACTCAGGCCCCAGCAAAAGGCAGAACACGACTCCCCGTGTGTTTCATTTAGCTAGCACTGCGGCCCTACTTTTGCATGGAAGTCTAATCGCTAGCGTTCTCCCTGGAAGAAACAACACGGTAGAGAAACCGTGCTTTAGCTACCATCCACCTCTCTGAGGGAGGAAGCACTTTCCGGGCTACCGTGGGTGAGAGCCTGAGGAACGGGTTCCTTACGTGAAACCGAGGGAGAAGGAGTCCGGGCCAGAAGGCTCCTCTCGACTCAGCTCTTGTTACCTGAAGCTAACACTTCGGCTCCATGTGTGCATAGGAACGCTAAGGGCTCCACACTGATTTGGCAGAAAGAAGCCGCCCAAGAACCCCAGCTTCAGCTCATTCGCCTCTCCACAGGGTGGCAGCATTTTCAAGTCTGCTTGAGTGCAAACCTGGGGAAGGAGTCCCAGCAGAATTCGGAGGGAGAAATAAGCATGGGCAGAAGGCACCTATCGACTCAACTCTTGTTTCGGGAAACTAGATCGGCTCTCCCGTGTGTGCGTGGAGTCCTCAGTGCCATCCACGCAACGCAAAGGAACAAAACTGTAGAGAACCCGTGCCTCAGCAAAGATCGCCCTTCCTGAGCGTGCACTTCATCTATTGTGTGTTTTTGTGAAAGCATGAGAAATGGAACCTAAACGTAACTCGGAGTGAGAAGCAGGCCTGGAAGGAAGGCTGCTGTCGACTCACCTCTTGTTTGAGGAGATTAGCACTGCTGTACCCTGTGTGCCTGGATGCCTAGTTCCCAGGCTACTAACACCAAGAATCAATCCTATAGAGTGACTGCGCTTGAGTTAACATTGCCGTTCCTGAAGCAGGAGGAATTTGACAGTGCTCGTGTACGAGAGACCGGGCAAAGGGTCCCAGACGTGAAATGGAGTGAGAAACAGGCCGGTGCGGAAGGCAGCTCTCAAGTCACCTCTGGTTTATGAGGCTAGTACCCTTGCCCCGGGGGTGCCTGCAGGCCTAAAGCCAACCACCTAACTCAAAGGAACAACTCTGTAGGGAATTCCTGCTTCGGCTAAAAGAGCCATGCCTCAGGGTGGACGCATTTTGCTGTGTGCATGCGTGAGCGCACTGCAAGTGAGTCCAAAACCATTTTCCTTGTGAGACCCAGGCCCCGGAAGAAGCCAGAACACGACTCCCCACTTGCTCCATGAAGCTAGTACTGTGGCCCCACTTTTGCATGGAAGTCTAATAGCTAGCTTTCTAACTCGGAGAAAAAACACTTAGAGAAACCATGCTTTAGCTACGGTCGACCTCTCTGTGGGCGAAGCAGTTTAGGGTGTACTGAGGCTGAGAGCCTGGGGACGGTTTCCATTTCGTAATATCGGGGGAGAGACAGGCCGGTACAGAAGGCAGCTCTCAACTCACTACATGGTTATGGGGCTGGTTCCGTTGCCCCGTGGGTGTGTGCTGGCTTAAACACAACCACCTAACTCGAAAGGGAAAGTCAGTACAGAATCTGTGCTTCAGCTAAAACAGCTGCTCCTGAGGGTGGAAGCTTCTTTTGTGTGTGTGCGTGAGAGCACTACAAGGGAGTGGCAAACCTATTTCGGAGGGAGCCTCAGGCAGCTGCTGAAGGCAGCAAACGACTCCTCACTTATTTTGTGAAGCCAGCACTGCGGCCCCAATTTTGCATGGAGGTCTAATAGCTAGCGTTCTAACTCGAAGAAACAACACTGTAGAGAAGCCGTGCTTTAGCTACCGTCGACCTCTCTGTGGGCGAAGCAGTTTATGGGTGTACTGTGGCTGAGAGCCTGGGGACGGTTTCAATATCGTAATATCGGGGGAGAGACAGGCCGGTACAGAAGGCAGCTCTCAACCCACATCATGGTTATGGGGCTAGTACCGTTTCCCAGGGTGTGTGTGCAGGCTTAAATGAAGCCACCGAACTCGAAGGAAAAACTCGGTTGAGAGCCTGTGCTTCAGCTAAAACAGCTGCTCCTGAGGGTGGCAGCATTTTGTTGTGTGCGTGCGTGAGAGCACTGCAAGGGAGTCCAAAGCATTTTGCGAGTGAGACTCAGGCCCCAGCGAAAGGCAGAACACGGCTCCGCAAGTGTTTGACCAAGCTAGCACGGCAGCCCCACATTTGCATGGAAGTCTAATAGCTAGCGTTCTTTGAAACTACACAGTAGAGAAACCGAGCTTTAGCTACCGTCGACCTCTCTGTGGGCGAAGCAGTTTAGGGGGTACTGTGGCTGAGAGCCTGGGGACGGTTTCAATATCGTAATATCGGGGGAGACACAGGCCGGTACAGAGGGCAGCTCTCAACTCACATCATGGTTATGGGGCTAATACCGTTGCCCTGGGTGTCTGTGCAGGCTTAAACACAGCCACCTAACTCGAAGGAAAAACTCGGTAGAAAGCCTGTGCTGCAGGTAAAATAGCCGCTCCTGAGAGTGGAAGCATTTTGTTGTGTGCGTGCGTGAGAGCACTGCAAGGGAGTCCAAAGCTTTTTGCGAGTGAGACTCAGGCCCCAGCGAAAGGCAGAACACGACTCCCCATGTGTTTCATCACTCTAGCACGGCAGCCCCACTTTTGCATGGAAGTCTAACACCTAGTGTTCTAACTCGAAGAAACAACACTGTAGAGAAACCGTGCTTTA